>NC_030812.1:41354092-41979092 GCF_001704415.2 Capra hircus | reverse complement strand
TTGTAAATAGCGCTTCCCTGAAAATGGGTGCCTGTGTTATTTCAAATTGTGGTGTTCTCCAAGTCTGAGCCCAGAAGTGGGGCTGCCAGATCTCATGGCTCCTCTGTGTTTACTTTTTTTAGGAACCTCCATGCTGTTTTGGCTGCACTCTTGTGCATCCCCACTCAGAGTGTAGGAGGATTCTATTTCCCCTACGTCCTCTGCAGCATTTATTCTTTGGAGGTCTTTCTGAGATTGGCCATTCTGACAGGTGGAGGGGATTCCTCAGTGTATATTTGATTTACAATGATTTAACAATGAGTGGGTCTTTCCTGATGTGGCTCAGCAGTAAAGCATCTCCCTGCAGTGCAGGAGACGTGAGATATATATTCGATCCCTGAGTTGAGAAGATCCCCTGGAGAAGGAAATTGCAACCCACTCCAGTATTCTTTCCTGGAAAATTCCATGGACAGAGGAGACTGGCAGGCTATAGACCATGGGGTTGCAGAGTCAGACATGACTGAGCAACTGAGCACAGTAATGAGTGAGGGAGGGTGTCCTTCCAGGTGCTTGATTCATGTATCGATAGACATATATATGTTCTTTTTCAGGTTCTCTTCCCATATACATTATTATGGAGTGTTGGGGGGGTTCCTTGTTCTATGCAGTGGGTCCTTGTGGACAATTTTATAAAAAGTAGTGTGTGTATGTTAATCTGAACCAGCTCATTTCTCCCTGCCCTCCTCTTTTCCTCCTCCTTGGGAACCATAAGTCTGTGAGGCCATTTCTCTTTTGTAAAGAAGTTCATCTGTCTCCATTTTTAGATTCCACCTAGAAGTGATACCCTGTGATCCTTGTCTTGCTCTGTCTCCCCTACTTCACTTAGAATGATCAGCTCTGCTTTATTCCCTGTGGTTGGAAATGTCATTATTTGATCCTTTTTAATGGCTGAGTAATACTGTATTATGTCTAGCTACCCCATCTTCTTTATCTGTTCATCTGTGTTCTGTGCTTAGATTGCATCTGTGTCTTGCTTATGGTACCTAATGCAACTGTGATCATAGGGCTGCAGGCATCTTAAAATTTTGGTTTTCTCTGTATCTACACCCAAGTGTGGGATTGTTGGATCCTATGGTACTTCTGTGTTTAGTTTTTTAAAAGAAACTTCATACTCTTTGCCTGGTGGATGTACCAATTTACATTCCTACCAAGAGTGCAAGGGACATCCCTTCTTTCCACATCCTCTGCAACATGTATTGTTGGAGATTCTCTGAGACGGCCATTATGACTGGTGTGAGGTGACAGCTCATTGCACTTTTGATTCATCTTCCTCTAATAATTAGTGATGTTAAGCATCTTTTACACTGCTAAATGGCCATGTGTATACCTTATTCATGATATGTCCATTGAGATCTTTGGCCCATTTCCTAGTGGCTATTTTTGTTTTATTTTTGATATTGAGCTGCTTGAGCTGTTTGTAAGTTTTGGAGATGAATTCTTTGTGGGGAAATTTGTTTTGAAATATTTTTTTCCCTTTTCTGAGTGTTTTTTTCTTTCATTTAGGGTTTCCTTTGCTGTGAAAATGCTCTAAGGTTAATTATGTCCCTTTGGCTTTTTTTTTTTTTCTTTTTCATGCTTTCTCATTATTGTTTATTATAAGGTATTGAATAGAGTTCCCTGCGCTATGTAGTAGTGTGTGTATGTCAATCCTAAACTCTTAATTTATTCCTCCCTCCCCTCTTTCCATTTTGGTAACCACAAAATTTGTTCTCCATGTCTGTTAGCCTATTTCTGTAAAAGTTCATTTGTATCATCTCTTAAAGACTCCACACATAGGATACTTGTATTTCTCTGTCTGATTTATTTTACTTAGTATGAAAATCTCTAGGCCCATCCATGTTGATGCAAATACTTCATCCTTTTTATGGCTGAGTAATATTTCACTATATATATATATAATATTCCACTATGTATATATAATCCATTCATTACACATTACACTCTGTTGATGGAATGTAGGTTGCTTCCATGTCTTGCCTATTGTGAATAGTACTGGTACAAACATTGGGATCCATGTATCTTTTCAAATGAGTGTTTTCATCTTTTCCAGATATATGCCCAGGAGTGGAACTTCAGGATCCTATGGAGTTTCACTTTTAGTTTTTAAAGGAACCTCCATGCTGTTCTCCACCATGGTTGCACCAGCTCACATTCCCACCATCAGAGTGGGAGGGTTGTCTTTTCTCCACACCTCTCCAGCAGTTATTATCTGTAGCCTTTGTGATGATGAAGCTGTGTTCTTTCTGAATTGTCCTGGCCTCCAGGAAATATGTAGTAGGTAAAAAAGGCTGGTGCAGAAAAGCCTGTAGCACACACCACTCCATGTGATAAAATGTATAAAGCTACTGTGGATTGAAAGTATGTGTCAGTATGTCTCCCTGAAACATGTGTGAGTATTGGCACTGCAACCCCCAGTGCAGCTGCTTCTGCAGACAGCTTCAGAGAACACCGTCAAGGCTAAATGAAGTCAAAAGGGTGTGGCCCTGATAAAATCTGATGGCATTTTGAGTGCAGCACTTTCACAGTATCGTCTTTTTAGGATTTCAAATAGCTCAGCTGGAATTCCATCACCTCCACTAACTTTGTTCATAGTGATGCTTCCTAAGATCCACTTGACTTTACTCCTCAGGATGTCTGGCTCTAGGTGAGTGATCACACCATCGTGGTTATCTGGGTCATTAAGATCTTTTTTGTATAGTTCTTCTCTGTATTCTTGCCACCTCTTTTTAATGTATTCTGCTTCTGTTAGCTCCATACCATTTCTGTCCTTAATTGTGCCCGTCTTTGCATGAAATGTTTGCTTGATATCTCTAATTTTCTTGAAGAGGTCTCTGGTCTTTCCTATTCTATTGTTTTCTTCTTTTTTTTTTTGCATTGATCACTTAAGAAGGCTTTCTTTTCTCTCCTTGCTACTCTTTGGGTTCCCTTAAGTGTATCTTCCCTTTTCTTCTTTGACTTTCACTTCTCTTCTTTTCCGGGCTATTTGTAAGGGCTCCTCAGACAATCATTTTGCCTTTTTGCACTTCTTTTTCTTTGGAACTCTGCGTTCAAACGGGTATATCTTTCCTTTTCTTCTTTGCCTTTCGCTTCTCTTCTTTTCATAGCTTTGTGTAAGGCCTCCTCAGACAATATTTTTACATTTCTTTTTTCTTGGGAATGGTCTTGATCACCACCTACTGTATAATGTCACGAATCTCCATCCATAGTTGTTCAGACACTCTGTCTATCAGATCTGATCCCTTGAAGGTATTTATCATTTCTAGTGTATAATCATAAGGGATTTGATTTAGGTCATACCTGAATGGCCTAGTGGTTTTCCCTACTTTTTCCAATTTAAATCTGAATTTTGCAATAAAGAGGAGTTTGTGATCTGAGCCACAGTCAGATCCTGGTCTTGATTTTCCTGACTATATAGAGTGTCTCTGTCTTCAGCTGCAAAGAATATAAACAATCTGGTTTTGGTATTGGCCACCTGGTGATGTCCATGCGTAGAGTCACCCCTTGTGTTGTTGGAAGAGGGTGTTTGCTATGACCAGTGCATTCTCTTGGCAAAATTCTGTTAACCTCTGCCCTGTTTCATTTTGTACTCCAAGGCCAAACTTGCCTGTTACTCCAGGTATCTCTTGATATCAGGTTCTTCTTATCATGTGGCCAAAGTATTGCTCTAATACCCTGGTGAATGCCCCGTGGACTTTTTGATCTCAAATGTTGATTAAAAAAAATAACTAAAGGTGTTATTGGGGTTTCAGTAGGTCATTCAAATTTAATTGTCATTGTACAACACTTCCAGACATGATCATTTTTTATTATATCTATCTTGCAACACAAATACCTTAAGTAGTAAGGTGTTAGTATCTTATGTGCATGCATACATGCTAAGTTGCTTCAGTCATGCCTGACTCTTTGTGACCCAATGGACTATAGCCCACCAGGCTCCTCTGTCCATGGGATTCTTCAAGCAGGAATACTGGAGTGGGTTGCTGTGCCCTCCTTTAGTATCATATAATGTCTAGCTAAGAGATAATGATACTCTTTAATGATCATGGAGGAATTGTGTATTAAAATTATACTAATCTCCTTCATTATAAGCCATATGTTTATTTAAATGATGTTTTCTAGTAACTACATGTTATTTGCTTGTTATGAAATTTAAAAATTTATGATAATATTCCAAAGTAAGTAAAAGTGAAAAATGAAGTTGCTCAGTTGTGTCCGACTCTTTGTGACCCCATGAACTGTAGCCTATCAGGCTCCTCTGTCCATGGGATTTTCCAGGCAACAGTACTGGAGTGGATTGCCATTTCCTTCTCCAGGGGATCTTACTGACCCAGGATTGAACCTGGGTCTCCTACATTGTAGACAGACGCTTTACCATCTGAGCCACCAGGGAAGTCCTAAAGTAAGTAAATATGACAGGAAAAATTGCTTGAAAGTGAATTAGAATAAGGTAATATATGAAAAAAAAACATAAAACCTACGTCTTTTTTCTTTTATTGTTCTTTATTTCATTGCTTTATGTTTAAAAGTAAAGGGATACACCTAAGTTGTTTAGGAAACCAATAAAAAGCAATAAAGTATTACAAAGAAATGTGAAATTCTGAGGAGTAGCTGCTGCTGCTGCTAAGTCGCTTCAGTTGTGTCCGACTCCGCGCGACCCCATAAACGGTAGCCCACAAGGCTCTGCCGTCCTTGGGATTCTCCAGGCAAGAACACTGGATTGGGTTGCCATTTCCTTCTCCAATGCATGAAGGTGAAAAGTGAAAGTGAAGTCGCTCAGTCGTGTCCGACTCTTAGCGACCCCATGGACTGCAGCCTACCAGGCTCCTCCGTCCATGGGATTTTCCAGGCAAAAGTACTGGAGTGGGGTGCCATTGCCTTCTCCGGAGGAGTAGCTAATATACCAATACAAGGAAAATAGCTCTCAGGGGTGTTCATTGTCAATGAACCAGCCAACTTGTTATCTTGATATACTTTTTGTTTACCACATTTTTGAACTGCTGTTAAACAGGTCCAGGAAGGAAAGATTTTTCTATCTCCTGGGTCAAGCCATTTTAATGTTTTGAAAAATTCCCATGTTAGTTGCCCAGTTGTATCTGGCTCTTTGGGACCCCATGGACTGTATCCCATCAGGCTTCTCTGTCCATGGAATTTTCCAGGCAAGAATATTGGAATATTCCAATTTCCAATATTCCAACATTGGTTTTCCATTTCCTCCTCCAGGGGATCTTACTGACCCAGGGTTTGAACCTGAGTCTCCTGCATTACAGACAGATTCTTTACCACTGTGCCACATGGGAAGTCCTGGTTCTCAATTGGGGAATCCATCTGTGGTCTCCTGTGTGACAGGCAGGGATACTTGTACTGATAGAAATTACACTTTCCTGTAACTTTACAACTAATCCTGACTTTTCCTCTATGGAGCTACATAAGATATAGCTACAAACCATATTTGCAGATTTTTCCCAATATTTGATCAAATAAAGTTATTAAACATTCAATCTCTAAACAGGAATAAATACATTGTAATGTTCTGGGGAGATAGTTTGCTCATAGTTTATTGAAATATATAGGAAACAATAATTGAAGCAATGACATTATCAGACAAAGAGTTTCCTGAATTCACTGAAGTCACTTAATGTTTAGTTGGCCTTCTACATTACTGCCATGGGCATGGAGGGAGGGCGGGAAGGACTTCGGCATAAGGCAGGCAGTTGCAAGCTCAAGAACGTGGGATTGATGGGTGGCTGGTAGGATAAAATCTTCATCTTGTAGTTTATTTTAACCAGAGGGTGAAGAAGAAAACACTGAAAATGGCTTGAGGCTTTCAGAGCTATTTTTCTTTAACCTATAATGATATTTTGTGCCAAAAATAATATCTTTCTACTGGCTTGCTGTTTTACATTGAGACTAGAGGAATGATTTTCACTTTATGACAGGGAAAAAAGCAGTGTTAAGCTATTTGCAAAACTGATGATCTAAAAGGGATCTGAACAGTATGAAAACTCCATTGAAATTTATACTTTCCCTGGCAAAGTTTGCAGAATGGGTCAAATATAAAAATTTTTCCTTTGTGTTAAATTTTTTGCACATGGTTCTGGACTATGTCTATATTTTCAACCCACTGGACATTCGATTTGGTTAACATATATTTATTGGGTACTGAATGTATACGAGGCCCTTTGTTGGCTGTGAATAATCATTATGTAATTGCAGTCCTTGTCCTCAGGAAGCTCACAGTAAGGTGAGAGAAACAGACCGGTAACTGAAAAAAAATATGAATGTCACAGACACAGTTGTGAATAGGAGTACTGAGCCCTGAACTCTGCAAGAATATGAACAAAGAGCGTCTCTCCCAGTCTTGGAAGATCAGAGAAAGAGCCTCAAGGAAATGCTGTCTGAATGAGACCTGAATAAGGAAAAAAGGTAACTAAAAGTAAGTGAGGTAGAGGATGTGGATGGGTCTACAAATAAAACAGAGGAGTTCAGTGTGGCTGAAGCACATGTATGAAAGTATCAAAGCAGGGTGAGATAAAGTTATTAGGCTGGAAACATGAACAGAAGCCATATCATAAAATATTCATGTTGGGTTAAAACCAATGAAGTATAAAATGCAAACGATTCTCATTTATATTCTTTGATTTCAGATTACATTCCTCTACTATGTTTGGTCGCCACATGACACTATAAAATTCAATAAGTATTTGAATGAATGAACAGCTGTTGAACATTGACTCTATTGTTTCCCTAAAATCAGATAGATGCCTATTAGTCAATTCTTTTTCTTACCACTGGTCTTATCTCCTCTTCTCAAATAGTGCTCAGGTAAAGATCAATACTTTCTCATCTTAAAAATAGTTCAGTTCAGTTCAGTTGCTCAGTCATGTCCGACTCTTTGCAACCCCATGAACCGCAACATGCCAGGCCTCCCTGTCCATCACCAACTCCTGGAGTCCACCCAAACCCATGTCCATTAAGTCGGTGATGCCATCAAAATAGTTAGGTAATCATTAAAAAAGCATATTATTTGTCCTTAGAAAGCCTGCATTTTAGTAGGGAATATAGACATGCTGATAATTTTAGCAGCTTCCATTCTAACTAGGACTGAGGAGACCAATAAATCCAAAAACCAAACAAATAAACAAAATCACTAGAAAATTCAGATAAACAGGAAGAAGAATGAGTAGGAGAAAGAAAGAAGAGAAGAGATGAAGGAGAAACAAACTTGCTGGAAGACAAGTATGTAACTTTGATAGGAACCCTCAGCCCAGGACACCAGAAGAGCATACAATGGAATTTCACCTTGGAAGAACAAGGAAAAAATCCTGAGGAAATGATGCCAAAGCTCAAGACTAAAGTGGGCACAGGGTCTTGGAGAGAAGTGATGCTCAGTTAGTCAAGCTCAACGGTTGTGTTAATTTTTTTTTTTCATTTGTGGCATTTGCTGATTCTTGGCTTGGAAGGAGGAAGTAGACATAAGACACAATGCTGAGAGTGCTGGTAAGAAAGAGAATCCAGTTAATATTTAAGCAGCTTTATGGAGCCAGGGAAACAGAACTTAGAGCACAGAGTCAACACGATGAAGAAAACCTGGTCAATACTCTAGAAACTTATTTGGAACCCCTGCAGAAGTACATTGTTGGAGCAAGGAGGAAGAGGTAGAATCAGCCTAACAGTATGCACTCCTGCCTTGAAACTTCTAGGCCCCTGATTAGATTGAGGTAATCTAGCCAGTACTTACAGGAAAGTAGGAAAAATACTACCTTTTTTACTACCAAGAAAAAACCCCAGGTCAAAAACCCCAACAAAGTCCTTCTGTAGAGCATCAATATCTTATGTGTGTGTGCTCAGTCATGTCTGACTCTTTGTGACCCTATGGACTGTAAGCCAGCATGCTCCTCTGTCCACAGGATTTTTCAGGCAAGAATACTGGAATGGGTTGCCATTTCCTCCTTCAGAGGAATCTTCCTGACCCAGGGATCGAACTCACATCTCCCGTATCTCTTGCACTGTAAGCAAATTCTTTCTAGTGAGCCATTGGGAAAGCCTATAATAGAAAAAAATATGAAAAAGATATACATACATGTATAACTAGATCAATGTTGTGAAACTAACATAACGTTGTAAATTAACTATAACTTCAATTAAATAAAAAGAAAGGTCAAGATACTAAGCAAAAAATACAACATGCCAGGTTTTAAAGTAATCAGATAACTTTAAAATAACTGTGGTTAATATGCTCAAACAATAGAGAAGATTCTGGAAGCTTTCACTGAAGAATTGAAATTTATAAAATCTAATTGAATGGAAAGACAAAGCACAATAATCAAAATTGTGAATGTAATGGATAAATTTAACAGGAAATTAGACTCAAGAGAAGATGAATAAAACTGAAAATAGATTAATAGAAAATATTCAGCAGAAGTACATAGAGAAAAATGGATAGAGTATACTTAAAAATTCCACAATAATGCATGAAATGAAGTGAAAGCCACTCAGTCGTGTCCAACTGTTTGTGACTCCAAGGACTATACAGTCCATGGAATTCTCCAGGCCAGAATACTGGAGTGGGTAACCTTTCCTTTCTCCAGGGGATCTTCCTAACCCAGGGATCGAACCCAGGTCTCCTGCATTGCAGGCAGATTTTTACTAGCTGACCCACAATATAGGGCATGTAAATAAAAATCCCAGAATGGGAGAAAGGATGATGCAGAAGCAATATTTAAATGGATAATAAATAATAATTTTCCCAAATTTATCAAAAATATTGATCCACAATTTCAAGAAACACTATGGACCCCTACAAAATAAATACAAAGAAAACTACACCTAAGAACATCACAGTAAAATTGCTGGATACCAAAGGAAAGAATATGTTTCTATGTGGTAAAGGAGGCATATCACTTTAAAAAATAAACTATAAGTTCTAGATAATTATTTTCTTAATAATGGAAGTAAGAAGACAATAAAATGACCACTTTAAGGAGAATAACAACAAAATGTTAATCTAAACATTTTTGCGCAGAGAAAACTCCCTCCACAAGTGATTATAAAAAGACCTTTCCAGAAAAACAAAAATTGAGAAAAAACTAACAAAAATGCTTATCAGTAGACTTAATAAAGGAAAAAATAAAGAGAATTCTTAAGGCAAAAGGAAAATTGTCCCAGATGGAAACACAGAAATTCATAAAATCATAGAGAATAATGGAAAAGGTTTGTGGGTAAATATAATGTTAATTTTACAAAATAAACACAGTTTATTGTGGAGTTTAGCATATATGTAGGCTTACAGTACATTTCAAGTAAATCACAAAAGTTCAAAGTTAAAAGAGTCTATGTTCTGACATTAGCTGGGATATCATATATATACTAATTTCTCTAGAATCTAATAAATCAGGAAACATATTAATCTCTAGGAACACTAAAAGAATAGTAAAAAAATATATAACTAAGACTATTAGATTGGTAATTTTATTATGAAATAATAAAAATATTTGATTAATCTAAAGCAAATCCTGGTGACAGATAGTAAAGAATCTACCTACAATTCAGGAGACCTGGGTTCAATCCTTAGGTCAGGAAAATTCCCTGGAGGAGGGCATGACAACCCACTCTAGTATTCTTGGCTGGAGAATTCCATGGACAGAGAAGCCCAGTGGACTACAATCCATGGGATCACTACTCAGATACATCTGAGCCACTTTCACTTCAAAGCAAGTCAAGTAAGGAGAAAAACAGAAAATTATATATATGAGTGGAAGAAATGTTAAAAAGTAGTAAGATGGTAGATATCAATCTAAATATATCAGTAATTACAGTAATTATTATGGGCAAAACACAGACATATGTTTGTCAGGTTAAATACCTAAGGTTGCCAGATTTATCAAGTGAAAGTACAGGGCATTCATGTAAATTTGGATTTCAGGTAAATAATAAATAATGCTTTAGTATAGTATGTCCCATGTAATATTTGGAACATCTTTATATTAAAACATCATTTGTTTTATATCTGAAATTTAACTTCACTGAGCATAACGTATTTATCTGGAAACCCAAGGTGCACCCTTATAACTGATAACATTATCAGTCCCACTGGAGAAAGTGACTTCTGGCAGAAGAACTCCCTAACCTCAGAATTAGAAAGAATTACCTATCCACAGCACTAATCCAGGCAGGCCTCCCCACTGCAAATTCAAAGCCTGTACTGAGAAAAGCACAAATTTAAACCAAAGTAGATACTGATATCAGAGAAGGCAATGGCACCCCACTCCAGTATTTTTACCTGGAGGATCCCATGGGGTGGAGGAGGCTGGTATGCTGCAGTCCATGGGGTTGCTGAGTTGGACACGACTGAGTGACTTCACCTTCACTTTTCACTTTTAACTTTCATGCATTGGAGAAGGAAATGGCAACCCACTCCAGTGTTCTTGCCTGGAGAATCCCAGAGACGGGGGAGCCTGGTGGGCTGCCGTCTACGGGGTCACACAGAGTCGGACACAACTGAAGTGACTTAGCAGTAGCAATAGATATTGATATTAAAAAAGAAAATTTAAATATAAGGAAAGATACAAAAGATTGAATAATAAAATGCAAAACCATGTAAACCCTGAGAACACTTAGCAAAAGAAGCGTAGCTTAGCTATTTTATTATAATTTTAGGCCAAGTATAAAAATTGTTGCTGTCTAGTCAACTAAGTCATGTCCAACTCTGTGACTCCATGGACTGTAGCCCACCATGGGATTTCCCAGGCAAGAATACTGGAATGGAATGCCATTTCCTCCTCTAGGGGATCTTCCCAACCCAGGGATTGAACTCGGGTCTCCTGCATTAGCTTGTGAATTTTTCGAGCCAGCAGGGAAACCCCAAGTAAAGAAATAGATGCATATTTTTATCAAAAGTCATACACAATATTAATCTTAAAGTTTTCTTCATTATATTCTAAAGCTTAAAATAACTCCAATAATCTTTGGTTAAAAAAATCCTGTAAATTGTGATCTGTTATACAATGGAATGCACTTCCTGGGTCCCTTAGTGGTAAAGAATCTGCCTACAATTCAGGAGATCTGGGTTCAATCCCTGGGTCTGAAAGATCCCCTGGAGAAGGAAATGACAACCCACTCCAGCATTCTTGCCTGGGAAATCCCAAGGACAGAGGAGCCTGATGGGCTATAGTCCATGGGATCACAAAAGTGTCGGACATGACTTAGCGGCTAAAACGACAGCAAAAATAATACAATGGAATATTATACAGAAGTGAGAAAAAATATTGCCTTGCACAAGTACTCGGATAAATATTACAAACAAGGTTTTGGATGAGTAATAAGATAAATGAATACACATTGTGTAATTCTGTTTATATAAAATCTGACAAAAAGACAGAAATAACATGTAGAAGTAAAATAATCACAACCTAAAAGTAGACGTTTATTTTACTGGTGAGAATGTTAGGACTTCAAGCCCGGGAGGTATCTCAGGTAGCCCTGAGAGATTGCAATGAGGAGGTGGGAGAGGCAGTCAGGCTATATACAAGTTTGCAACAAAGTGAGCAGGCAGTCTGAACACCAAAGATTTATGCTAACTAAGGAAAACCAGATATCAAGTTAAGGAATTTAGCACTCTTCTATGTATTGGAATGTGCAAGGGTCTGGAATTATTCATTTCTTTCATATGCATCTCAGTTTTCTGGGGCCAGAATCTTGTCTTTTTGATTTCTTATATTCTTCCCCCATCCCCAAGCCTCTCAGCAATCACCATGGGTAGGGGCAACATCTGCTGGATTGCAGGCATTTTATTCCCTTTTGGGAGCCCTCATTTACATTTGGAAGCTGAAATCACTGATGGCTCTTACATCCTTGCTTGTTGATATAGCAGGAGATATTCCATTTCACAAAGTCAAGATAGTAATTTGAGGAAAAGTTTGTGATTTATAATGGGGCAAAGAGAGGGCTGCTGGTAATATGTTTTTTGTCTGCATAGTGGCTGAATACATGTTCCTCTTGTGAAAATTCATCAAGGAATGTGCTTCTGATTTTGTACCTTTAAGTATATTATAGTTCAATAAAGTGTTATATAAAGTATACACCAATATCTTACACACTAAGATACTTGATGTGCTAAATATAAAGTGCCAAGCTTAAAATAGCCAGTTGTTTTTTTCTTAAGAGAAAGCAAAATGAATGTATTTGGGGATAGCAGATGAATTACCCTTTAGGACAAGGAACTTACAGTGAACCATAGGCAAAGGAGAGGAGCTTTCTTTCACAGAGGAAAGAGGAGGAAGTTGAGGGGGACTGTTTTGGACAAAGTTCACTGGAGAAGTGTGGGAGTTCAGGATGGTGGTGACTCTCATTGGCTGAATGGCAGTTTCTCACTGACTGACTGTTTTGGGGCAAGGGGAAAATCTTTTTTCCTCTTGCTGAGGTCTGTGAATTGTTTCCAGATGGGATCCTCAAGTGAAGGTGAGTGGTAGTGCATGGAAGCTCCTCCTTCAATGGTGAACGGAAACTGATCCTTAATTAGTTTCTGATATTTCGTTGTTAGTGTATAATTGATTCTGTGTATTAATTTTGTCCCCTGAGACTTTACTACATTCATTAATCAGTGCTAGTAATCAATGAATATAATAAAGGTAGGAGGAGCAAGGGATGACAAAGGATAAGACAGTTGGATGATGTCACTGACTCAATGGACATGAGTTTGAGCAAGCTCCAGGAGATGGACAATGTGAAGGACAAGGAAGCCATGTGTGCTGTAGCCCATGGGGTTGCAAAGAGTCATACATGACTGAGTGACTGAACAACAACAACAAAGGGCTAGTAATTTTCTGGTGACATTTTAAGGATTTTCTGTATAAAGACTCATGTCATCTGGAAATAGAGTTTTTCTTCTTCTTTTCCAATCTGGATTCCTTTTATTTCTTTTTCTTCTCCAGTTGTTGTGCCTTGGACAAAAACCAAAATGATGTTGAATAATAGTGGTGAGAGTGGGCACCCTTGTCTTGTTCCTGATTTTAGAGGAAATGCTTTCAGTTTTTCGCCATTGAGGATAATGTTTGATTTGGGTTTGTCATATATGGCCTTTATTATGTTGAGATATGTTCCTTCTATGCCTACTTTCTGGAGAGTTTTTGAATTTTTTCAAAAGCTTTCTCTATATCTATTGAGATGATCATATGGTTTTTATCTTTCAGTTTATTAATATGATTATCACATTGATTAATTTGAGTATATTGAAGAATCCTTGCATCTCTGGAATAAAACCCACTTAATCATGACGTATGATCTTTTTAATGTGTTGTTGGATTCTGTTTGCTAGGATTTTGTTGAGTATTTTTGCATCTATGTTCATCGTAATATTGGTATGTAATTTTCCTTTTTTGTGGCATCTTTGTCTGGTTTTGATATTAAGGTGATCCTGGCCTTATAGAATGAGTTTGGGAGTTTGCTTTCCTCTGCAATTTTCTGAAAGAGTTTGAGTAGGGATTGTGTTAGCTCTTCTCTAAACTTTTGGTAGAATTCGCCTGTGAAGCCATCTAACGCTAGGCTTTTGTTTGCTGGAAGATTTTTCATTAGTTTTGATTTCTGTGTTTGTAATTGGTCTCTTCATATTTTCTATTTCTTCTTGGCTCAGTTTTGGAAGGCTACATTTTTCTAAAAATTTGTTCATTTTTTCCAGGTTGTCATTTTGTTTGCATATCATTGCTCATAGTAGTCTCTTATGATCCTTTGTATTTCTGTGTTGTCTGTTGTAACTTTTTTTTTCATTTCTAATTTTATTGATTTGAAACATTTCTCTTTTTTTCTTGATAAATCTGGCTGACAGTTTGTCACTTTTATTTACTGAAAGAACCAGTTTTTAGTTTTATTGATCTTTGCTATAGTCCCCTTCACTTCTTTTTCATTTATTTCTGTTCTGATCTTTATGATTTCTTTCCCTCTACTAAATTTTGGGCTTTTCGTTCCTTTTTATTGTTGCTGTAAGTGTAAATTTAGGTTGTTCACTTGGTGTCTGTCTTGTTTCTTGAGGTAGGTTTGTATTGCTATAAACTTTCTTCTTAGCACTGTTTTTATTGCATCCCATATGTTTTGAGTGTCATGTTTTCATTGTCATTTGTTTCTAGACATATTTTGATTTCCTTTTAAATTTCCTCAGGTTCATTGGCTATTCAGTAGTGTATTACTTAGCCTCCACATGCTTGTGTTTTTTAGTTTTCTTTTTCCTTGTAGTTGATATCTAATCTTATAGCATTGTCCAAAAAGATGCTTGAAAAGATTTCAATTTTTAGTATTTACCAAGGCTTGATTTATGGTCCAAGATGTAATCTATCCTGGAGTATATTTCATGTGCACTTGAAAAAAAAGTGAAATCTATTGTTTTTGGATGAAATGCCCTGTAGTTGTTAATTAGGTCCAAATGGTCCAATGTACCATTTAAAGCTTATGTTTCTGAACTAATTTTCTGTCTGGTTGATTTGTCCATTGGTATGAGTGCTATATTAAAATCTCCCGCTCTTATTGTGCTACTGTTGATTTCCCCTTTAATATTTGTTAGCAGTTGCCTTATGTACTGAGGTGTTCCTATGTTGTGAAAGTTGCTCAGTCATGTCCAACTGTTTGTGACCCCAGGACTATAGAGTCCATGGAATTCTCCAGGCCAGAATACTGCAGTGGGTAGCCTTTCCCTTCTCCAGGGGATCTTTCCAACCCAGGAATCAAACCAGGGGTCTCCTGCATTGCAGGTAGATCCTTTACCAACTGAGTTATCAAGGGAATTCCTCCTCCTATGTTGGGTATACATATGTATATATATATATATATATATATTTCTAACTATTATATCTTCTTGTTGGCTTGATCCCTTGATCATTATGTATTGTCCTTTGTCTCTGTAATGGTATTTATTTTATCTGATATGAGTATTGCTGCTCCTGCTTTATTATGATTTTCATTTGCAAGGAATACCACTTTCCAGCCCCTCACTGTCAGTCTGTATGTGTCCCTAAGCTTGAGGTGGGTTTCTTGTAGACAGCATATATAAGGGTCTTGTTTTTGTATTCATTCAGCCAATTTGTATCTTTTGGTTGGAGCATTTAGCCCATTTACATTTAAGGTAATTATTGATAAGTATGAGTTTACCACCATTCACTTCATTGTTTTAGGTTTGCTTTAATAAGCCTTTCCTTTTTGTGTTTCCTGTCTATAAAAGTTCCTTTAGCATTTGTTGAAGAGCTGGTTTGGTGGTGCTGAATTCTCTTAACTTTTGCTTACCTGTAAAGCTTTTGATTTCTCTTTTGAATCTGAATGAGGTCCTTGCTGGATAGAATAATCTTGTTTGTAGGATTTTCCCTTTCATCACTTTAAGTATATCCTGCTATTCCCTTCTGGTTGCAGAGTTTCTGCTGAAATACCAGCTGATAGCCTTATTGGTATCCCCTTGTATTTTTTTTTTTTTTAATGCTTTTCCCTTGATGCTTTTAATATTTGTTCTCTGTGTTTAATTTTTGTTAATTTAATTAATATGTGTCTTAGCGTGTTTCTCCTTGGGTTTATCCTGTATGGGACTCTCTGGGTTTCCTGGACCTGAGTCGCTATTTCCCTCCCATTTTAGGGACATGTTCTATTATAATCTCCTCAAATATTTTCTTATGACATTTGCTTTTGTCTTCTTCTGGGACACCTATGATTCAAATGTTACACCATTTACTTTTGTCCCAGAGGTCTCTGAGGCTGTCCTCATTTCTGTTTATGTTTTTTTCCTTTATTCTGCTCTGCTTCAGTTTCTACCATTGTATAGAAGATACCATTGTATCTTCCAGCTTACTTATCCATTCTTCTGATTCAGTTACTCTACTGCTGGTTCCCTCTAGTGTATTTTTAATCTCATTTAGTGTGCTGTTCATTGCTGATTGTTTAGTCTTTAATTCTTCTGTGTCCTTATTGAACATTTCTTGCATCATCTTGATCTGTGCCTCCAGCCTATTTATCTGTGCCTCCATTTTGTTTTGAAGATTTTGGATTATCTTTACTATCATTTCTCTGAATTCTCTTTCAGGTAGACTACCTATTTCCTCCTCATTGTTTGGTCTTGCGGTTTTTTTTTTTTTTTTTTTTACCATATTCCTTTATCTGCTGCAAATTTCTTGTCTTTTCATTTTGTTTAATTTACTATATTTGGAACCTCCTTTCTGCAGGCTGGAAGGTCATCAGTTCAGTTCAGTTCAGTTCAGTCACTTAGTCAACTGTGTCCGACTCTTTGTGATCCCTTGGACTGCAGCATGCCGGGCTTCCCTGTCCATCACCAACTCCCAGAGCTTGCTCAAACTAATGCCCGTCGAGTCAGTGATGCCATCCAACCATCTCATCCTCTGTCATCCCCTTCTCCTGCATTCAATCTTCCCCAGCATCAGGGTCTTTTCCAGTGAGTCAGTTCTTCACATCAAGTGGCCAAAGTATTGGAGCTTCAGCTTCAGCACCAGTCCTATGGAACTATGATATGATAGTCCTATCAGAACTATGTAGCTATTGAAGGTCCTAAGTAAGTAAAGTAAAGTCGCTCAGTCGTGTCTGACTCTTTGCAACCCCATGGACTGTAGCCTACCAGGCTCCTCCCTCCATGGGATTCTCCAGGCAAGAGTACTGGAGTGTGTTGCCATTTCCTTCTCCAGGGGATCTTCCTGACCCAGGGATTGAACCCGGGTCTCCCGCATTCCAGGCAGACACTTTAACCTCTGAGCCACCAGCGAAGCCCATTGAAGGTCCTAGCTCCTCTTAATTGTGAAGTCTGCCCCCTGTGGTGCAGTTGAACTAGTGCCTTTTAAAGGTTTCCTGGTTGGGGAAGGGAGTGGGCTTGTGCCTGTGTTTTGGTGGATGGAGCTGAATCTAGTCTCTGTGTAGGGCAGTGCTGTGTGCCGTAATGTGTTTTGGGGTATCTATGGGTTTGGTATGACTTTTGGCAGTCTGCCTACTAATGTGGAGGTTTGTGCTCCTGCTTTGCTGAAGGATTGGTATGGGGTGTCCTGCACTGGAGCTTACTGGCTCTTGGCTGGAGCTTGGTCTCAGTGATGAGATGTATGCCTTTGGGCAGGCTCTCGTCTATTACATGGTCCTGGAGTTGAGTCACCTACCTCTGGGATTCAGGCCCAACCTCTTAGAGTAATACCAAGACTTCTCAGGCAATACAGCACAGAAGAGAAAACTCCCATATTAATGGTGAAACAACTCAACAGCCAAAAACACCTAGAGAGATTCACAGGCTTATATAGAGAACAGAAGAAGAAAAGGAGAAGAAAGGATGAGAAGGTGAATAGGAAGAGTGAAAAGAGAAGAGAGCAATCAAGGCAATAATCAAACCCTTAAGTGAAAAATTAGACTCTCAAAGGTACAAAACTGAATACAAAATATTGAAAATAAAAAATAAAAAACCTAGAAAAAACAGACTCTCAAAAATATAAAATAAAAAAACATTGAATAGAAAATATATAGAATTTATTTTTAAAATAATGTATTTTAAAGATAAAAGTAACATAAAAATAAAAATTAAAGAAATAATAAAGAACCCTATTAGATAATATGAGAAAAAAAGGGAGGACAGTATTTTAAAAATAAAAAAATATGGGTGGGGAGTATATATAGAGTGGTAGTGAGAGGGACATCTGAGTGATTCCTCTGTTTTCCTGCTCCAGTATTATTGCCTATTCAGAAAGTCTTCCAATATATCTAGGAAGCTCTCTGGACCTGTTATGGGCAGTGTGGAGTCAGTTCAGACTCAGTTCTTCCCTTGCTCCAGCTTGTAATTTCTCTTAAAGTCTACATTTGACTCTAAAGTGCATAGCCTCAGATTAATTGTGGGAATTTAAACTGCTGCACCTGCCACTGTTCTTTCTTTTGCTCATGCTTTTGCTTTGATTTTTGCCCCACCTCTCCTTGAAAGTCTCTGTCCAGTGTCTGATCTCTGCCCTGACATAGGAGATAAAAGTGGCTTCTTCTTCGGGCTCACTTGCTCAGTTGCCCTGTAGAGAGGGAGGAATACTGAAAATACTGCTGGAGTATGTGGGGAGTGCTGTGGCTGGGCCACATGGAGGTTCACCTCAGCCTGAGGTGAGTTATGTGTTTCCAAAAAGGAGTTGGACCCAGACTGTGACACTTTCGACAGTGATAAGCCGCTAAAAATCCCAGGAAGATGTAGGTGGCAATCCGTGGATTTTCATAGCTTGGCAGTAGTCACAATCTCTTGAGCTGACTGTACTGGCACCTTGCCTTCTGCTGCTGACAATCATGTGCCTGCTTCCCAGATTGTCTCTGGGGCCATAGACCATAGCCAGCTTGCCCCATTTTGGTAGTCACTAGAGTATGGTCCTTTGTTCTGTGGGCATAAGCAGACTTAGAGTACTGTGCTAGGGCCTTCCCATGGAATGTTCTTTTGTTTCTCTGGTGGCCCAATGGATTTTCCTTTTTTTTTTTTTTTTTCATATTATCTTCATAGCAGTTAGCCCCAGTCCTCTCCCTGATGACCAGCCCCTGAAGCCTAAGCCTCCACACCCAGCCCCAACTTGCTGCAGGTGAATGCAAGTATGTGAGCCATTTCTTAGCTGGAAATTGCTGTTTGGCACAGTCTCTGTAGTGCATTTTCTCTGCTTTGCCTCGTGCTTTCCTCTGAGGATCCAAAGTTCCCTGCTGATCCCACCTGTGAGGGGGTTTCTTATTGTTTAGAAATTCTCCTACTTTGTGACTTCCTTGCTGGGACAAGTGTCCCCATTCTGAAATCCTTTGTCTCCCCTTTTGTCTTTATCTTTTGTCCTACTTCATTCCGAGGAGATTGGTTTGCCCTTCTGGACTTCTGGGGTCCTCTGACAGTGTTCAGAAGATATCATGTGGGAATTGTTCCACGTACAGATGATTTTTTGGTTTATTTGTGGGGGAGAAGGTGGTGTCATCTTATTCCTCCACCATCTTGAAGCCATCTCCCTCCATTGTATATTCTTACCTCCTTTGTCAAAGATAAGGTACCCATAGGTGAGTGAGTTTATCTCTGGACTTTCTACCTTATTCCATTGGTCTATATTCGTGCTTTTTTTTCTTTTACCAGCACCCATACTGCCTTGATAACTTTAGCTTTGTAGTTTATTATGAAGTCAGAAAGATTTATTCTTTCAGCTCCATTTTTCTTTCTCAAGATTGCTTTGGCTATTCAGGGTCTTTTGTGTTTCCATACACAATGTGAAAATTTTTCTTCTTGTTCTCTGAAAAATGCCATTGGTAATTTGATAGGGGTTATTAATGTGAAGAACTGACTCATTTGAAAAGACCCTGATGCTGGAAAAGATTGAGGGTGGGAAAAGAAGGGGATGGCAGAGGATGAGATCATTGGATGGCATCACCCAGTCAATGGACATGAATTTGAGTAGGCTCTGGGAGTTGGTGATGGACAGGGAAGCCTGGTATGCTGCAGTCCATGGGGTCGCAAAGAGTTGGACATAACTGAGCTACTGGATTGAACTGAACTGAACTGAACTGATGTTCCTACTGGCATTTTCCAAATTGTTTGTAGTTTGATTTTGTAGATATCTTTCTTCTCTTCTATATCGTGACTGTATAAGTCAATTTAACATTTGTTGCAATGCTGGTTTGGTGGTAGTAAATTCTCTTAACTTTTGCTTGTTTGAAAAGCTTTTGATTTCTCCATCAATTTTGAATGAGGTCCTTGTCAGGTAGAGTAATCTTGGTTGTAGATTTTTCCCTTTCAGTACTTTAAATATATCCTGCTATTCCTTTCTGGCCTGCAGAGTTTCTGCTGAGAGATCAGCTTTTAAATGTAAGGCCTTTCCCTTGTATGCTATGTGTTGCTTTTCCCTTGCTTCTTTTAATATTCTTTCTTTGTGTTTAATCTTTGTTAACTTGATTAGTATGTGTCTTGGTGTGTTTCTCCTTGGGTTTATCCTGTATGGGACTCTTTGCACCTCTTGGACTTGATTGACTATTTCCTTTTCCATGTTGGGAAAATTTTCAACTATAATCTCTTCAAAATTTTTCTCATACCCTTGCTTTTTTCTCGTCAGGGACTCCTATAATTTGAATGTTGGTGCATTTGATGTTGTCCCCAAGGTCTCCGAGATTGTCCTCAGTTCTTTTCATTCTTTTTACTTTATTCTCCTCTTCAGAAGTTATTTCCACTGACTCCTTCTTCTTTTATGTTCCAGGTCACCAATTCATTCTTCTACTTCAGATATTCTGCTATTGATTCTTTGTAGAGTAGCCTTAATTTCAGTATTCTATTTATTCTTTAATTGTCCTAGGTGTTTGTTAATTGATTCTTGCATTTTCTCCATTCTGCTTTCAATGTTTTGATCATCTTTATTATCATTATTCTGAATTCTTTTTCAGGTAGTTTGCCTATTTCCTCTTCATTTATTTGGACTTCTTTGTTTCTAGTTTGTTCCTTTATTTGTGCAGTATTTCTCTACCTTTTCATTATATTTTTAAACTTATTGTGTTTGAGGTCTCCTTTATCCAGGCCTCAAGGTTGAATTCTTTGTTCCTTTTGATTTCTTCCCTGCTAAGGTTGATGCAGTTGTTTGTGTAAGCTTAGTATGGGGTGAGATTTATGCTGAATTTTGTTTGTTTGTTTGTTTATCCTCTGATGGGCAAGGCTGAATATGGTGGTAATCCTGTCTGTTGATGATTCAGTTACATTGTTGTTTTGTTTGTTGTTGTTTGGATGAGGTGTTCTGCATAGGGTGCTCCTAGTGCTTGGGGAATGCCAGGTCTTGTATTCAAGTGTTTTCCTTTGTGGGAGTTCTCACTATTTGATACTTCCCCCTATGGGTGTTTTCCTTTGTGGGAGTTCTCACTATCTGATACTTCCCCCTACAGTTAGTTCTCTGGTAGTCTAGGGTCTTGGAGTCAGTGATCCCACTTCAAACACTCAGGACTTAATCTCTGGTCAGGAATGAGGATTCCACAAGTGGTCTGTTATGATATTAAGTGAGATTAAAACAAATACCCATAAACGAGAAACCAAAGATGAACCCCAGACAAATGACAGTTACAAAATCAGGCAACCTATAATTAAAATAATGGAATATACACATATACATAAATATCCATAAGCAAAATCAAAACTGTCCAATAAAGTACAAGAGATTGACCCAGAGAACAAAAGAAGCCAAAAATTATATCTACCAGTTATGAACAAAACTAACTGAAGTACAAGCTGGAAAGCAAAACTAAAGCAAGGTGCCAAGTGGCACCTTTTTCAGGTAGTTTCAAGTCGGCACCAAGTGCCAACAGCACCGTTGCCAAGTGCCAATGAAAACAAAACTAACAAATATGTTGAGAAGAAAGGAGAGAAAGGAAAGAAAGAATAGATATGCAAAGCTAAAGAGAGGTAGATAAAGAAGATTTATATACATTAAAGATTAACTGCAAGGGGAGAACAGTAGGAAAAACAAAGAAAGGAATAAATGTAGAAAAATAATAATAGATCTATAAAAGTTATAATAAAAAGAAAGAAAAAAGAAAAAAGGGAAGAGGAATGAAAAAAAAAAAAAAAAGGAGAACTCCACAGAACTGCAAAAGCCCAACATAGAGGCAAGGTTTATAGTGATAATAAAAAGTGTGATTGAGGAAAAAAAAAAACTCAAAAGCTTAATTAGACTTCATAGTGGCAATAAAACCGACAACTGCAACAGAGGGAGTAAAAAAAGAGAAAAGAAAATAAGAATCCAAGAAACTACAGAACAAGTCAAAACAAGAATAATAAATGTTTTTCTTGAGTCACTGTTGTCAGGATCCTTCCCTCGCTGGGAGTCACAGTCCATGTCACCTCCCTAGGATGCCCTCCAACACTGTACTGATCTTTGGACCTACTGTTGGGTCAGCTCAGATTCTAATCTGGTCCTACTCCTGTGTATTCTTGCCTCCAATGTCCATAGCTATCAGAACTAGTGCATGTTCTTTTGTGGGAGGGCTCAATATCCTTTTATATATTCTGTAGACACAGAGTCTGCCTAGTTGATTGTGCAGGTTTAATCTGCAGCTTGTACAGCTGGTGACAAGGTTTTGGGTCTTCTTCCTTTGCTGCACTACCCCTGAGTTTTGATTGTGGTTTTATTTCCACTTCTGCATGTGGGCTGCCCACTGGGGTTTGCTCCTGAGGCTGCCCTGGAGCACTTGGGCCTGCCCCAGTGAGGGCCAGGTTCAGAGGTGGTGCAGCTCTTTAGGTCACGGAGGTTCTGGCAGCACAAGGTACTCAAGGGAATGGGCTGCTAGGGCAGTAGGAAATATAGTGCTCTAGAAGGGTATGGCAGCCAGTATTTGCCAACATACTTCAGTATTCTTGCCTGGAGAACCCCCCTGACAGAGATGCCTGGCAGGCCACAGTCCACAGGGTCACAAAGAGTTGGACATGACCAACGCGACCCCACAGCAACATTTTTTTTGCCTGTTGCAGCTCTGCCCCTGTGAAGGTTGAGCATGAAGATGGTGTAGCTGCTTGGGTCATGGGGACCCTGGAGGTACTGAAAGGTTGTTGTTGAATCACTCAAAGACGCTGGGATTCTTGGCCCCTGGAGAAGAATCCAATCCGGGGCCAGAGACGAGGCTTGATCACTCAGAGCTTTTGTGTAATAAAGTTTTATTAAAGTATAAAGGAGATAGAGAGAGCTTCTGACATAGGCATCAGAAAGGGGCAGAAAGAGTACCCCCCTGCTAGTCTTCAGCTGGATGTTATATAGTCACTGTGAAAGTGAAGTTGCTCAGTCGTGTTCGACTCTTAGTGACCCCGTGGACTGTAGCCCACCAGGTTCCTCTGTCCATGGGATTCTCCAGGCAAGAGTACTGGAATGGGTTGCCATTTCCTTCTCCAAGGGATCTTCCTGACCCAGGGATTGAACCCAGGTCTCCCACATTGCTGGCATCCGCTTTAACCTCTGAGCCACCGGGGAAGCCCCTAGCAGTCTGTTAATGAAAGAAAGGAATGTCTTAAAACTCAGAATGGCACCAGGCCCCTCACCCATAAGATGCATTTTGGGATAATCTTGGCACCAAATGGTTCATCCTGGGCCATAAAATGATTAACTTGAATCTTGAAGAAGGGCAGATCACCATACAAATAGTTTCATTTACATAGATTAGAAGAACAATATCAGTATAACATACTGGTTTGTCAAGTAGTGTTTGGGGTGAATGCATAGTACATTAGCATAGCTTAAGACAAACATTTCCATAAGAAAAAGGCATTGGTTATCTCTAGGTTTGAGAATAGTTAGCTTCAGGTGAAACCAGGTGTCATTATGGCAACACAGTATTTTAAGAGAAACCTCCTTTTAAATTTGTATAGAGAAGGAAAAAATATCGCTAGTTTGTTTCCACCTGCTGCTTAAGAGAGATAAAAATGTCTGACACTTGCAGGCTATTTCCTTCTTTTGGAGACTCCTGGCCTTCCTGCCTGTTACCCTCTCAGTACCAAGCATGCAGGGACGCAGACCGCCTCAGCCACAGGAGTTATGTGGCCCTATCACAGTCTTTTTCCTGAGCCTCTGGTCACTGGCGATCAGAAGGCCTCTTTGGCTAGCCTTTCTCCATAGCTCCGACTGTGCAGGCACTTAGAGGGCTCTCTTGCCTGGGGTCCTTCTCTGCTGTTCAACACGTCAGGCACATAGAGGGGCCCCTCTGGCTGACTTCCTACTCTGTAGATCAGTGCCTCAGGTACCTAAAGGGGCTCCCTGGGTGGGGTCCTACTCTGTAGTTCAGTGTGTCAGGTGTTTGATGGGCCAGCCTCTCTATTGTTCAACCACCAGGTGCTGGTATGTGGGAAGAGAGAGGTTATGGTGATGGCTCCATCCCATACACGTGACTCAGCAGTATCACCTTGCTTCCATGGCTGCCTGGCTTTCCTCCACAGGCATTTCCCACCACAATCTCTTTCCTCATGTCCCCTTCGTCTGACTCTCTGCAGTCAACGGCATCCCTCACCCTGGGATTGCTCCACAATCCCTAAGTTCTAGCTCCCAGCCACTGCACCTTGTAGGGGACCTGCATCTCTGTCCAAGGTATGTATGATTGTGGCAAGGTCTGTCTAATTCTCATTCCATTTAGGCTGCCAGAGATCAGCTGTTTTGCTCTTAGCCTTAAATGTTTCTCCTCTGACTCAGACAATTGCCCCAATGTAGGGATCCGACCCCTCTTCCAGTTCCCCAATCCTCTGAGGGCAGGTCCAGTTCTAGCAACACTCCTGTTTTTTCCCCTAGTCCTTTCATCCATCTGAGTTTTTCTTGGTTCTATATATTCTTTTCTGCTGATCAGGTACTCCTGTTCGCTCTCAACTGGTGTTCTCCATGCATGCACTTCTGTGTCTGAACGTGCATTCCTGATGTGTCCGTGGAGAGAGATACATGTCTCTCCAAATCCATCTACTCCAGGTCCACCTACTCCTCCTCCATCTTGTTCTCTTGTTGGAAGATTTTTGATTGCAGTTTTGATTTCATTGCTTGTGATTGGTCTGTTCAGATTATGTATTTATTCCTGGTTCATTTTTGGAATGTTACACTTTTCCAAGAATTTGTCCATTTCTTCTAAGTTCTCCATTTTACTGGCATATAGTTGTCATAGTTGTCTCTTATGATCTTTTGTAGTTTTGTGTTGTCTGTTGTGATTCTTCCATTTTCATTTCTAATTTTATTGATCTGGTTCTTCTCCCTTTTTTCCTTGATGAGTCAGGCTAATGGTTTGTCTATTTTATTTCTATTCTCAAAGAAGCAGCTTTTAGTTTTGTTGATCTTTCCTATAGTCTCCTTTGTTTCTTTTTCACTTATTTCTGCACTGATTTTTATGATTTCTTTCCTTCTACTAACTTTGAGGTTTTTCTGTTCTTCCTTTTATAGTTGCTTTAGGTGTAAAGTTAGGTTGGTTATTTAATGTTTCTCATTTCTTGAGGTAGGCTTGTATTGCTATAAAGCTCTCTCTTAGCATTGCTTTTACTGAATCCCATAGGTTTTGGGTTATTGTGTTTTCATTTTCACTTGTTTCTATGCATATTTTGATTTCTTCTGTGATCTGTTGGTTATTCAGAAGCATGTTGCTTAGTCTCCAAATGTATGTATTTTTTACAGTTTTCCCCCTGTAGTTGATATCTAATGTTACTGCATTGTGATCAGAAAAGATGCTTGAAATGATTTAAAAAAAAAATTTTTTTTTAATTTACTAGGGCTAGATTTGTGGCCCAGGATGGGATCTATCCTGGAGAATGTTCTGTGTGCATTTGAGGAAAAGGTGCAATCCATTGTTTTTGGCTGAAATGCCCTATAGGTATTAATTAGGTCTAAGTGGTCCACTGTACTAATTAAAGCTTGTGTTTCTTTGCTAATTTTCTGTTCGGTTGATCTATCCATTGGTGTGAGTGTGGCATTGAAGTCCCCCACTGTTATTGTTACGGTTAATTTCCCCTTTCATACTTGTTAGCATTCGCATTACATATTGCGCTTCCCTTGTGGCTGGTAAAAATATCTGCCTGCAACGAGGGAGACCTGGGTTCAGTCCTTGGGTTGGAAAGATACCCTGGAGAAGGGAAAAACTACCCACTCCAGTACTCTGGCCTAGAGAATTATATTGACTGTATAGTTCACGGTGTCACAAAGAGTCAGGCAAGACTGAGCCACTTTCATTTCACTGCATATTGAGGCGCTCCTATGTTGGGTGCATATATGTTGCTAATTGTTACATCTTCTTTGATTGTTTCCTTGATTATTATCTGGTGTCCTACTTTGTCTCTTATCATGGTCATTTCAGAGTCTATTTTATCTGATATGAATATTGCTATTCCTGCTTTCTTTTTGTCTCTATTTGCATGAAACATCCTTTTTATGCCCCTCCCTTTCAGTCTGTATGTGCCCCTAGGTTTAAGGTGGGTCACTTGTAGAGAGCATATATAGGGGTCTTTTTTTGTATCCATTTGGTTAGAATTTGTCTTTTGGTTGGAGCATTTAACCCATTTACACTTAAGATAATTATTGATAAATATGAGAGTCCCTTGGACTGCAAGGAGATCCAACCAGCCCATTCTGAAGGAGATCAACCCTGGGATTTCTTTGGAAGGAATGATGCTAAAGCTGAAAGTCCAGTACTTTGGCCACCTCATGTGAAGAGTTGACTCATTGGAAAAGACTCTGATGCTGGGAGGGATTGGGGGCAGGACGAGAAGGGGATGACAGAGGATGAGATGGCTGGATGGCATCACTGACTCAATGGAGTGAACTCCGGGAGTTGGTGATGGACAGG
This sequence comes from Capra hircus, assembly GCF_001704415.2. NCBI lineage: Eukaryota > Metazoa > Chordata > Mammalia > Artiodactyla > Bovidae > Capra > Capra hircus. The sequence continues at coordinate 41,952,785 of NC_030812.1, read as the reverse complement.
GAGGCCTGGCATGCTGTGATTCATGGGGTCGCAAAGAGTCGGACATGACTGAGTGACTGAACTGAACTAAACTGAATGAACACATTATCATTTACTTTGTTGCTTTGGATTCATTTTTATAGCCCTTTTCTGTGTTTCCTGTCTAGAGAAGATCCTTTAGCATTTGTTGAAGAGCTAGTTTGGTAGTGCTGAATTCTCTCAGCTTTTGCTTGTCTCTAAAACTTTTGATTTTTCCTTCATATCTGAATGAGATCCTTGCTAGTTATAGTAAGCTTGGTTTTAGGTTTTTCTCTTTCATCACTTCATGTATGTCTTATTAGTGCCTTCTGGCTGAAGAATTTCTATTGAAAGATCAGCTCTTATCCTTATGGGGATCCCTTTGTGCATTGTTTCTTGGTTTTCCCTTGTTGCTTTTAATAATTGCTCTTTATGTTTCATTTTCATTAGATTGATTAATATGTGCCTTGGGGTGTTTCACCTTGGGTTTATCCTGTTTGGAACTCTCTTGGTTTATTGGACTTGGGTGGCTATTTCCTTTCCCATTTTAGGGAAGTTTTTGATTATTATCTCCTCCAGTATTTTCTTATGGCCTTTCTTTTTGTCTTCTTCTTCTGGGACACCTATGTTTCAAATGTTGGGGCATTTAAAATTGTCCCAGAGGTCTGTGAGATTGTCTTCATTTCTTTTTACTTTTTTTTCTTCTCTGCTTCCTTTACTTCCACCATTCTATCTTCCACCTCACTTATCCTCTCTTTTGCCTCAGTTATTCCACTGTTGGCTCCCTCCAGAGTATTTTTAATCTCAGTGATTTCATTTTTCATTATTGAATGACTCTTCTTTATTTCTTCTAGGTCCTTGAATCTTCTCAATCCTTCTTCTAGGTCCATTTCTTGCATCTTCTCAATCCTGGACTCTAGTCTATTTATCTGTAACTCCATTTTATTTTCAGGACTTTGGGTCATCTTTATTGTCATTGTTCTGAATTACTTTTCAGGTGGACTTCCTATCTCCTCCTATTTTGTTTGGTTTGGTGGGTTTGAACCATGAACTTCCAGATGTTCAAGCTGGTTTTAGAAAAGGCAGAGGAACCAGAGATCAAATTGTCAGCATTCGCTGGATCATCAAAAGAGCAAGAGCATTCCAGAAAAACATCTATTTCTGCTTTATTGACTATGCCAAAACCTTTGACTGTGTGGATCACAATAAACTGTGGAAAATTCTGAAAGAGATGAGAATACTAGGCCACCTGACCTGGCTCTTGAGAAACCTATATGCAGGTCAGGAAGCAACAATTAGAACTGGACATGGAACAACAGACTGGTTCTGAATAGGAAAAGGAGTATGTGAAGGCTGTATATTGTCACCCTGCTTATTTAACTTATATGCAGGGTATATCATGGCAACCCACTCTAGTATTCTTGCCTGGATAATCCGGTGGACAGAGGAGCCTGGTAGGCTACAATCCATAGGGATGCTAAGAGTCAGACATGACTGAGAAACTTCACTTTCACTTTTTCACTTTCCTGCATTGGAGAAGGAAATGGCAACTCACTCCAGTGCTCTTGCCTGGAGAATCCCAGGGATGGTGGAGTCTGGTGGGCTACTGTCTATGGGGTCGCACAGAGTTGGACACAACTGAAGTAACTTAGCAGCAGAGTATATCATGAGAAATGCTGGGCTGGATGAAGCACAAGCTGGAATCAAGATTGCTGGGAGAAATATCAATAACCTCAGATATGCAGATGACACCACCCTTATGGCACAAAGTGAAGAACTAAAGAGCTTATTGATGAGAGTGAAAGAGGAGAGTGAAAAAGTAGGCTTAAAGCTCAACATTCAGAAAACGAAGATCATGGCATCTGGTCCCATCACTTCACAGCAAATAGATGGGGAAACAGTAGAAACAGTGGCTGACTTTATTTTTTTGGGTTCCAAAATCACTGCACATGGTGATTGCAGCCATGAAATTAAAAGGTGCTTACTCCTTGGAAGGAAAGTTATGACCAACCTATACAGCATATTAAAAAGCAGAAACATTACTTTGTCAACAAAGGTCCGTCTAGTCAAAGCTATGGTTTTTCCAGTAGTCATGTATGGATGTGAGAGTTTGACTGTGAAGAAAGCTGAGCATTGAAGAATTGATGCTTTTGAACTGTGGTGTTGGAGAAGACTCTTGAGAGTCCCTTGGACTGCAAGGAGATCCAACCAGTCTATCCTAAAGGAAATCAGTCCTGGGTGTTCACTGGAAGGACTGATGTTGAGGCTGAAACTCCAATATTTTGGCCACCTGATGTCAAGAGCTGACTCATTTGAAAAGACCCTGATGTTGGGAAAGATTGAAGGCAGAAGGAAAAGGGGATGACAGAGGGTGAGATGGTTAGATGGCATCACCTACTCAATGGACATGAGTTTGGGTAAACTCCAGGAGTTAGTTATGGACAGGGAGGACTGGTGTGTTCTGGTTCATGGGGTTGCAAAGATTTGAACACGACTGAGCAACTGAACAGAACTGAACTGAACTATCATGTTCCTTCAGCTGCTGGATATATCTCTGCCTTTTCATTTTGATTAGATTGCTGTGTTTGGGATGTCCTTTCTACAGGCTAGAAGGTTGTGGTTCCACTTAATTGTGGAGTCTGCCTCTTATGGTAGGGGTTGGATCAGTGGCTTCTCAAGGTTTCCTGGTTGGGGGAACTTGTGTCTGTGTTCATGTGGGTGGAGCTGGATCTCTTCTCCCTGGAGTGCAGTGACGTGTCCAATAGTGACTTTTGGTTGTATATGGGTTTGGTATGGCTTTGGGCATCCCATCTTTTATTGTTCAGGGTTGTGTTCCTGTTTTACTGGAGAATTAGTATGGTGTGTCTTTCATTGGAATTTGCTATCTCTTGGGAGGAGCCTGGTTTCAGTGTATGTATGTTGAAGAGCAGAGACATTACTTTGCCAACAAAGGTCCATCTAGTCAAGGCTATGTTTTTTCCAGTGGTCATGTATGGACGTGAGAGTTGGACTGTGAAGAAGGCTGAGCACCGAAGAATTGATGCTTTTGAACTGTGGTGTTGGAGAAGACTCTTGAGAGTCCCTTGGACTGCAAGGAGATCCAACCAGTCCATTCTGAAGAAGATCAGCCCTGGGATTTCTTTGGAAGGAATGATGCTAAAGCTGAAACTCCAGTACTTTGGCCACCTCATGCGAAGAGTTGACTCATTGGAAAAGACCCTGATGCTGGGAGGAACTGGGGGCAGGAGGAGAAGGGGACGACAGAGAAAGAGATGGATGGATGGCATCACTGACTCGATGGACATGAGTCTGAGTAAACTCTGGGAGTTGGTGATGGACATGGAGGCCTGGTGTGCTGCGATTCATGGGGTCACAAAGAGTCGGACATGACTGAGCGACTGAACTGAACTGAACTGATGGAGACTTTTGGGTGGGCTCTTGTCTATTAATGCTCCCTAGAGACAGGAGTTGTCTGATGTTCTAAAGTCCTGGAGTTGAGCCTCTCGCCTCTGGGCTTTGGTCCTCCTCTTACAGTAGCCTTGAGACTTTTCCATCCATACAGCACTTAAGGTAAAACCCCGAGGTTAATGGTGAAAGAACTCTGCACAGCCAGGAACACCCAGAGAGATTCACAGAGAAGAGAAGAGGGAGTGGGGAGACAGACGTGACCAGGAAAAGAAAACGGAGTGTCAAAAAAGAGTACAATTAAGTCAGTAATCAAATCCCTATGTGCAAATGTATACTGAAGATTAGATTCTGATAACAAATATAAAAAATCAAAGATTAAAAACCTAGAATAGAGGTTAGACTCTTAAAAATACAATATAAAAATACAAAACCAAACTGGTCACAAAGATTAATAAAAATATATGGAATTTTTAAAAAAATAAGGTCATTATTATTTTTTAATTCTTATTTTTACTTTATTTTGATTTACAATACTGTATTGGTTTTGCCATACATTGACATGAATCCACCACGGGTGTACATGAGGTCCCAATCCTGAACCCCCCTTCCACCTCCCACTCCATATCATCTCTCTGGATCATCCCCATGCACCAGCCCCAAGCATCCTGTATCCTGATTCGAACATAGACTGGCGATTCATTTCTTACATGATAGTGTACATGTTTCAATGCCATTCTCCCAAATCATCCCACCCTCTCCCTCTCCCACAGAGTCCAAAAGTCCGTTCTATACATCTGTGTCTCTTTTGCTGTCTCGCATACAGGGTTATCATTACCATCTTTCTAAATTCCATATATATGTGTTAGTATACTGTATTGGTGTTTTTCTTTCTGGCTTACTTCACTCTGTATAATAGGCTCCAGTTTCATCCACCTCATTAGAACTGATTCAAATGTATTCTTTTTAATGGCTGAGTAATACTCCATTGTGTATATGTACCACAGCTTTCTTATCCATTCATCTGCTGATGGATATCTAGGTTGTTTCCATGTCCTGGCTATTATAAACAGTGCTGAGATGAACATTGGGGTACACGTGTCTCTTTCAATTCTGGTTTCCTCGGTGTGTATGCCCAGAAGTGGGATTGCTGGGTCATAAGGCAGTTCTATTTGCAATTTTTAAAGGAATCTCCACACTGTTCTCCATAGTGGCTGTACTAGTTTGCATTCCCACCAACAGTGAAGGAGGGTCCCATTTTCTCCACACCTTCTCCAGCATTTATTGCTTGTAGTCTTTTGGATTGCTGCCATTCTGACTGGCATGAAATGGTACCTCATTGTGGTTTTGATTTGCATTTCTCTGATAATGAGCGATGTTGAGCATCTTTTCATGTGTTTGTTAGCCATCCGTATGTCTTCTTTGGAGAAATGTCTATTTAGTTCGTTGGCCCATTTTTTGATTGGGTTGTTTATTATTCTGGAATTGAGCTGCATAAGTTGCTTGTATATTTTTGAGATTAGTTGTTTGTCAGTTGCTTCATTTGCTATTATTTTCTCCCATTCAGAAGGCTGTCTTTTCACCTTGCTTATAGTTTCCTTTGTTGTGCAGAAGGTTTTAATTTTAATTAGATCCCATTTGTTTATTTTTGCTTTTATTTCCAGTATTCTGGGTGGTGGATCATAGAGGATCCTGCTGTGATTTATGTCGGAGAGTGTTTTGCCTATGTTCTCCTCTAGGAGTTTTATAGTTTCTGGTCTTACATTTAGATCTTTAATCCATTTTGAGTTTATTTTTGTGTACGGTGTTAGAAAGTGATCTAGTTTCATTCTTTTACAAGTGGTTGACCAGTTTTCCCAGCACCACTTGTTAAAGAGATTGTCTTTACTCCATTGTATATTCTTGCCTCCCTTGTCAAAGATAAGGTGTCCATATGTGTGTGGATTTATCTCTGGGCTTTCTATTTTGTTCCATTGATCTATATTTCTATTTTTGTGCCAGTACCATACTGTCTTGATGACTGTGGCTTTGTAGTAGAGCCTGAAGTCAGGCAGGTTGATTCCTCCAGTTCCATTCTTCTTTCTTAAGATTGCTTTGGCTATTCGAGGTTTTTTGTATTTCCATACAAATGGTGAAATTATTTGTTCTAGCTCTGTGAAAAATACCGCTGGTAGCTTGATAGGGATTGTATTGAATCTATAGATTGCTTTGGGTACTATACTCATTTTCACTATATTGATTCTTCCGATCCATGAACATGGTATATTTCTCCATCTATTAGTGTCCTCTTTGATTTCTTTCATCAGTGTTTTATAGTTTTCTATATGTAGGTCTTTAGTTTCTTTAGGTAGATATATTCCTAAGTATTTTATTCTTTTCGTTGCAATGGTGAATGGAATTGTTTCCTTAATTTCTTTTTCTACTTTCTCATTATTAGTGTATAGGAATGCAAGAGATTTCTGTGTGTTGATTTTATATCCTGCAACTTTACTATATTCATTGATTAGCTCTAGTAATTTTCTGGTGGAGTCTTTAGGGTTTTCTATGTAGAGGATCATGTCATCTGCAAACAGTGAGTGTTTTACTTCTTCTTTTCCAATTTGGATTCCTTTTATTTCTTTTTCTGCTGATTGCTGTGGCCAAAACTTCCAGAACTATGTTGAATAGTAGTGGTGAAAGTGGGCACTCTTGTCTTGTTCCTGACTTTAGGGGAAATGCTTTCAATTTTTCACTATTGAGGATAATGTTTGCTGTGGGTTTGTCATATATAGCTTTTATTATGTTGAGGTATGTTTCTTCTATTCCTGCTTTCTGGAGAGTTTTTATTATAAATGGATGTTGAATTTTGTCAAAGGCCTTCTCTGCATCTATTGAGATAATCATATGGCTTTTATTTTTCAATTTGTTAATGTGGTGAATTACATTGATTTGCAGATATTGAAGAATCCTTGCATCCCTGGGATAAAGCCCACTTGGTCATGGTGTATGATCTTTTTAATGTGTTGTTGGATTCTGATTGCTAGAATTTTGTTGAGGATTTTTGCATCTATGTTCATCAGTGATATTGGCCTGTAGTTTTCTTTTTTTGTGACATCTTTGTCAGGTTTTGATATTAGGGTGATGGTGGCCTCATAGAATGAGTTTGGAAGTTTACCTTCCTCTGAAATTTTCTGGAAGAGTTTGAGTAGGATAGGTGTTAGCTCTTCTCGAAATTTTTGGTAGAATTCAGCTGTGAAGCCGTCTGGACCTGGGCTTTTGTTTGCTGGAAGATTTCTGATTACAGTTTCAATTTCCGTGCTTGTGATGGGTCTGTTAAGATTTTCTATTTCTTCCTGGTTCAGTTTTGGAAAGTTTTACTTTTCTAAGAATTTGTCCATTTCTTCCACGTTGTCCATTTTATTGGCATATAATTGCTGATAGTAGTCTCTTGTGATCCTTTGTATTTGTGTGTTGTCTGTTGTGATCTCTCCATTTTCATTTCTAATTTTATTGATTTGATTTTTCTCCCTTTGTTTCTTGATGAGTCTGGCTAATGGTTTGTCAATTTTATTTATCCTTTCAAAGAATCAGCTTTTGGCTTTGTTGAATTTTGCTATGGTCTCTTTTGTTTCTTTTACATTTATTTCTGCCCTAATTTTTAAGATTTCTTTCTTTCTACTAACTCTGGGGTTCTCCAATTCTTCCTTTTCTAGTTGCTTTAGGTGTAGAGTTAGGTTATTTATTTGACTTTTTTTCTTGTTTCTTGAGGTATGCCTGTATTCCTACGAAGTTTCCTCTAAGCACTGCTTTTATGGTGTCCCACAGGTTTTGGGTTGTTGTGTTTTCATTTTCATTCGTTTCTATGCATATTTTGATTTCTTTTTTGATTTCCTCCATGATTTGTTGGTTATTCAGAAGCGTGTTGTTCAGCCTCCATATGTTGGAATTTTTAATAGTTTTTCTCCTGTAGTTGAGATCTAATCTTAATGCATTATGGTCAGAAAAGTTGCTTGGAATGATTTCGATTTTTAAAAATTTATCAAGGTTAGATTTATGGCCCAGGATGTGGTCTATCCTGGAGAAGGTTCCATAAGCACTTGAGAAAAAGGTGAAATTCATTGTTTTGGGGTGAAATTTCCCATAGATATCAATTAGGTCTAACTGGTCTATTGTATCATTTAAAGTTTGTGTTTCTTTGTTAATTTTCTGTTTAGTTGATCTGTCCATAGATGTTAGTGGGGGTATTAAAGTCTCCAACTATTATTGTGTTATTGTTAATTTCCCCTGTCATACTTGTTAGCATTTGTCTTACATATTGTGGTGCTCCTATGTTGGGTGCATATATATTTATAATTGTTATATCTTCTTCTTGGATTGATCCTTTAATCATTATGTAGTGGCGTTCTTTGTCTCTTTTCACAGCCTTTGTTTTAAAGTCTATTTTATTGGATATGAGTATTACTACTCCTGCTTTATTTTGGTCTCTATTTGCATGGAATATCTTTTTCCAGCCCTTTACTTTCAGTCTGTATGTGTCCCTTGTTTTGAGGTGGGTCTCTTCTAGGCAGCATATATAGGGGTCTTGTTTTTGTATCCATTCAGCCAGTCTTTGCCTTTTGGTTGGGGCATTCAACCCATTTACGTTTAGGGTAATTATTGATAAGTATGATCCCATTGCCATTTACTTTACTGTTTTGGGTTCAGGTTTATATGCCCTTTTTGTGTTTCCTGTCTAGAGAATATCCTTTAGCATTTGTTGGAGAGCTGGTTTTGTTGTGCTGAATTCTCTCAGCTTTTGCTTGTCTGTAAAGCTTTTGATTTCTCCTTCATATTTGAATGAGATCCTTGCTGGGTAAAGTAATCTGGGCTGTAGGTTATTTTCTTTCATCACTTTAAGTATGTCTTGCCATTCCCTCCTGGCCTGAAGCGTTCCTATTGAAAGATCTGCAGTTATCCTTATGGGAATCCCCTTGTATGTTATTTGTTGTTTTTCCCTTGCTGCTTTTAATATTTGTTCTCGGTGTTTGATCTTTGTTAATTTCCTTAATATGTGTCTTGGGGTGTTTTGCCTTGGGTTTATCCTGTTTGGAACTCTCTGGGTTTCTTGGACTTAGGTGATTATTTCCTTCCCCATTTTAGGGAAGTTTTCAACTATTATCTCCTCAAGGATTTTCTCATGGTCTTTCTTTTTGTCTTCTTCTTCTGGGACTCCTATAATTCGAATGTTGGAGTGTTTCATATTGTCCTGGAGGTCTCTGAGATTGTCCTCATTTCTTTTAATTAGTTTTTCTTTTCTCCTCTCTGATTCATTTATTTCTACCATTCTATCTTCTATTTCACTAATCCTATCTTCTGCCTCCGTTATTCTACTATTTGTTGCCTCCAGAGTGTTTCTGATCTCATTTATTGCATTATTCATTATATATTGACTCTTTTTTATTTCTTCTAGGTCCTTGTTAAACCTTTCTTGCATCTTCTTAATCCTTGTCTCCAGGCTATTTATCTGTGATTCCATTTTGATTTCAAGATTTTGGATCATTTTCACTATCATTATTCAGAATTCTTTATCAGGTAGATTCCCTATGTCTTCCTCTTTTGTTTGGTTCGGTGGGCATTTCTCCTGTTCCTCTACCTGCTGGGTATTCCTCTGTCTCTTTATCTTGGTTATATTTCTGTATTTGGGGTGGCCTTTCTGTATTCTGGCAGTTTGTGGAGTTCTCTTTATTATGGAGTTTCCTCGCTGTGGGTGGGGTTGTACAGGTGGCTTGTCAAGGTTTCTTGGTTAGCGAAGCTTGTGTCAGAGTTCTGGTGTGTAGAGCTGGATTTCTTCTCTCTGGAGTGCAATGAAGTGTCCAGTAATGAGTTATGAGACGTCTATGGTTTTGGAGTAACTTGAGCTGTATATTGAAGGTCAGGGGTGTGTTCCTGTGTTGCTGGAGAATTTGCATGGTATGTCTTGCTCTGGAACTTGTTGGCCCTTGGGTGGTGCTTGGTTTCAGTGTAGGTATGGAGGTGTTTGATGAGCTCCTATCGATTAATGTTCCCTGGATTCAGGAGTTCTCTGATGTTCTCAGGATTTGGACTTAAGCCTACTGCTTCTGGTTTTCAGTTTTATTTTTACAGTAGCCTCAAGACTTCTCCATCTATGCAGCACCAATGATAAAACATCTAGGTTAAAGATGAAAAGTTTCTCCACATTGAGCGACACCCAGAGAGGTTCGCTGAGTTACATGGAGAAGCGAAGAGGGAGGGGGTAGTTAGAGGTGACTGGAATGAGATGAGGTGGGATCAAAAGAGGAGAGAGCAAACTAGCCAGTAATCACTTCCTTATGTGTGCTCCTCAGTCTGGACTGCTCAGAGATGTTCACAGAGTTATACAGGGAAGTGGAGAGGGAAGAAGTAGACAGAGGTGGCCAGGAGGATAAAAGAGGGAAATGAAAGGAGACAGATCCAGCCATTAACCAGTTCCCTAAGTGTTCTCCATCATCTGGAACACACAGAGATTCACAGAGTTGGGTAGAAAAGAGAAGAGGGAGGGAGGAGACAGAGGCCACCTGATGGAGAAAAAGGAGAGTCCAAAGGAGGAGAGAGTGGTCAAGCCAGTAATCTCGCTCTCAGGTAAAACTGGGTACTGAAGATCGGGTTTTTAAATGTGCAAAATTGACAACAAATACCAAAAAACAAAGATTAAAAATCTAGAGTAGAGGTTGGATTTTCAAAAATACAATATTAAAGAGAAGAAGAAGAAAAAAAGAAAAAAAAATTCATGAAAATGATTAAAAAACAACAACCACCACTATATATATATATATATATATATATATGGCATTTGCTTTAAAAATAGGGTCTTTATTTTTGAAAAGTAATAGTAGGTTATAAAATTAAAATTAAAGGAGAAATAGAGGACTTAAAAATTTTAAAAAGTTAAAAAAAAGAAAAATAAAAGAAGAAAAACAATCAAACAACATCATCAACAACAACAACAAGAAAGAGAATGGTTGTAAAAATAGTAAAGATATATCTGGGACTTTCCTTGTTGTTGTGGGCAGTGTGGGGTCACTTCCAAGGTGGTTCCCTCTGTTTAGCTTCTTCTGTTTGCTGGTCTCTTCAGTGTCTGATTTCTGCCCTGACACAAGGCGGGCGGTGGTCTACACTTTTTTTTAGGCTCACTTGTTCAGTTGCGCTGTGGGGAGGGAGGGATGCTGCAAACAAATAACACTGGCATGTGCTCGCAGTGTCTCAGCCATGCTGGACATGCCCCTGCACCCGGCACACACCGCTCAGGCTCTAAGTTGCTCTGCCGGGAACCGTCTGAGGCTGGCCCTAGGCTGCATGCACCTCTCCGGTCTAAGCCGCTCAAGCTTGGCTCTCAGGTAGCCCTCAGAGGCGCAGATTTGGTTGGGCCTGCGTTTTGTGTCCTTCCCAGGACTGAGTAGCTCAGGTGTTTGGTGAACGTGGTCGCTGTGACTTATTGCCTTTCCCATCCCTGCTGCTCAATTTTCTGGGTGTACCGCTGGCGCCCCTTCTCAGGCAGATGGTGACTGTCCAGGACCCCAAGAAGTCTTAGCAAAGAAGCCTGCTTGCAGTTTGGTAGGTAAAGCCTCTCCAGGGCTGCGATTGCCCCCTTCCAGCCCTTACAGCTCTGGCTGCCTGTCACTGGAGGGGGATGGTCTGCAGCCGGTTATTTCTGTTCCATCCTTTGTTCTGTGTGCGGTCCTGGCGGTGTCTTATGTTAGAGCTTTTCGCGTGGTAGCTATCCCACAGTCTGGTTTGCTAGCCCAAGTTAGTTTGCTCTGGTTACACTAGTGGCATTCTGGCCCAATTCTTAAAAAGCACTGCAGCCCGTGCCTCCCTGCCCAGCCCTCACTTGCTAGTGGTGGATGCAGGCATCTGTGCTGCTTCTCCGCTAGGGGAGTTACCACTGGGCTCGTAATCTGTTGGTTTTAATTATTTGTTTATTTTTCTTCCCTGTTATGTTGCCCTCTGTGCTTTCAAGGCTCGCCACAGACTTGGCAGCGAGAGTGTTTCCTGGTGTTTGGAAACTTCTCTCTTTTTAAGACTCCCTTCCTGGGACAGGACTCCCTTCCCAAGGCGGAGCTCCCTCTCTACCTCCTTTGTCTCTTTTTTCGTCTTTTATATTTTTCCTACCTGTTTTTGAAGACAATAATCTGCTTTTCTGGGTGCCTGATGTCCTCTGCCAGCATTCAGAAGTTGTTCTGTGGAATTTACTCAGCATTGAAATGTTCTTTTGATGAATTTGTGGGGGAGAAAGTGGTCTCCCCGTCCTATTCCTCTGCCATCTTAGGACTGCCCCCAGGTTATTTTTAAAGAAAGGTAATCAGTTCTATTCAGTCACTCAGTTGTGTCTGACTCTTTGTGATCATAGACTGCAGCATGCTAGGCTTTCCTGTCTGTCACCAACTCCTGGAGCTTACTCAAACTCAGGTCCATGAAGTCAGTGATGCCATCAAACCATCTCATCCTCTGTTGTCCTCTTCTGCTCCTGCCTTCAATATTTCCCAGCATCAGGGTCTTTTCCAATGAGTCAGTTCTTCGCATCAAGTGGTGAAAGAATTGGAGTTTCAGCTTCAGCATCAGTCCTTCTAATGAATATTCAGGACTGATTTCCTATAGGATAGACTGGTTGGATCTCCTTGCAATAGTAGCTTATAAACATGAAAGTTAAAGGCATAATAAAGCATTAAAATTTTTAAAAAATTAAAAAGTGATAATAGTAAAAGTATATCCAGAAATTTCTCTGGAGCTGTTGTGGGAAGTGTGGGGTCAGTTCAGCAGCATATAGTCCCTTGTTCTGGCTTGTACTTGTTCTAAAGTTCTATAGTTGCCCCTTAAATGCATAATCCCAGCTTTAACTGCAGGGTTTTAATCTGTTGCACCTGTCACTTCCAGAGCGGTTCACTCTTCTTTGTTTATTTTGTATTCCTTTGTTTGGAAGTATCTTCAGTGTCTAATTTCTGCCCTGACAAGAGAGGACAAATATGGCCACTTATTTAGGCTCACTTGTTCAGTTGTGCTGTGGAGATGGACTCTGCAAACAAATACGCTGGCATGTATGGAGAGTGGTCACACTGGATGGACTACAGTGGGTTTGCCACAGCCCAAGGTGATGTGTACTTCCCAGGTCCACCCTGCTCAGGCTCCAGGGTGCTCTGCAAGGGTACCATCCCAAGTGAGCCCTGAGTTTTGTGCATTTCCAAGGTATAAGCCACTCTGGTTCTTAGGTGCTCCACAAGGGCACGATCCAGATGGGCTGGGCAATTTTCGCCCTTCCCAGGTCCAAGCTGCTTAGGCAACTGAGTGCTTGATGAGCACACTGTCCCAGGTGGGCTGTGAAGTCTTATGTACCTTCCCATTCTTGGCTGCTCAGTTTCCCAGGTGTGTCATGAGGGCACAGCCCCAGATGTGGTGTGTATCTCCTCTGAGGAGCTGCTAAGGCTGTGATATTCCTGGCAGATGTGAACCTTCCAGGATCCCAGGAAGACGTGCTTAGCAGCTGGCAGCCTGCTCACAGTTTGGTGGAAAATGCAGTCTCTGGGGCTGAGACTGGAGCAGCCTCTTGCCTTCTGGCTCTGGCTGCTGCACTTCTGCCTCTCTGCCTCTAGGGAGAGAGGGCCCTAAATGGTAGCCGGCTCTCTCTCCTTTGGCATTTGCTAGGGCACAAGTCTTTGTTCTGTGAGCATGCCAGGGGTCACCATGTGGTGTTAGAGCCTTTTGCCAGAAAAGTCCTTTTTCTTTTTTTGTCTCTCTGGTGACCCTATGGTTTGGGTTGTTATCTCACATTAGCCCCATCAGATTGTCCTCAGGGCATTCAAGCCTGATCCTTACCCTAAAGACCAATGATGCAGCCTATGCCTCTCTGCCCAGCCCTCACTCACTGCTGGTGGACACGAGTGTCTGAGCTGCTTCTCCACTGGTAGTTGCAGTTAGGCACATACTGTGTGGTTTTTTATTTTATTTTTCCAGTTATGTAGCCCTCTGAGATTCCAAATCTCCCCACTGACATGCCTGTGAGAGGGTTTCCTATTGCATGGAAACTTCTCCTTCATGACTCCCTCCCCAGGATAAACCCTCTATCCCTAAATCCTTTGTTTCTATTTTCATCTTTTATATTTTGTCCTACCTCCTTTTGAGGCAACTGGGCTGTCTTTCTGGGTGCCTGGTGTCCTCAGACAGTGTTCAGAAGTTGTTTTATGGAAGTTGCTCTGCATTCAAATAATCTTTTGATGAATTTGTAGGGGAGAAAGTATCTCCCTGTCCTATTCCTTCACCATTATGGGATCGCCCTTCATCAGGGTCTTTTCTAATCAATAAGCTCTATGCATCAAGTGACCAAAGTATTGGAGCTTCAGCTTCAGTATCAGTCCTTCCAATGACATTCAGGATTGATTACCTTTAGGATTGACTGGTTTGATTTCTTGCAGTCCAAGGGACTCTCTAGAGTTTTCTCCAACACCACAGATCAAAAACATCTATTCTTTGGTACTCAGCCTTCTTTATTGTCCAGCTCTCACATCTATACATGACTACTGGGAAAACCATAGATTTGATTATAGGGACCTTTGTCAGCAGAGTAATGTCTCTGCTTTTTAATACACTGTCCAGGTTGGTCATAGTTTTTCTTTCAAGGAGCAAACATGTTTTAATTTCATAACTGCAGTCACCATCTACAGTGATTTTGGAGCATAAGAAAACAGTCACTGTTTCCCCAACTATTTGCTGTGAAGTGATGGGACTGGATGCCATGATCTTCATTTTTGACTGTTGAGTTTTAAGCCAGTTTTCTCACTCTCCTCTTTCACCTTCATCAAGAGGCTCTTTAGTTCCTCTTCGCTTTCTGCCATAAGGGTGGTGTCATCTGCATATCTGAGGTTATTGCCATTTCTCCCGGCAATCTTGATTCAAGTGTGTGCTTTATCCAGCCCAACATTTCACATGATGTACTCTGCATATAAGTCAAATAAGCAGGGTGACAATATAGAGCCTTGACGTACTCCTTTCCCAATTTGGAACTAGTCCGTTTTTCCATGTCTGGTTCTAACTGTTGCTTCTTGAACTGCATACAGGTTTCTCAGGAGTCAGGTGAAGTGGTCTGGTATTTCCATCTCTTTAAGAATTTTCCACAGTTTGCTGTGATCCACACAGTCAAAGGTTTTTGCGTAGTCAATGAAGAAGATGTAGATGTATTTCTTGAATTTTCTTGCTTTTTCTATGGTCCAATGGATGTTGGCAATTTGATCTCTGGTTCCTCTGCCTTTTCTATATCCAGTGTGAACATCAGGAACATCTTGAATATTGTTATTTCATGTACTGTAGAAGTCTAGCTTGGAGAATTTTGAGCACTACTTTGCTAGCATGTGAAATGAATGCAATTGTGCAATAGTTTGGACATTCTTTGGCATTGCCTTTCTTTGGGATTGGAATGAAAATTGACCTTTCCAGTCCTGTAGCCATTGCTGAGTTTTCCATATTTGCTGGCATACTGACTGCAGCACTTTTACAGCATCATCTTTTAAGATTTGAAATAGCTCAGCTGGAATTCCATCACCTCCAGTAGCTTTGTTTGTAGTGATGCTAAGACCCAATTGACTTTGCACTCCAAGATGTCTGGCTCTAGGTTAGTGATCACACCATAGTGGTTATCCAGATCATTAAGATCTTTTTGTGTAATTCTTCAGTTATTCCTGCCATATTTTCTTCATATCTTCTGCTTCTGTTAGGTTCATACTGTTTCTATATTTTATTTTTCCCCATCTTTGCATGAAATGTTTCATTGGTATCTCTAATTTTCTTGAAGAGATGTCTAGTCTTTCTCATTCTATTTTTACAGTTTTAGATAAATCACCTAACCCTTTCAGTCCTGGTTTCTTCATTTATGCAACAAAGAGACAAGTCTAGGTATTTTCTAATCTTACATTTGTTACTAATATCACATACATTTCTGATTATTAATCTCAACCATGCAAAGGATAAAACTTGTAACTGAGCCTGTTTCTTAATCCTGTGCCCCCTCAAGATGTGGGCACACTAATATTTAGACAAAGAAGCACACATCTTTCATTTTTTTCTGATCAACTCAAAAAGAAACAACTGATGTTTTACAAGAGGGAAAGAATATTGATTTTATTTATTTTTATTTTTTAACTGAAGAATAAAGGCAAATAATAATAAAATTTCAGGGTAATAATCTATGCTGTCATAAACATTTAGGACCAGTAAAGGAAATCATCAGATTCTATGTCATTTATACATAAAATTTAGAGAGCAAACAGTTATCCTTTCAAAGATTTTAATTTATACTCCAAAATGAACAATTAAAGATTGCATAATTATATAACATTGCTATTGTTAGATATGTGAATATATGTGTATTCTTCTCTTCTGTAAAATAATTTCATGCTTATAAAAGGCACCCTTAGTCAACTTGGGACAAAGAGAACACCACATAGTAGAAATAAACCGAGTAATAAATAGGATATATGTAAGGAAAATATTATAAAGCAGGTACACTGTTGACACAGAAGAAAAAATAAACATACTTTTTTATTACTTAAAGGAAATTCACAATCACTTCCAGGAGTTCTTTAAGAATTTAAGGCCATTTGTTCTAGAGAAATGCTTTAATTTAGACACAACTGTCATTCTCGTCACAAAACTGTAATCCTCGTAAAAATTGTACATGCAAAAGCTCTTTACAATTTTAAATTGTGTACTATCAGATTAGAACATAGGAGCAGGTTTTTTTCCCACAAATGTGTTGAGTATTAAGTCACGCAGTTGTATATATTTAATTGGGAATTTCACAAAAAACTTCTCGCCTGTACATGCTTTGTGGCAACTTGGAAAGGAATACAAATCAAAAGAGCCAGTATCTCTTTGAATTAAAATAATATCTAAGCAAGGTATAATGGAAAAAAGTGTTTAAAACATCTGCTGCACAGTTAAATATTCTGAATTTTAGTCTTTCTACACAGTATTGCAATATAAAGACATTACTTTTTACACAAAGTATTTTCTGTGCATTTACAGTATACAATGTTTGACTTTTTATTATTTCTACTTATCATTACAAAACATAAACAAACTGCAGTTTAAATTTAGAACTCAAAGTTGATGAAAAAGTGCATGTTCTTTCAGGATAGACATCTGCTAAGTGTAATACTTGACATACTTGACAAATAGCATAGAGAAACTGTTTACTAAACAGATGTAGCTTCATAAGACAACTCTCTGGGAAATGTGAACTTATTTTTACTTTCCCTTCTTTGCAATTGCATTTGATCAGACAGTCATTCAAAGATATTGCTGTTGTGATTATAGCTATTGCAATTTAGAAGACAAAGGATTCAATATTCAAAATTTGTATTCTTAAGAATAGTTATAAAAGTATTTTAATTTAAAAAATAGTAACATGTAAACATTGATACAGAGAGACTGCTTTCCTATACACATAGCAGTCTAAGACAATATCTGAGTTAAAAACATAGGTTGTGCTTTTTCCCAACAATTCACTGGAAATTAGCTGTTTCTGTCCAAAAACTTTAAGATTCATACAAGACATCATATTTTGCATCAAGCATATAAACAATTTTTCTGTTGCTCATGCAACAACCATATTTACAGTTTTGGTTTAGGAAGATAATAAATTTTGGATAGAAAATAGCATACTAACCAATTCTGCTGAAACCAAATTGAGATGAATATATTATTCCCTGGTTCATTATAGAGCACCAGGAGAAAAGCATGGACTCAGCAGTTCTAACCAAAGTGTAGTTACATTAGCATTTTGGAACAGAGTTATATTTGAGTCTGTAACACATGTGTAGATGGGGTGTATGGAGGAGGTGCAGGTGATGGCTTGATTCCTCTGGCCCTCATGTAGGAGAGAAACTGTTCAGGGATCTCCGCTAGGACATCTTTAGCTAATCTAGCCATGCTCAGAATGTGGTTTCCACTTCTGTCAATATAATCTCTGAATGGCACAAACTAAAACAGAGTTGCAAGTATGTTATTTAACAGAGCTTACCATGCTATTTAAATAAATAAAAAAATAGACACAAAACCAACATATATAAACTTTTGGTTGTAGGAGAATCAGAGAAGCTGGAGTAATGGCAAGGGGCATAATAATTACTATGATTTTAAAGAGATTTGATTCATTATAAATAGCTCTAACAGTGACCACACCTTTCTTATAATTTTTCTAAAATGAGATGTAATTGTTATTTTTTTCCCCACAATAACTCTTGTCTTCTGGTCCTGATACACCCATCATATTGCTACATGCATTACACAGTTCTGAGTTCTATACCTAACCTGACTCCAATTGAAAAGAGCCCTATCCTCCTCAGGTTCAGTTTCTTCTCAAATGAAGTTAATGCATGCTTAACTCAGCTTTCGGTGTAGAAATATTACTCAATTCAGGGTTAAAAAATAGTGTAAATTGCTAAAGATTCCTGAACACATGTTAAGTATTTTAAATTATATTAGCAGACCATCAAATCACATGGAAATGAATGAAAAATTTATACAGTTCACATTAGCATGAACCTGAAATACGCCTGATTTTTATGTTATTTGAAAAGGCAAACAATAAACAATTGGAAAACTTCAGCATAGATTTTGGTATACTTCTTATTGATGTATACCAAATATCAAAATTATTTTTACAGTACATAAAAATGATTGCTCTATCTTTATATAAACAATCATGTGAGAATTTGTATCAGTGAATACTCTGACAATAGATTGCTTGATTCTGTTCTCTGTTATAAAGGTTACTTAAAAAAACACTGTGCTGTTTGAGAACAGTAATTCAGTTTTGCCTTAGAGACATGATGATTCTTGAAAGCAACTTGAGAACTGGTAATGGGATAGTTTGGGCATGCAGTAATTTTAGGTTTTGGAGAAAAGGCACAGTGAAGACATTTCAGGAGGTTGAACAACTTTTAAATATAATGTTTTGAAGTTTAAATTAAATCCTTTTTTTCCCAGAGAATCAGGGAGTGAGCACACTCTCATCTCATACATAACTACTTTAAGTTCATTTTGAGAAATTTACTTTTGATTTAAGCAGTTACTCAAGATGTGCTTTCAGAAAACAACTGTTATTAGGGAGCAGACTTTAAACTAGTCAGATACTTGTGATAGATAAAGCAAGTTAAAATGTTAAATTAAATAGCAAATGTAACACCATTTATATAGTGAAAGCAATATCTTTTAAGGAAGATCAGAAAACTACTTCTTTCTTTTTAATATAAGGCATACTACAGACAGAAGCATACTTATGTGATCATAATTTTACCCTGTTATGATACCAAGAGGAAAACAGCACAACTTTTAGAAATGTGATAAAAGGTGACAAATGTTTCTCTTATTTTAAAGGCAGCTAAGTAAGGATAAGAAAAACACTGACAGAGTAAATATAATCTTCAGTTGAGAAAAGAAAGAGGCATATATGAATGTTTGTAAAGTCATTATCTAATTTGGACAGGATGACATTTTTAACAAAAAAGCAAAGAGGTGCAAACAAAGTTAGGTTTATTTTCTCTCTGACACTATAAGGTGAACACAGTGAAGGACTGATGAGAAAAAATATCTAAATTCTGCTATTGTTTATTTCATTCTTATTTTAAAAGGCATATTATTTTATTTATTTATTTATTTATTTTATTTTTTTTAAAATTTTATTTATTTTTTTATTTTTTAAATTTTAAAATCTTTAATTCTTACATGCGTTCCCAAACATGAACCCCCCTCCCACCTCCCTCCCCATAACATCTCTCTGGGTCATCCCCATGCACCAGCTCCAAGCATGCTGTATCCTGCATCAGACATAGACTGGCGATTATATTATTTTAAAAATAAACATTTAGTAATGGTTTGGTTGCCTGTGTGCATGTAAGTCACTTCAGTTGTGTCTGACTTTTTGCAACCTTATGGATTGTAGCCCACCAGGCTTCTCTGCCCATGGGATTTTCCAGGCAAGAATGCTGGAGTGGATTTCCATGACCTCCTCTAGGACATCTTTTTGACTTAGGGATCTAACCTGTGTCTCTTATGTTTCCTGCGCTGGCAGGCAGGTTCTTTACCACTAGCAACACCTGGGAAGCATATATCTATATCTATTTTATGGGAGATCAGTTTTTTAACAATCTATAGCTAATACCTATATTTCAGGGAAATGGCAACACTCTGGAAAATAGTTTATTCTTCTCTAGGGCAGAGGGAGAACTTACTTGCTTGTGTCTTTCCTTTATCTCAACTTTGCTCTTATATTTACTTTTATTTTGGTTTTGATTTTTTTCCTAGACCATGTGTGAAGTCGCTTAGTCTTTTCTTACTCTTTGCGACCCCATGGACTGTAGCCTATCATGTTCCTCCATCCATGGGATTTTCCAGACAAGAATACTGGAGTGGGTTGCCATTTCCTTCTCCAGGAGATCTTCCCGACCCAGGGATTGAAGCCGGGTCTCCCACATTGTAGACAGACGCTTTACCATCTGAGCCACCAGGGAAGCTCTTCCTAGACCATGGAAGCTAAATTTAGTAATCTTTTTATTCCCTCAATTCACAAACTCTGGAATTAGACTCCCCAAGTGCAGAGGCTGGTCCTGCTGCTTATTAGCTGCGTGATCTTGGGCGAGTGATTTTCTACTGTCATTCAGTTTCCTCTTCTATAAAATGAAGATAATAATAATAATAATACCTTCTTCATCTGGTTGTTATATTAAAAAAATCAACAAATAAGTGCTTAAAACAGTTTTAAGCTCATAATATGTATAAGTGTGATAGCCATTATTATTACTATTCATTAATTTATACATTTATATATGCAATATAAATATTGTGCTATTTTCTTTCTAGTCTTTTGTTTACACTCATATCAAACTTTATAAGAAATATTTTTTTATCAAGTTTTTCTCTCTTTCAAATTTAGGTACTAGAGTACCATAATCTAAAAAATGTAATGACTGATCTATTTGTTATTAAAACATCCTGTTTTTTTCACTTTTTCAGCAAATGCGGTAAGATGTGTTACATTTTTATTGAAGTAAATATAAGTTTATTTTTAAAAATGTTATGACACTCTGGAATGTCAAAACTAAGATTCAAAATCATTGTTTGCACAATACATACAGTTCTACTTATCCTTAAAACATGTTTATAAATAATGGGTAAGAAAGAAATCTAAGTTTTCAACAAAGCAGGGAGGTATATATCTCATTTAATTTGTGTTTACTAAATGTGGGCACAGATTCTGATATGTCCCTTGAGTATGGACCTTGCCCCTGAGTTAAGAGTCCCTGTGATATTATCAACAGGAGTATGCCTCATCCCATATGTGTGTTGGGAGTGGAGAAAAAGATGGCTGAGAATGTTCTACTCACTAACCTAAATTATTTCATCCTTTCTAAAGGAACATTCAACTCTTCAGTAAGTCAAGAAGCACTTCCCTAAGTTCTGAATATTCATTGGAAGGACTTATGCTGAAGCTCCAATGCATTGGTCACCTGAATCGAAGAGCCAACCATTGGCAAAGACCCTGATGCTGGGAAAGATAGGAGGCAGAAGGAGAAGGTGATGACAGAGGATGAGATGTTGGATGGCATCATCCACTTAATGGACATGAGTTTGAGCAGTCTCTGGGAGATAGTGAAGAACAGGGAAGCCTGGTGTACTGCAGTCCATGGGGTCACAAAAAGTCTGACATTACTGACTGAAAAGCACCAGCAATGGAGAAGTTGGGTGCCACTTAATATTTGACATAATAAAAATCCCATCTACCACTCCCAACTTTCTGTGGAACTCAGCTACCTTCTGCCATTTACAGTTAGGCTTTTGTTTGTCCACTTAAGAAATTTGGGATATCATTTGGAGCGTGTTAACTTGATTAGCAATGTGTAAGAAATTGAAAGTAGCAAAAAGTTAAGATAGCCTAAATAGATCTTATTTTCTGACATTATTTTAACCACCAGTATTTACAGCACTGATTATGATGACTTAGATATTTTCTGATGGTAGGAAGACTGACAATATTCTTGGTGTGTCTTTGCAACCTCAATGTTATAAATATTCAAGAATATTTCTATTCTTAAAAATAACTCATTTAAAAATGTTTTAGTAAATGGAAGAACCAGGAAACCTGTAATTGTGCAATGTTATGAGATTTTAATTAAGGTGAGAGAAAAATGCTAATTCTTCTTGAATACAATGTGATATGTAAATGATTACTCTGCAAACTATTTTTAAAAGATAATCAGCATTTAGGAACTTTTCCATAAGATTAGAAAAGGATTCATCAAATATCTTTAAATAAATATAGACATGTAAGTCAAGATGCCATTGTCATTCAGGAGGCTACTAATTCTCTGGGAAGATCCTGTTCAGTATCTGTAACATCTCATGACTTTTTCAGTTCAGCTTTATATGGTAGAATAGCTTGAGTCAATTCCTTGAGTCTTTAGCCTTCAAAATCTTTGGTGCCTTCAAAATCAGGTGCCTTTGAAATCTTTGGTGACCTCAGTGTCACTTTATGATGATATATTAGTCTCAAGATTCTGACTTTTAATGAGAATATATATATATATATATATATATATTTAAAGTCCTTAACAATGTGTTGTGTTGCTGTTGTAATGCATTTTTGCATTATATATATATGGAGATGGAGTCTGGAGATAATGAAAGAAAGGCTCAAGGGAAATTTATTGACTTGTTCAAGATCAGAATGATAACATTATAATTTTGTAGACCTGAGTCCTATCTCAATATTCTGTCCAATGTAGCAAATCCAATTAGAGACAAAAGACTTTCATGATCAAGGGAACTTTTGTTTTATAAATAAAATAACTAAAAAACTTGGTTGTCACTAATGTAATATATTAGTCATCTTAAAGGAAATCTTAATGTTATGAGCAATCTTAACCACCCTCTAATGTGTGTGTGCTCAGCTGTGTCTGGCTCTTTGCAACCCCATGGACTGTAGCCTGTGGGCTCCTCTGTCCATGGAGTTTTCAGGCAAGAATACTGGAGTGGGTTGCCATTTCCTCCTCCAGGGGATTGTCCCTACCCAGGGATCGAACCTACATCGCTCGTGTCTCCTGTGTGGCATGCAGATATTTTACCACTGGCGCCACCTGGGAAGCAGCTACTTTGTAAGGGAGAGAGTAATGTCAATTTCCTTTAAGCATCATTGAGATGATACCACGAAAGATGAAGTTGCCTCTTTTAACTTTGTAAAAATGCATCAAAACAGAAACATAACACATTTTAAGGGGCTTCAAATTTATACTTCCTTGCAGTAATTTGATTTTAAGGAAATTGTGAACCAAATATTATGGAGAGACTTTTAGGAAAAAAGTGCAATTACCTGGATCTATAATTATGCTAACCAGGTTAAGGTGAATAAAGTGTCTAATTATAAAAACAAAACATTGTGGGATTCGTAGATGACCACATCACCATGTTGCCTTTGTCAGATGCTTTTAACCAAATTATTCATGTGTGTGTGCTTTGTAAACATTAGGTTAAAAGTTTGAGTGAGTGAGTGAAGTCGCTCAGTGGTGTCCGACTCTTTGCGACCCCATGGACTAGTAGCCTACCAGGCTCCTCCTTCCATGGGATTCTCCAGGCAAGAGTACTGGAGTGGGTTGCCATTTCCTTCTCCAGGGGATTTTCCCGACCCAGGGATCGAACCCGGGTCTTCCACATTCCAGGCAGACGCTTTAACCTCTGAGCCACCGGGGAAGCCCCTGGTTAAAAGTTTAAATCATATTTAATTATCTCCTTAAAAAATTGTTATACAGATGTTTCTATCTTAAAACAACTTTGCTGACTGATAAAGAACAATGCATTTGTACTTGTTAAGATTAATCTTTTTATTATATTTATGGATTATTTTATATTATTTTCCCTCTCTAATTTTAAAAATTATTTTTGTTTCATTTTATTGAGTGTTATTTAAGTAATGTATTTTATATACATTAATGATTAAATCTTTACAACAATGCCAGAACACTGAAATTTAGAAAGCTTGTCCAAGTTATCACAGAGGACAATCCAGAATTTGAACCAAATTCTGTTAGATTTCAAACAGATTCTCTTAATGACTATATTATGGGTGAATATATAAGTTATTATTTAGGAGATAATATTGAATTCTATTATTTGCACTTTCAAAACTTTTAAATCATGTGCTCAAATTGTAACAAGGACTTCCATTTCCTATTTAAAAGGTGTATTTCATAGTCGTTTTTGTTTCTGACATTCTAAAAGATATAAACACTTTAAAGTATGCAGAAGTTTAATTGATTTAACTTTGTTGCTTCATAGACTTATTGTATTGGTTAAAATTTGGTTAAACTGATTCTTTTCTTTCTACTCCCTCCCAGAATAGTAGACTTCAGTTAAGTATTTTTCTTGATTCCAACAGAATTATGAATCATGTGTATATATATATATTTATATATAGAAAAATATAATCTACTATTATGCTATATTTTATTATATTATTATACAAATTATTATGTTATTATATATTGCTATATTAACACATACCCTTTATATAATTTTTGTATTTATATAAAATTCTAAGATGTATTTTTATACTTTTCTAAAGTATTTCTATATTTTCTATGAGAAAAATAAAAAATTTTACATTTTGATTTGTTTCTGCTAAGTTTAGTTTAATATGTATCATCTATTTTAAAATATTTTTAATCTTTATTGAGTACTAAAAAATAAATAAATAAACACCATTAAAAGTCTGTTGTGTTTCTGAATTTTAATTTTACTAAAGACCTCAATGATATTTTCTGGTAATAATAAAGTAAGAAAATATACTTATTAACAATTCTGTTTTATATGTGGTGAACATGAAGTACAGGGGAAAGTAACTGGGTGCTTATTTTAGGCCCTGTTACTTAACATGCATCTCATAATCATCTGCCTAAATTAAACAGAACCTGAGGTTTGATTTCAATTTAAGGTGTTCATTTACAAATTAGAACTGACATGGACTCTTCACAATGAACAAAATAAATAATTTTCATCAAATTTCTTACCTGCACAATGTCTCTTTCAGCATATTTTCCTCTGGAGGAAACTCTTACATCATCTCCATCCAATTCAACCATTGCTTGAAAATAAAATAGTATAATTTATCCAAAGCATTTTAGCCATTATACTCTAACAATGTAGGCAATAAGGAAACCAAGGTGTATAAAATAACAAAATGTCCTACGTAAAGGCAGAAAGCTTTCTGATCCTTTCATCTCCACAGTGATTTCTTCCCCAAAACTTAACTGAATGTCAATTTTACAAATGAAGAAAGCAAGTGAAGACATCATGTGATGCTTTGAAAAGTGAGGAGAGCCTATACAGTGTAAAAGTCTTTAGGTACATCTCCCATCCTAAAAATTCTCAACTCTGGGTTACATGCTTACATGATGGATTCATCAAATGAGGCTAATTCATTCAGTTTTAATGTTTTTTTTTTTTCTAACTTAAGAAACTTGGTACTAATCATTATGGAATTTCCAATAACAATTTGAACTTTATTCTCTTTGAAATTACAACAAACTATGCAATCATATTGTCTGTAATCTTTTTGTGAATAGATTTTAAAACAAAAAGTCATCTTTTAGTGACTGGATAAATCATCTCTCTCTGAGGTATGATTTTTTTCATTGGTTAAAAATAATTTTGACATTACATAGGTCAACTGCTTTTTGGGAATGCTGTGATATAACAGAATTGCTGGTATACAGTAGTGTTATGCTGCAATTGAGAACATTTTCCAGAGTTTAATGTTTTTTGGTGAGAATTCTATAAATAAGTAATTACATAAGGAATGCTAATTTGTACTTAAAGTATAATTCTGTTACTAGAAACTCATTTTGTATACACATGATATTCACCAGACTCCAGAGAGCCATTTTGCTTTCGCAAACCAACTGTTTGCTTTTTGCCCTCTAAAAAACACTAGAATACAGTCCTCACCTTTTCACTGTTTTCTTCAGTGCTTGGATAATGCACTTCAGTTAAAGATATTTTACTGTTTTTCCTATTTTTATTTTGATTGAGATATAACTGCAAAATAACATTATATTATTTTTAGCAGTGAAATGTAATGATTCACTATTTGTGTATACTGTGAAATGATCACCATAATGAGTCTAACTGACCATACATGATTATAAATTCTTTTTCTTTTGATAAAAACTTTAAGGTCTATTCTCTTGGCAGCCTTCATATATGCAACATGGTATTAATTATACTCACCACACTGTACGTTACTTCCCCATGACTTATTTATTTTATAATTAGAAGTTTGTGCATTTTGACTTCCTTTACCCATTTCACCCACCTCTAGCCCTGGCAAGCCTCTGGCAACCATCAAACTGTTCTTTATATCGTTATGCCTTTTTTTTTTTAACAACATGTCTTTTAAGTTTTACTTTTCTACATATTTTCAGGAATAAATATCTGGGGTGAAACATTGCCAGTACACATAATTTGATAGTGAACCATGATCCAGTAATCTGTTTAGATATATAATATATGTCAATATTTAGTAAATTGTATAAATTTCCATTAACAAGGCAATGCAATTATTCAAAATACAAAAGAACTATTTTTCTCTCCTATTTATTAGGGATCTAAATAGGAAAATTCAATATACTCAAATATTTTCAATAATTAATTTCTTTTTTCTTCTAGGTTTATTTTCAAAATTTTCATATTACTTTGAGACATAAATGAACACTGATGGTGACATGTCAGCAATCAGAGAATTTTCTCCTATATTATCTAATTTGCTAATAACTCATAATGATTACCCTATACTCACTCAAAAATAGACAACAAAAATTAGATGATGTTCTGGGCCTCACCTTCCACCGTCCTCTACAATCTCCATTGGTCTTTGTGAGTGTTTCATTTCAGTTAAAGAAAATGGCAGTTACTCAGGCAACAACGTATTAGAATGAGATGCTATAAAAATATCACCCACTTTTCAGTATGTCCTTTGGGTTAAAAGGCTGCAGGTAGCAGAATTGGAAACTACACATTTGAGAGCAAGAAGAAAAGAAATGGCATGTAAGTGGTGGAAGGGAAATGTTCATCCTTCAATTTTTCAGATCATCTGGTCCTCAAGGAACCTGAAATCATAAGCCCCGGTTACCCACCTGATCCCCTCTCTGGAAAAAAGATGTATAAGAAACAGATCTGTATTTCTTTCTAGCCTTGGGAGACAAAATGACATTAGAACCCCTTATATTTTCCCCCCTCTCCTAAACTTGGATCAAGGCAATTACATGGATACTACATTGACTTGTTGCATTTTAAGGACAAAGAAATTCTGCTTTGAAAAATTATACAGAAAGTTTTAAATTATTCTCACTGAAATTCAGAAATAAGACATTTAAATACTCGTTAATCTAATAGTTAATTTATATTTCCTCTACTTTCAAAGAATAGATGGCAATATGTTTTATTTCTTGCCTATGTAAACCTCTTGGTTGAAATACATGTAGATGTTGGATTTATGTAACTGAGAAAATATGCAAGTTTTACTTCAGTCTTTTCCTACTAATTTCTATGCATACTATATAAACTTACTTATGGTAGATTTGGAATTGCCTAGAAAAAGGCTCCTCTGATAAGATAATACCAACTTGAATGTAAGTCAGAAATTTTCTTCCATCAGGGTGAAAACAAAAATCAGGTGTTTCAGGACCCTAATTGCCTGTTTATAGGTTTGCCAGAGGAAAAGTTCACTTTAATTCCCAAGACAGAATTCTATGGGAAGGCAAATTCCTTATGTCTATAATCTTCAATCACTCTTCCTCATGAGAAGAGTGATTCATAGGATAACTAAGATTGGGAGATGGAACTGACCTTGAATCTCTTTTTGGAGTACTCTATCCTCAGGTTGAAGACAATTTCTCCCTGTGGTATGATAAATAGGCAAGGCTCTGCTCCTGTCCAGAGGAGGCCTTGACATAAAGGGGAGGTCATTTAATTTTGGGGCAGAGAAGAAACAAGAAGTCTGAGTTTGTGCACACGGTAACTCGGATTCTCTAATTCTGAACTACTATTAAAACTTACATTTTGATTTCTATTTGAGTGACTCTTGCATATTTTTTTTAGTTAGTTCAAGAAATCAGAGGGGGAAATAATGAATTTTCATACCTCAACACTCTAATAAAGAATTCATTGGGAACAAAAGAATTGAAGAAAATAAATAAGTGTGGCTATTGTATGAGGGTAGTACCTAAATAGCTGTGCCTGCTGCTTTGAATAGAAATATATGACCAGAAATATTCACCAGGAAATATCAGTTGCTCTGTATTCATACATTATGTGTGGGAGGTTGAGGAACAAGTGATTGAGGTCTTACACCTAACAATGGTCTTCCACAGGACTCCCGGAGAGCTGGGATATACCCAGTGAAAAGTGCATACTTGAGAGGCAAAAGCAAATTAGTAACTGAAAAGGAAATCATGAATTACTTTAACCTAGCAATTGGTAAAGTTTGTGAATTGTAGCCTGTCACTGCTCAGTGCAGATGATCAAGTACACAAAGTATTAACAAGAAGGATATGTCTTAGTTTTCCTGACTCCAGAGAGGTAGCTCAGATTCATGCTTGATGGACAATGAAAACAGATGTAAATATTCAGAGACAGAGAAAATATTAGCAGGAGCAACAGCAGGCAGGGCTAAACTGACTTTGCTTTAGAAACTGGAAGATTATAATGATGCAAAGTGTGACCAGCCAAGTATGGAATCAAAGGAAAGAACCTCCAAGATCAGCAATATAACTGCTGTGTTGTTTTACCTGAGACTGACAGACCTGTACTGTCCGTACTGGGGAGGCCCTGGTGGTTAGGCAAGAATCATCTTAGTGATGATCATATTATGATTAGCCACCTATGTGCCTAA
Organism: Capra hircus; assembly: GCF_001704415.2. NCBI lineage: Eukaryota > Metazoa > Chordata > Mammalia > Artiodactyla > Bovidae > Capra > Capra hircus. Next base: position 41,924,440 of record NC_030812.1, on the reverse strand, counting down.
ATTAACCTGTAACATACCAAAAGTTGCTTCAAATATTTTAAAATTATTCTAATTTATAAAGTTCCAAGCTAAATACTGTCATTATCAATGTAAAAATACATGAATCAGGTGAATATTATGTGGTTATACAGTTTCTACCTAGCATAGAGTTCTCTTAAAGGAATCCATCAGGTGACAAGAAATGGACTAACTTTAGAGTTTATCCAGATTACTAGTTACATGAACACCCATCACTAATTGGCATTTGAAGATGGCTTTAACCAACAGAAACAGAAAACTGCCCAATAAGTGAATTTAGCATGATTATTAAGTTTCAGATAGTCATATCCATTTTCATTTTACTTTGGTCTTTCATATGACAGAACATAAATATTTATAAAGATAATGTCTACCAACAAGCCAAGGTCTGAAAATTCATTATTATGCTTCTCAACATAGTGGTTTATTTATTTAGTGCTCACCCTTAAAAGTTTTTAGGGAACCCAGAGTGTGTTTTGCCTTAGGAACAAAAACTCAATTTATCATTCAATATTAAGAAATATTTTGAGGTACAATTCATCTCTAATAAAGCAGAAAGCTACATGGTTGAATTAACCTATACTAGAGAGATAATGAACTACTCAGAAGACATTCTTTTAATTTGCTCACTTCGATAGACTCCATCATGTGATATCTATGTCTGTACATACATGAACATAGTATACAAACCCACATACACACTCATATCCCTAGATGCAAAAAAAGGAGTGATAGATATGTAAGTACATGATGAGTTACAGTTAATAAATTCCCAATTAATGCTATTGAAATTTTATTACTCACCATCAAATTCTGCTGGTCCAACACCTACTATAATTATTGACATTGGAAGTTTTGAAGCCTTCAAAGAGAATATAAAATTTGTTCACAGTTAAGAAACTGAATTAGGAAAACAACTAAGAATTAGGAAGACAATAATATCCTAAGTATTGACACTTTTTCACATAATTTCATTCAAATACTTTTGGATGTATTTAATATTAACACAGAATAATATACTTGACTCCACTTTTATCCTTTCTGAACTCTGTACATATGCTAATTCATGTGGATTTTCTTCAGGAATAACCAGTCTTGGATAATATATATATATATTTTTTTAAACTGAGCATTTGCTTATACTTGCTATTCTCAGACAAAATTTTCCTAAGCTGACTCTGGGTATCTTTAGTCTCTTTTTTCCTGTTCTTTCTCTATTTGAAGATCTTTTTGTTACTGAAAGGTGAAAAAAGATACCATATTTGTGAAAAAGTAGTGCATGTATGCATGCTAAGTCGCTTCAGTTGTGTTTGACTCTGTGCAACTCTATGGACGGTAGCCTGCCGGCCTCCTCTGTCCAAGGGATTCTCCAGGCAAGACTACTGGAGTGGGTTGCCAGTGCCCTCTTCTAGGAGATCTTCCCAACTTAGGGATCGAACCCATGCCACTCTTGCATTGGCACGCAGGTTCTTTACCAATAGGGTCACCTGCGAAGAAAAAGCAGTACTCTATCTCATTAATAGTTATGGCTAGGAAAAGCAATTTTTATAGTAAATGTGTGACTACAAATGATAATTATAGAAAGTTATTATTAGTATGATTAAATAATTTTATGCTAAGACTATGAGATCCACCAACAGAAAGGTGGAGCAATATAGCAACCACATCATCAGGTCATTGAAATATGAATAACTGTTCTTCAGTACATGTCCTATTAGTTTATTTTTTAAGTTTTTTTTAAAAATTTTAATATTGGCCACCATAACATGTGTGAAGTGATATCTAACTGTGGTTTAGGTCTGCATTTTCCAAATATTAGTGATGTTGAGGCTGTTTATAGCTTGTTGATTATTTGTGTATCTTCTTTGGAGAAACACCTTTCAAGTTTTTTTTTTTTAACTTTTTATTTTGTATAGGAGTGAAAGTGAAAGTGTTAGTTGCTCAGTCATGTCTGACTCTTTGCGACCCCATGGACTGTAGACCACCAGGCTCTTCTGTCCATGGAATTCTCCAAGCAAGAATCCTGGAGTAGATTGCCATTCTCTTCTCCAGAGGATCTTCTTGACCCGGGGATCAAACCAAGATCTCTTGCATTACGGGTAGATTCTTTATCATCTGAGCCACCAGGGAAGCCCAATATAGCCAATCAACAATGGTTTCAGGTGAACAGTGAAGGGACTTAGTCATACATATACATATATCCATTCTTTCCCAAACTTCCTTTCCATCCAGGCTCCACATATTATGCAAGACAGTGTGCCACATAATGTGCAAGCTTTTACCTCTCTTTCATTTTGTGTTTGGTTTTGCTAAGTATATGTCTATAAAAATTTGATTTTTTCCCACATGTAACTAATTTTTCTCACACAAACAGCTAATTATATGCTATTAATAATTATGTCATTAATAAGCCATTAATAATTATGAAATATGATAATCTTTCATACAACCATTTTTACTAATGTCTATTTTGTGTCAAATACTGCTCAACTTGAATATAGAAAGGTAAGTAAAACCAGATATAATTTTATAGATTGCAATCTAGTAAATATAGATTTTATAGATTATAGTCTAATAAAGAAGATAATCAATTAATCATAAATGTAGCACATAATTAGAAACTAGTCCCCATCCAGTTCTATAAACATAGAAATTATCACAGTTCTCCTGTAACTGAAATGCAAATATTTAGAAATATTCTGTACAAATTGTAAGACTATACATGAAACTAATTAAACACACTCATGCACATGAAGTTGATGACATGATTTATTTTCATTTATAAAAGAGTTGTCTAGATAATGCACTGGCTGCAAAGGCATGGACATTTTGTTTCACTGTTAAGTCAACTAAGACTTCAGTTAATTAACCTAAGTAGCACAATGCTTTCGTTTAGCCAGCCCAAGACAGAATGATTCCTACTTACGTTAACTATGGACTCCTTAGTTTGAGCCATATCTGAGATAACACCATCTGTCACAATTAGGAGCACAAAATACTGGGAGCCATCCTTTACGGAAGCAGCATATCTGAAAGGCAAATAAAAGGTAAACAATACCCAAAATAAAACAGTTTCTCTCACATGATAGCTGCTAAATATAATTAGGAATAGTCAACACATCTGTTAATCTCAAGAAAATATTTCAACATTTGTTAGGAGCCTATATTAGGCAAATTCTCAAATATACAATTTTTTTTTCTCTGAAATAGCACACTAGAATAACAGCATACTGGATGCTGGCACACAGAAATGTTGGGCAGCCTTAGAAATTCATTCACAAATAAAAGGTGAGCTGGAAGGCATGTTACCACAGAGGAATGGCTATGGCTTTTGGAAATAGATATCTTGTCTAAGCAACACATAATGTGTATGGTCTTCTGCATAAATTACATAAGCTATCTGAACTTTACTTTCTTATCTTTAAAATCAAGATAATGCAACTTTCTATTGTTAATAAGGAAATTTCATGTATGGTAGTAAATATTTATATTGTTATACACTGGTAGATTTTTACACATGTTAAATTATATAAATGATTGTTATTCTTGTTTTGGAACTAGATAGCAGTGATGATTGCATAACACTGTGAAAATGCTGAATGTCATTGAACTGTAAACTTTAAAATGGTTGGTTTTATGTCATGTGAGTTTTATCTTACTTATAAAAATGCAACTGAAGAAATACTTTTTTGACAAAGCTATAGTTTTAGGTCTTTAATACATGTTAAATTGGTGAAAGATGAGAAGGAAAATATAAAAATCAAAGACAAAAATTAGGCATGTAATGAGAACATATTCTAGTACTTATCTTCTGTACTCTACTGCATAATTCTCACCAAATAATACTAGAAATATACAGGAGAATTTTATTACTATATTTCCTCTCTTTTTCCATTTTGTTCTGCCATTCTGAGTATATTGATGATATTCTCAATAGAATATGTTTTATGACTTTTAGTACATAACTAGTATATTGGTCATATCTAATAATGAGGAAGCATTATGGTGCTCATAGAGGACAGTTTTATAAAAAATCATCAAGTAAATCACAGAAAAATTATTTCAATGAAATATTTTGATTATCAATGAAAATCAGTACCTGATGGACTCTATAATAATAAAGTTTGAATACACTGTGGACAAACCAATGGCCTAATATATCAGGGCAAACTTTATAGCTAAAAGTTTAACTTTTACAGCAAAGATATACCAGCACAAAATCTATGAAATTAATTGGTAAACACTGGTAATAAGTTATTATAAATGCAATTTATAATAAATAGCATGAATTCACACAAAACAGGTTCTATCATTTTTATCTTTTCATAAAACAGTGATGGGTATGACAGTGTGTAAGAGAGTAAGAATCAAGTATAATTTATCTTGCATTAATATAATTTTTCATTCTGCTTTATTTGATGGCTATCAAAGACTTAGGAAAAGAAAGTATAGATAATATTACTCATCTATGTAACACAATAAGCTAGGAAGTATTTTTCAAATTACACGTAATGACTCAGTGAATTTTGAAATTAATTTTGCGGGTCAAGATTTGCATTAAAAAAGTAATAGAAAAGAAAAGGAAACCATAGTAATAAAAAAAGAAAATATGAGCTAAGAATAAATATTATTTCTTATTATTTTATTTTAATTATGTGTGTCCAGGGTTGAGATATAAGGTTCATTGTTGTTGTTCAGTTGCTAAGTCATGTCTGACTTTTTGTGACTCCATGGACTGTAAGCCTGCCTTGCTCCTCTGTCCATGGGATTTCCCAGGCAAGAATAGTGTAGTGGGTTGCTATTTCCTTCTCCAGGGGATCTTCCTGACCAAGGGATCAAGTCCATATCTCCTGCATTGGCAGGCAGATTCTTTACCACTGAGCGACCAAGAAAACCCATAAAATTGATAAGAATACAAATTGTAGCTGAAAATGCTTGAAAAACCTGATCTAAAGTGTCACACTCAGAAAAAACATTGTCAATGTATCAGTGTAAACCTGAGATGGAATTTCACCGGAGAGTCCACTGTCCTGGGTGCAGGGATATTTTATTATCGTGTCTATGTCCCAGGTAATGAAAAGTAGAACATATTTCAGTTGCTGATCATGTCTAATGCACTTGTGTATGCTCGGTCATGTCTGACTGCAATCCTATAGACTGTACCTCACCAAGATTCCTCTGCCCAAGGGATTCCCAGGCAAGAATGCTGGAGTGGGTTGCCAGTTCCTCCTCCGGGGGATTATGCTGATGCAGGGGGGAAACTGCATCTCCTGCAGTGGCAGGCAGATTCTTTGGCCACTGAACCACCAGGGAAGCCTGCCCGTATCTAACAGGGAGACGGTAAAGTACCAGAACCTTCAAATAGAGAACCTCAGTAATTCAAACGCAGTACTTTTTTAGTTTTGGTTACATATTGGGAAAGCCATGAGAGTTGTTCCTTTTCAATGACCTAAAAACTAGGCAGGGTTTCATAGGATTTAAAACTGTGTCAGTAAAAATATTTTAGGGATTTAAAAGTAGTGTCTAATTTACTAGGGCAACTTCCCTTGTGGCTCAGATGGTAAAGCGTCTGCCTACAATGCGGGAGACCCAGGTTATGCTAAGCAAATGTATATAAAATTTTACATTAACAATTTTTCTAGAACATGTATTTAGAATAAGTAATTATATTCTAATCTCAATATCATATACTATATGTTAATATCAGGGAGGTTAAAATAATGTGTCCTATATATCACTGAAAGGCTTTAGCTGTCTTCATAGAATTCAATCTCTTATTACTTCTGTGTTGCTATGGAATATAATCTTAGATATGAGTGATTTCACAATTGAGATTGTGATCGATATTGCTCTCATGGATGCTTATTCAAATAATACAATTTTTTTCCTTGGTTGAACAAATATAGGTCCTAACATACACCAGTGTATAGTTTTCATTTGATATTTTGATCTAAAGTTCTTATTGAAGTATCATGATAGCTCAATGGAGATTCTTTTTACTGTATATCTTTTCCTTCATTTTCTTGGAGGTAAATTATCAGAAAACAACTTTCATTTGTGGAGCCATGCCAACAATAAAATTATGATTGCATTCTGGTCTAGCACACTAAAATAAACAAATTATTTACTCCCAAATTATTTACTTACCTTGCTACATGATTAATTACAGGAGCAAAATTGGTTGGCCCATACAGTTGCACAGATTTCAGACTCCTATAATAAGCTTCCATGACACCATCAATGCCATTACAGTAGGGGTTTTGGGGGTTCCCATTCTGTAGAAAGTTACAGCAAAAACAGGAAAAGAATGAATAATGTCTATAAAAATAAACTAAAAAAGAGAACAACACATGTTGATATCCATAAAGCTTTTTTGAAAGAAAACTCAGTTATATATTTATAATAGCAAATCATAATAATAAATTGAGTAATCAATAATAGATTATAACATATCAATATTAAATAGATTGTGATATGCAGTAATGTGCAATCATTAAAAATGGATACTTTTCAACTAACAGGCAGAAGAAAATTCTAAATCTTGAGAAATTGAATATCACATTTTATGATTAATACTTATACACAGATCTCTGAACATATAGAGATGAACATATAAAAATCTGAAAAGACGGAAACAAAATATTAATAGTGGCTACCTCTGAGTGGTTATATAATTGTCAATTTTTATTTGATTGTTTAGATTATTCTGTATTTTCCAAGCTTTCTGCAGTGTTGTGTACAAAAATCAGGAAAAATACTATCAATTCAAATAGTTTTTTTTTTTTTATGGAAGTAAAAACGTAAAATATCTGCCACTTGCACATTTTCAGGCCAAAATTGATAACCCCCCAAAAAGAAGGGATCAAAGGGAATATAATTTGGTGTGAGTAGCATCACGACAAGGTAAAGTGAAAAAAATCAGAGAAACTTGTTCATATTGTTCAATGGAATTGGAGCTTGCCACAGGAGTTCTTGGGCTTCCTAGGTGGTCAGTGGTAAAGAATCCTTCCGCACTGCAGGAGATGTAAGAGACGTGGGCTGATCTCTGGGTTCGGAAGATCCCCTGGAGGAGGGCATGGAAACCCACCACAGTATTCTTGCCTGAAGAATCCCATAGACATAGGAGACTAGCAGGCTACAGTCCATGGGGTTGCAAAGAGTCGGACATGACTGAAGTGACGTAGCACAGCACTGGAGTTCTTATTCGGCAGATAGAATCTAGAAGGGCAACTGGAGACTTGGTTCAGCTTTCTCATTCTCTGAATGCTATGTTATTAGGTTTAATTCTGAGTCCAGATTCCACAAACAACACAATAAGGCATTGTTGTCTATTGCTATTTAGCAAACCATTCCAAAAGGTAGTGGCTTAAAACAGTAGGCATTTATTATCCCATATTTTAGCCAGGTGATTTTTGCTCTGGATCTCTCAAGAGCTTAGGGTCAAGAAGCTGACCTGGGCTGCAGTCATCTGAAAGCAAGACCAGAGTTGGACAATCTGCTTCTAAGAAGGCTCACCTGTATGGTTTGCTGATGATATGCTAAAGGAACTTTGCACAGGGCTGCTTGTGTATTCCAACATTATGCAACAAAAGTGGCTAACTTCTCCAAAATGAGAGCAAGGAGGAAGCTCCAATAAGCCCAGAAACTAATCTTATACGTTGCAGAGCATTACTTTTACTTTCATCTACTTTTTAGAAATGAGTCACTAAGTGTAGCCTACATTCAAGGGAGGAGGAATTAGGCTCCACCTCTGGAAGGGGGTAATATGTATATATATATAAAACTGTAGTTATGTTTTTAAAACACTAGACACAGTAACCATGCTTAAGCATGTAAGTGAAAGTCGCTGCTTTCATGTCTGACTCTTTGGTACCCTATGAAATATACAGCCCATGGCATTCTCTAGGCCAGAATACTGGACTGGGTAACCTTTCCCTTCTCTAGGGGATCTTTTCAACCCAGGTATTGAACCCAGGTCTCCCACATTGCAGGCGGATTCTTTACCAACTGAGCTATCAGGGAAGCCCAACTAAACATAGTCACTATGCTTAAACATAATGAGCATGTATATGTTTTATCTGAACAATCAAAGTGTGAAAGTGTTAGCTGCTCAGTCATGTCTGATGCTTTGCAACCCCATGGACTGTAGCTTCTGTCCATGGAATTCTCCAGGCAAGAATGCTGGTGCCATTTCCTTCTCAAGAGCATCTTTCCAAACCTGTGGGGCTGAACACAGGTTTCTGGCATTGCAAGCACATTTTTTACCATCTGAGCCACCAGGAAACCACCACTATGTAACAATATTACAAAATCCTAAGCATTTGAAACACTGAGGATCTTAGTGAACTAAGCCAAATGTTACCAAGGACTTCAATTTTGTCACCTGTGAAAGAATAATTTATATCCACCTTGTTCTTTAAATTTTGTCTTCTCCTTCAAAATTTATTGATTAACCCTCATGTAACTTCTAAAACATTAAAATAATAAAATAACTATTTATATTATAGAATTGACTATACAAATTCAAATTAAAACATGAAAGTATAATATTTAGCACAAAATAGCAAATTTAAAATTTTTTTTTGATGTTGTTTTTTTTATGTTTTGATTTTTTTGATGCTAATCTGAGCTGACCTTTAATTAACCTTCCTTTAAATATAAGTTTAGGTTGTTCTTTTGCTTGATAAGGTATAAAGCTAGTTAAAATAAAAACTCATTATTGATATTGGGCATAAAATATATTATATATCTGCCTTAAGGGAACAATTACAAACCAGGATAGTTCTGAGTTACTTTTTGATCAGCATTTGAACATTTTGCCTGGGATGGGATTTATATTCCTATAAAACTATGTATTTCCTTTATTCCTCTGGAAATAACAAGGTACCATTCTCCACACCCCCCCTTTTTATTTATGTTGATAGAATGATTTTCTAAATCTTTAAAAAATTTATTTCTTAAAATAATAACACGGGGAATTGTTTTTTGCTTGTTAAGACAAATAAAAATAAGCTTATGTGAGGCTCTAACACAAAAGTAAAATGTAGAATGTTTTTGAAAATAAATACATTTAATTTTGTTGTTTATTAAGGAAGAGGGCAGATTTTCTTTTAAGGTCTGTGGCCATGCGCTTATTAGAAATATTTCCTCCTAATATTTCCTTTATACTATTGTATCTTCAGTTCAGTTCAGTTCAGTCACTCAGTTGTGTCCAACTCTTTGCGACCCCACAGACTGCAGCACGGCAGTCTTCCCTGTCCATCACCAAACCAGGAACTTACTCAAACTCATGTCCATTGAGTCGGTGATGCCATCCAACCACCTCATCCTCTGTTGTCCCCTTCTCCTTTCACCTTCAATCCCTCCCAGCATCAGGGCCTTTTCCAATGAGTCAGTTCTTCCCATCAAGTGGCCAAAGAATTAGAGTTTCAGCTTCGGCATCAGTCCTTCCAATGAATATTCAGGATTGATTTCCTTGAGAATTGACTGCTTGGATTTCCTTGCAGTCCAAGGGACTCTCAGGAGTCTTCTCCAGCACCACAGTCCAAAAGCATCATTTCTTCAGCACTCAGCTTTCTTTATAGTCCAACTCATACATCTATACATGACTACTGGAAAAACCATAGATTTGACCAGGTGGACCTTTGCTAGCAAAGTAATGTCCCTGCTTTTTAATATGCTGTCTAGGTTGGTCATAGCTTTTCTTCCAAGGAGCAAGTATCTTTTAATTTTGTGGTTGCAGTCACCATCTGCAGTGATTTTGGAGCCCCCAAAAATAAAGTCTCAATGATCACTGTTTCCATTGTTTCCCCATCTATTTGCCATTAAGTGATGGGATCAGATGCCATGATCTTAGTTTTCTGAATGTTGAGCTTTAAGCCAACTTTTTCACTCTCCTCTTTCACTTTCATCAAGAGGTTCTTTAGTTCTTCGCTTTCTGCCTTAAGGGCGGTGTCATCTGCATATCTGAGGTTATTGATATTTCTCCCAGCAATCTTGATTCCAGCTTGTGCTTCATCCAGCCCAGCATTTCTCATGATGTACTCTGCACATAAGTTAAATAAGCAGGGTGACAATATACAGGATTCACATACTCCTTTCCCGATTTGGAACCCGTCTGTTGTTCCATGCCCAGTTCTAACTGTTGCTTCTTGACCTGCATACAGGTTTCTCAGGAGGCAGGTCAGGTGGTCTGGTACTCCCATCTCTTTAAGAATTTTCCACAGTTTGTGGTGACCCACACAGTCAAAGGCTTTGACGTAGTCAATAAAGCAGAAGTAGATGTTTTTTATGGAACTCTCTTGCTTTTTCGATGATCCAAAGGATGTTGGCAATTTAATCTCCGGTTCCTCTGCCTTTTCTATATCCAGCTTGAACATCTGGAAGTTCCTGGTTCACATACTGTTGAAAACTTCAGTATCTTCAGGTACAGTGTAATGAGTAATTATATCTCCAGGTACAGTGTAATGAGTCATTAAGTATCATTGTCAGCCATGGCATTCCACAATCAAAAGTGCTAAAGTGGTAATATGGGGATATTTTCCCTTTCTTTTTCCACAATACCTATTCCTACACATATTTCAAACAAAAAGCTGGGGTTTACCTTAGACCCTTTTGATTGATTAAAGCTCAACTTCAACATTGGTGCCAGCCTCAAACTCACCAATTAGGGATTTAAAATTTTTGTTAAAGAGCTCTTGTAGGGAAAGAGCAATTGGCCATGATGGCAGTAGTCAGGTTCTCTGGCCCCAGGACCTCTTGCTTTTGCCTCATGTTCCATAAATAATGACTTTCCATGGTTATGTAACATCTGAGATCATTTATAGCACTGTGCCTGCATGTCATGATGTACTCATTTGGTCATGGGCCCCTTTTTTTTCTGTAAAACTGTATAAGCTCCACCTGAAAAGCCCTTGCAGCTGTGTTATGGCTGTGTCTGCTGAGTCAGTCATCAGAGAATACAGCACGGCTGCATCATGGCTGCCGCACCAGCCATTAGAGAATAAACATGTCTGCAGTTCCTATGGCTCCTTGAATCTTCTTCCAGCTTCCTTGCTTGCACCTTACCTACCCCAGGTTCAGTGAGCAGTGTGAATAGTGAGACACCTCCCTTGCTATCTGAAAGATTATTTGAATTCAGTTTGATAAACATTAATGATTGTTTATATATATATATCACAAATTCTTACCATGGAAATATGAGGGTTTGGTAACATTAGGGTAGTACACTAATTGCCAGATTGACATGGACTGAAGTTTTTCTATTTGCCGTTTTCAGCATCTACAGTTATATATTGTAGTTATTTAGGATTAAGTTAACACAAAAATTAAATGGAGTACTATCTCTCTGAAGATCTACTTAACCTTTGTCTGTCTTATTCAAGAAAAAAGTGCTTTGAAAAAAGTTAAAGTCATATAATTATTAAGTAAAATTAAAGATGAAGCATTATCATCATCACTTTCACCACTTTTAGAAACTATTTTTCATAAATTTAGAGTGCGACCTTCTATAAATATCTGAGTTCGGTTCAAAGAATCATTTAAGATGCAAATAATAAAAAGTTTCTCCTTTGCATAGGTTTGGTTGTAAAGAATGAATATAGAGGCAGGAAAAGCAGAAAAGGAGAGAATTAGAGAACAAATGGAAAAAAAATCATACACAAAGGTGAGGAAAAACTTGTGGAAGGAAAATTAATATCATTTAGTTTAGCATAGTTATTATTTTTTATTATTCCTTTCTTAAGCTTTAAAATAGTCAGGACCTTTTTCCTGAGGCACACAAGATATAGGATCACATGAGTGATTTTCGTGGTCTTATAAATTTCTGGGAAATTTTAATTCTCTAGCACACAACAAAATCACAACAGATATTCATTTTTTATATGACATTGGGGGTGGTAGCATATGGGCTATTTCACAGAAGAAAATTAAAACCTCCAGCAACCTTCCCCAAAATGGGGGTGATGGAACAGAAAAATCAAGAATATATATGGGGAAAAAATTAAAATACAACTCTTAAAATATATTAAAGAAGATAAAGTCTCATCATATAGAAGGTTCTGGAAGTGTATGTGTGTGTGTGTGTGCATGTGTGTGTGTGCATACATAATGGGGCTCATAAAGGACATATCTAAGAGGTGGTACTATTATAGATGCTTTTATAAAATGTGGTTTAGTAGTGGTTAAGAACAAAGATTCTATAATAAGACTGACCTGGGTTCAAGTCCTGTCTTCTGGAAACCTGATTAAATTCTGTGACTCTGGGCTAAATTATACAACTCCTGGGGGTACTCTTTTCACTGTGTTTAATATGAGTGGCTCTTGATAGTAGTATGATGTGTCACTCATCTCATGACCTATTAGACAAGAATTTTATGAAGATTGTACGAGAAATGAGCATAAAGTACCTGGCTTGATACTCAGTAATTAGTAAATAATTGAATTGTTTATTTGTCTATTTTTCTTGCAGAACTAAAAAAAAAAAAATCCCACACATTGTTTTTGTAACAAGAATAAAAACAACAGAAAATACCTACAAAAATTGTTGGGCACAGAAGACTTTAATTTCACAATATATAGAGTATAGCAGGGAGGCATTTCTATTAGGAAAATTTAAAAAATTTCCAAAATGATATCTAACCATTCCCACATAGTTTTTCCCATTATTTTTATCAAAAAACGTAAGTGAGAATAAGGCTGATTGGGCCTATAAGCACTATCTGTGTGAAGTTTATTTTAAAGGTAGAATACAGTACAGTACATTGCTTATTTGTAATCATACAACAGGAGTGGATTTATGTAAATTAAACATTAATTAGATAAATATTTGAGTAACATCTACTCCGTTATGTTGAAATTATAATTAATTATATCTATAATTATTGCTTTACATTTGAAAAATAATAATTCTACCAATAACTGATCCTTTATATTTGAAAAGAAATGACATTTTGGAAGATGGAAGAATAAGGATAGCTACTCATTCTTTGATACCCTTCCCCTTGAGAGGTGAAGGTTACTTCCACTACCTCAAAACTGGGGTGAACTTAGTGACTTGCTTGACAAAAAGGAATGTAGGAGAAATAACTTTCTGAGACTTCTAAGTGCTTGAAGATTCTTCCCCAGCCTTTTAGAATATCCATTCTGAGAAAGCTGATTGCTGTGTAAGAAATACGACTACCTTGAGACCACTACACTGTGATAAAGCCCACAAAACCACATGGACAAACTGTATGTAGAAAGAAGGAAAGATGCCTAGAGAATCGAGGTATTTCAGTCATCCTAGCTGTAGGTATTAGTCATGAGCAAATGAGACATCTTAGTGGATGTACTAGCTCCAGGAGATACGACATGAAGAAAACTGAGGAATCCAACCAACAGTCAGAAAGGAACAGATATATGGCTCCAGTAGAACAATTCCAGCCATCTCTAGCCAATCAAAGCATCCCAGGTGTGGCCCAGGTATCTTGAACAAACGTACCATTCTCCTTGTATCATGCTCAAATTCTTGACCCACAAATCATGAATATAATGGAAGGTGTTATGTAGCAACTGTAAACCAGAATAGGTTTTAAATCATATGCACTTTAGGTAGATTTGTTGCTAATCTATTCGTCTTTTTTCCATTAATATCACACTTCTAAATCAATCATTTACTAAAACTGAGCTGATTTTATAGTCATAAGAAGTTGCTACATGAGCAATTAAAGCATAAGTAGTGAACCTATGAAAAGATCCAAAATACTATTTTTTTCCAAAATATCAATTATTTCCATGTATTCTTACCAAAGCAAACTCATGAGATATCCTTCCATCCGGAGGCAGTTTTGCACCAAAACCTAAAGCTGGGAACATTTTATCACTGTCATAATCTTGAACGATTTCTCCCACTGCTTTCAGTGCCATACCATAGGCATTCAGTTGATAAGGATTCATGTAGTGGAGAGAAGTGGGCTGGGCAGGGTTGCCTGATGATAGAAAAAAAATTAAAACATGAGAGATCAAGCTAAAGGTATAATTTTTAGACATTTTTCTTGATATCTATTTCAGATTGAAATATCAATAATATTTTTTTCTGCCTACATTCATAATGTGTTAAATATTGGGTTGGCCAAAAAGTTCATTCAGGTTTTTACATAACATTTTATGGAAAAATCCAAGCAGACCTTTGGTCAACCCAGTAGCTTCTTTTGGATGCACAATGACATAGAGATATTTATTAAATTAGATCAGACATGTAGAAAATTTCCCAAAGATATGCTGACTTTTCTCAAAAATTATTTCTCATTGTCAATGCCATAGGCAATTCTTGAGTTTTAGCCCCAGAGGCCTAAAAATAATTTTGTTGATCATATTTTATTGTAATCTTTATTTAAAACTAACAGACTATGTGCCTTTAGCTTGACTCCTTACGCCTATAATCAAAGGACCTGATTGATGTTAACAGGCTTCAACAATTACGAGCCTTCTTAAAGTTGTATCGCAAACATAAGTTGAATATGTGAGACCTATCCCAATTTAATTACTTGAAAAGAGAACATGGTGATTTTCAAATTTATGCTGAAAATCTGGATCTGAAAAATTATTCAGTTTCTAACTAGACATTAAGTTAGGAGTAAAAAGGCCGAAAGTCAAGTCTTTCCATCTGTAGGACAACTAACTGTAAAATTCCTGTTAGAAACCCTACTACGGTGTTTACTGAGAAGAAAAACTAAGATTATATGTGTGAAAGTGATTAAAAATTGTAAAGCACCGTAGAAATGTAAGAGAAGGAAATGGCAACCCATTCCAGGATTCTTGCCTGGAAAATTCCAAGGACAGAGGAGCCTGGTGGGCTATAGCACATCGGGTCTCAAAGAGTCAGATAGGACTTCGTGACTAAACAAATAGAAATGTAAAATTTAACTACTACTGTTATTATTGTCTGAGTCATCCACAAATATAGGATGTCTCACTTGGATAAAGATGAATTTGACAAAGAAAGCAATATATGCACCACGACTCAAACACACTGAGATTCGGATTCAGTTGTCCTAATTACCAGCACAAAGGCAGCCTGAAAGTCCCTTTAGTTTCTTAAGTGAAAATGGAAATTAAATGGGACTTGTAGCAGTTCATAAAGCTCACTTCTACATTATAACATTGCCCAAAGAAGGAAACCTGCAAAGCATAGTTCTTTTTTGTTAAGAAAAAAGTAATAATAAGCACTTGGGTTCTGGAGAGAAACAAAGTAAAGATCTCCCTTTAGTTTATAATGCATTTAACAATACCCAGAACATTTTTGGTTTAAAGATAATTCATCGTGTAAATGCATATATATTTATAAGGGTTATCAGCATTCAAGGGTCATATGACAAAATTTTTTTTTTAAAAGTGTCTTATGATCAAGATGGGCCCTAATGTTTCCTTCAGCTTGACTAACTTTAGAAAGGTTTCTCCTGACTATAGGCCCTTGACTTCTTATTTCTTGGAGCGGTTACTTTAGAAACCTTGGAATTGTGAATTTTTTTTTTTTTTGTTCCTTTGAAGTATAAATCTTCTACAATTCAGGAATGTCTTTCTTAGGGACCTGGGAGTCATTCCTTTGAAATGTAATAATCAAGAAAAATATCACCTCTGTTGCTTAGTCTCTACGGGAGAGTAGGAGCCTAACTTCAATAGCTGCTAATTAGTAAACACAGAAGGCTTCCCCATGGCTTAGTGGTAAGGAATCTGCCTGCAAAGCGAGAAACCAGGAGACTGGAGTTCGATCCCTGGATCCTTGGGTCAGAAAAATCCCCTGGAGGAGGAAATGGCAACCGATTCCAGAATTCTTGCCTGAAAAATTCCCATGGACAGAGAACCTGGCAGGCTACAGTCCAAACGGTTGCAAAGAGCTGGTTGCGACTGAGCACGCAGTAAACACAGATGGCCTAATCACACAGACTAATTTCACCTCCAGTATCTCTCAACACCTTCCCACTAGCTCACAGCAGCACTTATAAACTCTTTCATCTTTTGTTTTGGAGGAGAAGAGTTCAATTTCTTTCTTCCGTTGCTGTAGCTTTGGTCTCTATTGCAAAAATCCTGAACAGTCTTCCTTGTCTGTTTAACTTACCTGGTGCAATTTTTGACAGCTCTTTCTAAAGCAGAGATTTTTGTTTCTTGTTCAAAGACCTACTAGAACCACAGATAAATAATGCCTCTACTTGCCTGAGGGATTATTTAACCCAACTCTCAAATATAAGAGTTGTTACCCAATGGTTACAATACACAACTAATTCTATTTCTCTAAGAGAACCACAACTTAAAAGCACTACTAGTACCCCAGCATATCTAAACACTTTGGCCTATCATGCCTGCTGCTGCTGCTGCTAAGTCGCTTCAGTCATGTCCGATTCTGTGCGACCCCATAGACGGCAGCCCACCAGGCTCCTCTGTCCCTTGGATTCTCCAGGCAAGAACACTGGAGTGGGTTGCCATTTCCTTCTCCAATGCATGAAAGTGAAAAGTGTAAGTGAAGTCGCTCAGTAGTGCCTGACTCTTAGTGACCCCATGGACTGCAGCCTACCAGGCTCCTCCGTCCATGGGATTTTCTAGACAAGAGTACTGGAGTGGGTTGCCATTGCCTTCTCCACCTATCATGCTTAGCAGAGACCAATTGTATCCATTCAAAGATGTTCCGTATCTCTTTCTAGCGTCTTCACCCAGACCAAGCTCTTCACTATATCACTTATGCTATTTCTTTCCATCTCTACCGCTCAATTTGCCACCCAATCCTGAAATTCACTTTCTCCTCCTACAGTTTTTGTCTCACACGCATGAGACGACCTTCCTTATTTAGTCCTGTCTTTATTGTCTTTCCTCTTCTACTCTTATGCTTTTGTGTGCTGCACCACAGAATTTGGCAACTTCTTGAAACTAGGACCATAGTTGTACCACCTCCATATCAGCAGCAATGCACATGGAAAAGTGAACTTGTAGTAAGTTAATAACATTGAGTTATCAGCTAATAATAATAATAATAATAGCATAAAACATAACATACATGCTATTATAACATGTATGAACTTACTTCATGTTTCACTTAGTCCCTTTTCAACAAGCTTATAACACTTGTTTTTCATATCAAATAACTTTCAGACTAAGTAACTTGCCTGAATTACACTGTAATAATTGGTCAAACTAGAATAAGAATCTAGGTACATTTCATAGCTCTTACTGTTAGTTATAACTCTTTGCTTGAAGATTTTGTAATATTTTAAACCTTGAATATTATCAAACATATATGATTTTATTTTAGAGGTCACTATGACTTCATAAAAAAATAACACTTGAATAAGCTCTTTTAACTGGAGAAGGAAATAGCAACCCACTTCAGTATTCTTGCCTGGAGAATCCTATGGGCAGAGGAGCCTGGCAGGCTACTACTGTCAAGAGTAGTGACAAGAGTCAGACATTACTTAGCGACTAAACAACCACCAAGCTCTTTTAAAAAATTTATTGAGATATAATTTACATAACTTACATTAACCCATTTAGAATGCACAATTCAATGATTTTAAGTATATTTACAAATATGCACAAGCATCAACAGTCAATTTTAGAACATGTTCATCACCTCAAAAAAATGTACCTATTTACTATCATTCCCTTATTATTCTATCCAGCCCAGAATTAAACAATGACTACTTTCTGTCACTTTAATTTACCTATTCTGGACATTTTCTATGAATAGAATCACACGACATGTGGTCTTTTGTAACTAGGTTTCACTCAGCACAGTGATTTCAAGGTTCATCTGTGTTTAGCATGTTTTATTGCATCATATTTCATTCCTGTTTATTGCTGAATAGTATTCCATTGTATGAATGTACCACATTTTCAAACTTGTTTATCAGTTTATGGACATTTGGGTTGTTTCCACATTTTGGCTATTATGTTGCTATAACCATTCATGTACAAATTTTTGTGTGGACATATGTTTTCATCTCACTTGTATATATTATCCAAGAGTGGAATTGCTAGTTCATATGGTAACTATGTGTAACAACTTGTAGAACTGTCACAGAGCTTTCCAACGTGGATGCACTGTTATACATTCTTATCAGCAGTATGTGAGGGTGGGTTCTGATTGCTTCACATATTTGCCAACACTTGCTGTTTTCTGACTTTTGGATTATAGTCATCCTAGTGGGTATGAAATATTAGGTTGGCCAGAAAGTTTCTTCAGTTTTTCTAAGTAAAAATAAAATTCAGAGAGTAACATGGAAACTTATATTACCATATGTAAAATAGATAGCCAACGGGAATTTGCTGTATGGCTCAGGAAACTCAAACAGGGGTTCTGTATCAGCCTAGAGGGATGGGGAGGGAGATGGGAGAGAGGTTCAAAAGGGAGGGGATATAGGTGGCTCAGAGGTTAAAGTGTCTGCTTCCAATGCGGGAGACCTGGGTTTGATCCCTGGGTCGGGAAGATCCCCTGGAGAAGGAAATGGTAACCCACTCCAGTATTCTTGCCTGGAGAATCCCATGGACAGAGGAGCCTGGCAGGCTACAGTCCACGGGGTCACAGAATCGGACATGACTGAGTGACTTCACTTCATGGCTGATTCATGTTGAGGTTTGACAGAAAACAACAAAATTCTGTAAAGCAATTATCCTTCAATTAAAAAAAATAAATTAAAAAAATAAAATAAAATACACATCTTTCATTTTCACCAGGAACTTTATTGAAGCTCCAGTACTTTGGCCACCTCTTGCGAAGAGTTGACTCATTGGAAAAGACTCTCATGCTGGAAGGGATTAGGGGCAGGAGGAGAAGGGGACGACCGGGGATGAGATGGCTGGATGGCATCACGGACTTGATGGATGTGAGTCTGAGTGAACTCCAGGAGATGGTGATGGACAGGGAGGCCTGGCGTGCTGCGATTCATGGGGTCGCAAAGAGTCGGACACGACTGAGCAATTGAACCGAACCGACTGAACCAAACCAATTAATTGTTTTGTTCCACTACCTTAAATCATTTTCCAGACAACTTCATAATTTCATCTTCTCCCAATTTTTTTTATCATTTATGCAAAAAGCTATTTCAGGCGCCTTTTACAGTCTTCCAGGAAATTGACATTTCTTCCATGCAGGTAGTTTTGTAAAGATTGAAATAAATGGATAATGGGAGGTGAAATGTCTGGTGAATCTGTAACAGTTTTTGCCTGGTCATCAAAGAGACATGTGGTCTTGCAGTATTCTGATGGAAGAGTATGTGTTTTCTGTTGACTAATTCTGGATGCTTTTCATTAAGTGCTGCTATCAGTTGCTCTAATTGGGAGTGATACTTGTTGCAGTTAACCCAAAGAGTTAATTAATTTGGCTTTCCAGAAGATGTTCATAATAGCGGGGCTCTCTTCCTATCCCACCATATACACATTACTTTCTTTGGATTAAGATCAGCCTTTGATGTGGTTGATGGTGCTTCACTTAACATTTCCCATGATTTCTTCCATTTCACATTATTCTAGCATGTCCACTTTTCATCACCTGTCACAATTTGTTCTAAAAGTGGAATGCTTCATGACATTTAAGTAGAGAATCACATGCAGAAATATGATCAAGAAGGTTTTATTTTCTCATAACTTATGTGGAACTCAAAGATCAAAGTGATGAACATAACCAAACTGGTGCAAATGATTTTCAAAGCTTGATTAGGAAATGTTGAGTATGTTTGCTATCTCCAGTGTGGTATAACATTGATTGTTCTCAATTAAAGTTTTGATGTCATTGTCATCAATTTCAACTAGTCTACCAGACTGTGGAGTATCGTCCAGTAAGAAATCTCCAGCATGAAACTTTACAAACCACTTTTGACATGTTAGTTCAATCACGGCACATTCTTTATAAACTGTACAAATCTCTTCCTGTCTTATTTTTGTGTTTCAGTTGCTTTTTTACCTTTCTTGAAACATTAATAATAAAACAAAATATGCTGAAAATATTTTTTCTTCCATCTTCAGTATTCAAATAGCACACAAAAGTCTACCAATCTTGGTTTTTTAAAAATGCATACTGATATGACAGCTGTTACAATTTAATCTAATAAAATTATTTCAAATGAAGTTAAAGACAACTAAACTCTATTAGAGACATCTAACAGGAAAAACAAAACAAAAAATGAGTGAACATTTTGGCCAACGCAATTGTCTCTCATTATAATTTTGATTTGCATTCCCTGATACATAAGTTGCCAAGCACCACTTTATGGGCTTACTGGTCATTTATATAGCTCTTTTGAATAACTGGAATATCATTTTAAATTGCGCTATTTGTCTTTCTTTTTGAGTTATAAGAGTTCTTTATATTTTCTAGATACAAATCCTCTATGAGATATCTGATTTGCTAATATTTTATTTCATTCTGGGGTTTGTCTTTTGACTTTGCTAATTATGCTTCATGGAGTATAAAAAAGTTAATTTTGATGGAGTTCAATTTATTTGTTTTTTGCTCTGTTGCTCATGAGTTTGGTGTTATACCTAAGAATCAATTGTCAAATCCAAGATCATGAAAATATATCTCTGTTTTCTTTCAATAGCTTTAAAATTTTAACTGCTACATTTTGATTCTTGGTCTATTTTCTATTAGTTTTGTATATGATGCTAGGGTCCAACCTCATTTTTTTTTTTTTGCATATGGCATTCAGTTGTGCCAGTACCATTTGCTGAAGACAATATACTTCCTCCCATTGAATTGTCTTGGTACTCTTCTCAATATCAGTTAACTTAAGATGCATAGGTTTATTTTTGGAATCTCAATTCTATTTCATTGATTTA
This sequence comes from Capra hircus, assembly GCF_001704415.2. NCBI lineage: Eukaryota > Metazoa > Chordata > Mammalia > Artiodactyla > Bovidae > Capra > Capra hircus. The sequence continues at coordinate 41,903,620 of NC_030812.1, read as the reverse complement.
TGTATTATTAATATTTTTATGCAAGCTCCATACTGCCTTGAAATTACTATTGTAAGTTTTGAAAATGAAGAGTATGAATCTTCCTGCTTTATTCTTTTTTTTTTTCTTCCAAATCTGCTTTGGTTCTTCTGAATCTCTTTAAATTCCATATGAATTTCTGGGTCACTTATCTACTTCTTCAAAAAATTTGAAGAATCTTTCCGATTCTGATAGAGATTACAGTGAATCTGATAATCTCTGTGGAAAACATTGCCATCTTAACAATGTTGAATTCCCTAATCAATGAACATGGCATGTTTTTCAGCTTATATTCATACTTAATTTCTTTGAAAAATTTCAGCATGTAATTTCAAGGTATAAGTTTTGCACTCATTATCCTGGTAATGCAGATGGTAAAGAATCTTTTTTTAAAATATAAATTTATTTATTTTAATTGAAGGTTAATTACTTTACAATATTGTATTGGTTTTGCCATACATCAACATAAATCTGCCATAGGTATATAGTGTTCCCCATCCTGAACTCCCCTCTCTCCTCCCTCTCCGTAGATGTATAGAACAGTCTTTTGGACTCTGTGGGAGAGGGAGAGGGTGGGATGATTTGGGAGAATGGCATTGAAACATGTATAATATCATATATAAAATGAATTGCCAGTCCAGGTTCGATGCATGATACTGGATGCTTGGGGCTAGTGCACTGAGATGGTAAAGAATCTTTTGTTAGATTCGTTTCTAAGTACTGTATTCCTTTTGATATTATTAAAAAATGGAATTATTTTCTTAATTTTATTTTCAGATTGTTCATTAGAAGTGTAAAGAAAAAGAACTGATTTTTATATATTGATCATTCATCCTTCAATCTTACCAAACTCATTTATTAGTTCTAATTGATTTTTAGTGGATTCCTTAGGATTTTGGATGTGTTACATACAAGATTATGTCATCTGCAAATAAAAATAATTTTACTTCTTCTTTTCCGATCTGGATATCTTTTATTTTTTTCTTGCCTAATTGCCCTGGCCTCCAGTACAATGTAAAATAGAAGAGAGAGCTCACATTCTTGTTCTTTTCCTCATCTTAGGGTGAAAGCATCCAGATTTTCACTCTTAAGAATGATGTTTGCTATAGTTTTCCATATTTTCCCTTCATAAGGTTAATAAGTCACTTTCTATTCCAGTTTATATGTTTTCATTTGGCACAGCCCTTAAGAATCCACCTGCCAATGCAGGAGATGCAAGAGACATGGGTTCAATCTCCAGGCCGGGAAGATCCCCTGGAGCAGGAAATGTCAACCAGTTTCAGAATTCTTGCCTGAAAAATTCCATGGACAGAGGAGCCTTGTGGGCTACAGTCCATGGGGTTGCAAAGAGTCAGACTTGACTGAGCAACTGAGCACATACACACACACACACACACATGCACACATACAGACAAATTATAAAAATATGTCAAACTTTGAGGTGGCCATGTGTGCTTTACATTATCTTCGATTGTAATGGTGTGTTACATTATTTGACTTTTGAATAGTAAGCCAACCTTGCATTACTGACATAAATTTTAATTGGTCATAATATATAATTCTTTTTACGTACTGCTGGATTCAGTTTCCTAGTATTCTGCTGAGAATTTTTATATCCATAAAAGATATTGTTTTCTGATTTTTCTTGTGTTTTTATCTGGTTTTGGTATCAAGGTAACGCCTCTTGGATTGAGTTAGGAATATTCCTTCCTTTTCTATTTTTTAGAAGAATTTGTGAAGAATTGGTATTTATTCCTCTTTAAATAAAGTTCATCAGTGAAGCTATCTAAACCTGGGCCCTCAAAAACTTTCTGGATAGTTTTTAAATTACTAATTCAATCTCTATTATAGGTTTTTCAGATAGTCTATTTTCTTAAGACAGTTTCAGTAGCTTGTATTGCTCCATTGAATACAGTCTTGTTCTTCTAGCTCTTGTGATAATGTTCATTGGTAAACAAAAGCTAGCATTTTAATCCAGTTGGACTTATAGGTATATATGTTTCATATTTTACTGAATAAAACACATGTGTTAAAATCATCAACTTGAAACCACAGTGTTGAAGAATAAATTTACCATGTAGTCAAAGGCTATATTACAGTTTGGTCTCCTCACCTCTGCTAACAAGGCAGAGATTTTATTAGTAAAAGATTTTCTAGATCTGAGTATCCTTCTTAGTACATGAGGGTGATGGTAGTAGTAGTCATTAAGTCACGTCCAACTCTTGAGATGCTCTGGACTGTAGCCTGCCAAGCTCCTCTGTCCACTGGGTTTCCCAGGCAAGAATACTGAAGTGGGTTGCCATTTCCTTCCCCAGGAGATCTTCCCACCCCAAGCATAGAACCTGGGTCTCCTGCGTTGCAGGTGATCTCTTGCATTGGGGGCAGATTGTTTACTGAATGAATCACTAGGGAAGCCCTAAGAGAATGACAGCTGTAGTAAATGACCTCTAAGATGCTTTCTTACTTAAAAATTCAATTATTTTGTGAAACATGAGTGAATGTGAGAGAAATGTGAAGAAAAGGGAATTTAATGTGAGAGCTACAGCACAATAACCAATTTGAAAAAAACTAGATAAATATATAAACTCATGGAAACTTTTGGTAAAAGTTAAATAATGATATTCTTTTTTTATGATACATAATAACTATTGAAATAAAGTCACTTTAAAATAAGATTGAAAGTCCACTAATTGTCTTTTCTTATAATGTTTAATATACAAATTATCCATGTTGTTGTCCAGTCACACAGTCCTGTCCAAATCTTTGTGACGCCCTGGACTGCAGCACGCCAGGCGCCCCTGTCCCTCACCATCTCCCAGAGTTTTCCCAAGTTCATGTTCATTTCATCAGTGATGCTGTCCAGCTATCTCATCCTCTGACACTCTCTTCTCTTTCTGCTATCAATCTTCCCAGCATCAGGGACTTTTCCAACAAGTTCTCTATTCCCATCAGATGACCAAAATACTGGAGCTTCAGCTTCAGCATCAGTCCTTCCAGTGAATATTCAGGGTTGATCTCCCTTAAGATTGACTGGTTTGATCTCCTTGCTGTCCAAGGGACTTTCAGGAGTCTTTTCCAGCACCACATTTTGAGGGCATCAATTCTTTGGCATTCTTTCTTCTTTGTGGTCCAGCTCTCACAACTGTACGTGACCACTGGGAAGACCATAGCCTTGACTATATGGACCTTTGTTGGCAGAGTAATGTCTCTGCTTTTCAACACACTGTCTAGGCTTGTCATCGCTTTCCTGCTGAGAAACAATCATCCGATTTCGTGGCTGCAGTCAACCAACTGCTGTGATTTTGGCACCCAAAAAGAGTAAATCTGTTACTACTTCTACCTTTTGCCTTTCTATTTGCCACGGAGTAATGGGGGCGGATGCTATGATCTTGGTTTTTAAAATATTTGGTCTTATGTCAATTCTTTCACTCTCCTCCTTCACCCTCATCAAGCAGCTCTTTAGTTCCTCTTCACTTTCTATTATTACAGTGGTATCATCTATATGTCTGAGGTTGTTGATGTTTCTCCTGCCTATCTTGATCCTAGCTTGTAACTCATCCAGCCCAGATTTCTCATGATATGCTCAGCATATAGGTTAAATAAACGGTGACAGCAGACAGCCTTGTTGTACATCTTTCTTGATCTTGAACCCACCAATTTTTCCATAGGGTGTTCTAAATGTTGCTTCTTGATGCACATACAGGTTTCTCAGGAGACAGGTAAGATGGTCTGGTATTCCCATCTCTCTAAGAGCTTTCCAATATGTCATGATCTATACAGTCAAAGGCTTTAGCATAGTCAATGAAACAGAGATAGATGTTTTTCTGAAACACCCTTGTTTTCTCTAAAATCCAGTGAATATTGGCAATTTGATCTCTAGTTCCTCTTTCTTTTCTAAACTCAGCATGGGATTTAGTTGATGGTCCCTCTGAATTAATGAAATATAAATGTGCTAGCATAAGTAATTATTAAAAACAGTTGAATAAAAGAAAAGCAAGCTGTGAAGGTTCATGTACTTGAATTACATTTATATAAAATTAATGTACAAAAAAGTACTATAAAAATGAGGATTATAGTTAGACATGCTTCAGAATTAAAGCTATGTATGGAGAAAAAGGGAAGGGTACACAATGAGCTTAACTAAATTTAAAGTGTTCTTTTTAAAAATGTGTAAAACAAAAGAGACAGTATTTCAATAGTTAATAAATTTGAATGGGACTATTATGAACTCTTGTATTTCTTATAGTCTTATATACCTAAACTATCTTATAACACTAAAAAAAGAAAAATTATCTAATTTTTTTATGAAGCACTTCAGAAGTATGTATATGTAGAAAGAAAACATACAAACCTCATGAAAATATTTATTTTTAATGTAATAGATGATAATTCTTATTATAAGATAGTCATAATACTCACCATTTGATGCAGTAAAATCAATAGCCACTGTGAAATTGATTTGCGTTCTAAAATATAAATAAATAAGAATCATTAATAATTGAATATCTTCATGATTTCTATTTTGGCTATATTTTTAATATCATTAATTTTCTTAAATGGTATTACTACAGCTATATTACAACACACACTGAAGAGTATCAGATAGGCAGTTTTACAAGCTAAGAACTTGGCAAAATACTTTTACAATCATGCAACTATAAAATACAAAATAAAGCATCAGGAATAAATACAGATCTTGTTTGAGAGCACAATAATTAAGTGAGGAGCTCATAATGAAGTCAAACTGTAAATAATAATTTGCCAGTATCCAATGTCAACATTTATTATTAATTTACTTTCAAGACTATTCTTTAGTCAATGTGAAATTATTATATCCTTAAAAGTATGGCATTGCTAAAATCATGTCTAACTAATTCTTTCCAACAATCCTGAAAAACAGGATTTTCTTTTGCTTTTTTCATAACTCAAGTGTTTCAAATACTGATCTATCCCTCAGTGCTCATAGTATTCTTGTGCTCATGTGTGTATTTATAGATTATATAAATATCTACATAGATGAGATTGGTTATATATGCTTTAAAATTTTCAGCACATGGTAATTATGCAAAATTACTTTGCTGGATTCAAACCAAGGAACTGGCATTCACAGTAAAAATTCACTTTTTTGGATAAACCTCTGATCACTTCATGGGAAATAGATGGGGAAACAGTGGAAATAGTGTCAGACTTTATTTTTAGGGGCTCCAAAATCACTGCAGATGGTAATTGCAGCCATGAAATTATAAGACACTTACTCCTTGGAAGGAAAGTTGTGACTAACCTAGACAGCATATTAAAAACCAGAGACATTACTTTGCCAACAACAGTCCGTCTACTCAAGGCTACGGTTTTTTCAATGGTCATGTATGGATGTGAGAGTTGGACTGTGAAGAAAGCTGAGCACCAAAGAATTGATGCTTGAACTGTGGTGTTGGAGAAGACTCTTGAGAGTTCCTTGGACTGAAAGGAGATCCAACCAGTCCATTCTAAAGGAGATCAGTCCTGAGTGTTCATTGGAAGGACTGATGCTGAAGCTGAAACTCCAATACTTTGGCCACCTCATGTGAAGAACTGACTCACTGGAAAAGACTCTGATGCTGGGAGGGATTGGGGGCAGGAGGAGAAGGGGACGACAGAGGATGAGATGACTGGATGGCATCACTGACTCAATGGACATGAGTTTGGGTAGGCTCTGGGAGTTGGTGATGGACAGGGAGGCCGGGCATGCTGCGATTCACGGGGTTGCAAAGAGTCGGACATGACTGAGTGACTGAACTGAACTGAACTGACTTCCTATATGTAATTCTACTTCTTTCTCACCAAAGAAGGCATAAAGCACAAATAAATGACAATGATATGGGAAAACCTGCTATCAAATATAATTTACAAAATAACTTTTAATTTAAAAAGTAAATAATTTGAAAATATGAATACGTAGTCTATGTTTGTGTGTTTTAAACAACAAGTTACTTTTGATACACTGTAGAATTTATCTAACACATCAAAGTTGGAGCTGTTGTTTAAATGGTGGTGGTGATGATAATGATGACGGTAATGATGACGGGTGTGACAGTATAGAGTTCCTTGTAGTTCTGTTAGTATAAAGTATAGTATACTATTTCTTTCTTTCTGTAACAATTTAGCCTGGAAAATCCTTATATTATTCAGTTGTTGAAAAAAGTTCACTTCTTCTCCCTAGGGAATAAATAAGTTTGTGCTTTACATTAATGAAAACTATTATGGATCCTCTTTATAGCTAGATGGTAATTTTTTTCTCAGAGTAGAAATTAGGTTTATAGGCTAAGAATATAGGCTAATTTGAAGCATAACAGTTTAAAACACATACAACATTTAGAAAAAGAATCAGTGAAACATTTGGGAGAATATTTTTAGATAATAAATCCCTTTGAGGAATTGGAAAGAACAGTCATCAGCACATTGCTTTGTCATTCTGCTGCCACAGAGAAAGTAACTATAATACAGGGTATAGTATCGTGAATTAGAAAGGGTTTATTAGATTTTAAGTTTGAATGAACTGGATTTGAATTTCAGCAATCCAGTTGCTGACACTAGCCAAGTTTAAAAACTCTCAGAGGGCAGGGGCTTGGTAAGTAACAATAAAGCAAGGACTGACAGAAAAACTACATGAAATATTCTGTCTCTTCTTTTTACAGATGAGGAAATTAATCATTGTAACACTTAACTTTCCACATAAGTTATAAATTCAAGTTCTGGAATTCAAATTCACAGTTAACCTCCAAGATCATATTCATAAACTTCAAAGAAAAGACAGGCTACTAACTAAAGAACTATACTGTACGTAAAGATAAAAAAAGAGAGGAAAGTATTTACTGAAAAGTTCAGCTAGAAATACAAACTAAATGATAAAACCAAGTAGATTAGGTACAACAAAAAATGTAACAAAAGGAGAGAAAATTTAAAAAGAAATGAAGAGAAGGGAAGGAAAGAAAGAAGGAGGGGAGAGGAGGAGGGAGGAAGGAAGGAAAAAAGAAAGAAAGAGGAAAAGGGGGGAGAAGCAGAGCCAGGCTGTACCCAGAATACTTATGAAACTTTGCAGGGTGGGGTGTTCCAAGACAATATAAAAGATAAGTGCATTTAGCACTGAATGATAACTAAGACCATTTGATAATAATGGTGCCACACAGAAAGTCAACAAGTAAAAACAATCATTTGGTGTTTAGTTGATTTCAAGATCTGATTACTCCCTTGCCTCATTCTGTGTATCAGGAAGAATCTCACTCCTTTATTGTTTTGAATTAACAGTATTCTAATCAGAAAGGAAAATATGATGGCTCATAAATCATTTCATGGTTGTGATGATCCTTTAACTTATTATCACACCATTTGGATTTTTCCATCGAAAAATCTACAATTATTTATTCAGCATCTTCTGATTGTCAAGGACTGTGCTAAGTGAAAAAGAGAAAATGGGAGCAAAGCAACTATCCTCGAACTCATAGAGTTCCACTTCAACTTCCTACAATTATAAACAATAACAAAACAGCACAGCAGTTCATCATCTTGACAAAGGCAGATGCATACGAGCTAGCTGCTGAAATCTAGAACCCATAAATGAAGTTGAGAGGCCCACACACCTCTAGTATTTTCATTCTTGCCATGCCAGTACCAAGACTGTGCTTCTGCCTTGATATACTGGTAAGCACTGTAGTTCACTCTTGGGTTCTGGACCTGCCCTGAACTCAGGTTCACTTCCTCAGGAACTATTATCCAGCCCATCCCTTCTTGTGCCTAGCTCACCAGGGCCTAAACTTTGAACTTCTCTGTCTTACCTTTTCCCTCTTTCTTAAAAGCAGTTTGACTACCTGAATGACAACCACCTGAATAACAAATTTAGAGCTGTCTGGTTGGGAAGATGCCCTGGAGAAGGGAAAGGCTACCCACTCCAGTATTCTGACCTGGAAAATTCCATGGACAGTCCACGGGGTCACAAAGGGTTGGACACGACTGTGTGACTTTCACTTTCAAAATTCCTGCTTTCTGGGGCCATTAAAATACTGACAGGATTATTTGCCTTCGACAAGTCAGATCTGCTAGAATAAGATCATGCTTTGAGATACAAAATGCAACTTAAAATATAAATACTTTCACCTACTTGAAATACGATCTTAGAAAAGCTATTTAACCTCCCTACACCTCCTTTGTAATAAGATTAACAAAATCTTTCTTGGATTGTTGCTGTAAGGACAAGAAAAGTACCTGTCCTTTATAGCAGGCACTTAAGAACTGTTATGGTTATCATCACCTTAATGAAGTTAGTGTTTTAGAATCCAAGTTTAGCATATTTCTTTGAAAACTGAAGTGTAAAGTTTATCAAATTTCTGGATCTACAAGAATTTCAGGTTTTTTCTAGAACCTGATCCTCCCATGTCACATTTCCTCTTCTTCACACTGGCTCCTAAGGTCCCGAAATACTCAACCCAAAACAGAGATATAAATGATCTAATTTTGTTAGAAGATGTCATCTGGGTACTTTAAACAAAATTGCCCTCCAGGAAGTAATTATAAGCTTTTATTATGACTTTATTTTCCTTCCTAAAATTTTAGATTTCTGTGGGATCAATGAAATGTCAAAAGTAAGAATAAAAAGAAACTGGAGACAAGTGATATGATTTCTGAACTGTTTATGCTGATATTTTTGTCCTTATTAAATTTACCTTTCATAAATTAACAAACTTTTGTACACTCCCCAGATTTTGAAAATTGATTTCAGTGTTATTTTTAACACAATTAAAGTGTTCCAAAATACAACTTTGCAAGCAGATAAGCTCATAATCCTGTAGTTCAAGAACTCTTTATCAAAGAAAGTATGCAAGATGGCCAACCTGTCTCAAATCTAGTTTAGAAAATCTAGTTTAGAAACTATCTCATAAGCAACATAATCAAAACAAACAAAATAAGTCATATTACACCTAACCAAAAATAGAAACACTATCCCATAGAATCCCATTTTTATTTTATTTGTGGTCATGCTGTGGCTGGCAGACTTTTAGTTTCCTAAAAGGGATTGAATCCAAGCCCAGGCAGTGAAAGCACTGAATCCTAACCACTAGACCACCAAGGAATTCCCTAGTATCTCATTTGAAATGAGGTAGTTGCTGAAGAGATGAATGATGCCTCGCAGAAAACCTATAAACTTTTATGTTACAGATTGGAGTTATAACTCATTTGCAAAATTACATCTCTGAATCTCAATTTACTCATATGATAGATAGGTAACAGCTGCTCTGAAGAAGATATCTGGTTATTAGAAATAAAATCCTGAAGTATTGGAACATAATAAATGTTCTGCATGCTGGACGACAAATCTCTTGAGCAATCCATGTTGTCCTTTCCTTATTCATATTAATCTTTTCCTCTGTTGAGTCAGAAGAGACAGTTTTCCCATTACATTAACATATAGGTATTTCTTTTTCAATTAATTCTTCCCCTAGAGGTGGTAAGTGGTGTATCACAACTGGTATAATGAACCCCTGAGGGGCGTAGCCAGTAAGAGGTACACAATCTGCAGATTACTTAAAAACAATATTGTAATCTATTAATATACAGACTACATCTTAATATTACCATACTCTTAACATGCATGTGCATGAAAAGTTGCTTCAGTTGTGTCGAACTCTTTACAACCCAATGGACTACAACCCACCAGGCTCCTCTGTCCATGGGATTTTCCAGGCAAGAATACTGGAGTGGGTTACCATGCCATCCTCCAGGGGATCTTCCGGACCCAAGGATCGAACCCATGACTTCTGGTCTCCTGCATTGACAGGCAGGTTCTTTACCAATAGTGCCAACTGGGAAGCCCATACTCTTAACAGTTCTAAGCAATGTCAGTGATAACTTCCCACCCTTTCACATCCTGCCCTTGGTAAGCCACCTTTACTGATTTCCTTTCTGCTGGCTCCCAAGGTTTTAGTCACTCATCAGAAAGAAACATAGTGTGGCTAGCAGTGCACACTCTGATAATGAAACATAACTAAGAAACTTCTTAGTACAAAATAGACTGTCAATATCTTGGCTAAGTTAGCATTGGTTCTGATGATGAAACATACATGCAATTTTCTTTGACTTTGAAATCTGTAGTTTTGAAAAGAATCACTTGAAAAAAATAGCATAAAAGTTAGCAATTAAATCACAATCTTAAAGGCTATAACTGGACATCTCTCAAGCCTGCATTTGTACATACAAAAATTGGAATCGAGCATTAGCCAAAATATTGCTTATGAATCTTAATACTTCCAAAAGTTTCTTTTCCAAATCACATCTTAGATGATTTTAGTTTGGATATTATGATGTTTTATGTGAATGCATTTTTAGAAGGCAGAATGGCTTTATTTTTTATTATATTTATCCCCATTCAGCACTGCAGGGTTTAGCTCTAATTGATGACTGTGAAACACCTAGGTGCCACAAGAAGCACTGTAAAGCACTATAAAAACTCTAGACATGTATATTCATTTTTCAAAAAAAACACTTAAAGTGCTGCATCTTCTGGCAAGAAGTGGTTCCTGAGATAACATATCCAATACAATGCCACCAATTTCATAAACTAAGACAAACATTTTATAGCATCATGCACTTGCTTCAAGTAGTTTGCAAAAAATCCTTATGGGGCTTGTTAATAATGGCACTTACTGATATTCAACTCACCTTTAAAATGGCATATTAAGAAACCAGCTTTGAGCCTCTACAATGAGCTTATAATAGGTAGGAAGGTAGCTTTAGCTCTTCTTCTAAGACTTTTTAATTAGAGTGGAATGTAAATCTTTTCTGTATAATTTCGGACAAGTTTTAGATTCAGTGTCAAGAGTTTGGGCGATTGACTGCAATGGAAGGAATAACCTGGCATTATCCTTCAAAGAGAATTTAACTTTAAAAAAGACTTTTACTGACTTTATAAAGTTGAATATGTCTTTTTCTCTCCCTGTCTCTGATAATTAGGACATTTGCCACCAACAATATTATGATGATCAAATGAGTAAAGACATATTAAAACTTTAAACAAATTCAGATTATTCAGAAAAATAATAGCTATTTGCTATTTAATCCACAAAATCAGCCTATGAGATAGGTATTATTATTTTTATTTTTGTTCGTATTTCATAGAAACATAAACAGGTTTTGCTAGCAAGGAAAGATCTCAGATTTGAACCAGGCAGTTAGTACCAGAACCCAAATTCTTGGTCATTATAATGCATTGTCATCAGTTAAATTCAGAATTCAACAAATTATAACCCCGGTTCAGCTGAAGGATACGACAGAACTGGGTTTTAGGATAAATGATTATGGATTAGAAATTGTACTCTTTAAGAGCATTTGAAAAATAAGAGTATTTTAGAATTTAGTTCAGTTCAATTACTCAGTCATGTCCGACTCTTTGAGACCCCATGGAATACAGGACGCCAGGCTTCTCTGTCTATCACTATCTCCCGGAGCTTGCTCAAACTAATGTCCATTGAGTCAGTGATGCCCTCCAAACGTCTCATCCTCTGTCCTCTTCTCCTCCTGCCTTCAATCTTTCCCACCATCAGGGTCTTTTCCAATGAGTCAGTTCTTCCCATCAGGTAGCCAAAGTATTGGAACTTCAGCTTCAGCATCAGTCCTTCCAATGAATATTCAGGACTAATTTCCTTTAGGATTGACTGGTTTGGTCTTCTTGCAGCCCAAGGGACACTCAAGAGTCTTCTCCAACATTACAGTTCAAAGCATCAATTCTTCAGTGCTCAGCTTTCTTTAGGGCTTCCCTGTAGCTCAGCTGGTAAAGAATCCGCCTGCAATGCAGGAGACCCCGATTTGATTCCTGGGTCAGGAAGATCCCCTGGAGAAGAGGACAGCTACTCACTTTAGTATTCTGGCCTGGAGAATTCCATGGACTGAATAGTCCATGGGGTTGCAAAGAGTAGGACACGACTGAGCGACTTTTACTTTCAGCTTTCTTTAGGGTTCAACTCTTACATCAATACATGACTCCTGAAAAAACCACAGCTTTAACTAGATGGACCTTTGTTGGCAAAGTGATGTCTCTGCTTTTTAATATGCTGTCTACATTGGTCATGGTTTTTCTTCCAAGGGGTAAACGTCTTCTAATCTCATGGCTGCAGTCACCATCTGCAGTGATTTTGGAGCCCAAGAAAACAGTCTGTCACTATTGTCTGTTTTCATTGTTTCCCCATCTATTTGCCATGAAGTGATGGGACTGGATGCCATGATCTTTGTTTTTTGAATGCTGAGTTTTAAGCCAGCTTTTTCACTCTCCTCTTTCACTTTCATCAGGAGGCTATTTAGTTCCTCTTTCTGCCGTATGTGTGGTGCCATCTGCACATCTAAGATTGTTGATATTTCTCCTGGCAATCTTGATTCTAGTTTGTGCTTCATCCAGCTTAGCATTTCTCATGATGTACTCTACATATAAGTTATATAAGTAGGATGACAATATACAGCCTTGATGTACTCCTTTCCCAACTTGGAACCAGTCCATTGTTCCTTGTCTGGTTCTAACTGTTGTTCTTGACCTGCATACAGATTTTTCAGGAGGCAGGTAAGCTTGGTCTGGCACTCCCATTAGCAACCATTTATTTAATTGACTTAATGTTTTTCCAAACATTTCTCTCTTATTTTGTCTTTCCTGGAACTTGCCAACTTAGCATCTCTCCTATTACCTTCTCTGATGCCCCCTTTCAGTTAGTATGTAAGGAAAATAAGCAGTTCATGCTCCTAATCTTGATCTTGCCTTCCTCCAAATCACTAAAACCAGATATAGAGTTGAAATAATTTCTCACAGAGGCAACATAAAAGCATTTTTTTCTTTTCCTGGAAAGTCTAGTCTATCAGTTTTGTTTTTTGGTGCTTGTGATATGAGCTATAGAAAGAAGGTCACAGATGAAAAAATCTGAGCTAGACAGACATGGAGGTTTGTAATTTAGTAAAATAAATTTTCATACTCTTTGCTTAAAGTTCATGCTTGTTCTAATGTTTCATTATGCTAAGAGATTTGGGCAAAAGAGTGGGAAGTCAGGCTTAAAATGGCTTTCTAATTAATCTGTATTTATTCAGGGTCTACTGTATGCTCTGTTCTATAAAAATATTTTTAGATTGCCAGTCTCTTTACAGAAAAAGACTTCCCTGGTGGCTTAGATGGTAAAGAATCTGAGTGCAATGCAGAAGACCTCGGTTGGATCCCTGGGTCAGTCAGATCCTCTAGAGAAAGGAATGGCAACTTGCTCTAGTATTTTTGCCTGGAGAAACCCGCGGACAGAGGAGCCTGGCTGACTACAGTCCATGGGGTCGCAGAGAGTTGGACACAACTAAGCGACATTTGAGGAGAAAAGTGATACAAATGAACAACTAACATGGCACTCAGAGAAACTGGCAACCACTGTATATAAGTGATTGTGAGGTTCATTGGGGACCAGGTAGATGACATTTTGGGCTTTAGTCAGAGGAAGTAAATGACAGTCTGCAGGCCTACAAGATTCTAATACACTGAATTTTCTGATAAAAATGTAGACTAGGGTTTCAGATTGACATGATGGTTGCTTAGGGGTTACTCAGTGTGCATGAGAACTTGAGATCTGTTTTCCCCTTTCATCTGCCAGTCAAAGAAATGTGAAAAACTTTATAGGTAATTTTTTTCCCTTGGTCGTGTTAGTGGTAGAGTGGAGTTTCATAAAGGCCTAAGAGACACAGATGATGGAAAGTCAGACAAAACAAAGTTTAAATTTATGGTGCTGTCTTCAGATAATTACATTGTGAGCTGTTGTCTGTAGAGGTCAATAAACCCACTTCACAAATAATAATTATATAAAAATGGTGATGTTACCTTAAAGGAGTATTTAGATTTCAGAACTGTCTCTGATTTTAAATGAATCTGACATTGTCCTTACCAATGATAACTAGGATATTCAGTGTCATACATTAAGAATTACTAAGTAAACATCTTTGGTTGCCAATTATACCAGACTTTTGGAATTAAAATTATTTTTAATAAGAAATAAAATAATCACAGGGAAAAACATACAGAGTATGATTAAAAATAATAACCACACAAGGTCAACAACCCAGAAGAGGCATTTTCTTTCTTTTCTTTTTTTTTTTTTTTACTCTATAGTAAGCTCTCCTTTGTGGATATTATTCTATTTAGAAAATAAAACTCTTTACTACCACAAGTCATGAATTCTAGTTGTATCTTATGCTCCAAAGAAAGCATGGTGCTGCTTAGAAAAAAACAAACAAACAAAAACAAAAAAGGAAACAAACAAACAAAAAGCTAAAGGAAAAAAGGGCTAAAAATTAAGTTTTTATTTCACATAATGTTTCCATAAAAATTGGACTTTGACTAATTGAGAATGCATTTGTCTCATTTGCTCACTATGTACTTCCATCCATACATCTGTTTACTGCAGGTAAACAAAGGGTGTTAGGAACGGAGATAATGAATGAAAAGTAACATGCTAACAACATGATTTCACAATTAATCAGGTACATATTTATATCAATAACTACTAAAGTAATGAAACCTAGAATATCCAATATTAAGAAATAGACCTATAAAGGAGTTCCTTTGAAGGGGAAGATATTAAAGGATTATGAAAATAATTTTGTTTAATATTTAAATGTGTTCTTTCTTAATTATGCATAATTTCTACTTGGATTCATGCAAAAACAGTATTTTCACAATTTTCTATTCAATTATTTTTTGTGAGATGAAAAACAGAGATTGCATTTTCAAGTGTAATTCAAGAATTTCCTTCTGAGAGTTTAATCACAATCTGTCAGTCCTACATGTTCTACACCAGTCAACTGTTTTGCCCTCTTTGTCTAATCTTATGCTCCTACATCTTGTTCAGGGTAAGGAAAATAGTTTATACTAAATTCATGTAGAGAACAGAATGAAAACAGGAAAACCTAAACTAATATTATCTTGAATAAGCCACAGCTAGTTAGACTACCAATTTAACTGTAGTTACTCATATTTTATATGATGACTTTTCACCTTTTTTGAAGACCTCTGGTTTTATTTGTCAAGATTTAGCACAAGCAAAACATAACAATAGTTTCTCCTAAACTAGAGTAGGGTGAGTAAATTTCTGGATTGATGCCAACCAAATTAGCATAATGATGCTTACCTAAGTTAGCAACAAGAAAATCCATAAATACCAGTAGCAAATGCTGATATCTTGATATTTTAAGTTAAAAGTAAGTAGTTACTATAATTTTTTATAAAAACAAAACTGAATTCAACACGATTCCAATTACTTCTACATGTCATACTTATTCAGAAATATGGTGGAACACCTCTTCAAAAGAACTAACCTTGATAACTCCACAGATCTGCAAATAGCTTCGATCTCTAAAATAATCCTTTGGATTGCTTCATTGATTGCAACCCAAAATGCAGTTAATTTCATTGCTCTTTTTCAATGTAATCACAGGGCAAAAAGCAAGGCCAGATTAAGAAGAGTCTCTTTAGATGTGTATGGAAGAGAAGTGGTGTCAAAGATTAAGATGTGAGTTTTGGGGAAGTTTAGCTGAAGTGTTAGCCGCAGGGAAGTATGTAGCTCCCGGCTAAATTTGGCCTTAAGCCCTTAGATGAAAACCCTCAGTCTCTTTTGGTGGGACTAGGGAAGATGGAGCAGAGGAAAAGCAAAAACAAAAGGTTCTGAAACCTGTGTTTCCAAAGATACGTCTGGTTAAACATGGACTTTTACAAAGAACATCACAATGGCTAAAAAAGAGGTTCCACAGATTAAAAACTGACAGTGACTTATAGTATTTATGTATTAAATTAGCAAAGCTTAAAAGTAGTAAAGCTATTTAGTAAGGGTAAGTTACAAGTAGGAATCAAGATTGTTGGGAGAAATAACAACAACCTCGGATATACAAATGATTCCACTCTAAAGGCAAAAAGTGAAGAGGAACCAAAGAGCATCTTGTCGAGAGTGAAGGAGGAGAGTGCCAAAAGCTGGCTTAAAATTCAACATTAAAAATACTAAGATCATGGCACCTGATCCAATCACTTCATGGTAAACAGAAGGAGAAAAGTGGAAGCAGGGACAGATTTCCTCTTCTTGGCTCTAAAATCACTGCATATGGTGACTGTAGTCATGAAATTTAGAAGGTAATTGCCTCTTGGCAGGAAGGCTATGACAAACTTAGACGGTGTGTTAAAAAGCAAAGACATCACTTTGTGGACAAAGGTCTGTATAGTCAGTGCTATGATCTTTCCTGTAGTCATGGACGGATGTGAGAGCTAGGCAATAAAGATGGCAGAATGCCAAAGAATTGGTGCTTTCAAACTGTGGTGTTGGAGAAGATGCTTGAGAGTCCCTTGGAAAGCAAAGAGATCAAACCAGTCAATCTTAAAGGAAATCAGCCCAGAATACTCTTTGGAAGGGCTGATGCTGAAGCTGAAGCTCCAATACTTTGGCCACCTGATGCAAACAGTTGACTCATTGGAAAAGACCCTGATGATCAGACAGATTAAAGACAGAAGGAGAAGAGGGTGACAGAGAATGAGATGGTTGGATGGCATCACTGATTCAAAGTATATGAACTTGGGCAAACTCGGGGAGATGGTGAGTGACAGGGAAACCTGGTGTGCTGCAGCTCATGGGGATGCATAGAGTCGGACATGACTTGGTAACTGAACAACAGCAAAGTGTATGGTAAACTTGCATCAGAAAATATTATAAGTATAACTTATTATCTTTATGCTTTTATCTGCACAATAATTTAGAAATATGACAGAACTGTTTCTAAGATGTGACACTGTAGATATGCTAGATGAAGTGAACAAAAAGCTGTGCACCAGAGTTTACATTGTAATCTTGTTTATAATAGGAAAATAAAATGGACACAATTCTTCCAAGGAGTTGCAAAGAGTCGGACATGACTGAGCGACTAACACTCACTTTCAAAGTGTGCATAAACAGGTTTTTAAACTGAATTATGAACATCTATATGATGGAAAACTGTTAAAATATGGTAAATCTATAAGTACTGACAAAGAAACATATATATACAATATACATAATGAAGAAAATATACATTAGAATATTGTACATAGTGTGATCCCACTCATTAAAATAATATGTGTTTGGGAATAAATAAATGTCTAATAGTGATTATCAAGAGAGTATGATCACATGGGATTCTAGTTTCACAATAGATTATTTTCATTTTACATTACTTTCTTTTTACCATTTCACATTTCATGTTTACAATGTGAAACACAACCTAGATAGCATATTCAAAAGCAGAAACATTACTTTGCCAAGTAAAGTCCGTCTAGTCAGGGCTATGGTTTTTCCAGTAGTCATGTATGGATGTGAGAGTTGGACTGTGAAGAAGGCTGAGTGCCGAAGAATTGATGCTTTTGAACTGTGGTGTTGGAGAAGACTCTTGAGAGTCCCTTGGACTGCAAGGAGATCCAACCAGTCCATTCTGAAGGAGATCAACCCTGGGATTTCTTTGGAATGAATGATGCTAAAGCTGAAACTCCAGTATTTTGGCCACCTCATGTGAAGAGTTGACTCATTGGAAAAGACTCTGATGCTGGGAGGGATTGGGGGCAGGAGAAGAAGGGGACGACAGAGGATGAGATGGCTGGATGGCATCACTGACTCGATGGACATGAGTCTGAGTGAACTCCGGGAGTTGGAGATGGACAGGGAGGCCTGGCGTGCTGCGATTCATGGGGTCGCAAAGAGTTGGACACGACTGAGCAACTGAACTGAACTGATATTTAAAATTTGGGAGACATAATACTTCCTTTCCCAAATCTTAAAATAAAACACTAGTAAAATAAAAGTTTTTGTGGTTTCAGAAAAAATTATAATGAATAGCACTAAATACTACTGAGCTGTTTACCAGTTTACAGAATGTTTTTCATTGCAAAGAACTGGAAATCCAGACCAAGGATATATACAAAATAGTCAATAGACATTATTGAAAACATAATAACTGTCAATTATCATACTTAATTCTAGTTTGAAATGAATGTAGCTCATACTCTGCTTAGCTGTTATTCAGAAAGTTTATGTAATTCTGTATCTGCTCAATATGATTTTCCAACATTGAAGTGCACTTATCTACTAACAGGATGAGATTTCTTAATAGCAAGAGAAGAAAATAATATCTATTTTATTCTGGTTGCACTGCACAGCATGTAAGATCTTAGTTTCCTAACCAGGGATTTAACCTATGCTCCCTGCTGTGGAAGCACAAAGTCTTAACCACTAACCGCCAGGGAAGTCTCTTACAATGTCTAAAGAAATCAATAGGAAATATATTGAGAAAAATAAAAGTTATCTGTTGAAATATTTGGAATAGATGTAGCTGCATTTCTGCCTTGGTTTCATGTTCTCCATTTCAAATGGCTATAATTTATTATTTTCATACCAGTAGAGGTTTTGAAAATGACAATTTAAAACACTGTTCCTCATTTCTTATAATTAGAGTCTATCAAGAAATCCATGAAGTAACCACTCTAATAAATCTCCATAACTCACAGTTAAATAAAGTTTAAATCTTCACAAATATCAATATCTGACAGTACAATTTTTAGATATTCTGCATGCCAAAGCATCACTCTCCCTTAGGCTATTTTAATTAAACTGTATTTTTCACTAGCAGCAATGAGATAGAAAACGTTAGTTCCAAAAAGATTGAAAGTTGCCAGTACGTCAACTAAATAAACTTCATTTTTTTTTTTAGAAAAAGAGGAAATTATCAACATGAATATTACTCATGAGAGAAAGAGGGAGAAAGAGAAAGGAGGTGAGCAGAAAAGAAAAGGAGCCAATGGAGAGATGGGTAAAGTTAATTACTTTGAGGTAGTTACTATCAGGTATTAGCAATTTTACTACATGCAAATTACACTGTATAATAAGTTGATAGGTGAGAGTAAGTTTTCTGTAGGAACATAAACAAGAACTTCAGAATGAAGGGAAATAAATAAGGTATATTAAGGTCATGAAAGAAATGAAGGTAACTCATGTAAACTACAGGAAACTGAAGTGATAGGAGTGTCATGATAAAACCAGATCTCCTCACTGCATTATTAATACAAGTTAGAATTTAAATTTCATACCCAGTTGCTTATAACAAGTCCTGAAGAGCAAAGACACATAAAAATACATAATACAATAACTATCTGGCATTCCCTATTTGGATTCCATCACCAAAAGGGACAATATCTGTATACTAAGTATTAGAAACAGTGATGAACAATAGGTAAATGTGTAATTGTAGTATATGTAAAAGATACATGCATTTATTATATAAATATTTATATAAAAATGAATTGTATAAAGATTTTTCATGTCCTTTTTAGGTATAAATGTAAGTACAGTTACATTAATTATGTAGTAAATTTCAAATTCTATTTCTCCATGATCCATTTGTAAGTAAAAAATGGGTTCCAGTAAAAGTGTTGGGAAGCCAGGATGGAACAAAGTATACCTCATGGGTTGGAGCTCCATTTATACATGACTTCTATGAGAAACCCCCTCACTGATCACAGCCTTATTATAGTGAAGGGGATTGCATAACTCACTGAAGCCATGTACGCAGGGCCACCCAAGATGAATGGGTCATGGTGAAGCATTCTGATAAAATGTGGTCCATTAGAGGATGAAATGGCAACCTACTCCAGTATTCTTGCTTGGAGAACCCCATGGACAATATGAAAAGGTAAAAAGATATGGTGCCAGAAGATCATCAGCAGCTCAAGTCAAAAGCTGTCCAATAGGCTACTGAGGAAGAACACAGGGCAATTACTAATAGCTCCAATAAGAATGAAGCAGCTGCACAAAAGCTGAAATGATGTTCAGTTGTGGATGTATCGACTGGTGAAAATAAAATCTGACCTAATGCTATAAAGAAAAATACTGCATAGGAACTAGAATTTTAGGTCCATGAATCAAGGTAAATAGGAGAAGGTCAAGCAGGAGATGGCAAGACTGAACATTGACATCTACAGAATCAGTGAACTAGAATGGACAGGAGTGGTGAATTTAATTCAGATGACCATTATATCTACTACTGTGGGCAAGAATCCCTTAGAAGAAAAGGAGCAGCCCTCATAATCAACAAAAGAGTCTGAGATGCAGTACTTTGGTGCAGTTTCCAAAATGACAGAATGATCTCAGTTCAGTTCCAAGTCAAACCATTCAACATCACAGTGTTCCAAGTTTAGGCCCAAACCACTGATGCTGAAGATGCTTAAACTAACCCGTTCTATGAAGACCTACAACATCTTCTAGAACACACACACACACACACACACACACACACACACACACACACACACACACACACACACACACAAGCTCTTTTCATCATAGGAGATTGGAATGCAAAAGGAGGAAGTCAAGAGATACCCAGAAAACAGGCAAGTTTGGCCTTTGAGTACAAAGTGAAGCAGCACAAAGGCTAATGGAATTTTGTCAAAAGAACATGTTGGTCACAGCAAACACCCTTTTCCAACAACCCAAGTGATGACTCTAAACACAGAAATCACAGATTGATCAATATCAAAATAAGATTGATTATGTTCTGTTCAGCCAAAGAAGGAGAAGCCCTATACAGTCATTAAAAACAAGATCTGGAGCTGACTATGGCTCAGATCATGAGATCCTTATTGCAAAATTCAGGTCAAAATAGAAGAAAGTAGGGAAAACCAATAGGCCATTCAGGCATGACATAAATCAAATCTCTTTTAATTAAACAGGGGTGGTGATGAATAGATTCAAGGGATTAAATCAGTGCTTGAAGAACTATGAACAGAGGTTTATAACATTGCACAGAAGGCAGTGACCAAAACCATCCCAAAGAAAAATAAATGCAAGAAGGCAAAGTGATTGTCTGAGGACGTTTTACAGGTATTTGAAGAAAGAAGAGAAGTGGAAGGCAAGGGAGAAAGCAAAAGATATACCCAACTGAATGCAGAGACAAAAGAGCCTGACATGCTAAAGTCCATAGAGTTGCAAGGAGTTAAACACAATGTAGCTATTGAAAAACAACAATCTGGCAGAAAAGGTCACATTTCTTCCAGCACAGACAGTGCTATAAATTGGACACGTGTAAGCAAAAATAAATAAAATAAAATAAAATCTTGGAGGTGGTAAGCAGTATAAAAATGACAGTGGTCAAGAAGTTTACTGCTTAGGTATTATTGAAACCCATTTGCCCTAGGAATCTTCAAAAGGAGAAAATGAATAACCAATAAAATTGACTTATTCATAACAGGTTCTGAAAATATCTTTAATGATAGATTCACATGAAAATATTACTAGATTTGTACTGCTGACAATACATATTGGGTATTTCTCTCTCTCTCTCTCTCTCTCTCTCTCTCTCTCACACACACACACACACACACACACTACTCACTTAACGACTCACAAAGCAAAGCCAAGGAAACAAACTTGAAAAGAATTTTTAATTTTAAAACTTGAAATTATCATTTCAACATGCAAATTATAGCCAGATCTATCAAGCGCTTTTTTTTCCTTAAAAAAATGCTAAGAGAGTTCATCTTTTTTATCTTTTTACCTATAGTACCAAGGAGTTTATTTACATATGAATATATTTTTTATGACAAATTCAACTTTCTATTTTCCCATCTTCAAAAGACAACAATATTCACAGATATTGGAATACTAAGGAGAGTTGGCAAACATTTTTCCTTCTTAGCATGTTTTCCTTCGACTTTATTGAAACAATCACCCTGTAGTCTCAGTCTATGTCCAAGTGGCAGGTTTCCAGATGCCCGTATATAGCAAAGATTGCCCATTTGGCTAGTATAGCTTTTGTCTTGTTTTCTTAACAAACAGCAATAGGCGTTAAGCTCTCTGTTTGGGGGGAAACTGTGTTTGTCCCTTTGCCCCCACTTCGTTGGCTTGACAACACTCTAGCAATAAATCAGTATTGGCAAAAACAAAAAAGAACAACAACAAAACCCTCTTAATCATCATTTAGAAGAGGTTTACAGAAGTGATGTCTCTGACTGCTGTTGTCATGAAGTTTCTAAACACATTCAAACTTGCCTCTCAGCATTGCTTAAGCAGTGAAACAATTTCAGAAAATGACTTACCCTCCCTTAATATAGTCCAGGAATGAAACCTCTGTTTCTACCAAGAAAGACAGCAAGGTGACCTGAAGAAAGAAAACAAAAGAAAACAAAAATAAGAGAATTATATGCTAGTACTAATCGCAATCCCAACCGGACTTTTTTCTAAGTGTTAGAGAGAAAATTATATTTCCTAGCATTTTGTAAATCAATAAAGATAATCTATTTCAAACTTTGCTAGGACTGATTATTCTTACATTTAAAATTATCAGAAGAAAAGGGGCTAAAAATTAAGTAACTCCTTTCTATGACCAATTTATTTCCTTTGAAGAACAACATGCAAATTATCTACAAGGACACAGGGTTTCTTCACTTTTTCAGGTCTGCTTGATTTTCTCGTGTGATTTCATTAAATGAAGAATTCATAATGGAACTTCTTCTTCCCTCAGACACAATTCAACCCCTAAACAACTTGCAGGAAGCTAGGTTGCTATGTCATCTATGCTATGAGGTGTGCTCTATTTCAATCATTCCCATAGAAAGTTAATTTTTTATTATACACCTTCATATTAAAATCCTAATGAAAGAGTTCAGTTTTAGTTGCTTCTATTTGACACCAAATGTTTTATATATATATATATATATATTTTTTAATTCATCTATTTGAATCCTTAATGTATAACATAAAATTTGACTTACTGTTCCTGAATTAGTATATTTCTTCTTTTTTCCTTTCTTTCTAGGATTTATCACCTTAAAGAGCAGATAAAACAATTACAATGTTAGGATTTATACTGAAATATTTTAAAAATGTATAGTCCAACCTGGTGTCTTCACATCTTATGGATTTATTTACTTACTAATGTCTTTAGTTGGAGAAGGTGATGGCACCCCACTCCACTACTCTTGCCTGGAAAATCCCATGGATGGAGGAGCCTGGTAGGCTGCAGCCCATGGGGTCGCAAAGAGTCGGACACGACTGAGCGAGTTCCCTTTCACTTTTTACTTTCATGCATTGGAGAAATGGCAACCCACTCCACTGTTCCTGCCTGGAGAATTTTAGGGACAGGGGAGCCTGGTGGGCTGCCGTCTATGGGGTCGCACAAAGTCGGACACGACTGAAGCGACTTCACAGCAGCAGCAGCAATGTCTTTAGTACAACTCCTTGATGAGTCTATCAGCCGAAATGTCTCTGCAAAATGACTAGTGATTATTTTCTTTAAAAAAACTTTTTTTCAGTAATATTCTTCTCAATTACCTTAGGCATTGATTACCCTACCCATATACATCTTCTTGCTGTGAGGTCTCAAATATTAGTGATTGATTTGTAGAAAAACTATAGATTTCTCAAATAAAATATGTTTAAGATAGTTCTTATTTGATTATATACACTAATGACAAATCATTCAAATATTTGCCTCTTTAATGTCTCTGTGCATGCGTGCTAAGTCGCTTCAATTTTGTCTGACTCTTTTTGACCCTATGGAGCATAGCACTCCAGACTCCTTTGTCCAGGGAATTCTCCAGCAAGAATACTGGAGTGGGTTGCCATGCCTTCCTCCAGGGGACTTTCCCTAAGGGATCAAACTCATGTCTCTTATGCCTCCTGCATTGGCAGGTGGTCTTTACCACTAACATCACCTGGTGGTGGTGTTGGTGTTGGTGGTATAGTTGTTAAGTCGTGTCTGACTCTTGTGACCCCATGGACACAGGCTCCTGCCAGGCTCCTCTGTCCATGGGATTCTCCAGGCAAGAATACTGGAGTGGGTTATCATTTCCTCCTCCAGGGGATGTTCCTGACCCATGGGTCGAAACCAGGTCTCCTGCATTGCAGGCAGATTCTTTACCAACTGAGCTAGGAGGGAAGCCCCTTGTAGCATCACCTGGGAAAGCATTTAAGGGCTCTACTTATTGCTTAATAATGATAGTAATTTCCATCAGACACATAATAATGTGTAAAAGGTTGGAGTCCTGGTGAGAGTCCTGGTGGGAGTCACACGGATTCACAAACCTAGAAATAGGCTGACCGACTGAGGTCTCACCTGCGCACTCTGAAAAGGAACCTTGGCCCAGGACCACCCTACTGAACAAAGGTACTGGAGCCAGTCTCATCCACCCAGCAGCAAACCTAACCCACACTCACCTGAGCCCCTAGTAACAACCATACCATCAGTAGATCCTACTGTATACCTATCAATTGCTTCAATACTAAACCACCACAACTGCAGTTTTAAAGGTAGCCCCATAAGCCTGGAGAACCACCAGGAGAAGGTCTTTACCTGACAAAATAAGTCTACAGATCAGCAGGCAGCATTTATTTATTTACTTATTTATTTTCACTTTAAGAATTTTATTTAGTTCTCAATTGGGTTTTAAATGATATGACCTACGGGCTTTTCATTGTCCCATTTAATTCTGCCTGGCTAAAAATCATGCCCTACAAGGTAGGCAAGATAAGAAGCCATCTATTAGGACTTACTCCTCTTTGTCTTATCTTCTTATTGGTAGTTATAGACTCTTAACAAGAATATAAAAGTAATCTGTGTGATTTATGTTTTTTTTTTCTTCTACACAGCCTTTAAAAGAATAAATGTAGAAAAAGATTTTAACCATTATTGGAGTCAAAAACAACAACCCAAACACCTGATTAAATGCCAGCTTGTAGAGTTGCTAATTGTTTGAATGTGTTCCTTAATGCTCTTGCTGCTTGAGTTGTTTCTGATTTTTTTCTAACATTTTGTTTTGCTTTATATTTAAAATTTTTTCTGTTTTCCTTTTATAATATGTTTTTTTAATTGAAGTATAGCTGATTTACAATTTAGTGCCAATCTCTGCTGTACAGCAAAGTGACTCAGTTTTATACATATATAAATACAATCTTTTAAAATATTCTTCTCCATTATGGTTTATCCTAGGACATTGGATATAGTTCCCTGTGCTAAACAATAGGACCTTGTTGTGTATCTACTCTAAATGTATAGTTTGCATTTACCAACCCTAAATCCTAGTCACCTCTTGGCAACCACAAGTCTGATCTCTATGTTTGTGAGTCTGTTTCTATTTTGTAGATAGGTTCGTTTGTGCCATATTTTAGATTCCACATATAAGTGGTATCATATGGTATTTGTCTTTCTCTTTCTGACTTACTTCACTTAGTATAATAATCTCTAGTTGCATCCATGACGCTGCAAATGGCATTATTTTTTTATGACTGAGTAGTATTCCATTGTATATTTGTAGCATCTACTCTTTATCCATTCATCTGTCAATAGACATTTAGGTTGCTTCCATATTTT
Source organism: Capra hircus (assembly GCF_001704415.2). Lineage (NCBI taxonomy): Eukaryota > Metazoa > Chordata > Mammalia > Artiodactyla > Bovidae > Capra > Capra hircus. Next base: position 41,878,195 of record NC_030812.1, on the reverse strand, counting down.
GACTACTGAGAACAGTGCTGTTATGAACATAAGGGTCTGTATACCTTTTGAATTACAGTTTTGTCTGGGTATATGCCCAGGAATAGGATTGCTGGATCATATGGTAATTTTATATTTAATTTTCTAAGGAACATCCATACTGTTTTCCATAGTAACTGCACCAACTTACATTGCCACCAATGCTGTAGGAGGATTCCCTTTTCTCCATACCCTATCTAGCATGTGTTATTTGTACACTTTTTAATGATGACCATTCTGACTGTTGTGAAATGCTACTTCATTACAGTTTTGACTTGCATTTGTCTACTAATTAGCGATGTTGAGGGTCTTTTCATGTGCCTATTGGCCAGATGTCTTTAAAGAAATGTCTATTAAGGGCTTCTGCCCATTTTCCAAATGGATTGCTAGTTTTTTGTTGTTGTTGTTGTTGTTGTTGAGTTGTATGACCTGTTTGTACATTATGGAGATTAAGCCTTTGTCAGTTGCATCATTTGTAAATATTTTCTCCCCTTCTTCAGGTTGTCTTTTCTTTGTTGTTGTTGTTGTTTTTAATGGTTTGCTTTACTATGCAAAAGCTTGTTAAGTTTGATAGGTGCAACTTATTTTAGATTTTATTTCTATTGCTTTGGGAGTCTGACCTAAGAAAACATTTGTTTGATTTATGTCAGAATGTTTTGCCTATACTCTCTTCTAGGAGTTTTATGGTGCCTTAAAATTGAAAGAGGAGAGTGAAAAAGTTGGCTTAAAGCTCAACATTCAGAAAACTAAGATCATGGCATCTGGTCCCATCACTTCATGGCAAATAGACGGGGAAACAATGGAAACAGTGTCAGACTTTATTTTGGGGGTCTCCAAAATCACTTCAGATGGTGATTGCAGCTATGAAATTAAAAGACACTTACTCCTTGGAAGGAAAGTTATGACCAACCTAGATAACATATTGAAAAGCAGAGCTATTACTTTGCCAACAAAGGTCCATCTAGTCAAGGCTATGATTTTTCCAGTGATCATGTATGGATGTGAGCTGAATCATGAAGAAAGCTGAGCACTGAAGAATTGATGCTTTTGAACTGTGGTGTTGGAGAAGACTCTTGAGAGTTCCTTGGACTGCAAGGAGATCCAACCAGTCCATTCTAAAGGAGATCAGTCCTTGGTGTTCGTTGGAAGGACTGATGCTGAAGCTGAAACTCCAGTACTTTGGCCACCTCATGCGAAGAGTTGACTCACTGGAGAAGATTCTGATGCTGGGAGGGATTGGGGGCAGGAGGAAAAGGGGACGACAGAGGATGAGATGGTTGGATGGCATCATCGACTCGATGGACAAGAGTTTGGGTAAATTCCGGGAGTTGGTGATGGACAGGGAGGCCTGGCGTGCTGTGATTCATGGGGTCGCAAAGAGTCAGACACAACTGAGCGACTGAACTGAATTGAACTGAACGGTCTTATGTTAAAGTCTTTAAGTCATTTGTTTCGTTTTGTGCATGGTGTGAGGGTGTGTGCTAACTTCATTGATTTACACGCACCTGTCCAACTTTCCTTGCACCACTTGATGAAGACAGTGTCCTTTTCTCATTTTATATTCTTGTCTCCTTTGTCAAAGATTTATTGATCACAGGTGTGTAGATTTATTTCTGGACTCCCTATTCTGTTCCGTTGATCTGTGTGTCTACTTTTGAACCAATATCACAATTTTCATAACTGTAGCTTTGTAGTACTGTCTGAAGTCTGGGAGGGTTACACTTCCTGCTTTGTTTTTGTTCCTCAGAATTGCTCTATGCTCTGTAGCCCACCAGGCTGCTGTGTCCATGGGATTCTCCAGGCAAGAATACTGGAAGGGGTTGCCATTCCCTTCTCTAAGGGATCTTCCTAACCCAGGGATCAAACCCAGGTCCCCCTCATTGCAGGCAGATTCTTTACCATCTGAGCCATCATCCTTGTTACAGCATGTGTTCAAATGTTCTTCCTTTTGGGTTTCTCAGGTGGCACAGTGGCAAAGATTCTGCCTGCTAATGCAGGAGGGTTCAATCCCTGGGTCGGGAAGATACCCTGGAATAAGAAATGGCAACCCATTCTAGTTTATTGGCAGAAAAATCCCATGGACAGAGGACCTTGGTGGGCTGTAGTCCATGGGGTCATAAAGAGTTGAACAGTACTAAGTTGAACAGTACTAAGCAATTGAATACACATAATACACATAGATATTTTTGATTCCATATTTATTTTGGGGTTATCTGTTCTAGTTTTATGAAAATGTAATGGGCAGTTTGATAGGGATCACCTTAAATCTGCAGATTGCTTTGGGTAGTTTTGACATTTTAATAATATTAATTCTTCTAATTCAAGAGGATGGGATTATCTTTCCATTTCTTTGAATCTTCTTTAATTTCCTCAGTTAATGTTTTATAGTTCTGAGCATATAAGCCTTTTACCTCTTTGGTCAGGTTTATTTGTAGGTATTTTTTTTTTTGCAATTTTGGAAAGTGCATATATATGTATATATATAACCTTCCCTTTTCTGTTATTTCATTGTTAGTGCAAGAAATGCAACTGATTTCTAAAAGTTAATATCAATTTTTTAAGCAGCAATTTCAAGTAGCATTTTATTAGGAAGAAATTTCCTATGGTCTAATTAGTGTTTACATACAAAGCAATTGATTCTCACTGAGGCTGTTGAGATGGACATACACATTTTAAGCCAGAAGTTGCAGATAAATCTTATTTCTGCATTGAGTAAACCCCTGACTCACAGAGACATAGTGGCAAAGAGTAGCTATTTTTTTTTTTTCCCAAGGGCTCTCCTCCCCTCTAAGTTAAATGAAGATGGCAAGAGAATCCTATGTTAGTTATCTGCAACACCTTAGAAACTGCTATCCAATGTGTATTTTAAAATTACTGTTATAAATGGAATTTGAAGCTCGGTAACATATGCAAAACTATCAAAGCCCTCCTTGAAACACTAATTTGAACAATGGCTGAATGAGACCGTCAGTGAGGTGATGTCCAGCTCAAAAGCTTCTGCTTCTAAGGTTGTTTTTTTCTGTCTGCAATTCAATTGGCAGGGTTTGGGGGGAGGAAGGAATAGCACCTTGAAGCTTTGGACCCTGCTATCCTTATATCAAAAGCCCTAGAAGCATGTGGAGGCTTTTAGAAGGCTGCAGGCAAATAAGAAAAAGTCACTTAAATAGGGCAGAAACAGTTGGACTGTTAAACTTGTACGAGACAGCGATGGGTCCAAAAGCATGGCAGGGTGACATTGGCAGCTTTTTCCAAGATAAGGTTTCTTTTTTTCTTTTAAATTAATTAATTAATCTTAATGGGAGGATAGTTGTTTTACAATATTGTGATGGTTTTGTGCCATACATCAACATGAATTGGCCACAGGTATACATGCGTCCCCTTCCCCTGCATCCTGAAACCCCCTCCCATCTCCCTCCCCAAGCTATCCGTCTGGGTTGTCCCAGAGTACCAGCTTTGGGTACCCTGGTTCATGCATCAAACTTGCACTGTCATCTATTTTACATATGGTAATGAACATGTCTCAGTGCTATTCTCTTAAATTATCCCACCCTTGCCTTCTCCCACAGAGTTCAAAAGTCTGTTCTGTACACATCTGTGTCTCCTTTGCTGCCTTGCATGTAGGATCGTCTGTAACATCTGTCTAAATTCCATATATATATGTGTGTGTTAATATACAGTACAGGTCTTTCTGTTTCTGACTTCACTCTGTATAATAGGTTCCAGGTTTAACCATCTCATTAGAACCGACTCAAATGCATCCCATTTTAGTGACAGTCACTCAGTTGTGTCCGACTCTTTGTGACCCCATAGACTATACAGTCCATGGAATTCTCCGGGCCAGAATACTGGGCAGCCTTTCCCTTCTCCAGTGGATCTTCCTGACCTAGGAATCAAACAGGGTCTCCTGCATTGCAGACAGATTCTTTACCAATGGAGCTATAAGGGAAGCCCATTCCTTTTTATAGCTGAGTAATATTCCATTATGTATATGTACCACAACTTCCTTATCCATTCACCTGCTGATGGACATCTAGGTTGTTCCCATTTCCTAGCTAATAGTGCTTCAATTAACAATGGGGTACATGCATCTTTTTAAGTTCTGGTTTCCTTGGGGTGTATGCCCAGCCGTGGGATTGGTGGGTAGTATGACAGTTCTATTACTAGTTTTTTAAGGGATCTCCACACTTTTCTCTATAGTGGCTGTACCAGTTTGCATTCCCACCAACAGTGTGAGAGCATTCTCTTTTCTCCGTACCTTCTCCAGCATTTATTGTTTGTAGACTTTTTGATGATGGCCATTCTGATCAGTGTGAGGTGGGACCTCACTGTGGTTTTGATTTGCATTTTTCTAATGATGAGCGATGTTGAGCATCTTTTCTTGTGTTTATTAACCATCTGTATGTCCTCTTTGGAGAAATGTCTGTTTAGGTCTTTTGCCCACTTTTTGACTGCTCATTTTTTGGGTATTGAGCTGCATGAGTTGCTTGTATATTTTGGAGACTAATTCTTTGTCAGTTGCTTCATTTGCTATTATTTTCTTCCATTCTGATGGTTGTCTTTTTACCTTGCCTACAGTTACCTTTGTTGTGCAAAACCACTGGAACAAAATAAAGTCCAGAGATAAATCCACGTACCTATGGACACCTTATTTTTGACAACGGAGGCAAAAATTTGCAATGGAGAAAAGACAATCTCTTCAACAAGTGGTGCTGAGAAAACTGATCAACTATGTGTAAAAGACTGAATCTAGAACACTTTATAACACCATACACAAAAATAAACTCAAAAATGGACTAAAGACCTAAATGTAAGACCAGGAACTATAAAACTTGTAGAGGAAAACATAGGCAGAACACTCTCCAAATAAATCACAGCAAGATCCTCTACAACCCACCTGCAAATAAAAACAAAAATAAACAGAAGTGACCTAATTAAACTTAAAAGCTTTTGCACAATGATGGAAACTATAAGCAAGGTGAAAAGACAGCCCTCAGACTGGGAGAATATAATAGGACCAAAACAACTGGATGTTAATCTTATATCATGCTATTTTGCTAAATTCATGTTTTAGATCTAGCAATTTTTGTATGGAGTCCTTGTGTGCCATATTCTCAGTCACTCAGTTGTGTCTGACTCTTTGCAACCCACTGGACTACAGCACTCCAGGCTCCTCTGTCCATGGAGTTTTCCAGGCAAGAATAGTGGAATAGGTTGCCATTTCCTACTCCAGGGTATCTTGCTGACACAGGGATCAAACCTATGTCTTCTCCGTTGGCAGGCAGATTATTGACCACTGGGCCAGCTGGGAAGTCTTTTATATACACTATTGTGTCATCTACACACAGTGACAATTTTACCTCTTCCTTTCCAATTTTGATATCTTTTATTTCTTTTTCTTGTCTGATTCCTCAGGTTAGGACTGCCAATACTATGCTGACTAGATATGGTGAGAGCGGGCATCCTTGTTTTGTTCTAGATTAGCGAGAAGGCTTTTAGCTTTTCACCTGTGAGTATTATACTGGCTGTGAGTTTGCCATAAATGGCTTTTATTATGTTGAGCTATGTTTCTTCTATTCTTACTTTGGTAGAAGTTTTTTTTAATCATTAATGAATATTGAATTTTTTAAAATGCTTTTTTTGCATCTATTGAGTTGATCATGTGCTTTTTTTCTTTTTCAATGTGGTATACTACATTGATTGATTTGTGCATGTTAAACCATCCTTGTGAACTTCGAATGAATCCCACTTGATCATGGTGTAGGAACTTTTTCTATGTGTTGTTGGACTCAGTTTGTTAATATTTTGTTGAAAATTTTTGAATCTATATTCATAAAAGCATTGACCCGTAATTTGCTTTATCGGTGGCATCTTATCTGGTTTTGGTACAGGATGATTGTGGCTTCACAGAATGTCTTGGGAGTGTTCACTCCTCTGTTTTGGAAGAGTTTGAAGAGAAACAGTTTTTCTTTGTATGTGTGATCATATTTGCCTGTGAAACCATCTGGTCCTGGACTTCTGTTTACAGGGTGCTTTTTAAAGGTAGTTTTCTTTTTTATTTTAATCATAGATTCTATTTCACTTCAAGTGATGGGTCTGTTGAATTATCTATTTCTGCTTGATTCAATTTTGGTGGGCTGTATCTTTCTAGAAAGTTGTTCATTTCTTCTAGGTTGTCAAATTTGTTGGCATATATTGTTCATAGTATTCTCTTATGTTTTTTTTTTCTGCAGTATCAGATTTCTGATACTGTCTTTTTTAATTTCTTATTTTATTTGGATTCTTTTACTTTTCTTTTTGGTGAGCCTGGCCAGAGGCATTCAATTTTCTTTATCCTTTCAAAGTACTAGATCTTGGTTTTATTGAATTTTTGTTTTATGTTTTAGTCTCTTTTATTTATTTCCTCCCCAATCTTTAATATTCCCTTCCTTCTCCTGACTTTAGGTTTTGCTAGTTCTTTTTTTTTTTTTTTTTCTAATTCTTTTAGGTGATAGGTTAGGTTGTTTGAGATTTTTCTTGATTTTTGATAAAGACTTGTATTGCTATGAGCTTCTCTCCAAGAACCACTTTTGCAGTACCTCATAGATTTTGTTGGCTGTGGTTTGTCATTGTTGCATTTTAAAATTACCTTTTGATTTCCTCTTTGATCCATTCATTTTTTAGTAGCTTGTACTTTAGTTTCCACATAATCATATTTTTTTCATGTCTTTTCCTGTGGTTGATTTCTAGTTTTATGCTGTTGCGGTCAGAGAATACGCTTGAAATAATTTCTATACTCTTAAATGTGTTGAGGTTTGTTGTGCCCAGTATGTGGTCCATCCTAGAGAATGTTTGATGTGCACTTGACAAGAATGTGTATTATGTTTTTTTTATGTAATGTCTTGAAAATACCAATTAAGTCTAACTGCTCTATTGCATCATTCAGGATCTCTGTTGCTTATTGATTTTCAGTCCAGAAGATCTTTCCGTTAATATGAGCGGGGTGTCAAAGTCTCCTACTGTTACTACAATCCTGTTGATTTCTCCATTTATGTTTGTTAGTATTTATTTTATGTATTTGGGTGCTTCTATATTAGATACATATATGTTGATGACTGTAAAATCCTCTTTGTATATTGACTCTTTTTTCGTTAAGTATTTTCTTTTTATACCTTTTTCTATATACTTTTTTATCTTCTTTATATAGTCTTTGCTTTACAGTCTATTTTGTCTGATATGAGTATTGCAACTCCCATTTTCTTTTCATTTCCATCTGCATTAAATATTTTTCCATCCCCTCACTTTTATTTTTAATTGGAGGGTAACTGCTTTACAATGTTGTGTTGGTTTCTGCTGTACAAAAACACAAATCATCCATGAGTATATATATTCTCTCCCTCTTGAGCCTCCCTCTCACTCCCTACTATGATCCCTCTAGGTTGTCACAGAGCACCAGACTGAGTTACAGAGCAGCTTCCCATTACTTGTTTTACACATGGTGGTGTGTACATGTCAATGATACTATCTCAATTCATCTCACCCTCTCCTTCCCACACTGTGTTCACAAGATTATCTTCTACATCTTTGTCTCTAGAAATGCCCTGCAAATAGGTTCATCAGCACCATTTTTCTAGATTCTGTATATTTGCATTAGCATATGATATCTGTTTTCTCTTTCTTACTTACTTCACTGTATATCAGACTCGAAGTTCATCAACCTCATTTCAACTGACTCAAATTCATTTATTTTTATGGCTGAGTAATATTCCATTGTATATATCTGCCACAACATCTTTATCAATACATCTGTCAATGGATATCTAGATTGCTTCCATATCCTGGTGATTGTAACAATGCAAAATGAACATTAGAGCACATAGGTCTTTTTGAATTATTGTTTTCTCAGGATATATGCCCAGAATTGGGATTGCTGGGCCATATAGTAGTTTTATTCCTAGTTTTTGAAGGAATCTCCATACTGTTTTCCATAGTGGTTGTATCAGAGTACATTCTCACCAACAGTGAAAGAGGACTCCATTTTCTCCACACATTCTTCAGCATTTATAGTTTGTAGATTTTTTTAAATGATGGCCATTCTGACCAGTGTGAAGTGATAACTCATTGTAGTTTTGATTTGCATTTAGTGAGCAATACTGAGCATCTTTTTATATATTTGGTGGCCATCTGTATGTCTTCTTTGCAGAAATATCTGTTTAGGTCTTCTGCCCATTTTCTGATTGGGTGTTTTTTTCTTTTCCTTTCTGAAATTGAGCTGCATAAGCTTCAACAAAAAGAATAAAATAACTAGGGATAAACCTACTTAAAGACAGAAAAGATCTGTTGCAGAAAACTTTAAGATGCTGATGAAAGAAATCAAAGATGACACAGACAGATGAAGAGATATAGCCTGTTCTAGGATCACAAGAATCAATATTGTGAAAATAACTATACTACCCAAAGCAATCTACAGATTCAATGCAAGCCTCATAAAATTACCAACAGCATTCTTCACAGAACTAGAACAAAAATTATATAGTTTGTGCAGAAATACAAAAGACCCTGAACAGACAAAGAATTCTTGAGAAAGAAAAATGAAGATGGATAAATCAAACTTTCTGATTTCATACTATACTACAAAGCTATAGTTAAGAGTATATGGTACTGGCACAAAAACAGAAATATAGACAAAAGGGAGAACATAGAAAGCCCAGAGATAAACCTGTGCATCTATTGGCATCTTTGACAAAGGAGGTAAGAATATACAATAGAGAAAAGATAGTCTCTTCAATAAGTGGTGCTGGGTATACTGGACAGCTACATGTATAAGAATAAGATTAGAACACTTCCTAACAGCATATATAAAAAGAAACTCAAAATGGAATAAATATCTAAATGTAAAGCCAGAAACTATGAAACTTTTAGAGGAAGATATAGATAGAACACTCTGTGACATAAATCACAGCAAGATCTTCTTTGACCTACCTCCTAGAGTAATGGAAATGAGAACAAAAGTAAACAAATGGATCATAATTAAACTTAAAAGCTTTTGCACAGCAAAGGAAATTATGAACAAGGTGGAAAGACAACCCTCAGAATGGGAGAAAATAGCTGCAAACAAAGCAACTGATAAATGATTAATCTCCAAAATATACAAACATTCCATCCCCTCACTTTCAATCTATGTGTGTCTTTTTCCCTTAAGTGGGTATTTTATAGGCAGCATATTGTAATCTCGTTGTGCCTGACTCTTTTGTGACCTCATGTACTGTAGCTTAACAGGTTCCTCTGCCCATGGGATTGCCCAGGCAAGAATTCTCAAGTGGGTTGTCATTTTATTCTCCAGAGGATCTTCCTGACCCAAGGATTGAAGCTGTCTCTCTTTTCTTGCAGGGAAATTCTTCACTGCTGAGCCACCAGGGAAGTCCACAATGGGATATTACTCAATCATAAAAAGGAATGAAAGAGTGTCTTTTGCAGAGACATGGATGCAGCTAGAGGTTGTCATACAGAGTGTGTAGTAAATCAGAAAGGGAAAAACAAATATCGCATGATACAGCTTATATGTGAAATCTCGAAAAATGGTAGAGATGAACTTATTTACAAAGCAAAAATAGTTACAGATGTAGAGATCAAAGATATGGTTACCAAGGGAGGAAAATGGGATGGATGAATTGGGAAATTGGGGCTGAAATATCTACACTACTGTGTATAAAATAGAAAACGAATGAGAACTTCCTGTTTAGCACAGGGATCTCTACTCATTGTTCTTTTGTGATTTAAATCAGAAGGAAATCTAAAAGAGTGGATAAATGTATTTGCATGATTGATTTACTTTGCTTAATAGCAAGAAACTAACAACATTTGAATAGAACTATGGTTGAATGGCATCACTGACTCGGACATGAGTTTGAGTAAGCTCTGAGAGTTGGTGATGAGCAAGGAAGCCTGCTAAAGTCCATGGGGTCACAAAGAGTCAGACATGACTCAGAGAATGAACTGATATGCCAATAAATATTAATAAAAACAAAACATTTTATCAAGACTGTGAATAAGAAGGGTGTCTACTCAGTGGTAAATTATCTGTCTGCAATGCAGGAGATGTGGTTTCTATCCTTAGGTTGGGATGGTCTCCTGGAGAAAGACATGGAAACCCATTCAAAAATTTTGTCTGGAAACCACATGGACAGAAGAGTGTGGCAGGCTACAGTCCATGGGGTGGCAAAGAGTTCATCATGACTTAGTAACTAAACAACAACAATAATGTTACTTTGCCCAATTATTGATAAGCAAATATTTATTGACATATTAAACCTTGCTTTCTGATTGATTCTTTGTTTTTTCCTTGTTTCTTTCTTTTTGTGGTTTGGTGATTTATTTTATGCTTGTGTTCTCTTGATTTTTTATGAATCTATTGTATGCTTTTGATTTGTGGTTTCCCTATTTTTCAAGTATGTTAACACCTTCCTATATCTGATAGGAATATAGGCTCAAACACACTGTAAAAAAAAAAAAGAATCTGCATTTTCTTACTCTTTCCTTATATTTTATGATTTTGATATCATTTTTTACAGCTTCATCTTTATCCTTTTGCTGTTCTTTGCATTTATCATTGATTTCAAAAATACATTCTTTTTTCTCTATCTCTGTTTGATCTGTGTACTGGCTAATTTAAGTGATTTACTTTCAAATTATGATTTTCTTCTTCCTATATCTTCTTGCTTCTTTTCCACTTAGAGGAGATGTTTCATATTTATTGTAGGATAGTTTAGTGTTACCATATTCTTTTTAGCTTTTACTTGTCTGAGAAATTCTTTGTTTCTCCTCCTTTTCTAAATGATAAACTTTTGGATAGAGTATTCTAGGTTTCAGATCTTCCCTTTCAAGACTTTAAATATATTCTGCCACTCCCTTCTGGTCTGCAGTGTTTCTGTAGGAAATCAGCTGATAGCCTTCTGGGAATTTCCTTGTAATGAACTCCTTGCTTTTCTCTTGCTGCCCTTAGAATCCTCTCTTTAATGTTTGCCATTTTAACATGTCTTGCTGTAGGTCTGTTGTGGTTCATCTTGTTTAGAACCCTCTGTGCTTCCTGTATCTGAATATATGTTTCCTTGATTACATTTGGGAAGTTTTCAGCCACAATTTTTTCAAATACATTTTCAGTCCTCCTTTCTCTTTCTTCTCCATCTAGAACCCTGATTATGTGTAGACAGGCACACTTTATATTATCCCATAGGTCTCTCATATTGCTTTCATTTTTTCCCCCAATCTGGCTTTCTGTCTGCTATTCTGATTGGTTACTGACCATTATTCTATCTTTCATATCACTTATTCTTTCTTCTGCATTATTCATTTTGCCTTTAGCTCAGTTTTCATCTCAGTAAATGACTTTTCTGATTTTTCTTGGCTCCTCCTTATAGTTTCTAGTCCTTTTTACTGTAATCTGCATTTCTGTCCATATCCTTTCTTAATTTCTTCCATTTGGAACTAAATGTCTATTAGAGTCAAATGGTCTGTTTCATTGCTTGTTCCTTCAGGGGAATTCTCCTGGTCTGTTAACTGACAGTCGTTCCTCTACTTTGTCATTTTGCTTATATTTCTCTTGTGAGTTTATCAGAAACAATCATCTACTGCAGTCTTAAAGAGTTATTTATATGCAGAAGCTTCTCTATGTGGCTTGAATGGTTTAATATTTTTCTGGTATGAAGGCTGTTTTTGGTTTGGAGGCTTGCTGTCTCTTTCCTTAGCATGTGCTGGCCATTATCCCCTTGATAAGGCGTGTGCAAGTACACAGCTCACGCAGGCTCCCAGAAAGAGAGAAGCAGTGGTTGGCTCCTGGTCACAACCCTCACCAGCAGTCTGATCCTACCTCTGGAGTCTGAGATGACAGCAGTGGCTCATACCTACCCCTGGAGCTTGTTTTGCTGGTGCCTTGGTCCCATCACTTCATGGGAAATAGACGGGGAAACAGTGGAAACAGTGTCAGACTTTATTTTGGGGGCTCCAAAATCACTCCAGATGGTGATTTCAGCCATGAAATTAAAAGATGCTTACTCCTTGGAAGGAAAGTTATGACCAATCTAGATACCATATTCAAAAGCAGAGACATTACTTTGCCAACAAAGGTCCATCTAGTCAAGGCTATGGTTTTTCCAGTGGTCATGTATGGATGTGAGAGTTGGACCGTGAAGAGAGCTGAGCGCTGAAGAATTGATGCTTTTGAACTGTGGTGTTGGAGAACTCTTGCGAGTCCCTTGGACTGCAAGGAGATCCAACCAGTCCATTCTAAAGGAGATCAGTCCTTGGTGTTCTTTGGAAGGACTGCTGCTAAACTGAAACTCCAATACTTTGGCCACCTCATGCTAATAGTTGACTTATTGGAAAAGACCCTGATGCTGGGAGGGACTGGGGGCAGGAGGAGAAGGGGACAACAGAGGATGAGTTGGCTGGATGGCATCACCAACTCGATGGACACGAGTTTGAGTGAACTCCAGGAGTTGGTGATGGACAAGGAGGCCTGGTGTGCTGTGATTCATGGGGTCGCAAAGAGTCGGATGCGACTGAACGACTGATCTGAACTGAATTGCCACCTCAGAGTGAGTGCAGAGAAAGAAGCTCCTGTGGTGGGCCCACCCCTCTCCTCCCACACCCGCCCAACAATATTGCCCTTCCTCCCTTCTGGGCCCACACCTCCTCTCATACCACACCCTAGCCTCCTCAGGCTATCTCCATGCAGCCAACCCCAGTCCTCTTCCTTGGGTGTGACTTCCAAAGCACAAGGCCCTCACTACCTCAGCAATGAGTACCTCAAGCTTGGGAGTGCTGGGCAGCATTGACTGTGCTAGTCTCTCTCTGCTTTGGCCTTGGTGAACCAGTTACTATGCTCTCCTCTGAGGCTGCAAAGCTGCCTCTCTGTCCCTGCTGATCTGCCTGCCAGACTTGAAGTAGAAGGACTTCCCTTCATGCAGAAAAATTTTCCCTTTCACAGCTCCCTCCCAAGGACACTGGTCCCATCCTGATTCCTTTTTCCCTCTCTCCTTTTTTTTTTTTTTTTTTTAAAGCTGTTTTCTTTTGCCCTGCCCAGAGATTTTCTTCCCTTTTTGGAAGTCGGAGGTCTTCTGCCCATGTTCAATAGATGTTCTACGAGAACTCTTCCATTTGCAGATGCATAGTTTATGTATTTATAGGAGAAAATGAGCTCCATATCCTACTCTTCCACCATCTTGATCCAGTGTCAAATAGGAGGGCTTTTAAAAGCTCAGGCATATTACTGGGGATCTAGAAGGACATGTGCTTGTGTAGAACGGTGTGAACAACCAAGGAAGACATTGAGGAAACCATAATTCTTCATCAATGGCTGATTCTCAGTCTGTGTTTAAGCATCAAGTGGAAGCCAAGGCAGAATATTACACTTGGAACATATAAGAAGTGCACCAACATACACAAATCTTGGTCAAATTATGTGCTGACCACTAGTTAACAAGGCACAGACCACAGTAACCCACACAGAAAAGAAAAAGAGCCTTTACAGAATTACTCCAAGAAAGTCACTAAATCCATAAACAGCAACAACAGCAAACCCTGGAAAAAGCAGAGGATCTGATTTCCAGTGTAACTATATTATATTTTTTAAAATTTCCAGCATTCAACAACAACCAAAATTATAAGATATGCAAAGAAACAAGAAAGTATGGTCCATACATAGAAAAAAGCAATCAATAGACTATATCTTTGGTAACTTGTAGATATGGAATTTATTTAATATATTCTTCAAATCAGTCATTACTAATACACTTAAAAAATAAAGTAATAAAGTGTGAAATAAACTATGAAATAATGTTTCACCAAATAGAAAAATCAGTAAGATCAAAATTATTTAAAAGAACCAAATAGAAATTCTCAACTTTAAAAGTAGAGTAACAAATGAAAAATTTGCTAGAGAGGCTTAATAGAACATTTGAGTTGGCAGAAGAAATAATGAGTAATCTTGAAGATGGGTCAACTGAGATTTTCTAGTGCAAGAAACAAAAAAAATAAGAACAAATCATATGAGACGTGGGATATGATCAAACATAAAAACATATATAGATAGATACATACACAGATAGATAGAAAGTATTGGGAGTACCAGAAGGAAAAGAGAGAAAGGGGCAAGAGAATATTTGAAGGAATAATGATTGAAAATTTCCCTAGTTGCCTCAATAAAACTGAATCCCCTTACATGTGTGCAAAAAATGAAGTTTCCAATGTGTATAGGACCAAGATCTACATATACGTAATATATAACATACAAAGTTCTTCCAGATATTCTTCAGATTAATCTCTTCTATTGATAACATAAAGATTAAGAACACACTGTTATCTGAAATTATGGCACAAATATTCATGCAAGGTATTTAATAAGGAACAATTGTTACTAAGCTTCTTTTTCATTAGATGTGACACTAATCTCATTAAGCAAACTTTGTTGGATAAGAGAGATCCAAAGAGAAGAACACATTTTAAAGATAAGCAAATTCAATGTAATTGATCTCTGGAGCTTATTACTGAACACAGGCAGTATACAAAAGGACTAATATGCTTGCTTTGTTCCTCTTCAACCTTAAGGTATGGCGAAAGAACAGATAACTATATAAGTACAACCTGTCATATTAATTTCACTGTCTATTTCAAGCCTTAATATGGGTTTCTGAAAGACCCAGATAGAAAAATTGCTCCATTACTCCAACTTTGTCTTTGCCTGGGAAGGATTCTTGGGATAAATTTGCTGCACTCCCCTCTAAATATCCATTGTCTGCTAGCTATATATAGCACCTATCAAGGTAATGCAAACATATTTTATGTGTTTGTTTCTCCCATTAGACAGGGAAGTTTTCATTTATCTCTCCATCCTTTGGGTCTAATAAAGAGTGCAGAATGTAGAAGTTATGTGAAAAATATCTTATGCATAAACTAATAAACAAATGAATGTGTGAAATACAACTGCTTTAGCCTAGTAAGGCAATAGGAGGAGATTTCTCCACTTAAAGGAGATCAATTTTAGTTTAGTGTCAGTTTGAAGGAAAAGTTATCATTATTGACTAAGTACTGAGATATTCTCCTTTGCTATTGATGTATATTAAATTTAAATAATTACAGAAAGTGTAACAGATGACAAACCTCAAGGATTAATAGTGCTAGAACATACGCTCAACAAATATGTGGCGGTTAAGTGGCAAAGTAGGTTTAAGTCAGAAATAACTAATGTGTTTGCTTTGATAACTTGGATTTCTTTAATGACTGAATCATACTTTTTCATTTCCTTCAGTCTTCATCTAAACAACAGTTAAGATGTTCAAACACACTAAGCAAAAAAAAAAACCAACTTATTATGTAACACCTTGCTGACACAACTAAAATGCATAGTTTTCTCTTTTTATTAAAAAAGGGTTGAAGAGAGTGAGAACAAGATGGAGGAGGAGTAGGTGGATGTGGAGTACATCCCTCTCCATGGATACACCAGGAATACACCTTCAGACACAGAAGTGCATGCAGAACACCAGCTGAGAGCAGACAGGAGTACCCAACCAGTAGAAAAGAATATATAGAATCATGCAACATTTGGTAGGATGAAGGAACTGGTGGGGGGGTGGGGGGGAAGGAGTGTTAGTAGAACTGGACCTGTCCTCGGTGGATGGGAGTACTGAAGCAGGGGTCTGATCCTCACATCAAGGCAATTGTCTGAGTCAGAGGAGAAACATTCAAGGCTGAGAGTGAAAACAGCTGATCTGTGGCAGCCTAAATGGGATGAGAATCACAGTCCTTGACACAGCCATACATATCCCGGACAGGGACGCTGGTCCCCTGGAGGGCACAGTGGCTGGGAGCTGGAGTTTGGGGATTGTGGAGCAAACCCATTGTGAGTGCTGCTATTGACTGTGGAGAGACTGTGAGGGGATGTGAGGGAGGAAACTGTGGTGGAAAATGCCAGTGGAGGAATGCCAGGCAGCCATGGAAGCAAGGTGATACTGCTGAGTCACGTGTAGGGGATGGAGCCATCACCATAGCCTCTCTCTCCCCACATGCCAGCATCAGCAGCGGAATGATAGAGAGGCTGGCGCATCAAATGCCTGATGCACTGACCTACAACATAGGACCCTACGCAGGGTGCTCCGTGATTGATATGCAAACTACAGAATAGGACCCCACCCAGGGTGCCCCTTTAAGTGCCTCATGTGTCAATCTACAGAGTAGGACCCCAGCCAGGGGGGTCTCTCTATTACCTGATGCACCGAACAACAGAGAAGGACCCCAGGCAAGGGAGCCTTCTAAGTGCCTGAATGGGCAGAGCGATGGGTAAAGACTGGCCAAAGAGGCCTTCTAATCGCCAACTACAAGAGTCTCTTTAAAAAAGACTCTGATAGGGCCCTAACTCCTGTGGCAGAGGCAGTCGATGTCCCTGCACAATTGGCACCACCAGGGTCCCCACAAGCCAAGCAGCTGTGCAATCTTCATGCTCAACTCTCACTGGGGCAGAGCTGCCACAGGCAAAAAAATGTCTTGCGTCTACACATGCAGGGTTGCTTCGGTCATGTTCGATGCTTTGCAACCCTGTAGACTGTGTCCTGCCAGCCTTCTTCATCAGGGAGGTGGTTCTCCAGGCAAGAATACTGGAATTGTGGCCAATACTGGTTGCCATACCCTTCTAGAGCACTATATTTCCTACTGCCCTAGCCACCAACTCCCCTGAGTAACTGGTGCTGCCAGAACTTCTGAAACCGAAGCAGCTGCACCACCTCCACTCCTGGCCCTCACAGGGGCAAACTCAAGCCCTCCAGGAGAGCCTCAGGAACAATTCCCAGTAAATCACCTACTGTAGAGGTGGAAATAAAACCACAAATGAAACCCAGGGGCAGTGTGGCTAAGGAAGAAGACCCAAAACCTTCCCACCAGCTGTACAAGCTACAGATTAAATCCACACGATCAACTAGGAATCAGTAGCCGAATACCTGAAGCAGAAAAACAAATCAGTAAGCTGGAAGATAAAATGGAGGAAATAACTTCTGGAGAGCAGAATAAAGTAAAAAGAATGAAAAGAACTGAGTCTCAGAGACTGGGACAATATCAAATGCACCAACATCAAATTATAGGGGTCCCAGAAGAAGAAAAGGAAAAGAAAGGATATGAGAAAAT
Organism: Capra hircus; assembly: GCF_001704415.2. Taxonomy (NCBI): domain Eukaryota; kingdom Metazoa; phylum Chordata; class Mammalia; order Artiodactyla; family Bovidae; genus Capra; species Capra hircus. The sequence goes on along the minus strand of NC_030812.1, from coordinate 41,861,032 downwards.
TTATAGTTGAAAATTTCCCCAACATGGAAAAGGAAATAGTCAATCAAGTCCAAGGGGCACAAAGAGTCCCATACAGGATAAACCAAAGCACACACTAATCAAAAAAACAAAGACTAAACACAAAGAAAGAATATTAAAAGCAGGGAGATCAACAAGCAACATACAAGGGAAACCCTATATGCTTAACAGCTGATCTTTCAGCAGAAACTCCGCAGGCCAGAAGGGAATGGCAGGATATAATTAAAGTACTGAAAGGGAAAAATCTACAGCCAAGATTACTGTACCTGGCAAGGATCTTATTCAAAATTGATGAAGAAATCAAAAGCTTTTCAACAAGCAAAAGGTAAGAGAATTCAGTACCACCAAATCAGCTTTACAACAAATGTTAAAGGGACTTATATAGTTAAGAAATACAAGAGAAGGAAAAAGATCTACACAATCAACCCCAAACAATTAAGAAAATGACAATAGGAACATACATATCAATAATTACTTTAATTGTAAATGGATTAAATGTTCCAACCAAAAGACACAGACTGGCTGAATGGATACAAAAAGGAGATCCGTATATATGCTGTCTACAAGAAACCCACTTCAGACCTAAGATGCTCAACATTGCTCATTATTACAGAAAACCAAATCAAAACTACAATGAGATATCACCTCACACTGATTGTGGTCAGAATGGCCACAATCAAAAAGTCTTCAAACAATAAATGCTGGAGAGGGTGTGGAGAAAAGGGAATGCTCTTATGGGAATGTAAATTGATACAACCACTGTGGAAGATAGTATGGAAATTCCTTAAAAAACTAGGAATAAAACCACCATCAGTTCAGTTCAGTTCAGTCACTCAGTCATGTCCGACTCTTTATAATTCCATGAATTGCAGCACTCCAGGCCCCCCTGTCCATCACCAACTCCCGGAGTTCACTCAAATTCATGTCCATTGAGTTGGTGATGCCATCCAGCCATCTCATCCTCTGTTGTCCCCTTCTCCTCCTGCCCCCAATCCCTCCCAGCATCAGAATCTTCTCCAGTGAGTCAACTCTTCGCATCAGGTGGCCAAAGTACTGGAGTTTCAGCTTTAGCATCAGTCCTTCCAAAGAACACCCAGGACCTGATCTTTAGGATGGACTGGTTGGATCTCCTTGCAGTCCAAGGGACTCTCAAGAGTCTTCTCCAACACCACAGTTCAAAAGCATCAATTCTTCAGTGCTCAGCCTTCTTCACAATCTAACTCTCACATCCATACATGATCACTGGAAAAACCATAGCCTTGACTAGACGGACCTTTGTTGGCAAAGTAATGTCTCTGCTTTCGAATATGCTATCTAGGTTGGTCACAACTTTCCTTCCAGGGAGTAAGCGTCTTTTAATTTCATGGCTGCAATCACCATTTGCAGTGATTTTGGAGCCCCCAAAAATAAAGTCTGACACTGTTTCCACTGTTTCCCCAACTATTTGCCACAAAGTAATGGGATCAGATGCCATGATCTTAGTTTTCTGAATGTTGAGCTTTAAGCCAACTTTTTCACTCTCCTCTTTCACTTTCATCAAGAGGCTTTTTAAAAAGTTCCTCTTCACTTTCTGTCATAAGGGTGGTGTCATCTGCATATCTGAGGTTACTGATATTTCTCCCGGCAATCTTGATTCCAGCTTGTGCTTCTTCCAGCCCTGCATTTCTCGTGATGTACTCTGCATAGAAGTTAAATAAGCAGGGTGACAATATACAGCCTTGATGTACGTCTTTTCCTATTTGGAACCAGTGTGTTGTCCCGTGTCCAGCTCTAACTGTTGCTTCCTGACTTGCATACAGGTTTCTCAAGAGGCAGGTCAGGTGGTCAGGTATTCCCATCCCAGCAATCCCACTCCTAGGCATATACTCTGAGGAAACCAAAATTGAAGAAGACAGATGTATCCCATTGTTCATTGCAGCACTATTTACAATAGCTAGAACATGGAAGCAATCTAGATATCCATTGACAGACAAATGGATAAAGAAGTTGTACATAAACACAATGGAATAAGACTTAGCCATAAAAATGAACCCATTTGAGTCAGTTCTAATGAGGTGAATGTACCTAGAACATATTATACAGAGTGAAGTAAGTCAGAAATAGAAAGATAAATATTGTAGTCTATCGCATATATGGAATCTAGAAAAATTGTACTGAAGAATTTATTTACAATGGAGAAAGAGACATAGAGAATAGACTTATGGACATGGGGAGAGGGGAGGAGAGGTGAGATGTATGGAAAGAATAACATGGAGACATGTTACCATATGTAAAATAGAGAGCCAATTGGAATTTGCTGTATAGCTCAGGAAACAAACAGGGGCTCTGTATCAACCTAGAGGGGTGGGATGGGGAGGGAGATGGGAGGGAGATTCAAAAGGGAGGGGATATATGTATATCTATGGCTGATTCATGTTGAGGTTTGGCAGGAAAAAACAAAGTTCTGTAAAGCAATTACCCTTCCATAAAAAATAAATTAATTAAAAAAAAGGATTGAGTAGGAAGGCAAAACTTAAAGGCTGAAGCTCAAGGAAAAATAAACATATTAATATTGGATATTTTTTAAATAAGAAAATGTTTCATAGGCAAGAATTTTAAATCAACAAAGTAGATTCAAATGACCATGTGATTTGAAGAGAAATATTAGTTAATCTCAAAAACCAATCTTCTCAATAAGTTTAAAGATTCTTATTTATATTGGTAACCTTTGGTAATTATCTTTTGTAAAAATCTATATTTTAAAAGCATAAATGTACTTATTCCAGAAAAACATAAAGTAAAATTCCTCTTACCTCATATACATTGAACTGTGATTGCCCTCTAGAAAGTTCCCTGTAGCTTGTTGTAAACTCTCCAATGAAATCATGACTATAATTAAGGAGAAAATACATATAGTATTAGCTTTCAGACATTTGTTAATTATATATTAAAACTTTAAATATATATTCTTATCATGAAAAAATTCTTGATATTACTATGAAAATAATAATAATATGATAATTTAAAACACACTGATACTTTTTTATGTATACCCCAATTACATTTTGTTAGCATTCAAAAATATTTCATTTATCACACCAATGTTAATATTTCAAATAGGTTTATTAGTGTCAGTAACTCATATTTCAAAAGCATTTCATTTATGCTATCCTAATGATTAACTATTAACTAGGATGAGATTTTAAGACACACAAAATTTATTATCATACATATCAATAATCAAGAATATACAAAATATTCAAACTTCCCTTTTTAGTTTTTATAACATGCTGCTGCTGCTAAGTCTCTTCAGTGGTGTCTGACTGTCTGCGACCCCATAGATGGAAGCCCACCAGGCTCCCCCATCCCTGGGATTCTCCAGGCAAGAATACTGGAGTGGGTTGCCATTTCCTCCTCCAATGCATCAAAGTGAAAAGTGAGAGTGAAGTAGCTCGGTTGTGTCCGACTTGTAGGGACCCCATGGACTGTAGCCCACCAGGCTCCTCCATCCATGGGATTTCCCAGGCAAGAGTACTGGAGTGGGGTGCCATTGCCTTCTCCTTTTATAACATACTCAAAGTTAAGAAAGCTGAGTGACTTTCCCTGGTGGTCTTGAAGCTAAGACTTTCTGTTCCCAGTGTAGGAGGCCCTGGTTGGGGAACTAGATTACACATGCCACAAAGATTCCAGTGTCACAAATAAAGATCCTACAAGTTGAAACTAAAAAAAGATCCTAAATGCCACAATGAAGATCAAAGATCCCAACACAGAGAAATAAATAAAAAGAAAACGAAAGATGTTAATTTCATCTCCATATTCTCAGCATCTACTTCAGTGCCTGGTAACCCATGGGCATTATTGAATGTTGCAAATATATTCAAGTCAATGTCACAATCATGCTGTAATCTTACCTTACCTGTAATATTAACAATTTTGCTTCATATGAATTACCTTTAGTACAAAATAATGGGACAAGTGTTGAGCATATTAGCCACTCCTACTCTATTCCTTTGAAACAACTCTCTCTGAGGGTAATACTGATAACTGTTATTTTGCCATAAAATTGCACCCACATTATAACCAAAAAGATATAAAAAAAGAGACAGAATATTGACTTCTCTAGGCATTTCCAATGGTTTTCCTGAAGGAAATCCTGCAACCATCCTTCAGGAAATGGATGCTGCCTATTTTCCTTACAATCATCAAATTAATATTGCATATATGTACAAACAGAAAATACATACTGAATATAGCTTATCCTTTTCTATCATCATGTTGCCTTGAGTAAGTCACTTTGGGATCTTTATGTATTCATCTAAAAATTGGAGGCAATGCCTATTTCCTGTTTTAAAAATCAGTTCAGTTCAGTCACTCAGTGATGTCTGATTCTTTGCAACCCCATGAATCGCAGCGCGCCAGGCCTCCTTCTTCATCACCGACTCCCAGGGTTCACTCAAACTCACGTCCATTGAGTCGGTGATGCCATCCAGCCATCTCATCCTTGGCCGTCCCCTTCTCTTCCTGCCCCAATCCCTCCCAGCATCAGAGTCTTTTCCAATGAGTCAACTCTTCCCATGAGGTGGCCAAAGTACTGGAGCTTCAACTTTAGCATCATTCTTTCCAAAGAAATCCCAGGGCTCATCTCCTTCAGAATGGACTGGTAGGATCTCCTTGCAGTCCATGGGACTCTCAAAAGTCTTCTCCAACACCACAGTTCAAAAGCATCAATTCTTCGGCGCTTAGCCTTCTTCACAGTCCAACTCTCACATCCATACATGACCACAGGAAAAACTATAGCCTTGACTAGACGGACCTTTGTTGGTAAAATAATGTCTCTGCTTTTGAATATGCTATCTAGGTTGGTCATAACTTTTCTTCCAAGGAGTAAGCGTCTTTTAATTTCATGGCTGCAATCACCATCTGCAGTGATTTTGGAGCCCCCAAAAATAAAGTCTGACACCGTTTCTACTGTTTCCCCATCTATTTCCCATGAAGTGATGGGACCAGATGCCATGATCTTAGTTTTCTGAATGTTGAGCTTTAAGCCAACTTTTTCGATCTCCTCTTTCACTTTCATCAAGAGGCTTTTTAGCTTCTCTTCAATTTCTGCCATAACGGTGGTGTCATCTGCATATCTGAGGTTATTGATATTTCTCCCAGCAATCTTGATTCCAGCTTGTGTTTCTTCCAGCCCAGCGTTTCTCATGATGTACTCTTCATAGAAGTTAAATAAGCAGGGTGACAATATACAGCCTTGACGTACTCCTTTTCCTATTTGGAACCAGTCTGTTGTTCCATGTCCAGTTCTAACTGTTGCTTCCTGACCTGCATACAGATTTCTCAAGAGGCAGATTAGGGGGTCTGGTATTCCCATCTACCTAGATAATTCATTTGAATTTTTTCTGTGAGAGGCATATAATTCCTTATACAAGTCATCAAAATACATTTTTTTCCTGATTTTTAAGTAATATGATTCTAGATACTTGTATGTGTCTTAAAGAAGCTTTAATCAAAATAATATCTGAAGATGTAACAGGCTTATGAACTGATATTTGGAAGCCAGTATTATAAGATCTCTTTTCATATCTTCAGTTATTAAGGTACACATTTTTAAGAGTGTTTTTTTGTTTGTTTTTATTTCCTCAGTTCAATTCTGTTCAGTTCAGTCGCTCAGTTGTGTCTGACTCTTTGTGACCCTATGAGCTGCAGCACAGCAGGCCTCCCTGTCCATCACCAACTTCCGGAGCCTACCCAAACTCATGTCCATCAGGTTGGTGATGCCATCCAGCCATCTCATCCTCTGTCATCACCTTCTCCTCCTGCCCTCAGTCCCTCCCAGCATCAGCATCTTTTCCAATGAGTCAACTCTGCATGAGGTGGCCAAAGTACTGGAGTTTCAGCTTTAGCATCAGTCTTTCCAAAGAACACCAAGGACTGATCTCCTTTAGAATGGACTGGTTGGATCTCCTTGCAGAATCTCAAGAGTCTTCTCCAACACCACAGTTCAAAAGCATCTATTCTTTGGCATTCAGCTTTCTTCACAGTCCAACTCTCACATCCATACATGACCACTGGAAAAACCATAGCCTTGACTAGACGGACCTTTGTTGGCAAAGTAATGCCTCTGCTTTTCAATTTGCTGTCTAGGTTGGTCATAACTTTCCTTCCAAGGAGTAAGCATCTTTTAATTCCATGGCTGCAATCACTATCTGCAGTGATTTTGGAGCCCCAAAAAATAAAGTCTGACATTGTTTCCACTATTTCCCCATCTATTTGCCACGAAGTGATGGGACAAGATGCCATGATCTTAGTTTTCTGAATGTTGAGCTGTAAGCCAACTTTTTTGATCTCCTCTTTCACTTTCATCAAGAGGCTTTTTAGTTCCTCTTCACTTTCTGCCATAAGGGTGGTGTCATCTGCATATCTGCATAAATTTCCTCAAAATATTCAAATATGGAAATGACATATCTCATAAAAATTCTTTGGCTAGATGCTTGAATACATTAATATATTTTTAACCATATAAGGCTCCAGAAGACTATGAAGCAAAATATCAGAATATCTGAGTTTTCAAGAGATACAGATCTAAGATATTAAGCAACATAAAAAGTACCAAGTGTACTTATGCTTACATATATTATCCATTTATAGAAGTCCTTCTTCTTTAGCAATAAGCACAGTAGGAACCTTGTCCTTGGAACCTATCCTAAAAATCTGTGAATTTCTTAGTGGAAAGCAAAGAACTATCCATTGAACTGAAAAAGAATAGTGTTTGCCTATCGGTTTTACCTTTGAGTTCTACTAACTCTGGGTAAATCATTAAGCTTCCTAGTAAAATTTTTTCACCACTCAAAATCATAAAATATATTTTTTTCATCCACATTAATGGAGAAGGCAATGGCAACCCATTCCAGTACTCTTGCCTGGGAAATCCCATGGATGGAGGAGCCTGGTGGGCTACAGTTCATGGGGTCGCCTGGAGTCAGACACAACTGAACGGTTGCACTTTCACTTTTCACTTTCATACACTGCGGAAGGAAATGGCAACCCACTCCAGTATTCTTGCCTGGAGAATCCCAAGGAGGGAGGAGCCTGGTGGGCTGCCGCTTATGGAGTCGCACAGAGTCCGATAGACTGATGCGACTTAGCACCAGCTGTAGCAGCAGCAGCATCCACATTTAAAAAAGCTGAATTGATTAACTTGAGTTGTTTTGAACAGAACACCAGAAATATATTTTGGGTTCTTGAAAGAAAGGTATTATCTTAAAAAATAGCCATATGTGCACAGTTTCAATATATGTTAAAATTAATTTGAAGTTAAATATAAATTTATAATACCTACAATCCATTTGTTTGTTTAAACTGTGCTAAAATATATACAAATATACTAGCATGTAATCTAAAGTAGTAATACATATATGGCCAACTCTTTCTACATGTTAAATATCTTATTCTATATAGTTAGTAAACAATTGAGATGGCTATGTGCAATTGCTTGGAATTTCAAAATTTAAAACTCTTATAATTGAATAATAATGAACTGGGATTATCAAACTATTCTGTCAGATAAATTTATACAACAAAAAATCACACCACAACATTCTTTCTTTCCCATTTTTATCCTGTCTCTATTTTATCTCTCTTTCTGACTGATCAATTGCAATGGAATATTAAAATTATTACAAAATAAATGTACTTGGCAAATCTATATAGTAAAGTTCTCACTGGCTGAATTTTAATAAACTGTTTTTATAGGACTTACTTACTGCTGTTTAATTTCATGTGTATTTGGAACACTAATTGATGATTGACAAGCACAGAGCTACACAACACATGTTGTTAACACATAATCTCAAATTATTTTGGTGTTTAGAATCACAGAGAAAATGGTAACTGCATACCAATAATCATCATATTGTATAAAGGACCAGCATCATTATTAACAAAAAGTCTTCATCACGTACAACTAGAAGTTTCATTTAATTGAAAGTTCTTTATAGCCAAAAAGGAATTGGCTTTAAATTTTCTCCCAAAACATTCATGAAGCAATCACATATATTTATATTGCTTCAAACAAAATTTTAAAGTATAAGGTTCTCCAATTTATGCCTTTAATTTATATTTTAACATCTTTCCAATTCTCTAGTCTCATATTTCTAATAGCCTGTTGCATGTCTCCACTGTGATACATAATTTTGAAAAGAAGAATTGGGGGTTGGAAAGAGAAAAGGAAATACATTGAATGCCAAAATCTGTGTGTTAAGCAATACATTTTTGAGAGAGATAAAGAGAAGCAGGGTAAAATGTAGTTACTGTAGTGGTAGTGAAGGTCACTCAGTTGTGTCTGACTCTTTGGGACTCCTTGGACTATACAGTCCATGGAATTCTCCAGGCCAGAATACTGGAGTGGGTAGCCTTTCCTTTCTCCAGGGGATCTTCATGACCCAGGAATCGAACCGGGGTCTCCTGCATTGCAGGAGGATTCTTAACCAACTGAGCTACCAGGGAAGCCCACATAGTTAGAACTTGGAAATATCTGAATCTGTTAGGAAGAGAGAGTTTGGCCAGGTATAAGAAGCACAACAGAATTAGGTGGATGTCATCTAAAATGTTTTCATTTTTCTGGCATCAGGCCATCAGGAAAGATTTAGTATTGTCTGATTGAGACTAAGCAAAAGCTAATAGAATTAACCATTAAAAAATATTAGAAAATTAATAACATAAAATTTAGAAATTAAAATATTAGAAGAATAATAAATTATTAATATTAGAAAACACTAAGCAAAAGCTAGTATTAGAATTTTAAATTCACCAAGTCCAAAACCAAGTCCATTACATTCACAAACATGGTTTAATTGTATTGATTTTCTGTTCTAAATCTCATAAAAACTAATAGTTTCAAATAACAAACATTTAGATTGCATCCCAAGCCTCCTGAAACAGGATCTGGAGAGGTTCTATTTTGAGAAAAGCTCTCCAGGGTATTCTCATGCAAGCCTGCAGTTGAGACCACTAGTGTAAATGGTCCAAAATGTTTCTGGCAATAAGAAAATTTCAACATATTTTGATCCTGACTAGAGAAAAAAATCAAGATTTCCTACTTCACAGAATGAAGATATCACTTAAGGTCATTACAAAGATGTGGAAAATATTCTTCAATTTAAGCAAAAGGTAAAAACTTTTGAATATGAATCAAAATCTTTGTGGATGTAGATGGTAAACTTAGCTAAAGTCACAAATATATAAATCAATGCAATATTTTATCCAGTAAATTTGAGGTAAAAAATGGTTTTCATGAATTAGGAAACAAGGTAAGGCTTTTTTGCCTTTTCTTCACTGGAAGCTTTAATACATTTCTCATGCATACTATAATATAAATAAGCTGTATTTTTTTCACACTGATTTTTTACAAAATTGCAAACTATAAGATAGGTTAAAGACACCATGAAATAACAAAAATGACAAAAAAAAAAAAAAGAGTTGCTTCAAAGTTGTTCACAAATATCAGTTTCTCAAAATGCCGTTGAGAACTCTGCTTTATTCATTGGGAGACTGTTCCTTCAAGAAGGCCAAAAGTCTCTTTAAATAAATTATTTTTCAATATTTTGAATAAAATAGAAACATAAACGTTTTCAGTTTAAGGACAAACAATAGGGATCTATAGAGATCCTAAGATTCAGAGGAAATGTTGTCAAAATGATCAGTAGTAAAACAAGTGTTACCTTATGTTTTATGGAGAATAAAGTGCTAACAAAAATTTCCTGTCTTATTGTTCAACTTTAAAAAAAGAACCAGACTCCTATACAGGGAAAATACAGATTGAATTTAAATATGCTTTTGATGTTTTTGTCACTTGAACCAGTAAGATGAAAGCACAATGTGTATTAGTTAAATGAGTGAGAAAAAATTCATTCATAGTTTCTATAAAGATGAATTTGAAATTTGGAACAAATGAGTGATCTGGGAGCTAGGTTAACTTTTGCCAGTCATTTACACTTAGGGAAGTGAAGTGAAAGTTTCTCAGTCATGTCCGACTCTTTGCAACCCCATGGACTATACAGTCCATGGAATTCTCCAGGCCAGACTACTAGAGTACCTTCTGTGGATCTTCCCAACCCAGGGATCAAACCTAAGTCTCCCTCATTGCAGGTGGATTCTTTACCAGCTGAGCCACAAGCGAAGCCCAAGAATACTGGAGTGGGTAGCGTATCCTTTCTCCAGGGGATCTTCCTGACCCAGGAATTGAACCAGGGTCTCCAGCATTGCAGGCAGATTCTTTACCAACTGAGCTATCAGGGAAGCCTAAGTATTTATTTTTGCAATATAGAATTCCATCTATTGGATCTTCCCAAGCTCATCTGAAGCAACCAGATTTTTCTGGACTTAATTGAAAGAGAATAATAGATTGTAACTCAGTAAAAAGACATCACATTTTCTAATAACAGTTAATCATACTACTATTACTTAAATTTGCATCTACTGCCAAAAATTTTCTAGATAGAATCCTTTGTTACATACCCTCCACTGTGTATCTGTCCCAGAAGGAAAATCTCTGCTTACTGACTTAATCATTTGTCTCTTAACTCCACATATAAAGAGGTTTAGGAACTGAGCTATCCAGTCACACTGTGGAAATGGCGAGTTGTTATGCCAAATTGATTCATTTATAATCTTGATATTTTTATACATTTGGCTGACATCTTTTCTTAACACCAGGACCCAGTCCCCACCACCAACAGTTAGCACCAATCCTGAGAACTTCCAGGCCAGACAAGCATCAGTATTGGAACTCAACTATACCTGGCAGCAGGCCACTAGTCAAGACACAAAGCAGGGCCTGCAGGTAGCCAGGACAGGAGTCAGCCCTGCCCACCAACATGCTACAGCAGTTGGCACTGACACAATAGAAAGGCCTACGCTCACAGAGGGGATCTGCAAGAATGATACGGTGACCAGAGGGAGGTAGGTTACTGGGCTCCATAGGATGTCTCCAACATAAAGTCACTTCTCCAAGACTGAGAAACATAACAAACCTACCTAAACACAAAAACAAGCACAGAGAATTAAACAAAATAAAGAGAAGAATCTATTCCACATAAGACAAAACCTCAGGGAAAAAAAAAAGAACTGGAATAAGGAACAGTACCAAGGAGAATTCAAGAATACCAATGATCATAAAAACACTCAACAAATTCAGGAGAGAACGTACAAATGCAGTGAGAAGTTTATAAAGACAGAGAAATATAAAGAAGGACCAAACAAATCTGAAGAACATAAAAACTGAAATTTAAAACTCACTAGAAGGACTTACTGGTAGATTAGATGATAAAGAGAAACAAATCAACAAATTAGAGAAGACGGGTAGTGAAAAACGTCCATGATGAATAGAACAAAAGGAAAAAAAGTTTTTTTAAATAGAGGACATTTTAAAGAGACTACTGGGACAACAACCAAGTGTATCAACACTTATACAAGAAGAAAAAAAGAGAGATAAACAGGCAGAGAAATTCGCTGATGAAATAAGCTCCAAACTTCCCCAGCCTGGAAAAGGAAATATGCTTCCAGGACTAAAAGCACACCTTCAGAAACAAGATGAACCCAAAGAGGTCCACAAGAAGATACACTGTAATTGAAATGGTAGCTCAAGATGGCAGTGTACCAGGTCATGTGCTTATCCCCTCTTACAAAATATCAAAATCACAACTAATTGCTGAACAACCACTGACAAAATATGATGGAACATACCTAAAAAAAAAAAAAAAAAAAAGATACACTACATCCAAAGACAAAGAGGATTTCACAATGAGATGGTAATAGGGGTGCAACTGTGATAAAATCAACCATATCTGCCAGGTAGGTGATGGACAAACTGGAAAATAATTATACCACAGAAGTTATTCCACAAGAGTAAAAGTCCTGAGTCCCATGTGAGGCTATCCAGTATGAGGGTATGGCATGGGTGGAGGAGCCCAGGAGAATCTAGCTTTGAAAGGCAGTGGGGTTTAATCACAGAAATTCCACAGGAATTGATGCTTTCAAACTGTGGTGCTGGAGAAAACTTTGAGAGTCCCTTGGACAGCCAAGGAGATCAAACCTGTCAATTCTAAAAGAAATCAACCCTGAATATTCATTGGAAGGACTGAGGCTGTAGCTGAAGCTCCAATACTTTGGCTACCTGATGCAAAGAGCTGACTCACTGGAAAAGACCCTGATGCTGGGAAAGACTGAGGGCAGGAGTAGAAGGGGGCAACGGAGGATGAGATGGTTGGATGGCATCATTGACTCAATGGATATGAGTTTGAACAAACTCTGGGAGGTAGTGAAGGGCAGCAAAGCCTGGCATGCCGCAGTTCACATGGTTGCAAAGAGCGGGACATGACAGCAACTGAACAACAACTTCCCAGTACTGGAAGGTCTCCTGTTTGTGGAAGGTGGCTGTGCCTCACTCCAGGGACAAAAAACGAATAGATGTACCTTGGGGAGTATCCATTGGTGGGAGTCCTCTTGGAGGTCACAATCTCTTCCTCAACACCTAGACCAAGTCATCAGCCTATAGGCTCCAGGACTGAGATATCTCAGGCCAAACAACCAACAGGGTGGGAATACAGCCCAACCCATCAGCAGAAACCCTGCTTAAGATTTTCCTGATCATGTCCCTGACCATAAGAGGCAGAAGAATCAGCTCCAGCCATCAGTGGGAAGGAACCAGTCCCTCCCACAAGGAAGCATTCCTAAGCCTCTTGCTCACCCTCATCCACCAGAAGGCAGACAGCGTAAGCAAGAAAAAGTACAATCCTGCAGCCTGTGGAAATGAGGCAGCAGATGAATATGTCCTAGATGAAGGAACAATATTCAAGTCTGATGAAAAGTAGATGAAATGGAGATAGGCAATCTACTTGAAAAAGAATTCAGAGTAATGATAAAAAAGATGATCCAAGATCTCAGAAAAAGAAGGAAAGCACAGACTGAGAAGATAGAAGAAATGATTAATAAAGACCTAGAAGAACTAAAAATCAAGCAAATATAGATGAATAATACAATAACTGAAATGAAAAATACACTAGAAGGAGTCAATAGCAGAATGAATAAGTCAGAAGAATTGTTAAGTAAGCTGGAGGACAAAATGATGGAAATCACTGCTGCAGAAGAGAATAAAGAATGAAAAGAAATGAAGACAGTATATGAGACCTCTGGGACATTAAATGCACCCAACCGTGCATTATATGGGTCCCAGAAAGAGAAGAGGGAGAGAAAGGACCTGATAAAATATTTGAAGAGATAAAAGCTAAAACTTCCTTAACATGGGAAAAGAAACAGTCACACAAGTCCAGGAAGAACAGAGAGACTCAGGCAGGTTAAACCCAAGGAGTAACATGCAGAGATAAAGAGTAATCAAACTGACAAAAATTAAGAGGAAAGAAAAAAATATTAAGAAACAAGGGAAAAGCAACAGATAACATACAAAAGAATTCAGGTAAGGTTATCAACTGATTTCTCAGCACAAACTCTTCAGACCTGAAAAGAGTGGCATGATATATTTAATGTGATGAAAGGCAAGAACCTACAACCAAAAGTACTGTACTCAGCACAGCTCTTATGCAGGGTCAATGGAGAAATCAAAAGCTTGGCAGACAAGCAAAAGTAAAGAGAATTCATCACCACCAGACCAGTTTCACAACAAATGCTGAAGGAACTTCTTTAAATGGAAAAGAAAAAGCTACTACCTGAAAAAAGTGAATTATGAATGAAAAATCATGTAAAGGTAAATGCACAGCAAAGGTAGAAAATCATCTGCACAGCAATTTTGAGGACCGCTCAAATGGAGGATACTGGGAATACATTTGAAATTAAAAGAACAGAAATTTAAAACAATCTTGTTTGTACATTGACCTCTATAACAAAACCTCAGGGTAAGCACGCACTGAAAACCTGTAAGGGATACATACACATAAAAGAAAAAGGAATCCAACCACAACACAAAAATTAGTCCTCAAATCATAAGAGAAGTGAGCAAAAGAGGAAGGAAAGAAAAAAGACTAATAAAACAACAAAATGGCAATCATAACATATATACAATAATAATCTTAAATGAAGACAGATTAAATGCTTCAACCAAAAGACATAGACTGACTCAGTGGATTAAAAAAACAAACAAACACCTCACATATATATTGCCTACAGGAGAACCACTTCAGATACAGGGACACATACAGACTGAAAGTGGGAGGATGGAAAAGGAAATTTCATACAAATGGAAATCAAAAGAAGCCTAGAGTAGCAATACATATATTAGAGAAAATAGACAGGGACAAGGAAGGACATTGCATAATGATCAGTAAATCATCCAAGGAGATGTAACAATTCATGGGAGCACTCACATTAAGAGCACTTCAACATATAAGGCAAACACTAAAAATCATAAAAGGAGAAATCAAAAGTAACTCAATAATTGTGTGGCAATTTAAACTTCCCTCACAAGTATCAATAGACACATCGTCCAGACAGAAAATCATAAAGGAAACACCGGCCCTAAATGATACATTAGATTAGATGGACTTAACTGATATTGATAGAGCATTTCATCTGAAAGCAGCAGAATACTCATTTTTCTCAAGAAGAATGGGACATTCTTCTTGAATGCACATGGAATGCACATGGAACATTCTTCAGGATTGAACACTGGGCCACAAAGCAAGCCTCAGTAAATTTAAGAAAACTGAAATCAAATTTTTTTACCCTACCACAATGCTGAGATTAGAAATCAACTATAAAAAAAAAAAATCTGTAAGAAACTCAAACATACGGAAGCTAAAACAATATGCTTGTAAAGAACCAATGGATCACTGAAGAAATCAAAGAGCAAATAAAACTATACAGAGAGACAGGTAAAAATGACAGCATGACAATCCAACAACTATGGAACACAGCAAAAGCAGTTCTAGGAGGAAAGTTTATATCAATATACTCTTATAACAAGAAACAAGAAAAACCACATATAACCTAACCTTACACCTAAAGTAACTGAGGAAAGAAGAACAAGCAAAATAGAAAGTTAGTAGAAGGAAATAAATCATAAAGATCAGAGAAGATATAAATAAAATAGACATGAAAAAAACAATAGAAAAGATAAATGAAAGTAAAAGCTGCTTCATTCAAAACATAAACAAAATTGATAAACTTTTGGCCAGGTTTATCAAGGAAAAAAGGGAGACTATTCAAATCAATAAAATTAGAATAAAAAAAGGAGAATTTACAGTGAGTACCACAGACAAGCAAAGGATCATAAGGAACTACTACAAGCAACTGTATGCCAATAAAATGAACAAACTTGAAGAAATGGACAAATTCTCCCAAGACTAAACCAGGAAGACTTGGAAAAGATAAACTGGTCAATCACCAGTACTAAAATTGAAAGTGTGATTTAAAAAAGAGACAGTTAGGGACTTTGGATGGACACATACACACTGCTATATTTAAAACTGATAATCAAAAAGGACCTACTATATAGCACATGGAACTCTGCTCAATGTTATGTGGTGGCCTGGATGGGAAAGGAGATTGGGGGAGAATGGATACACGTGTACATGACTGTATGCATTCTGTGAGATCACTATCACTGTCATACAAAAAATAGATAGTGACGCCACAAAAAGAAAATAACAGGCCAATATCCCTTTTGAATATACATAAAAGTACTCAACAAAATCACTGCAGATGGTGACTGCAGCCATGAAATTAAAAGACGCTTACTCCTTGGAAGAAAAGTTATGACCAACCTAGACAGCATATTCAAAAGCAGAGACATTACTTTGCCAACAAAAGTCTGTCTAGTCAAGGCTATCATTTTTTTTCTGAGCAACACGTCACAACAGTGGGCTTAAGTGTGCTGTGTCACTCAGTCATGTCTGACTCTGTGTGACCCTATGAACTGTATGTAGCCTACCAGGCTCCTCTGTCCACGAGATTCTCCAGGCAAGAATACTGGGGTTGCCATGGGATTTTCCAGGGGATCTCACCAACCCAGGGATCGAACCTGGATCTCTCATGTCTCTGGAATTGTCAGGCAGGTTCTTTACCACTAGCACCACCTGGGAAGCCCATGGGCTTAAATACTCAACATTTGAAAAGGAATGCATTTGAGTCAGTTCTAATGAGGTGGATGAACCTAGAGCCTATCATACAGAGTGAAATAAGTCAGAAAGGCAAAACAAATATTGTATATTAATGCATATATATCCAGAAAAACACCTATTTCTGCTTTATTGATAATGCCAAAGCCTTTGACTGTGTGGATTACAATAAACTGTGGAAAATTCTGAAAGAGATGGGAATACCAGACCACCTGACCTGCCTCTTGAGAAACCTATATACAGGTCAGGAAGCAACAGTTAGAACCGGACATGGAACAACAGACTGGTTCCAAATAGGAAAAGGAATACATCAAGGCTGTATATTGTCACCCTGCTTATATAACTTATATGCAGAGTATATCATGAGCAACACTGGGCTGGAAGAAGCACAAGCTGGAATCAAGATTGCTGGGAGAAATATCAATAACCTCAGATATGCAGATGACACCACCCTTATGGCAGAAAGTGAAGAGGAACTAAAAGGCGTCTTGATGAAAGTGAAAGAGGAGAGCGAAAAAGTTGGCTTAAAGCTCAACATTCAGAAAACTAAGATCATGGCATCTGGTCCATCACTTCATGGGAAATAGATGGGGAAACAGTGGAAACAGTGTCAGACTTTATTTGGGGGGGCTCCAAAATCACTGCAGATGGTGATTGCAGCCATGAAATTAAAAGACGCTTACTCCCTGGAAGGAAAGTTATGATAGCATATTCAAAAGCAGAGGCATTACTTTGCCAACAAAGGTCCGTCTAGTCAAGGCTATGGTTTTTCCAGCAGTCATGTATGGATGTGGAAGTTGGACTGTGAAGAAAGCTGAGTGCCAAAGAACTGATGATTTTGAACTGTGGTATTGGAGAAGACTCTTGAGAGTTCCTTGGACTGCAAGGAGATTCAGTCAGTCCATAATAAAGGAGATCAGTCCTGGGTGTTCTTTGGAAGGACTGATGCTGAAGCTGAAATTCCAATACTTTGGCCACCTCATGCGAAGAGTTGATTCACTGGAAAAGACTCTGATGCTGGGAGGGATTGGGGGCAGGAGGAGGAAAGGACGACAGAGGGTGAGATGGCCGGATGGCATCACCACCTCGATGGACGTGAGTCTGAGTGAACTCCGGGAGTTGGTGATGGACAGGGAGGCCTGGCGTGCTGCTATTCGTGGGGTCACAAAGAGTCAGACACGACTGAGCTACTGAACTGAACTAATGGAATCTAGAGAGACAGTACTGATGAACCTATATGAAGAGCAGTAATGGAGGCCTAAAGATAGAGAACAGACTTATGGACACAGGGCTGGGGTGTGGGAGTGGATGGGTTTTAAGGAGAGAGTAACATGGAAACATATATATTACTATATGTAAAGTAGATAGCCAATGGAAATTTGCTGTATGACTCAGGGAACTGAAACCAGAGCTTTGTAACAAAGAGGTGGGATGGAGAGGGGGGCGGGAAGAAGGTTCAAGGGAGAGGGGACATAGCTTTAGCTATGGCTGATTCATATTGATATTTGGCAGAAACCAATACAATATTATAAAGCAATTATCCTTCAATTAAAAATAAATTAAAAAAACACCTCAATATCAGTCTTACTTAAAACATTAGAAATAGTGAGAAAATATCTAAAGAAAAAAAAGTAGTGTGTTCCTCTCTTTTACTTATTAACATGCTCCACTATGCACAGGGAAACCATAATTTCAGAATTCTGCTTACCTATTTTTATTGGTAATTAGCAGACATATTCTAGAGTTTTGTTTTATTGTTTGTTTGTGAGGTATGTATTCCTTTTTAGTGGAAGGGGAGCTCAGATGTGTTCCCATGGATGATGTAGGGTAGAAAGGTTATAGAAATCTTCAGGGATATTATGAGATGCAGAAATTTGAGAATCACAACTCTACAGCTATAAAACTAGATGTCTATAAATTGTACACAGTGAGAAATCAAGTTCAAGTTGAAAATCTTTGCTATATTACTAATAATCTTTACTATGTTACTAGCAGTTTTAGTAGTTTCTAAAATTACTATATTTTTATTACTATTAAAAATAGAGGAAGACCTCTATTTTATTTTGCAAATTGAATACACTCATTCTTAAAACATCATGTGAAGTCTTTAGCAACAGAAAAACAAGACAAAAATATGCAATTCAGAATTTAAACTGTGAAAATGTGGTCATTTCAATATATTTGCTTCTTAAAGAATATTAATTTGTAAAAACAAACACAAAACAAAACGTATCTTACCTTCCATCTCGATTCCAGTCATACACCTCTACTTTGACTGTTCTGTCCATGGTGAAAACACACACACAGGGTAAAGTTACTTAGTAAGATCAAATTAACATATGATTGAAAGTTAAAAAATAAGTTTTAGATTTTCTTAGATAAAATATTGTATACTTTCAAGTTTTATAAAATAAAGTTGATTTTCTAATTTTAATACTAGTCCAATGTTTACTTTAAAATAAGTTTTTAAAATCACATAGATTTTTAAATTCTTTAAAGAGAGTAGGAAATGAAACAGGAAAACCATTTATAGTTTGACACAGCTCTTCAATGAGGGGCATAGAGCTACTTTTACACTCTTCAAAACCATTGTCTTCGTATTTTGACATTGAGTTTGTATTTCTCAAACTCAGCATAGATCAGAATCACATGGAAGGCTTGTAAAAATGTGAATTATGTGACCTCATGCCCAAGTGTTTCTGGTTCAGTAGTCCCGGGGGTGGGCCCAAGAGCTTGAATTTTTACGTTTCATCATGTGATGCTGATGCTGCTACCTATATTATACAATACAGTTAGAAGTATTATACCAATCATGGTCTTAGAAAGAATGAGTCCAATTAAATAAAGTTGTGACATTATTAAATTAATAAAGTGACAGACAAGTAGCATAATACATTTTAAGAACATCTAATGATATATTGGTGATGGATAGTTATTCCTATGATTTTAGTTAATAGAATAAATTCTAATTTTTCTAATATACAAGTAGTAAGATAAAACATGTTTTGGGGTGAGAAGGGGTTTTTATATAGTAATCTTACAATCCATCTTCATAAGAAAAAGAAAACACTTTGATATTAATAAATCTTCAGGTATATTGTGGGAAGATCTTCAGGGCCACATCACCTACTTATTTGTAAAATACCAGAATCTCCCTGTTCTAGATCTATAGAACTTTTATAATTCAGTGACCATGAGAACAATGATGTCAAATAGGATTCTCAGGAGTACACAGGGTTGATAACATACATAATCATAATTTTACATCTTCTGTATATTTACTTACTCCTTTCTAGAAAGATAATACCAAACGAAAACCTTGAGGCTATAAAAATTATGGGATACTTTTGAATATGTTAAAATAAACAAATATTCAATATATTTTTAGCACTTTGCACATTTTTGTTTTTGAAAATTCAGTTAAATCAAATTTTAATTAGTCAAATTATTCCTCTTGCCCATATCATTGTGGGTAAAAAATGCTACTTAAAAAATTCTTAATAAGTCACCTATGCTTCTGTAAATACACATTTACATTGGCAAAAATGCCGCATTAATTTTAAAAATTCAACTTAGATTATTGGATACAAAATCTACAGTGAGTATTTAAAACTCTCAGACAAGTTGACACTTATTTTACCTGTCATAATCGCCATTACATAAAGCTCTTACTGAGATCTTGAATGCTTGCCATACAGGATTTAGAGTGTTTTTGACAACTTCTGTTTTATGACAGATTGTAAAACTGTAAAAAAAAAAAAAAGCTTTCCAGTTATTTTCATGATTTAGTTCTAATATATGCCTTAGTAATCACTTCTTTCTTTATATTTTGTGCAGAATACAGGTTGCCTGTCTTTCTGTTACCGTTATATCAGTGAATAAAAAGAGATTTGCTGTTTCAAAACTTTAAAGATTATCTCATCATAACATATGGCAACCCACTCCAGTATTCTTGCCTGGAGAATCCCAGGGACAGAAGAGCCTGGTGGGCTGCCGTCCATGGTGTCGCACAGAGTCAGACACGACTGAAGCGACTTAGCAGCAGCAGCAGCAGCATCATAACATAGAGCAATGAGGGACTTTCCTGGTGGCCCAGTGGTTAAGAATCCACCTTGCAATGAAGGGGACACCAGTTCTATCCTTGGTCTGGGAAGATCCCACATTGCCATGGGCCAACTAAGCCCATGCACCACAGCTACTGAGCCTGCACTCTGGAGCCTGTAAACTATTAACGCCTGGGCCCATGTGCTGCAACTACTGAAGCCCACATGCCCTAGAGCCCGGGCTCCGCAAGAGAAGCTGTCACAGTGAGAAGCCTGTACACCATCTCTGCGACTAGAAAACGCCCACATGCAGCAACAAAGACCCAGCACAGCCAAAAATAAATGAATAAATATTGAAAAAAATTAAAAATTGCAATTGCACAATGAGTTTACTAAAAATGACCTGAACATTCAATAAATTCTAAAATTGGCTTGTAAATAATCTCTGTAAATATTGTAGTGAGATACTGTTGTAGTGAAAAGTATCTATTGGTTGCTAAACATGAAGGTTATCAGTAATTTTGAGTTTTATTGGAATGCTGGGCACAGAAATCTGGTTAGAATGAGTCTAAGAAAGGGAAGAGAAAGAGGCAGAATGTGTAAACATTTTTGAGCAGTTTAGCTGTAATAAGAAAAAAGAGAACTTGAGGATAACTTAAAGGGGAAAGATAATCAAGTGAAATGCGTGTTTTTTGTCACTTTTAAATTTATTTTTTCAAGATGAAATTAAGAACAGCAAGGGTGTATGCTAAAGGAAAAATATATTAGCGAAAAGACTATTTGTGATGTATGAGAGAAAGGGGAAGAAGGTTGGACTAATGTCTTGAAGTAGATGAGATAGTGGAAGTGAATGGGTTAGAGGGCATCAATATGGAGTAGCAGGCCTTGGAAGCACTTGGATAATCATTTTGCAGAGCATGCGGGAAGGCCAAACACAGGGGTAGATATTGTGATGGGATCTTAAGGAATTTCTCCATTTGCTTCCATTGTCTTATTAAATAGGAAAAAAGATAAACAGTAAATAAGAAAGAGGGAAAAAATGCATAAGTGTCTGGAAGAGAGGAACACTGATGTATTAAGAAAAAAGAATGATTTTTGAGGAGGGTCAAAGGCTTATTTAAGATTAACATAATGGATTTATACTAGAGATCATTCAATATGCGGTTCTTTTTTTTTTAACCGAAACTGTTGATTATTCCTAGAGGGAAGAAAGATAGCAATTAAATAATATGTAATAAGGGGTAGAACTCATGAAACTTTAAACTAGTTTTCTGATTCAAATTCCACTATTGTTTCCACCAAGCCATTTAATCTCTGGACATCAATCAGGTCCTGGTAATATTCTTGCCTAATGCAAATTTATGCTGCAGTTCATGAGCTATAAAATGTTTTAAATGATCTTGGTTAGAACAATACCTAAATTTAACTTTCACTAAACCCTTAGTCATGTAGTGTTCTAAATGCGGGGATCCCTCTTATAGTCATGAACATGAAAGTATTACATAACTACACCATGGTGAATATATCGCAACTAAACCCTATAAGAAAATAATTCCATTTTGAAAGGCATTGAGTCCATTTTCCTCTTCACAGTCAAGAAGGGTCTCTCTTCATTAAGAGATCAAAAAGAAACATAATATGAATGGATCATGTATTTATTTTAAGATTTATGGCATTAGCATTACACTCTTCCTGGTAGTAGCCTCACCTGTCTAAAGAAACTCATGTTACTAAATTGACAGAGCTCAAGAGAATATGTGTTTGTATAATGTGGTCAAATGCTCTCAAAGCTGAATCACCCAAAGCAATATAGGAATCACCTAGGGCAAAAAAACATTAAAAGAAACATAAATGATAGAGAAAACTCTAAAAGATTAATCAAAGTTACTTTGAAACTTCTCTTAATAAACTGACTCACCTTCTTAGTGAGCTACTTATAAACTAGGTAGTCATCTGTCATTCTCATTTGTAAAGCACATATGGCAGAAAGTGAAGAAGAACTAAAGAGCTTCTTGATGAAAGTGAAAGAAGAGAGTGAAAAAATTGGCCTAAAGCTCAAAATTCAGAAAACGAAGATCATGGCATCCGGTCCCATCACTCCATGGGAAATAGATGGAGAAACAGTGGAAACAGTGTCAGACTTTATTTTTTTTGGGTTCCAGAATCACTGCAGATGGTGATTGCAGTCATGAAATTAAAAGATGCTTACTCCTTGGAAGGAAAGTTATGACCAACCTAGACAGCATATTCAAAAGCAGAGACATTACTTTGCCAATTAAGGTCCATCTAGTCAAGGCTATGGTTTTTCCAGTGGTCATGTATGGATGTGAGAGTTGGACTGTGAAGAAGTCTGAGTGCTGAAGAATTGATGCTTTTGAACTGTGGTGTTGGAGAAGACTCTTGAGAGTCCCTTGGACTGCGAGGAGATCCAACCAGTACATTCTGAAGGAGATCAACCTTGGGATTTCTTTGGAAGGAATGATGCTAAAGCTGAAACTCCAGTACTTGGCCACCTCATGCGAAGAGGTGACTCATTGTAAAAGACTTTGATGCTGGGAGGGATTGGGGGCAGAAGAAGAAGGGGACGACCAAGGTTGAGATGGCTGGATGGCATCACTGACTCGATGAAAGCGAGTCTGAGTGAACTCTGGGAGTTGGTGATGGACAGGGAGGCCTGGCGTGCTGCGATTCAGAGTCGGACACGACTGAGCAACTGAACTGAACTGAACTCCCTGGAAGGAAAGTTATGACCCAACCTAGACAGCTATTAAAAAGCAAAAACATTACTTTGTCAACAAAGGTCCATCTAGTCAAGGCTATGTTTTTTTCAGCAGTCATGTATGGATGTGAGAGTTGGACTATAAAGAAAGCTGAGGGCTGAAGAATTGATGCTTTTGAACTGTGGTGTTGGAGAAGACTCTTGAGAGTCCCTTGGTCTGCAAGGAGGTCCAACCAGTCCATCCTAAAGGAGATCAGTCCTGGGTGTTCATTGGAAGGACTGACGTTGAAGCTGAAACTCCAGTATTTTGGCCACCTGATGGGAAGAGCTGACTCATTTGAAAAGACCCTGATGCTGGGAAAGATTGAGGGCAGGAGGAGAAGGGGACGACAGAGGATGAGATGGTTGGATGGCATCACCGACTCAATGGACATGGGTTTGGGTAAACTCTGGGAGTTAGTGATGGACAGGGAGGCCTGGCATGCTGTGGTTCATGGGGTTGCAAGGAGTCAGACATGACTGAGCGACTGAAGTGAACTGAACTGATATGCTATATAGACAGCAAAAACTCAGTAATAATTCCAGCACTAGTGTCACTAGTGAAAACTCTGACAGGAGTCTGCTGCAGCGCTAATATTCAGGAGTACTGCTATATACATATAAGTATGTGTATATATTTATTAAAAATAAGAGAAATATTTTTATTGAATAACCTGTATTAAAATAAACTGAGTTGTTTTTAAATGATTTTAGATTTTTAGATTAGTTGCATATTTTATTTAATAAATAAGTTAATACCATTTTTACAAGCATAATAAAATTATGTATTATTCTTTTACCAGTGGCATTATATGTGTGGTGGACTGAAACTCTATAATTGTGCAACTAATCTTTGTAAGTAAAGAAGTAAGAATAAAAGAGAGAATTCAGGAAATAGGTTGTTCAGACAGGAGTAAACATGAGCTTTATTCCTTGTTATTCAAGAAATTTTGAATAATTTTTTAGTTTTTTATTTTTAACTGTATAAAAAACTGAAAAATATGATTATTTTCTTCACTGTCCAATATTTTTCACATAGGTAAAATTAGTGTTCAGATGTAAATGCTATTCTAACATTTCTACCACTAAAATACAAAAGAAGTATGAAAAATCTAACAATATGATAACATTACAAAAATAATCAATAGTTTCCCAGTGATTGTATCAACAAAATTCTACACTCTGTAAAGCATCATTTTATATTTCTGTATATTCACTTTAAATAGCAAATTTTCTATTTTTATGTACTATTTTATACTTATTACATAACATTAACATGTATAATTTCATTTAGAATTATAGAAGGTTACCTTTTTTTTAAAACAGCCAATTCCTCTCATTTTAATCTCCCAATGACATTTTCTTTTTAGCTACTACTTTATTATGCATAGTTAAGGAAAAGAGGAAACATTATACTATAAGATAATATAATAATAACAGCTAACATAATTCTTAAGTTAAGTAAGCTCTAAATGATTTTTGTGTAGTAATGCATTTAATACTCTCAACAGCCCTGGGAGGTAACTATGACTATTAACCCATTATACACATGAGGAAAATGAGCCCCACATGAGTTTACTGAACTGAACTGATGGTCCCATAACTATTAAGTAACAGGTCCTAGGCAGTAGGACCTTTTTTAGCTCATAATTTTAACAATTAAACTTTTTCCTTAATATTGAAAATACAATAAGAATCATAGAAAGTAATACAAATGGTAAAGTCATATGTATTAAATTATACTCTATACAATGGAATACTACTCAGTCATGAAAAAGGAAATAAAACTTTGTCATTTGCAACAACACAGATAGACTTGGAGGGTGTTATGCTAAGTGAAGTAAGTCAGACAGAATAAGACAAATACTATATGTTGTCACTTATATGGGGAATTTAAAAAATACAACAAACTAGTGAACATAACAAAAAGAAGCACAGATACAGATACAAAATATCTCACAGATACAGAGAACAAACTAGTGGTTATCAGTGAGGAGACAGGAGATAGGACATAGGAGGAGAAATACTGGAAGGGATTAACAGGTACAAACGATTTCATATAAAATAAGCTACAAGGATATGTTGTACAATGCAGGGAATACAGCCAATATTTTATAATAATTATAAATGAGGTGCAACCTTTAAAAATTGTGAATCATTATTTCATACACCTGTAACATATAATATTACATATCAACACTGCAATAAAAAATTAAAATAAATTATACTCTATAATATATTTTCAAATCACATAGAAACCAGTCTAATCATAACTGGTAAAATATTCAAATTACTAGAATATAATGAAAAATTTTCTTGAATGCCATATGTTATCGAAAAAACCATGTAGTATAAAAAGCAACCAATAAAAACCCATGTTCCTCTCCAAGAAATCTGCTTAAGAGTTCAGTTCTATTAACAAAATACATTAGTTTCAGCATTTTAGATTTTTACAAAAAAATAAAGCTTCCATACTATTAATGCAATAGAAGAGGAAATATTTCTATGAAGCTGAAAATCATTCATTATAAATATCAAACAATAGTTATAAAATGCTTATAAAGTTATACATTGTTATTGAAATGAAAAAAATCCTATCAATTTTGTGAATACCAAAATATTGTACTGTTTATCAATTTAATAATCTTCTCTAGAAAAATGATAATTTAAATAGCATACTTATCATAGACTTAAAATGCATAAAAGATAAATCTACCTGCCATCTTCATTACTTCGATAAAATACAAGAAAAGGATCTGATTTTCCAAAGAAGTCCTTCTTGTCCAATTTATTTGCACAAAATTGCATTAGAACAGCATCCTACAAACAAAATTAACATAAAAGCTCAAAATCTGGGTTATAAGTAACTAGAAACTAGAGATCGCAAGCAAGACCTGACAAGAAAACAAATTTTCCATTTTCATACAAATGGCCAAATGTGGGAAAATTCCAGAAAACATCAAATTACTTTTTAAGGGATTATAAGACTAAAAGATTGACTCTTGGAAGTTTTTGTTCTAGTCACAGAATTATTATTTATTAAAACTCTTTAACCTTTCCTGCCCTGGAAAATTGCTAGTAAGCTAGATAAGTCTGTGTAGCCAATATTATAAGATCTCTATTCACATCTTCAGTTATTCAGGTACACATTTTTAGGAGGGTTTTTTTAATTTCCTCAGGAAATATTTGTTAAGCATCTACTATGTATCTACCACGTATTAGATATTGAGATATATCAGATGATTAGATGAAGCATAAGACAGATCCAGACTGACAACATAGTTTGCTATCTAAATGGGGGATAAGGTTCCTTCTTAATTAAGCAAAAATGCACCACAATTTCTCAATAGCTACATTTAAAAATAATTTGTATTATATTGGGCTTGAAGTGAAGCACTTTCATTTTCACCCCCAATTTAAATCCCTTGTTTGTATGCTAATTATTATATCAAACCTATTTTTTATCAATATATATACTCAAGCACTTATAATCCTCATAACTAACTTAAATAAGATGAGGTATCATAAATCAAGGAAGTTAAACATTATTCAATGATGATAAACATATTTAAAAGGTATAAATTATATAGTAATTTAAAAATTAAAATTGGTATTCTGGATTTGATTTTCTTTAACTGAAAGCAGATGTTAATTTTTGAAGATGGAAGAGTCAAAGTAATTCATATTAAATCAAGAGGTCACATTTTTAAATACTGCTTGGTGAAAATGTTGACAAAGATTAAAAAGGCACTCTCTCATTCACTGCTTCATTTTGCAGAGTTCAACAAAAGTTACTAAGCAAGCATCCATCTAATTCTCCTTATTTTCTTTCAGCAATTCCAGAACTCTATTCAAGAGGTGATGCTATCTGTCTTTTTCATTGATTACTTCATTCATATACTTACTCAGCAAACATTTGTCAAGGAATGCTTAGGCTAGAGTCTGGGAATGAAGAGATGGTTTCAGAGAAGTTTATAACTACAGATTTCTGGATTTCAAAAGCATATGGGGGTATTATTTTACTTTGTTATTTAACATATAGAAGTCATATAGAACTTCAACTTTACCAGTTGAACACCCATAATAGAGCAGGAAATACATGCCTGAGCTGGCATAGTAACAATAAATATTTTAAAGAAAACTGAAACAACAGAGAAAATAAAAATATGGATATCACCATCAACTCAAACTTTGCAACCGTGATCAATTTGAGGTTAAAAAATCAAAAATTTCTTTTAAGGAAGTAGCGACAGAGTCACCCTGAAAATAAAACAATAAAATCAAGGCAAATTGAAAAGGAAGGACTGGTTTTACTTTTCTATTTCTTTTCTTTCCCTCTCTTCTTCACATATATTAAAATGCCCTTAGGAGAGAGTGGTTTTCCAAGAACATGGGACAAAGACTTTAGTCTTGTCACAGAAATAAAGACTCCTCTAAGACATTCTTCCAAAGCACCTAAAACAAAACATAAATTACCAAAAAAACATTATGATGCACTTAAAATACACAGTAGAATTCTGAACTGTGTATATTTCAAATGGATGGCGAATCACACTTCAAAGAGTAAAATGAATTTTCATATGATCACTTTTAACGTGTGTATGCATGTAAAGTCACTTCAGTCATGTCCAACTCTTTGCAACCCCATGGACCGTAGTGCTCCTCTGTCCATGGGATTCTCCAGGCAAGAATCTTGGAGTTGGTTGACATTTCCTTCTCCAGGTGATCTTCCCAACCAAGGGATCCAACCCACGTCTCTTATGTCTCCTGCATTGGCAGGCGGTTTCTTTACCACTAGCACCAACTGGGAAGCCTGATCATTGGTAAATGTAATACCAAATTGTAGTTTTTCAAATTATATTTCATAAGGCTTGGAAAATGAATAACTCAAAACAAAACATTGCTTTCAGTGCACCAAATGATATAAACTTGTGGAAAATTCCATCTATATCAAACACAAAAGAAATCTAATTTCTGGGTAAAACACAAGCATCCACTTACTTTTAGAAATATAGGAACATCATTACATTTGTTTAAACTCTTATGATTAAAGCACCCTGAGAGAATTTTAAGACTTTCTTTAATACTCCATGCTAATGTAACAAACTTCCTAATGAAGAAATGCACTTAAATGTTTCACATTTCTAACAAGTTCTAACAAATTCAAACCAAACTTGTTCTGTAATTTTTCCAGATTCAGTGAGTGACTCATCATCCACCCAAAGTGCTCAAGGAAGCTGTCCTTGACTATTCCTTTTCCTGACCTCTTCCCTAGTTCATCTCCGAGTTGCAAGATGCTATCTCTAAAACATTTATAAATCTTCAGTCACCTGGATATGCACAGTGGCATCTGTTCACTTCTCCCTCTTCTGTTCTTGGGCCTATCCAACTGATTCTCCATTCAGCAGGGAGAATAATAGACTTAAAACATCAAATAAATAATTTTGTTCATAACTTAAAATTATTCAAGCCTTTCCTTTGGATAAGCACAGAATCTTTAGCATAGTCTACAAAAGCTCAACACCAAAAAAACTCTGAGCAACCTTTTCCATATTCATCTGACAAAGTTTTATTTCAGTCATTCCCCAGCTCCCATCCCCTTGCTGACACACACCAGATACAATCTTTCCCTCTTTGGGCCCCGTATGAGTTGCATGTCCTGCTGGAAATCTTTATCATTACTTGGGGCTAAGCTAAAAAGGAATTTTCTCAAAGAGTCCTGGTTACCTCCACACAATATAAATTAGATTCTCCATGGTAGAATCAATATTTGCCTACAGAATCATCTGATTAATGTATATTGTTTTCAAAAAATACATCTGTGTTGAATAAAAGGATAGAGGTTGCTTGTTGTCATTTTTCTTGCCATTCTACTGCAAGCTTCCTTACCACAGCATACCATATTATACATTTTGTGAATATTGTTAAATCAATCAGAATGAAAAATATTATTTGTGGACAATTTGAAGCTATTTAAAAATACTGAGTGAGGAAGCATTTCCAATATGACTTTAAAATTAATATCTATCCTAGAATTTGATAAGATATATCACAAAAGTTGCATTTGACATAAACTATGGAATACTAAGTTGAAATAATTAGGATTACCACACTACAAATAAACATTTGTATAAATTTATAATTTATCCATTTCTCTAATATGCCCCCCTTTTTAATACAGTAGGACATCGTTGGGTATCCATTTCTAATATAGTAGTGTGTACATGTTGATCTCCAACTCTCCAAGTATTGCTTCCCTCCATCCTTCTCCCCTAGCAACCATAAGTTGGTTCTCTAAGTCTGTGAGTCTGTTTCTGTGTTGTAAATAAGCTCATTAGTATCATTTCTTTTTAGATTCCACAACTAAGGAGTGTAATACAATATTTCTCCTTCTCTGACTGGCTGGCTTCACTCTGTATGTCACTCTCTAGATCCATCCATGTTGCTGTAAATGGCATCATTTCACTTTTTTTAATGGCAGAGCGATATTTCATTGTTTATATGTACCATATCTTTTCTACCCACTTCTCCGTTGATGGCCATTTAGGTTGTTTCCTTGTCTTGGCTATTATAAAAATTCTGTGATGAATATTGGAGTGTATTACATTTTCAGATAATGTTTTTCTGTGGACATATGCCCAGGAATGGAACTGCAGGGTTATATGGTAGCTCTATATTTAGTTTTTAAAGGAATCTCCATACTGTTATCCATAATGGCTGTAGCAATTTACATTTCCACCAATTGGGTGGGAGGGTTCCCTTCTTGAAACACCCTCTCTAGCACTTACTGTTGGTGGATTTTTTTAAGATATCCATTTTGATTCTAGGTTTGATTTACATTTCTCCAATAATTAGCAAGGTTGAACATCTGTTCATTTGCCTGTTGGCTATCTAGGTCTTCTGTGTGTTTTTGGTTTGGGTTCTTTGTTTAGATGATGTTAAGCCTCATGTGCTATTTGTAAATCTTAGAGACTAATCTCTTGTGGGTCATTTCATTTGCAAAAATTTTCTCCCAATCTCTGGATTATCTTTTCATTTCGTTTACTGTCTTCTTTGCTGTGTAAAAGCTTTTGAGTGTAGGTGCATCCCATCTGTTTATCTTTGTTTTTTTTCTCATTACTCTGGGAGACAGACGAAGATACTGCTGCAATTTATGTCAGTGAGTGTTCTGCCTATGTTTTCCTCTAGGAGTTTTATAGTGTTTGGTCTCACATTTAGGTCTTTGATTCATTTTGAGCTTATTTTTGTGTATGGAATGATCTAATTTCATTCTTTTACATGTAGATGTCCAGTTTTCCCAGCACCATTTGTTGAAGAGATTGTCTTTCCAATATTGCATAGTCTTGCCTCTTTTTTCATATATTAATTGGGCACAGGAGTGTGGGTTTGTCTCTAAGTTTTCTATCCTGTTCCATTGACCTATATGTCTATTTCTGTCCCAGTACCATACTGTTTTGACTACAGCTTTGTAGTATAGTCTGAAGTTGGGGTGTCTGATTCCTCTAGCTCTTTTCCTTTCTCAAGAAAGAAATACAGTCCCTTCTTAATTCTGTAACGAACCACCTGGGGGAGATACATACACATCTCGAAGATATTGTGGATTCTGTTCCAGACCACCACAATAAAGTGACCATCACAATAAAGCAAGTCACATCAATTTTTTGGTTTCCCGGTGCACATAAACGTTATTGCTCACACTACTTTTTCTACTAACTGTTCAGAAGCATATGTCTAAGGAAACAATGTACATACTTGATTTAAAAATACTTAATTGCTAAAAATGCTAACCATCATCTGAGTCTTCAGCAAGTCACAATGTTTTTTGCTGGTGGAGGAGCTTGACTTGATGTTGACAGATACTGGCTAAACACGGTGATGGTTGTTGAAGTTTGGGGTGGCTGTGGCGATTTCTTAGAATAAGACAACGATTTCCCCATAGTTGGAACTTCTTTCAAAACCAAGGTCAGTCCACACAAATCATGCTGCTGCTTTGTCGACTAAGTACATATAATATTCTCCAACCCTTGTTCTTTCAATAACCTTCACAGCATCTTTACCAGTAGATTCCATCTGAAGAACCCACTTTCACTGCTCATACATAAGATGCAGCTTGTCATCCATTCAAGCCTTATCATGAGATTACAGCAAGTTAGTCATATCTTCAGGCTCCACTTTCTATTCTAATTCTCTTGCCATTTTCACAATATCATCAGTTACTTTCTCCACTGAAGTCTTAAACCCCTCAAAATCATCCTCTTGTGAGGGTTGGAATCAACTTCTTCCAAACTCCTGTTAATGTTGATATCTAGGCCTCTCCCCTTGAGTTATGAATGTTCTTAATGGCATCTAGAATGGTGAAACCTTTTTAGAAGATTTTCAATTGACTTTGCCCAGATCTATTAGAGGAATCACTATGACTTTATGAAATGTATTATTTCATATAACTTTCTGGAATGTGGAAGCTATAACTTTATGAAATGTATTATTTCTTAAGTAATAGGAATTGAAAGTCAAACTTACTCCTTGAGCCATGGTTTGCAGAATTAGTGTGTTAGTAAGCATGAAAATAACATCAAACTCATACATATCCATCAGAACTCTTGTGTGGCCAGGTACATTGTAAATAAGCAGTATTATTTTGAAAGGAACCTTTTTTTTTTTTTTTTTTCTGAGCAATAGGTCACAACAGTGGGCTTAAATGTGCTGTGCTGTGCTAAATCACTTCAGTCATGTCTGACTCTGTGTGACCCTATGAATGAACTGGAGCCTGCCAGGGTCCTCTGTCCACAGGATTCTCCAGGCAAGAATATTGGAATGGGTTGCCATGTCTTCTCCAGGGGATCTTCCCAACCCAAGGATCAAACCTGGATCTCTTATGTCTCCTGCATTGTCAGGTGGGTTCTTTATCACTAGCACCACCTGGGAAGCTCCTGGGCTTAAATACCCAGCTATAAACAGGAACGAATTTGAGTCAGGTCTAATGAGGTGGATGAAACTGGAGCCTATTATACAGATTGAAGAAAGTCAGAAAGAAAAAGACAAATACTGTATATTATTAGCACATATATACGGAATTTAGAAATTTGGTAGTGATGATCCGACATGCAGGGCAGCAAAAGAGACACATGTAAAGAACAGACTTTTGGACTCTGTGGGAGAAGGTGAGGGTAGGATGATTTGAGAGAATAGCACTGAAACATTTATAATACCATATGTAAAACAGATGACCAGTGCAAGTTTGATGCATGAAGCAGGGCACCCAGAGCCAGTGCTCTGGGACAACCCAGAGGGATAGGGGTGGGGAGGGAGGTTGGTGAGGGATTCAGGATGGTGATACAAATGTATACCCGTGGCTGAAACTTGTATGTTTGGCAGGAACAGTCATAATATTGTAAAGTAATTATCCTACAATTAGAATAAATTAATTAATTTACAAAATTCAGTAAACCACGTTGTAAACAGATATGCTGTCAATCAGGCCTTATTGTTTCATTAATAGAGCATAAGCAGAGCAAATTGAGCATATTTCTTAAGGGCCCAAGAATTGTCTAAATGACGAAGTGCTCCAAGTGTGCTCAGTCGCTAAGTCGTGTCTGACTCTTTACGACCCCACTGACTATAGTCCACCAGGCTCATCTGTCCGTAGGATTTTCCAAGCAAGAATACTGTAGAGGGTTGCCACTTCCTCCTCCATAGGATCTTCCTGACCCAGAGATCAAACTTGCATCTTCTGTCTCCTTCATTGGCAGACAGATTCTTTACCACTGAGTCACATGAGAAGCACCTTTCTAAATGGAAATCACCTTACAGTTACCATCTACAAGACGAGAGAGTCAGTCTGTCCTCTGAAGCTTTGAAACCAGGCACTTATTTCTCTTCTCTAGCTATGAAAGTCCTAAATTGCATCTTCTTCCAATAAGGCTGTTTCATCTACACTGAAAATCGTTTATTTAGTGTAGCAACCATCATTCGGAGAAGGCAATGGCACCCCACTCCCATACTCTTGCCTGGAAAATTCGTGGGCGGAGGAGCCTGGTAGGCTGCAGCATGGGGTTGCGTCGCGAAGAGTCAGACACGACTGAGCAACTTTACTTTCACTTTTCACTTTCATGCATTGGAGAAGGAAATGGCAACCCACTCCAGTATTCTTGCCTGGAGAATCCCTGGGACAGGGGAGCCTGGTGGGCTGCCGTCTATGGGGTCGCACAGAGTCAGACATGACTGAGGTGACTTAGCAGCAGCAACAGCAGCAGCAGCACATGAAATTGCCTCCAAGAACTTTTCCTTGGGTCATTTGGCCCAAAAGGACTAGCTTTCAGCCTATCTCAGCTTGGCTTTAGACAGCCATTCCTCAGTAAGCGAAATCATTTCTAGCTTTTGATTTAAAGTGAGAGATGTGTGAATCTCCCTTTCACTTCAACACTTAGCAGCCATTATAGGGATATTCAGTTCAGTTCAGTTCAGTCGCTCAGTCGTGTCCGACTCTTTGCGACCCCATGAATCACAGCACGCCAGGCCTCCCTGTCCATCACCATCTCCCAGAGTTCACTCAGACTCACATCCATCGCATCAGTGATGCCATCCAGCCATCTCATCCTCGGTCGTCCCCTTCTCCTCCTGCCCCCAATCCCTCCCAGCATCAGAGTCTTTTCCAATGAGTCAACTCTTTGCATGTGGTGTCCAAAGTCCTGGAGTTTCAGCTTTAGCATCATTCCTTCCAAAGAAATCCCAGGGTTGATCTCCTTCAGAATGGACTGGTTGGATCTCCTTGCAGTCCAAGGGACTCTCAAGAGTCTTCTCCAACACCACTGTTCAAAAGCATCAATTCTTCGGCGCTCAGCCTTCTTCACAGTCCAACTCTCACATCCATACATGACCACAGGAAAAACCATAGCTTTGACTAGACGAACCTTTGTTGGCAAAGTAATGTCTCTGTTTTTTAATATGCTATCTAGGTTGGTCATAATTTACCTTCCAAGGAGTAAGTGTCTTTTAATTTCATGGCTGCAGTCACCATCTGCAGTGATTTTGGAGCCCCAAAAATAAAGTCTGACAGTGTTTCCACTGTTTCCCCATTTATTTCCCATGAAGTGATGCGACCGGATGCCATGATCTTTGTTTTCTGAATGTTGAGCTTTAAGCCAACTTTTTTGCTCTCCTCGTTCACTTTCATCGAGAGGCTTTTTAGCTCCTCTTCACTTTCTGCCAGGATATTAACTGTCCTAATTACTATATTGTTGTATCTCAGAGAATAAGAATGCCTGGCAAGAGGGAGAGAGACGGGGGAATGGCCAGTTCATGGAGCAGGCAGCACACACACTTTTATTAATTCCTTGGTGCCCAAAACAATTACAATAGTAACATTGAAGACCACTGATCACAGATCACTATAACAAACGTAATAATAATGAGAAATTTTGACATTTGAAAAAACTAGTAAAATGTGACACAGAGACTAGGGTGAGCAATACTACTGGAAAAATGGTGCCAAAAGACTTTTTCACCACATGTCTGTGACAGGCCTTCAATTTGCAAAAAGTACAATATATGCAGTCTGCAATAAAGTGAAGCACAATAAAATGAAGTGCACCTGTATGAAGACTTCTAGCAGTTTACAAATGTAAAAATTAAAGCTCCAAAAGTTTTCACTTGGCCAAATAGTGAAAGAGACATACTGAAATTTAGGTGTCCTGATTCTACATTGTATGCTCAAGTTAACAACTGGCAATGTGTTTTCAAGAAAGTACTTGTCAATCTGATAATTTCTAATATGAAATAAAATTATTTCATGACAAATTGTAAGTGATAATGCTTGATATTTTTAAAGTACCATAAAATACTTAAAACTTCGATGAATTTAGAAGCTGTGATGCTAAGTGAACTAAGTCAGACAGAGACTGAGAAACATTCTATGACCTCTTATATGTGGAATCTAAAAGGAAATGATACAAATGAACTTATCTACAAAATAGAAACAAACTCACAGACTTAACTTATGGTTGCTAGAGGGATGGGTGGGGGGAAGGGACACTTAGGAATTTGGCGATCAACTGGTATATTTTGGGTTCAACTGCTATATTTAAAATAAAAAACCAACCAGGTCCTACTGTGTAGCACAGGGCAGTCTGCTCAGTGTTATGCGGCAGCATGAATGGTAGGGAAGTCTGGAAGAGAATGGTGACATTTATATATGTGGCTGAGTCTCTTTGCTGTCCACTAGAACTATCACAACATTGTTGATTGGTTACACTTCAATATAAAATAAAAAGTTAAAAAAATAAATAAAACACATTCTCACTTCTGAAGTTAACTATGATCACTGCTTCGAACACACTTGTTTCTTCTACTCTACTAGCACAGCCATGTTATTTCACTGATGCTGATTATCAATGTCTTTAGCTAAGAATCAGAATGTAGGATGCATATGTGAAGTTAGGTCAAGATTCCTAAAAGTTAAAAAATTCTAGAGCTATAATTTCTAAGTATGGGAAATATGTAAAAAATAATTAGTATTATTAATGAATATATTGAAAGGAAATTTCAGATGCTTTAAAAGCTTTATTTTCATAAAGAGTGGTGAAAATGCCTCTAGATCACTAAATAACATATTTCACTTCATTTGCATGGAAGCTTTATAATTTTCTGTTTCTCCAAATTAAACAACAGAATTGAAAGCAAAATATGTTTAAGATGCAGACTGGCAATACTTTCAATCTATGCCCTTGATATGTTACATCTATTTCAAAACAAAACTTAAAATAGTTTGTTCATTAGCACAGTTATGCAAAATAATATCAAGATTTTGTCAAAATAGCATTTTAATGTCACAATAAAGAATATGTATCTTCTGTCATATAAACACAGATTATCATACACATATACAAATTCAGAGACAAGAAGTATGAAAGCTGATTAGGTCCACACATCAGAACCAAAACTAGTCATTTTCTAAGATTAGTAAATATACACTTTATGTCATTTCACTCAGTTGGAGTGGTAGCTGGTTATTTCTATAAATGTGGGCTTCCCAAGCTAAGAAAATGTGACACCATATATAAATACTGAATTAATTCAGTCAGAAATACAGAAAAACAAGTATGTTACACAAAATGGTTACAGACAATTGACTAGAAATATTTCTTCAGGATCACATACAAAATCTTCAAATTTTTATAAAAATTTAACTAATACAATTGATGATTCCTTACATTAATGCCACCTCAAAATGATATTAGGTTTTATTTTAACAATTTCTATTCATTAGAAAGACTGTTAAATCTGGACTATAGAATGTAGCCTCTCTAGCTAAAGTACTACCTAAAATAATATTTTTATGAATCATAGAATTATATAATTTAGTTTTAATTATTTTTGCTAAAATTACTCAAGAAAAATCATTTAAATATAGTTTGAGAAATACCATTTCAAAGACGTTTGGTACTACTGTTTAATCCAAAGAAATATTTACTTACTCTGCAACAGTTTAATTCCTCTGCTGTAAGTATGATTGTACCACATTTCTTCCCTGGAATTCCTCTAAAACAACAAAAAGCATATTTAAACACAATGATATTTCTATTAATATTATATAGCAAATAAATTAATATTAAATATATATGCTATTTTTATATAACCAAAAAAAGCATACTACCAATAATTGTGCTCTAATAAAATATATCCCGTTTCAAACTTGAGTTTATCCTACTACCAATAAAACCACATTTACTAATAGATCCACACTTACTAAAAGATCCACAATTACTAATAAATCTTTTCAACATGTCAGTACTTTGCCCAAGAATCTCCAATAGCTTCATACTGTTTATAATAGATAATTAATACAATATAATATGTATTCTCTATAATATGAGAAATATTCTCCCATGACTTCTAAGATATCTATTATGTGATTACAATGTATCCCTAATTTGGTTTTCAATATTTCTTTCTTCTTTCAATATGGTTATTTATGTGGGCTTATTTTTTCTTTGTGCCAATTCCTACAGCTTAGCAGACTACAGTGTGTTGACACTCTTCCCTGGTGTTGCTGTTTAGTCATCTAGTCACGTCTGACTCTTTGCGACCCCATAGGCTGCAACACGCCAGGCCTCCCTGTTCCCCACCATCTCCCGAAGTTTGCCCAAGTTCATGTCCATTACTTCAGTGATGCCACCCAGCCATCTCATCCTCTGAGGCCCTCTTCTTCTCCTGCCCTCAATCTTTCCC
Organism: Capra hircus; assembly: GCF_001704415.2. Classification (NCBI taxonomy): domain Eukaryota; kingdom Metazoa; phylum Chordata; class Mammalia; order Artiodactyla; family Bovidae; genus Capra; species Capra hircus. The sequence continues at coordinate 41,823,878 of NC_030812.1, read as the reverse complement.
AGCATCAGGGACTTTTCCAATGAGTCAGCTGTTCCAGTCAGATGACCAAAATACTGGAGCTTCAGCCCCAGCATCAGTCCTTCCAACTAGTATTCACGGTTTATTTCCCTTAAGACTGACTGGTTTGATCTTGCTGTCCAAGGGACTCTGAAGTGTCTTCTCCAGCACCACAGTTTGAAGGCATTAATTTTGTGCTTCACTTTCTTTATTGTCCAGCTCTCACAACCATACATGACCCCTGGGAAGATATGGCCTTGACTCTACGGAACTTTGTTGGCAGAGTAATGCCCCTGGTTTTCAACACACTGTCTAGGTTTGTCATCGCTTTCCTGCCAAGAAACAAATATCTTCTGATTTCTTGGCTGCAGTCACCATCTGCAGCGACTTCAGAGCCCAAGAAGAGGAAATCTGTCACTACTTCCATATTTTCCCCCTTTATTTGCCATGGAGTAATGGGGCTGGATGCCATGAACTTAGTTTTTTTAATATTCAGTTTTAAGCTGACTCTTTCACTCTCCTCCTTCCCCTCATTAAGAGGCTCTTTAGTTCCTCTTCGCTTTCTGCCAGTAAAGTGGTATCATCTGCATATCTGAGGATGCTGATGTTTCTCCTGCCTATCTTGATTCCAACTTGTAACTCATCCAGCCTGGCATTTCTCATAATGTGCTCGGCATATAAATTAAACAAACAGGGTGATAGCAGACAGCCCTGTCATACTCCTTTCTCAATACTGAACCAGTTGTTTCATACCGGGGTTCTAACTGTTGCTAAGATATGATACCAAAAGATGAGTGCCCCAGGTCTTAAGGTGTCTAATATGCTACTGGAGAAGAGCAGAAGAGAACTACAAATAGCTCCAGAGAGAATGAAGCGGCTGGGCCAGAGCAGAAACAACTCCCAGCTGTGGATGTGTCTGGAGATGAAAGTAAAATCTAAAGCTACAAAGAACAGGATAGCATAGGAATCTGGAATGTTAGGTCCATGAATCAAAGTAAATTGAACGCGGTTAAGCAGAAGATGGTAAGAATAAACTCTTCCCTATTTTGCCTCAAACTCCATACATCCCTGGATGAAGTTTTACTTGTTCCAGGAAACTTTATCCCTGTCAACCTCACACAAAACGGCTCCCTCTGCATTTCTGTCGCACTTAAAGCCAGTTCCATAAGTTTAGCATTTAATTTTTCCTAAATTATTACAATACCACGTTTTTAACCCTCTTTCTTCAAGTTGATTATAAATTCTATAAGAGCAAAATTAATCCTATAAATTCCTTGTAAACCAACAGATTTAAATATCTGTTAATAACAGGCACTCATTGTTTTATGAAAGTATCTAATACATAAGCAAAATTATGCAAAGCAACACTTCCACTCAATTTTCTTTCTATATGTCTATGGCATATAATATTTACGTTCAAAAACTTCTTGCTGACACCAAAAGCAAAGTGCACTACTTTACCTGAGGGAATCTTTCAAAGACTAATCCTAATGATCTAAAGGTATACTTCATGCTTCTTTTTTCCTTTCACAAATCATAGTCCAGACTCTTTTGCTTTTCTAGGGAACTACAGGTTATTGAATTAGAATAAAATGAGTGTTTTTGTCTTCAAAAATATGATTCATCTCCAATAATCTATGCCAGTTTGCATGTGACAGTTTCTTCAGATCTTTATGATTAAAAGGAAGTTACTTTATCCTTGCACATTTTTTCTTAGAATAATAAAAACATCATTTTTAGTATCCTTCCATCATCAGTAATCAGTTAATTTTTGTAATACCACTGAATTAAAAATAAATTCCTTTCTCTGTTTGTGAATCACAGGATTTATACTTTCAATATTATGGCAAACTAAAGCATTTTGACTGAACATCTACCTGAAAATAACTTAAAATGCTGAATAAAATTCACAAATAGTATTTATAAATGCTCTGAAAAACTATCAAAATAAGTAAGGACCAATCAGAAACTGAAGATATAAAGCCAGAAAGATGAACAGAAGTAAACCCTAGAGTGTTTACTCTTACACTTGTTTTTTATGGCTCCTTAGGGCATAAAAATGAGAACCCTCCTCCCTGCCAAAAGGTGAGGAAGGACTCACAAGGTGGGAAATTCAATAAATAAACAATTTCACAGCATAAAGCTTGGATCACAATGACTATATTGCCTGATTGCAGCATGAATTAGACATAAACATTCTCTTTGACAGGATCTACAACATAAATCCATGCCTTAAAATATGGTGATTAATGAAATAGAAAAAATGTCTCCTAATAATTGTCTCCAAACCTCAATCAGGCTTGCCATCTTAATTTTCACTACCAGAGTAGTGACAAACATCAAACTGAGAATTTGGCTTAATTCAAGTGATCACAGTTACTCGGTAAATGAAAAATCTCTGGAAGGGTTTTCATTCAAACTACATCTCAAAATACTATCACATTAAAGTGCAAAAATATATGTGAGCTCATTTGAAAATATCTCAAAACTCTAAAGAAAAAATGTACCATATTTTTGAGTCCCCAGAGAAAGCAGGCTACAAAATATAACACAGACTTAAACACTAAAAATACTATGCATAATATGCATGACATTCAGTCCTGTCAGACTCTGTGACCCTATAGACTGTAGCCCGCCAAGCTCCTCTGTCCATGGGATTCTCTAGGTAAGAATACTCGAGTGGGTTGCCATGCCCTCCTGTAGGGGACCTTCCCAACCCAGGGATGGAACCTGGGTCTCTTATGTCTCCTGCACTGGCAGGCAGGTTCTTTACCACTAGCACCACCTGGGAAGCTTGTAAGTATGTATACTATACCTAAAATGTAAAGAGAAGAATGGAAATATGAGGAACTAGCAAAGAACTACAGAAATAAGAATATATGGAGAAAAAATAGGACTATTAGAGCTGACTACTGAGAAAGAGCATTGGAAGATAAAAGACAACTGAAAAAAATTCTTGAATGGTTTCAAAAGAAATTAACTGTTACCCTAGGACTGTATATATCTCTTTTAAGAACAAGTATGAACCTAAGGTATTTTCAAACAACATAGAATTGAGTGAATTTATAGCCAAGAATGGGCTTCTGTGGTGGCTCAGTGGTAAAGAATCTGCCTCACTATGCAGGAGATATAAATTCAATCCCTGGGTTGGGAAGATCCCTTGGAGAAGGAAATGGCAACCCACTCTAGAACTCTTGCCTAGGACATCCCATGGACAGAGGAATCTAGGGAGCTACAGTCCATGGGGTCACAAAAGAGTCATACACGACTTAGCAACTAAAAACCAACAAAAACATAGCCAAGCACATTTGTTCAGGAATTTCTGAAAGATGAAGGAGAATAACCAAACATGAGATGAATGAAAAAATAATAAGGGAAGTTGTAAATATGAAAAAATGTAATAAATATTATCAATAATAAAATTTTATCAATAAATCAATTATCAATAAATCAATAATAGTAATATTAAAAAACATAAATAACAAATGCAAATGATGATAGCATTGATCAGGAAACTGAGAATTTAGGTTAAAGTCCCCTGATGTACTTTTATTATTCAGGAAGAAAGTACAAGATGCTTTAAAGTAAATAGAATTTGAAAAGTTATATAAAAATATAAATTCCCAGGAAACAACAATTCTTAAGGATTTTATATCTAAAACATAAGGAAGATTGTGGAATGATATTTTAAAAATATAAGCAATTCCAAAGACACTAAAGAAAACACAGTGGAGCACATGAGAAGCACTAAATAAGTGATCAAATTAAATCCAGAGAAACAGTTACAAAAATACACATTAATAAACTAAATGTTTCTGTCGTTGCTGTTGTTTAGCTGCTAAGTCATGTCTGACTCTTTTGTGACTGCCAGGCTCCTCTGTTCATAGGACTGTAGCCCACCAGCCTCCTCTGTTGATGGGACTTCCCAGGTAGGAATATTTGAGTGAGTTGCCATTTCTTTCTTCACGGGATCTTCCTGACAAGATGATCCCGACAGGTATCAAACTCACAACTCCTACACTGCAGGTAGATTCTTTACCACTGAGCCACCAGGGAAGCTGGTGAACTAAATGCTACAGATTCATAACAAAAGCTGTCAATCTATATAAAGAATAAAATTCATACATAGCTATTTAAAACAGACATTAAAATTTAAAAATTTAGAAAATTCAAAAAATGGAAAGTTACACTAAAGGAAACAAAAATAACTAATGCAAACCAGTGTATCTACATTAATGGTAAACATATCTGAAAATCATCACTGTATAATAATAAAAGGTTCAATCGATTAGGAAGATACAATAATCTCAGTATTGCATGCATCTATGAAAAATACATTAACAACTGACCATACAAACAAAAGGGCAGATATACCGTTATGTTGAGCAATTCTACCCTGGTATGCACCACACTGGCTAGTGATCAGTGCTAACAATCACCAGTGATAAGCCACGTTGACATCATGTAACACTGATATGATGTAATAAGAAGCGCATTACACCACTGTAATCTTGCCCTTCAAGTTTATAACCACAATCTAGACATACTGAAAATATTAGACAATCCCAATTTGAAAAACATTCTACAAAATATCAGACTGCTGCTAAGTCGCTTCAGTCGTGTCTGACTCTGTGCGACCCCATAGATGGCAGCCCACCAGGCTCTGCCGTCCCTGGGATTCTCCAGGCAAGAACACTGGAGTGGGTTGCCATTTCCTTCTCCAATGCATGAAAGTGAAAAGAGAAGTCGCTCAGTCGTGCCCAACTCTTTACGACCCCATGGACTGCAGCCTACCAGGTTCCTCCGTCCATGGGATTTTCCAGGCAAGAGTACTGGAGTGGGTTGTCACTGCCTTCTCCAAAATATCAGACTAGTACTCCTCAAACTGCCAAAGATATCCAAATCATGGAAAGACTAAGAAATTGTCACATAACAGAGAACAGTAGGAGAGAGGATGACTACATGGAAAAAGGAATTCTGAAGTGAATTCTGATATACAAAAGTGACATTCATGGAAAAACAAGTGAAACTCTAATAAAGTCTGTAGCTTGGTTTAGTCACTAAGTCACGTCCGACTCTTGCAACCCCATGGACTATAGACTGCCAGGCTCCTTTGTCCATGGGATTCTCCAGGCAAAAATACTGGAGTGGGTTGCCATTTCCTTCTCCAGAGGATGTTCCTGACCAGGAATGGAACCCCAGTCTCCTGCACTGCAGGCAGATTCTTTACCAACTGAGCTATGAGGGAAGTGTAGCAACATCGGTATATTGTGACAAACATACCACAGTAATGTAAAATATGGGGCTCCCTGGGGGTTCAGAGGGTAAAGAAATTGCCTGCAATGCAGGAGACCAGGTTTGATTTCTAGGTTAGGAAGATTCCCCTAGAGATGGTAATGGTTACCCACTCCAGTATTCTCGCATGGAGAATTCCATGGAAACAGGAGCCTGGTTTGTAACAAGTCTAGTCTATGGGGTTGCAAAGAATCGGACACGACTAAGCAAGGAACATACACACGCAATGCAAAATATGAATATTAAAGGAAAGTGGGTGAGGAATATGCAAAATTCTCTGCAGCATTTTCTCAACATTTTTGTAAGGCTAAAGTTCTTATCCAAAACAAGGCAAGGTAAAAAAAGAAAATCAGGCTGAGTATTCTAGGTTAAAAGTGATAAAAATTAGGACAACTAAACTCAATGTACAATTTTTGACTAAAATTCTAGACTAGAGAATGATAGCTATAAAAATTGGGACAACTGGTGTAATTTGAATATAGAATGTGGAGTATATAACTTCATTATTTTCTCGCAAAGTTTCCTGATTTTGATTATTGAACTGTGATTCTATAAGAGAATATGCTTATAAGAAAGACATGTTCATTTTGTTTGCTGTTTCCTTTGAGGTTCAAAAGCTTTTAAATTTAATTAGGTCCCATTTGTTTATTTTTATTATCATTATTCTAGAGGTGGATCAAAAAATAAAATAAAATATATGTACAAAAAGTGACTGACAAAGCATTAATCTCCAAAATACACAAATAGCTCAAACAACTCAATATCAAATAAGTAAACAACTTAAAATAGGGCAAAGGATCTAAATAGATATTTCTCCAACACATAGAGATAGTAAAAAATAACATGAAAAGATGTTCAACATCACTGATTATTCAAAGTGAAAGTGAAGTCGCTCAGTTGTGTCTGACTCTTTGCAACCCCATGGACTGTAGCCTACCAGGCTCCTCACTCCGCCCATGGGATTATCCAGGCAAGAGCACTGGAGGGGGTTGCCATTTTCTTCTCCATTTCTTTATCCACTAATTATAAGATCCATTTCCTTATCCACTAATTATTAGATAAACACAACTCAAAATTACAATGAGGTATTACCTCACATCAATCAGAACACCATTCTGTCACTAAGTCATGTCTGACTCTTTGTGACCCCATGGACTGCAGCCACCAGGCTTCCCTATCTTTCACTATCTCCAAGAATTTCCTCAGATTCATGCCCATTGAGTTGATGATGCTATCTAAACATCTCAACCTCTGCTGGTCCCTTCTTCTTTTGCTTTCAGTCTTTCTCAGCATCAGAGTCTTTTCCAGTGAGTTGGCTCTTGATATCAGGTGGCCAAAGAATTGGAAATTCAGCTCAGCATCAGTCACTCCAATAAATATTCAGGGTTGATTTCCTTTAAGACTGACTAGTGTGATCTCCTTGCAGTGCAAGGGAATCGCAAGAGTCCTCTCTAGCACAAACATTTGAAAGCATCAATTCTTCAATGCTTAGCCTTCTTTATGGTCCAACTCTCAAATTTGTACATGACTACTGAACCATAGCTTTGACTATACAAAACTTTGTCAGCAAAAAAATGTCTCTGCTTTTTAATATGCTGTCTAGGTTTATCATAGCTTTCTTTCCAAGGAGCAAGTGACTTTTAACTTCATGACTTCAGACACTATCTGCAGTGATTTTGGAGCCCAAGAAAATAAAATAGGTCACTGTTTCCACTTTTCTCCCTTCTATTTGCCATGAAGTGATGGGACCAGACACCATGATCTTAGTTTCTTAATGTTGAGTTTTAAGCCAGCCTTTTCACTCTCCTCTTTCACCCTGATCAAGAGGCTCTTTAGTTCCTCTTTACTTTCTGCCATTATAGTGCCATATACCATGATAATGCAACCTTATCTGCATATCAGAGGTTGTTGTTATTTCTCCCAGAAATCTTGATTTCAGCATGTGATATATCCAGCTCAGCATTTCACATGATGTACTCTGTATAGAAGTTAAATAACCAGGATGACAATATATTAGCCTTGGTATTCTCCTTTCCCAATTTTAAACTAGTCAGTTGTTCCATGTCCAGATCTAACTGACTCATACAGATTTCTCAGGAGACAGGGATGGTGGTCTGGTATTCCCATTTCTTTAAGATTTTTCACAGTTTTTTGTGATCCACACAGTCAAAGCTTTTAACATAGTCAATGAAGCAGAAGTAGACGATTTTCTAGAACTCCTTTGTTTCTCTATGATATAACAAATGTTGGCAGTTTGATCTCTAGTTCCTCTACCTCTTCTAAAGCCAGATTGTCTATCTCAAAGTTCTCAGTTCATGTATTGCTAAAGCCTTGCTTGGAAAACTTTGAGCATGACCTTACTAGCATATGAAATGAGTGTAATTGAATGATACTTTGAACATCTTTGGCATTGCCCTTCTTTGGGACTAGAATGAATACTGAGCTTTTCCAGTCCTGTGGCCACTGCTGAGTTTTCCAAATTGGCTGATGTATTGAGGGCAGCACTTTAGCAGCATCACCTCTTAGGATTTTAAATAGCTCAGCTGGAATTCCATCACCTCAACTAGCTTTGTTTAAAGTAATCTTCCTAAGGCGTCAGTTGACTTCCACACTTCAGGATGCCTGGTTATCCAGGTCATTAAGATCTTTTCTGCATAGTTCTTCCGTGTATTCTTTTCACCTTTTTTTAATCTCTTCTGCTTCTGTTAAGTCTTGAGCTCTAAGTGAAAGATGAAAACTTTTCCTTTAATTATACATGTTTTAGTAAATGGACCTTGTACCATTTAATTTTATCACCTATAGGTTGAGAAAATTTACTTGTAAGTTTTTCTTATTACAAGCCAGTTTCAGGTCAGTCAGGTTGGTAGGTATCCTATTTAAATATGAATTGTTAATAGAGGGTTTTTGATTGATATCTTTGAAAACATCAATGCTATTGATAAGTTGAACATAGTTTATTCACTAAATTTAGAAATTTTTTTGTATTCCAATGGCAAATCCAAGTATAAATCACTTTTCACTCCAAGGCCAAACTTCCCTGTTACTTCCAGTATCACCTGACTACCTACTTTTGCATTCCAATCCCCTATAATGAAAAGCACATCTTTTTCTTTTTTTGATGATAGTTCTAGAAGGTCTTGTAGGTCTTCCTATAACTGGCCAATCTCAGCTTGTTCAGCATTAATGGTTGGGGCATAGACTTAGAGTATGGTGATGCTGAATGGATTGCCTTGGATACAAACCAAGATCATTATATCGTTATTGAAACTGCACTGAAGTGCTGCATTTTGGACTCCTCTGTTCACTATGAGGGCCACTCCATTTCTACTAAGGGATTCTTGTCCACAGTGGTAGATATAATGGTCATCTGAATTAAATTCACCAATTCCCATCCATTTTAGTTCACTGATTCCTAAGATGTTAATCAACTACAAAAAGAAAGAAAGAAAGAAACACAAACACATGGAGTCTAAACATGCTACTAAACAACCAATGGTTGACTGAAGAAATAAAAAGTTCATCAAAAAATAGCTGGAGGGTTCCCTTTTCTCCACACCCTCTCCAGCATTTATTGCTTGCAGATTTTTGGATCACTGCCATTCTGACTGGTGTGAAGTGGTACCTCATTGTGGTTTTGATTTGCATTTCTCTAATAATGAGTGATGTTGAGCATCTTTTCATGTGTTTGTTAGCCATCCGTATGTCTTCTTTGGAGAAATGTCTATTTAGTTCTTTGGCCCATTTTTTGATTGGGTCGTTTATTTTTCTGGAATTGAGCTGCAGAAGTTGCTTGTATATTTTTGAGATTAGCTGTTTGTCAGTTGCTTCATTTGCTATTATTTTCTCCCATTCAGAAGGCTGTCTTTTCACCTTGCTTATATTTTCCTTTGTTGTGCAGAAGCTTTTAATTTTAATTAGATCCCATTTGTTTATTTTTGCTTTTATTTCCAGAATTCTGGGAGGTGGATCATAGAGGATCCTGCTGTGATTTATGTCTGAGAGTGTTTTGCCTATGTTCTCCTCTAGGAGTTTTATAGTTTCTGGTCTTACATTTAGATCTTTAATCCATTTTGAGTTTATTTTTGTGTGTGGTGTTAGAAAGTGATCTAGTTTCATTCTTTTACAAGTGGTTGACCAGTTTTCCCAGCACCACTTGTTAAAGAGATTGTCTTTACTCCATTGTATATTCTTGCCTCCTTTGTCAAAGATAAGGTGTCCATATGTGTGTGGATTTATCTCTGGGCTTTCTATTTTGTTCCATTGATCTATATGTCTGTCTTTATGCCAGTACCATACTGTCTTGATGACTGTGGCTTTATAGTAGAGCCTGAAGTCAGGCAAGTTGATTCCTCCAGTTCCATTCTTCTTTCTCAAGATTGCTTTGGCTATTCGAGGTTTTTTGTATTTCCATACAAATCTTGAAATTAATTGTTCTAGTTCTGTGAAAAATGTTGCTGGTAGCTTGATAGGGATTGCATTGAATTTGTAAATTGCTTTGGGTAGTATACTCATTTTCACTATATTGATTCTTCCGATCCATGAACATGGTATTGGTGGGAATGCAAACTAGTACAGCCACTATGGAGAACAGTGTGGAGATTCCTTAAAAAATTGCAAATAGAACTACCTTATGACCCAGCAATCCCACTTCTGGGCATACACACCGAGGAAACCAGAATTGAAAGAGACACATGTACCCCAATGTTCATCGCAGCACTGTTTATAATAGCTAGGACATGGAAACAACCTTGATGTCCATCAGCAGATGAATGGATAAGAAAGCTGTGGTACATATACACAATGGAGTATTACTCAGCCATTAAAAAGAATTCATTTGAATCAGTTCTGATGAGATGGATGAAACTGGAGCCGATTATACAGAGTGAAGAAAGCCAGAAAGAAAAACACCAATACAGTATACTAACACATATATATGGAATTTAGGAAGATGGCAATGACGACCCTGTATGCAAGACAGGGAAAGAGACACAGATGTGTATAATGGACTTTTGGACTCAGAGGGAGGGAGAGGGTGGGATGATTTGGGAGAATGACATTCTAACATGTATACTATCATGTAAGAATTGAATCGCCAGTCTATGTCTGATGCAGGATACAGCATGCTTGGAGCTGGTGCATGGGGATGACCCAGAGAGATGTTATGGGGAGGGAGGTGGGAGGGGGGGTTCATGTTTGGGAACGCATGTAAGAATTAAAGATTTTAAAATTTAAAAAATAAAAAAAAAAAAATAAAAAATAGCTGGAGATGTATATAAATGGAAACACAATACTCCAAAATCTATTGACACTATAAAAGCAGTTGTAAGAAGGAAGTTTATATTGATACAAGCCTATCTTGTAAAACAAGAAAAAAACCTTAAGTAAAGAATCTAACTTTACATGTAAAGCAGCTATACAATGAAGAGCAAACAAAACCCAGAGATAATAGAAGGGAAAAATATCAGATAAGAAAACAAATAAAGGAATCCAAATTGGAATGGAACAATTAAAACTGTTCCTCTTTGTAGATGACATGATACTGTGTATAAAAAAATCCTAGGAGAGACTTTCTATTTTTTTCTTTTTAATATTGTTCTCATGTTGTTCTTTATTATTCCTTCCATTTTTATTTTTCATAACCTACTTACCTACTTTTTCCATTTTTAAAACATCTTATTTTTAAATAAATCTATTTTATGTTTTCTTCTATTTCTACAGTACTATTCAGTTATATTGCATTTTTTTCATGTTTTTGACTTTGTATTCTGCTAGTCCTAGGTTTTAGTATTCATTTTCACTTAGGGGTTCATTTTTTGGATTGAATGCTCTCTTCCTTTTTGCCTTTGGTTTTAATCCTTCTTTTCTTTCTCTGCTTTTCTCTTTGTGTGTGAGTTTCTGTGGGGATTCTTGGCTGTTGAGCGTTGCTCTCACCATTATTTTGGGGATTTGTCTACTGTGCTGTGTGACCTGTAAAGTCTTGGTAATACTATAAGGGATCAAGCTAGAACTTCTGAGGTGGGCCTGAGCCCAGGACTTTGGACCACCAGAGAACTCTTGACCCCATGGAACATGCTGATGCTGAAGGTCCAATATTTTGGCCAGTTGATACATAGAGCCAACTCATTGGAAAATACCCTGATGCTGGGAAAGATTGAAGGCAAAAGGAGAAAAGAGCAAAGAGGATGAGATGGTTGGATGGTATCACTGACTCAAACACATAGGACGTGTGTTTGAGCCAACTCCAGGATATAGTGAATGGAAGGGAAGCCTGGCATGTTGCAGTTGATAAGGTAGCAAAGAATTTATGTGACTTAGTGACTGAAAAGAAAACAAGAACAACATGGAACATTAATTGGTGAGAGTATTCCCAAAGTCCTTGATAGCAAAACTAACACCAAGCCCCACCAAAAGGCCAGAAAGCTCCAATACTGGATGCCTTACACCCCTTTAGCCAAGGGGGAACACAATGTTACCAATGAGCAGAAAGTCTGCATAAAGCCATGCCAGTCCCATAGACCTCCAAAACACATTACAACACAATGACCTTCAGAGAGACAAGATCCAGATCACAGGCATAAGTCCCCCCAACCAGGAAACCTTCACAAAGCACTGGTCCGACCCCACACATAGGAAGCAGATTCCACAAATAAGAGGAACTATGACCTTCCAGCCTACAAAAGAAGACTTCAAACACAGTAAATTAAACAAAATGAAAAGACAGAGAAACTTGCAGCAGATGAAGGAACATGGTAGAAATGCATAAGCCTAAATAAATGAAGAGGAAATAAGAAACCTACCTTAAAAATAATTCAGAGTAATGATAGTAAAGATCATCCACAATCTCAGAAATCAGTGGAGAGACAGATAAATAGAACGAGTAACTGAGGTGGGAGACAGAATGGTGGAAATAACTGAAGTAGTGCGGAATAAAGAAAATAGAATGAAAAGAAATGATGACACTTTCAGAGACATCTGTGACAATATTGTGTGAATCTTTGTGACCCCATGGACTGTAGCCTACCAGGCTCCTCTATCCATGAGATTTTCCAGGCAAGGGTACTAGAGTGGGCTGCCATTTCCTTCTCCAGGGAATCTTCTCAACCCAGGGATCAAACCCAGGCCTCCCGCATTGTAGGCAGATGCTTTACTGTCTGAGCCACCAGGGAAGTTAATATTAAGCACAGCAACATTATAACTAAAGTGGTCCTAGAAAAAGGAAAATAGTAAGGCATGAGAAAATACTTGAGGAGATTATAGTAGAAAACTTCTCTAATAAGAAAAAGGAAAATAACCACTCGAATCAGAAAAGCCCAGAGTCCCATAAAGATAAACACGAGAGGAAACATGACAAGACACATATTTATCAAATTAGTGAAAATTAAACACAAACAAAAAGTATTAAAAACAGCAAGTGAAAAGCAACAAATAACATAAGGGGATCCTCATAAGACTAATAGCTGATCTTTCAACAGAAACTGCAGGCCAGAAGGGAGTGTCAGGATATACTTAAAGTGAAAGGAAAAAATTTACAATCAAGAATACTCTATCCAGCAAGGATAACATTAAGATTTGAAGAAGAAATAAAAAATTTTATAGACAAGCAAAACTTAAGACAATTCAGCACCACCAACCACTTTACAACAAATGCAAAAGGAACTTCTCTAGATAGAAAAAACGAGAGAAAGTCCTACAAAGTGAAACCCAAAACAATAAAGTAAATGGTAATTGGATTATACATATCAATAATTACCTTAAATGAAAATGGACTAAATGCTCCAAGCAAAAGACACAGATTGGCTGAATGTATGAAAAAAACAAGATGTCTATATATGCTGTCTACAAGAGACCAACATCACATGTAGGGACATATAAAAACTGAAAGCAAGAGTCTAGAAAAAGACATTCTATGCAAATGTGAATCAAACGAAAACAAGAGTAGCAATACTCATAAGATAATATAGACTTTAAAATAAAGACAAGACAAATAAAAATAAGAGACAAGGAAGGATCAGTTCAGTTCAGTTCAGTCACTCAGTCGTGTCCGATTCTTTGTGACCCCATGAATCACAGTACGCCAGGCCCCCCTGTCCATCACCAACTCCTGGAGTTCATTCAGACTCACGTCCATCGAGTCCATGATGCCATCCAGCCATCTCATCCTCTGTCGTCCCTTCTCCTTCTGCCCCCAATCCCTCCCAGCATCAGAGTCTTTTCCAATGAGTCAACTCTTTGCATGAGGTGGCCAAAGTACTGGAGTTTCAGCTTTATCATCATTCCTTTCAAAGAACACCCAGGATTGATCTCTTTCAGAATGGACTGGTTGGATCTCCTTGCAGTCCAAGGGACTCTCAAGAGTCTTCTCCAACACCACAGTTCAAAAGCATCAATTCTTCAGCACTCAGCCTTCTTCACAGTCCAACTCTCACATCCACACATGACCACAGGAAAAACCATAGCCATGACTATACGGACCTTAGTTACTACTATCTAAAACCAGATATGGATTTATTATTTCCAACTTATGAACTTCCTATTAAGACTGTGTTGGCTCTGAGGAAATTTAACACTACCTCTAGAGAAGAGTACATTAATCTTAGTTGACCACAGAAAGAGTCACTGCTGTCCCCCTAGAGTGAAGACTGGGGGCACTGGGAAGCCACATTCTTAGTAGCCACGGGAAAGAAAGAGTTTCAGTGCACATCCTAAGGAAGACTAGAGTAATCTATAGCAGATAAGTCTTCAGACCCAGGTAGATGCAAGAAGGAGAAACTGCTAGAGAAGATGTGTACTGTTTACCTCAAGGAAAAATTGGACATTAGACTATGATTGTAGAAGAGTTGTGTGGCTGAGAAATAGTGAGAAAGACTTCATCCTTGAAATGACCTGAGTCAGAATGGGTGTCCCTTCAAAGTGTTTTTCACTATCCAGAGACATTTCTTACTTTTGTATTAAAAAACATAATAATAAAATTTTAAAATTTACTTCAAAGTTACACATAGATATATCCATTTGTTGAAGGTAATACAGGGCTATGGTTAAGTGCATGGATTCAGAAGTCAAACAACCTTTTGTTCTTGTTGTTCAGTCGCTCAGTTCTGTCCAACTCTTTGCAAATCCATAAACTGCAGCACGCCAGGCTTCCCTACCTTCACCATCACCTGAAGCTTGCTCAAACTCATGTCCATTGAGTCTGTGATGCCATCCAACCTTCTCGTCCTCTATCATCCCCTTGTCCTCCTGCATTCAGTCTTTCTCAGCATCAGGGTCTTTCCTAATGAGTCAGCTCCTTGCATCAGGTGGCCAAAGTATTGGAGCTTCAGCTTCAGCATCAGTCCTTCAAATGAATATTCAACATTGATTTCCTTCAGGATGGACTGCTTGGATCTCCTTGCAGTCCAAGGGAATGTCAAGGGTCTTCTCCAAAATCATCATTCAAAAGCATCAATTCTTCAGCACTCAGCCTTTATGTTCCAACTCTCACATCCATACATGACTATTGGAAAAACCACAGCTTTGTCTAGATGGATTTTTGTGGGCAAAGTAATATCCCTGCTTTTTAATATGCTGTCTATGTTGGTCATACTTTTTCTTCCAAGAAGCAAGTGTATTTTAATTTCATGGCTGCAGTTACCATCTGCAGTGATTTTGGAGCCCAAGAAAATAGTCTGTCACTGTTTCCATTGTTTCCCCATCTATTTGCCATGAAGTCGTGGGACAGATGCCATGATCTTCATTTTTGTATGTTGAGTTTTAAGTCAGCTTTTTCACTCTCCTCTTTCACTTTCATAAGAAGCTCTTTAGTTCCTCTTTGCTTTCTGCCATTAGGGTGGTGTCATCTGCATATCTGAGGTTATTGATATTTCTCCCAGCAATCTTGATTCCAGTTTGTGCTTCCTCCAGCCCAGCATTTCTCATGATGTACTCTGCATATAAGTTAAATAAGCAGGATGACAATATACAGCCTTGATGTACTCCTTTCCCAATTTGGAACAAGCCCATTATTCCATGTCCAGTTCTAACTGTTGCTTCTTGACCTGCATACAGGTTCTTCAGGAAGCAGGTAAGGTGGTCTGGTATTCCTAACTCTTTAAGAAATTTCCACAGTTCATTGTGATCCACACAGCCAAAGGCTTTAGCATAGTCAAAGCAGCAGAAGTAGATGTTTTCCTGGAATTTTCTTGTTTTTTCCATGATCCAAATTATGTGGGCAATATGATCTCTGATTTGTCTCTTTTTCTAAATCCAGCTAGAACATCTGGAAGTTCTTTGTTCACATGCTGTTGAAGCCACACTTGGAGAATTTAAACATTACTTTGGTAGAGTGTTAAATGAGTGCAACTGTCTGTTAGTTTGAGCATTTTTTGGCATTGCTTTTCTTTGGGATTGAAATGAAAACAGATCTTTTCCAGTCCTGTGGCCACTGCAGTTTTACAAATTTGCTGGTATATTGAGTGCAGCACTTTAACAGCATCATCTTTTAGGACTTGAAATAGCTCAGCTTCAATTCCATCACCTCCACTAGTTTTGTTCATAGTGATGTTTCCTAAGGCCCTTGACTTCACACTTCAGGATGTCTGACTCTAGGTGAGTGATCACACCACTGTCATTATCTGGGTCATTAAGATCATGTTTTTATAGTTCTTCTGTGTATTCTTGCCACCTCTTCTTAATATCTTCTGCTTCTGTTAGGTCCGTACCATTTCTGTCTTATATTGTGCCCATCTTTGTATGAAATGTCTCCTTGGTATCTCTAATTTTCTTGAAGAGATCTCTAGTCTTTTCCATTCTATAGTTTTCCTGTATTTCTTTGCCTTTTTTTTTTTTTAACTTAGGAACACTTTCTTATATCTGCTAGATATTTTTTGTAACTCTGCATTCAGATAGGTATATCAGATGGGCATATTCAACCTTTATTTGTATGTTAGTTTCACCAGAGCCTTTTTTCAGTGCATCCTCTGATGAAACTCATAACGGTGCTATGAGAGAAATTACTATATGTATAAGCTGGCAGAATAACTAATGACTACATAAGAAAGCCCTAGTAAAGTAATGCTCAAAATTCTCCAAGCCAGGCTTCAACAATACATGGACCATGAGCTTCCAGATGTTCAAGCTGGATTTAGAAAAGGCAGAGGAACCAGAGATCAAATTGCCAACATCCAATGGGTCATAGAAAAGCAAGGGAATTCAGAAAATCACCTATTTCTGCTTTATTGACTACGCCAAAGCCTTTGACTGTGTGGATCACAATAAACTGTGGAAAAGTCTGAAAGAGATGGGAATACCAGACCACCTAACTTGCCTCTTGAGAAACCTATATGCAGGTCAGGAACTAACAGTTAGAACTGGACATGGAACAAATGACTGGTTCCAAATAGGAAAAGGTGTATGTCAAGGCTGTGTATTGTCACCCTACTTATTTAACTTATATGCAGAGAACATCATGAGAAATGCTGGGCTGGAGGATGCACAAGCTGGAATCAAGATTGCCGGGAGAAATATCAATAACCTCAGATATGCAGATGACACCACCCTAATGGCAGAAAGCAAAGAGGAACTAAAGAGATTCTTCATGAAAGTGAAAGAGGAGAGTGAAAAAGTTGGCTTAAAGCTCAACATTCAGAAAACGAAGATTATGGCATCTGGTCACATCCCTTCATGGCAAATAGATGGGGAAACAGTGGAAACAGTGTCAAACTTTATTTTCTTGGGCTCCAAAATCACTGCAGATGGTGACTGCAGCCATGAAATTAAAAGACACTTACTCTTTGGCAGGAAAGTTATGACCAACCTAGACAGAATATTAAAAAGCAGAGATGTTACTTTGCCAACAAAGGTCCGTCTAGTCAAGGCTATGGTTTTTTTCCAGTAGTCATGTATGGATGAGAGAGTTGGACTGTAAAGAAAGCTGAGCACCAAAGAATTGATGCTTTTGAGCTGTGCTGATGGGGAAGACTCTTGGGAAGATTCCCTTGGACTGCAAGGAGATCCAACCAGTCAATCCTAAAGGAAGCAGAACTGAATACTCATTGGAAGGACTGATGTTGAAGCTGAAACTCCAATACTTTGGCCACCTGATGCGAAGAGCTGACTCATTTGAAAAGACCCTGTTGCTGGGAAAGATTGAAGGTGGGAGGAGAAGGGGCTGACAGAGGATGAGATGGTTGGATGGTATCAGCAACTCAATGGACATGAGTTTGAGTAAATTCCGGTACTTGGTGATGGACAGGGAGGCCTGGTGTGCTGCAGTCCATGGGGTTGCAAAGAGTTGGACAGGACTGAGTGATTGAACTGAACTGAACTGAACTAAGAACTCAATCAAGTTAGGCCCTGATATTATTTAAAAAAAAAAAAAAAAAAACACAATTCACCACTCTGTCTCACTTGCTTTCATGATAAAGAACCTATTGAGTCTAAGCACAGGAGCTGAGGTAATCCCCAAATGTTTGTTCCAAACATTGATTTCATCAGTATGTTAGAATTTAGACCAAGAAGCTTATGGGCAAGGCACCAGTTACCTCGCTTAACTGTAGAACTAACATTCCAAGCCTGCATTTTTCAACTTCAGAATCAGCAAATTAAGACCATATACAAAAGCGAAGTAGGAAGAAAGGAGCAATGAATTTCACAGAAGAAGAAACTGATTTCTTTGGAAGATTTTACACCAATGTGGTATCTAAACTTTGTCATTGCAGTTACCCTTTAGAAACTCACCCAATATTAAAATTAAGTGAAACTAAGAATGTTTATTTAATAAAGGCAGGTACTATATAATTTAGAACCCATCTTTCAAAATAATGGAAAAGTAAATGGCAACCCATTCCAGTATTTGTGCCTGGAAAATCCCATGGATGGAGGAGCCTGGCTGGTTACAGTTCATGGGGTTGCAAAGAGTGGGACATGACTGAGAGACTAACACACACTTTCAAAATAACACAGATCATGTCTCATCATTTCTTTCATTCCATTAGGATTTTCCACCAGGTTATCAGTGCAACCCAGTAAGGTTAGGCAAATACAAACAGAAGCAAAGTTTTGTAGATGATTACACTCTAGGTGAACACAAGCATCTACAACAGAAGACTGAAATGACCTATTACTCCTAAAGCTTACTGATGAGTGATAAACCTGGAAATGGATGATCCTTTCTTTGTAAGAATATGGTACATCCATCCACTCAGTTACTTGTATAAGAAATCTGAAAGTCATCCTTGAAATCTTCCTCTTCAACCAAGACTATCAACTTATTAACAATCAAGGCTATGATGATATAATGAGTAATCAATGGAGAACTCAAATAACGCTTTATTTGACCTGGTCAGAATACAGTCTGACCAGGTCAGAATACAGAATATCTAACCTGGTCAGAGTACAGTCACAACTTACTTTTGTTGAAAAGTCTTAAGCCATTCTCATGCTTCACATGTTTCATTCTCATGTTAGAAAAATAGTTTTTCACCACAATAAAAAAGTTGCAAAATGTGTTCTTTGGAATGGATAATTCTTCAATATTTAACTTTTCATACATGATATTATTTCCATCATTTTTTCAGAAACAAAGCTCATTCTTAAAAACAGCGTGCATGACCAAAAAAAAAAAAAAAAAAAAAACAGCCTTCAAAGTATGTTTTTAATCTGTTCATTTCTCCTTATCTTCTTAGTCTGGAGTACTTGTCTCCTCCAAACTAGATTATTTCATCAATAATTAAATAGCTGATAATTGTCTTACACACACAATCTTTTTCCACAAAGAAGTGAATGAACATCTCTGAATAAAAATCATGAATTTTTCCACTGCATCTAAGATAAAATTCAAATTATTAAAAACAGCCTATTTTTCAGTCTGTACCCTGATTTTCATAGCTTAAGTGCATGCTATAGCCTTTCAGTCATGTCTCAGTCTTTGTGACTCCATGGACTGAAAGCCCATCAGGTTCCTCTGTTCATGGAATTCTCCAGGCAAGAATACTGAAATGGGCTGCCATGCCCTTCTCCATTTCATATCTTATATCAATATGCAATTATACTTATTGGTCATTTTTTAATGACTAAATGGCAAACTCCATAAGGGAGCATGGAAGGAAAATTATTGAGTGAGTCAATTTAAGAGACTTTTCTTAAAAGATACTGACTATATTTAATAATGACAAAAACATTAATAATAACCACTATTAAGTGTTTATTAAATTCCAGTGTTCTTCATGACAACTATGCTACTTCTTACAACAATCCTTTTGAAAGTGTATTATTCATATGTTTCAGATGAGGAAACGAGCTCAGGAATTTTAAGTAATTTGCTCAAATTATATACCTATGAAACCCAGGTCTGATTGCTCCCAAAGTTTATGTATTATCAACTTCACTATGGTGGCTATCTACTTATCTATAGACTAAACTCTTCATATTAAAAATGTGACATATCCCCTGTCCCTGGGATTCTCCAGGCAAGAACACTTGGAGTGGGTTGCCATTTCCTTCTCAAATGCATGAAAGTGAAAAGTGAAAGTGAAGTCACTCAGTCATGTTTGACCCTCAGCGACCCCATGGACTGCAGCCTTCCAGGCTCCTCTATCCATGGATTTCCAGGCAAGAGTACTGGAGTGGGGTGTCATTGCCTTCTCCGAGACTAAATTCTTCAGATTAAAAATGTAACATATATATGTGTGTGTGTGTGTGTATAAAACACAGATGTATCAATTTTGTAATATTACATAGCAAGTTAGTAGCAGTTGTGACTTTAAACATCATCTGATTCCCAGACCCATATTCTTTCTAACAAAATAAACCAGACAGAGTAACTGTATCAATCTAATTTTTAGAGAACTTAATAAAGTCAAGAAGACTTTGAAAGTCAAAATTTCATCCCAAGTTGACTATATTTTCACATGCAAAAGTTGCACAATAAAGACATGCACTGCTTTATTGTAAATTTGTATGTGGCTCACCTTTAGACTAACCATTCTTCTATCCTCCTTTGTACTCCTCTTCTTCCTCATGTTGATTCTTGATCTTTACAAACACTTACAGCCTCAGCATAGCATTCAGGGCAAGGCTACATTTGAGAAAGATCTCTAAGCCAACACTTGAAGGTTCTGAGGTCTCCCTCAAGCCCTATTCTTTTATTTAAATCTTCTACCTTACTTCCAAGCTCTCTTTCTGGTTTATTCCTCTTCCCAGATTTCTCCTGTTGAGCTTAAGCATATAATGGGCTCTACCCTTGAACTCTATGTTAAAACTGAGATTCCAATATCAATCAGACAACTGAAAGCTACTCTTCCAATTATCATCTGCCTTCAAGTTCCTATCTCTGTAGTCTTCACACCTCTTAGGACACTCATGAATCCCTCTTGGATCCCTCCTTTATTTTCTATTCATTGCCAGGTCACAAGCTGCTATAGTCAACCTACAAAGAACTTAACCTTTCCCTGTAGCCAAAAGAGCTCTTGATTCCAAAACCCCTGGAATTTCCAGTCTTCCCCAGAGTAAGAATCTTCTTTCTAACCACAACTTGTTCCTGCCTTTTTACTTGATTCTTTTATTTGGAATCAGTCAAGTCTGGATGTGAGTAACAGGAACAAACAGGTGTATTCCATTATGAATATAATAAACGCTTTCCTTCCAGAGGAGACAATGGCAATCATTATTAAACTGGTGCTGATTCTAGTATTTTGGAAGGTTTTGCATTACCATGAATGAGATCTCTAAAGATAGAGATTCTCTGACAGATTTCTCTGAAGAAAACTGGCTATAATCTCACAGCATGAGAAAACACACTGCTGAGTGGGTTTAATGGTACATAATAAAGGGATGACGTAAAGTTGATGAGTCATAGGAAGACACAGTAAATGTTGCAGATAAATTAAGCAGCACAAGACTCACTTCAGGAGTTCACAGAGAAGATTAAAGTGTGGAATGGAATACAATAAATGTAAAAAATGTGTTTGCTCAAACATGAATCCAATAGGAAACACTGTTGGAAATTATGAAAATTAAGAGATACTATGAATTCTTCAACATCAATTTTTTTAAATTATACATAAAATTTCCTATAAATAGCTAAAAATTAATTTTATTCTCATAAAAATGAGAAAAATCTACTTTTAAAATTGACAGTAGTAACTAAAGCACAGAAAACGAAAAGATAAGTTTATATTCAAATTCTGATTATTTAATAAGTTATCAAGCCATGTCCAAGAAACCATTTTTCCTTTGTAGTCAACATAACAATTTTCAAAGTCTTGATTAATAATAAATAATTTAAAGCTCTAGCATTGTTCAGTGCATAGGAGAAGGAAATGGTAACCCACTCCAGTGTTCTTGCCTGGAGAATCCCAGGGACGGGGGAGACTGGTGGGCTGCCGTCTATGGGGTCACACAGAGTTGGACACGACTGAAGTGACTTAGCAGCAGCAGCAGCAGCAGTAGCAGTAGCAGCAGCACTGTTCACTCAGTCACGTCCTACTCTTAGCCACCCCATGGACTGCAGCATGCTAGGCTTCCCTGTCCTTTGCCATCTCCCGGAGCTTGCTCAAAACTCATGTCCATTGAGTCAATGATGCCATCCAACAATCTCGTCCTCTATCAACCTCTTCTCCACCTGCCTTCAATCTTTCCCAGCATCAGGGTCTTTCCTAATGTGTCAGCTCTTCACATTGGTGGCCAAAGTACTGGAGTTTCAGCTTCAGCTTTAGTCTTTCTAACGAATAATCAGGATTGACTGGTTTGAGCTCTTTGCTGTACAAAGGACTCTCAAGAGTCTTCTCCAAAACTGTAGGTCAGAGGCATCAATTTTTCAGTGCTCAGTCTTCTTTATGGCCCGAATCTATATGGACCTTCGTCAACAAACTGATGTCTCTGCTTTTTAATATGCTGCCTAGGTTGGTCTTAGCTTTTACTCCAAGGAGCAGGCATCTTTTAATTTTGTGGCTGCAGTCACAAACTGTAGTGATTTTGGAACCCAAAAAAACAAACTCTGTCACCGTTTTCATTGTTTCCCCATCTATTTGATATGAAGTCATGGGATGAGATAACATGATCATTTTTTGAATGTTGAGTTGTAAGCCAGCTTTTTCATTCTCTTCTTTCACTTTCATCAAGAGGCTCCTTGGCTCCTCTTCACTTTCTGTGAAAAGAGTGGTGTCATCTGCATATCTGAGGTTACTGGTATTTCTCCCAGCAGCCCCGATTTCAGCTTGTGCTTCATAAAGCCTGGCATTTCACATGATGTACATTGTATATAGGTTAAATAAGCAGGGTGACAATATACAGCCTTGACATACTCCTTTTCCAATTTGGAACCAGTGCATAGTTCCATGTCCAGTTCTAACTGTGGCTTCTTGACTTGCATACAGGTTTCTCAGGAGGCAGGTAAGGTGGTCGGGTATGACCATCTCTTTAAGAATTTTCCAGTTTGTTGTCATCCACACAGTCAAAGAACTTCGAGAAGTTGATGAAGCAACATGTGTCTTTCTGGAATTCACTTGCTTTTTCTATGATCCAACAGACATTGACAATTTGATTCTGTTGTTCCTTTGCCTTTTCTAAATCCAGCTTAAACATCTGGAAGTTCTTCGTTCACGTACTTTTGAAGCCCGGCTTGGCGAATTTTGAGCATTACTTTGCTAACGTGTGAAATGAATGCAATTGTGTGGTAGTTTGAACATTATTTGGCATTGCCCTTCTTTGGGACTGGAATGAATACTGAGCTTTTCCAGTCCTATGGCCACTGCTGAGTTTTCCAGATTTGCTTGCATATTGAGTGTAGCACTTTAACAGCACCATCTTTTTGGATTTGAAATAAGTCAGTTGGAATTCCATCACCTCTACTACCTCTGTTCATGGTAATGCTTCCTAAGGTCCACTTGACTTCACACTCCAGGATGACTGGGTCTAGGTGAGTGATCACACCATTGTGGTTATCAGTGTCATGAACATCTTTTTTGTATAGTTCTCCTGTGTATTCTTGCCACCTCTTCTTAATATCTTCTGCTTCTGTTAGGTCCATATCGTTTCTGTCCTTTATTGTCTCCATCTTTGCATGAAATGTTTCCTTGGTATCTCTAATTTTCTTGAAGAGATCTCTAGTCTTTCCCATTCTATTGTTCTCTTCTATCTCTTTGCACCACGCATCCAACAGCAGAGAGGGTGGTGGAGAAGAGCCACCCCATGCCCAAGGCCAGGGGCGGTGGCCGGGAGGAGCAACCCCATGTCCAAAGAGTGGTGTCTGTGCGGGCGCAGGAGGGCCTAGAGGAGCCATCCCATGTTAAAGGTCAGGAAGGGTGGCAGTAAGGAGATACCCCTCATCCAAGGTAAGGAGCAGTGGCTGTGCTTTGCTGGAGCAGCTGTGAGGAGATATCCCATGTCCAAGGTAAGAGAAACCCAAGTAAGATGGTAGGTGTTGCAAGAGGGCATCAGAGGGCAGACACACTGAAACCATACTCACAGAAAACTAGTCAATCTAATACACTAGGACCACAGCCTTGTCTAACTCATGAAACTAAGCCATGCCCCTGGGGCAATCCAAGATGGGCGGGTCATGGTGGAGAGGTCTGACAGAATGTGGCCCACTGGAGAAGGGAATGGCAAACCACTTCAGTATTGTTGCCTTGAGAACCCCATGAACAGTATGAAAAGGCAAAATGATAGGATACTGAAAGAGGAACTCCCCAGTCAGTAGGTGCCCAATATGCTACTGGAGATCAGTGGAGAAATAACTCCAGAAAGAATGAAGGGATGGACTCAAAGCAAAAACAATACCCAGTTGTGGATGTGACTGGTGATAGAAGCAAGGTCCGATGTTATAAAGAGCAGTATTGCATAGAAACCTGGAAAGTCAGGTCTATGAATCAAGGCAAATTGGAAGTGGTCAAACAAGAGATGGCAAGAGTGAACGTCGACATTCTAGGAATCAGCAAACTAAAAGGGACTGGAATGGGTGAATTTAATTCAGATGACCATTATATCTACTATTGCGGGCAGGAATCCCTTAGAAGAAATGGAGTAGACATCATGGTCAACAAAAGAGTCTGAAATGCAGTACTTGGATGCAATCTCAAAAATGACAGAGTGATCTCTGTTCGTCTCCAAGGCAAACCATTCAATATCACAGTAATCCAAGTCTATGCCCCAACCAGTAACGCTGAAGAAGCTGAAGTCGAACGGTTCTATGAAGACCTACAAGACCTTTTAGAACTAACACCCCAAAAAGATGTCCTTTTCATTATAGGGGACTGGAATGCAAAAGTAGGAAGTCAAGAAACACCTGGAGTAACAGGCAAATTTGGCCTTGGAATGCAGAATGAAGCAGGGCAAAGACTAATAGAGTTTTGCCAAGAAAATGCACTGGTCATAGCAAACACCCTCTTCCAACAACACAAGAAAAGACTCTATACATGGACATCACCAGACGGTCAACACCGAAATCAGATTGATTATATTCTCTGCAGCAAAAGATGGAGAAGCTCTATACAGTCAACAAAAACAAGACCAAGAGCTGACTGTGGCTCAGATCATGAACTCCTTATTGCCAAATTCAGACTTAACTTGAAGAAAGTAGGGAAAACCGCTAGACCATACAGCTATGACCTACATCAAATCCCTTATGATTACACAGTGGAAATGAGAAATGGATTAAGGGACTAGATCTGATAGATAGAATGCCTGATGAACTATGGATGCAGGTTTGTGACATGTACAGGAGACAGGGATCAAGACCATCTCCATGGAAAAGAAATGCAAAAAAGCAAAATGGCTTTCTGAGGAGCCCTTACAAATAACTGTGAAAAGAAGAGAAGCGAAAAGCAAAGGAGAAAAGGAAAATATAAGCATCTGAATGCAGAGTTTCAAAGAATAGCAAGGAGAGATAAGAAAGCCTTCTTTAGTGATCAATGCAAAGAAATAGAGGAAAACAACAGAATGGGAAAGACTAGAGATCTCTTCAAGAAAATTAGAGATCCCAAGGGAACATTTCATGCAAAGATGGGCTCGATAAAGGACAGAAATGTTATGGACCTAGCAGAAGCAGAAGATATTAAGAAGAGCTGGCAAGAATACACAGAAGAACTATACAAAAAAGATCTTCACAACCAAGATAGTCACGATGGTGTGATCACTTACCTAGAGCCAGAGATCCTGGAATGTGAAGTCAAGTGGGCCTTAGAAAGCATCTCTATGAACAAAGGTAGAGGAGGTGATGGAATTCCAGTTGAGCTATTTCAAATCCTGAAAGATGATGCTGTGAAAGTGTTGCACTCAATATGCCAGCAAATTTGGAAAACTCAGCAGCAGCCACAGGACTGGAAAATGTCAGTTTTCATTCCAATCCCATAGAAAGACAGTCCCAAAGAATGCTCAAACTACCACACAATTGCACTCATCTCACACGCTAGTAAAGTAATGCTCAAAATTCTCCAAGCCAGGCTTCAGCAATACTTGAACTGTGAACTTCCTGATGTTCAAGCTAGTTTTAGAAAAGGCAGAGGAACCAGAGATCAAATTGCCAACATCTGCTGGATCATGGAAAAAGCAAGAGAGTTCCAGAAAAAACATCAATTTCTGCTTTACTGATTATGCCAAAGCCTTTGACTGTGGATCACAATAAACTGTGGAAAATTCTGAAAGAGATGGGAATAGCTGACCACCTGA
Organism: Capra hircus; assembly: GCF_001704415.2. Classification (NCBI taxonomy): domain Eukaryota; kingdom Metazoa; phylum Chordata; class Mammalia; order Artiodactyla; family Bovidae; genus Capra; species Capra hircus. The sequence goes on along the minus strand of NC_030812.1, from coordinate 41,797,943 downwards.
CCTGCCTCTTGAGAAACCTATATGCAGGTCAGGAAGCAACAGTTAGAACTGGACATGGAACAACAGACTGGTTCCAAATAGGCAAAGGAGTATGTCAAGGCTGTGTATTGTCACCCTGCTTATTTAACTTATATGCAGAATACGTCATGAGCAACATTGCTCTGGAAGAAGCACAAGCTGGAATCAAGATTGCCGGGAGAAAAATTAATAACCTTAGATATGTAGATGACACCACTTATGGCAGAAAGTGAAGAGGAACTAAAAAGCCTCTTGATGAAAGTGAAAGAGGAGAATGAAAAAGTTGGCTGAAAGCTCAACATTCAGAAAACGAAGATCATGGCATCTGGCCCATCACTTCATGGGAAATAGAAGGGGAAACAGCGGAAACAATGTCAGACTTTAGTTTTTGGGGCTCCAAAATCACTGCAGATGGTGAGTGCAGCCATGAAATTAAAAGACGCTTACTCCTTGGAAGAAAAGTTATGACCAACCTGCTGCTAAGTCGCTTCAGTCGTGTCCAACTCTGTGTGACCCCATAGACGGCAGCCCACCAGGCTTCCCCATCCCTGGGATTCTCCAGGCAAGAATACTGGAGTGGGTTGCCATTTCCTTCTCCAACCTAGATAGCATATTCCAAAGCAGAGACATTACTTTGCCAACAAAGGTCTTTCTACTCAAGGATATGGCTTTATCAGTGGTCATGTATGGATGTAAGAGTTGGACTCTGAAGAAAGCTGAGTGCCAAAGAATTGATGCTTTTGAACTGTGGTGTTGGAGAAGACAAGAGTCCCTTGGACTGCAAGGAGATCCAACCAGTCCATTCTGAAGGAGATCAGCCCTGGGATTTCTTTGGAGGGAACGATGCTGAAGCTGAAACTCCAGTACTTTGCCCACCTGATGCAAAGAGTTGAATCATTGGAAAAGACTCTGATGCTGGGAGGGATTGAGGGCAGGAGGAGAAGGGGACGACAGAGGATGAGATGGCTGGATGGTATCACTGACCCTATGGATGTGAGTCTGAGTGAACTCCAGGAGTTGGTGATGGACACGGAGGCCTGGCAAGCTGGATTCATGGGGTCGCAAAGAGTCCAACACAACTTAGCGACTGAACTGAACTGAACTGGCACTGGTCATAATAAAATTTCAGATTTCATATTTAACATCATTTTTAAAAAGGCCATCTCTGAGCGTATATTATCACACAACTGCAACTAAGAAGCTACAGACATTCTTCTCAATACATTAGACAAAAATAATTTAAACTAGGCCATTTATAGAGAGGAAAACAAGGGAATATTTTTAACAACTTAGAATATAAATGAGATACTATTTTGAAAACAAAACTCTAATCTAAAACACTAAATCATTTGGATGATGTTATTTAAGATAAATAATATATGGGACACAAGACTTTTAAAGTTCACAATGAGCCATTTGTATTAATTGCAGGTAGATTATCTGCCTCAGGAGGTGTCCTGTGCTACTATTCTTAAGTCTATAACTAACCACACACACAAAATTGCGTAACTCTTGAACAAAATTGCCAAAGGTAATAGCTGTAGGAGAGTTTATAAATTCTCTATCTCCAGCTGTGAGAAATGGACCATGAAAACATCTTTAATGACCATCCTACAATATTATCTTTGCCCTAGATAGCTAAGTCTGGCTAGAGCTGTTCACAAGGGAGATGAAAGATGGGAGAAAGCAAAATGGACTATGAGAAATAGATGTAAGATCTGCATGTTAAATATATATAATACTATTTGTCAAATATGAACTTTATCATTTCTACCAGGCTTTCATTTATTCCACTATTTTTATATATCATGTGATAAAACAAGAAATCTTTAAAAGTTGTCAGCGAAAATACTTCCATGATTTTGCATCAACTCCAGTACCCAACCTGGCTCTATCCTTTCTTCCAAAGCCATTCCCTTCTGCACTGAAATGCCATATCTTCCAGCCCTCCCATTCCTCCCTACCATCTGTCCATTAAATTTGTTCAAAATAGTCAAATACATGGAAAAAAAGGTGGCACTGATCAGGAGATGGCAGGAATAAGTGTAGAATCGGAACACATCCATGGAGTGCACCAGCAGCTATGAAGCCTTACTTAGACACTATGAGCAACACAGCTTCCATGCAAGTGATATTTCACTTTTGTCCTCAACCAAACCATGCTCCTTCAAACAAAAACTACGAATAGTTTAGGTTGCTTTTCATTTGAAGCTGAGGTAAAGAGGTGGCATACCATTTGAATAGAAGCTGTATCTTTTTTCAAAGCACTTGAACTTCCAAGACCCCAAGACAGAATGCTTAGCCAGTGTACCTGGTTCTTTAATTCACGTGTTCCTCTTTCTCTAAACAAATACCTTTCTCATAGCTAGAGTTTTTAAAGCTTCCGTGGTGACACAGTGGAAAGGAATCCACCTGCCAATGCAGGAGCCACAAGAGACATGGGTTTGATTCCTGTCAGGAAGATCCCCTAAGTAGGAAATGGCAACTCACTCCAGTATTCTTGCCTGGAAAACACCATGGACAGAGGAGCCTGGTGTGCTATACTCCATAGGGTTACAAAGAGTCATACATACATGACTGAGCACAGATACATATATACAGAGTTTTTAATAAAAGCCAGCATTTTCTCAAGCAAGAGGGCGGTGACTACAAAAGATTTGTTTGTGTGTTTTATCTAATCCAGCATCCACCTGGGTTGGAGTAACTGCTCGGGTGAGAGAACATGTTACCTGATGTTTTGATGAGTAAGTCCAAAATATCCTTCTGCTAGCAAGCTAAGTGCATTCGCTTGTACTGTTGTACTGTCCTACTTCTGATTAATCTCCTCAGAAACCTCGCATGTCTTTCCTCTGTTCTCTTTATCTCCAGTATCTAATTTAATTCCTTCATGTAATAGGCCACCACTCTACAATTCTTATAGTTTCTTCTTTGGTTCTTTTGGTAGCCAATTTATTTGCTATACTCAAACTCTGCACTTCATTACCCATTTAGTACTAACCCTTGCCTAGCTAAACTTATTTAGAAAATCAAAACATTTTCCACAATTTTAACAATAAGCCCTTATTGTTTAAGCCCTTTGTTTAATGTGAATGTATCTGGTAAGGTTGCCCAATAAAGCCTAAGGGAGACTTTGTATATAAGGTTAGTTACACATACTTAAAAAATGAATGAATTATATCTTTTTCAATAAGGTATAATATTAACACTTATGATAAACTTGCCTAAATTACAAAATATCCTATAGATGAAACAAAACATGTAGTTATAATGACCCATGTTGTCTGAAAAGGTTTCCAAAGTTTTGCTTCATTTGTGCTACTCCAGCCTCAGCAGAAGCTTAGAAAAATCTAAAGGGCATTTTATCCTTTCTGATTATATAAAATCATTATGACTCAACTGTGGGCAAATACTCCCTACAATTGGCATATTCTGCCAATCATTACTCTAGGAATCTTCACTCTATAGCATGAATTTGCTTCTGTTGGTCTTGTGTAGTAGAACTTACTGAATTAGTTGAATAAGGATCACATCTTATACTACATTCTATTTACCACATACCCCAATCAATATAATAAAAACTTGTTGCACATTTCTAGACTAATATTTTTTATTATGTATTTATCTTTCAAAACTAGTATTTTGCATGTTTCCATCTAGTCAAAGCTATGGTTGTTCCAGTGGTCATGTATGGATGTGAGAGTTGGATTATAAAGGAAGCTGAGTGCCGAAGAATTGATGCTTTTGAACTGTGGTGTTGGAGAAGACGCTTGAGAGTCCCTTGGACTGCAAGGAAATCAAACCAGTCAATCCTAATGGAAATCAGGCCTGAATATTCATTGGAAGGATTGATGTTGAAGCTGAAACTGCAGTATTTTGGCCCCCTGATGTGAAGAACTGACTCGCAGGAAAAGACCCTAATGCTGGGAAAGATTGAAGGCAGGAGAAAAAGGGGATGACAGAGGATAAGATGGTTGGATGGCATCACCAGCTTGATGAAGATGAGTTTGAGCAAGCTCTGGGAGTTGATGGGCAGGGAAGGCTGACATGCTGCAGTCCATAGGGTCACAAAAAGTAGGACACGATTAAGCGACTGAACTGAACTGTACTGAAGACTAACATAAAGCTGATTTTCCACTGGGAAAAATTTTATGGTATTTAAGAGTTTTCTGAAATGAGTTATGATTTCCTTTTATGGAAAAAATAAAATGAAATAAATCTGTTTAATAAAATTAGCAATTTAAAAATATCAGTGAAATTTCCTTAAAAATATCCATTCTGTTACTCTGAAATAAAAATTCTACATTTTTGCTTCTTTTGTTTTCTCTCAAAGAATATTAATGGCATAATTAAGGTGGCATTGAATAGATAATGCTGATTTTTTTTCTAGCAAAAGAAAGGTTGCTTTAGTAATTTTCTAAGAATGCTTATGGGCCTACCTCACTAGTCTAGACAATGCAATAAGAACTATATATGCTTAATAAAAATATTTATATTTTGTTTATAGATTATTTACCATTGGTTTATTTAAGTGAGCATAAATATATGTGAACCTATAATCCTTCCAAATCCTACAAGGATATAAAAAACAAATTACAGGTGAAAAGAATGTTTAAAAGGCAGTTGGCATGCAAAAGCTTACCTGGTGATATTTCACAATAATTTTCTAAGAAAATCAATTTATAAATAAAAGAAGTTAGAATTTACAGACTTCTTATTAACCTAAGAAAAACACATTAAGTATAAAGTTTCATTATATACAGGGAATGTGAGAATGACGCTTTAATCATTTCAATTTTTAATGTCAAAGGTGAATAGATTTGATTTTGACATCATGATATTATAAGTTTGAGATTCTTAAAAGATTGATGAAGATAGAGACTTCAAAACTCCCCAAATCTTTAGACACTGTGGTTCAGTCTGCAGTTGCCTTAGATCTTCCTAGATCTTTTGATGTTTAAAAACAGTTAACTGAATCCAAAACGTCAAAATTTAGGGATGGGAGAAGAAGGATGAAGAGGAGAGGAAAAGATTAGGGAGAATGTCTATAGTTTGTTTACTGTCTTACATGGAACTAGAGAAAATAGACCAGCCTATGCAATTAATCTGGAAATTAAACATTATTTCCATAACTGAAGGTGAATATGAAAAATATAATTCTTAGTGAACACCTTTTCTTAACATTTATACATTGCCTTCTTTTCAGACAAATTTTTCAGTAAAAATTATTATTAAAATCTCAATCACTAAACATGCATTTATTAAACATAAAAGGTGGTACTACATATACTCATTGGACCAAAGAAGTAAAATCTCTTCTTCAAAAAGTACTGTATCTAAGAAATAATATTAAAACCAAAAGGAAGACATGTTTTCTCGTTTAAATTTTCTCATTTCATTTTGTGAACATTTTGTAGCATGGCATATGACAGCTGAAATACAAATTATCCTTTACAAAAATGTCAAAATGATTTGTTGAAAGTAAAAAACTCAAGATTTTAAAACACAGTTTTGGTCTACAACCACATATTCATCAATTCCAAACTTTCAAAATAGAAAATGAAAAGTTAACATTTCATTGTCTAAAATTTAAAAAAAAATACTTACACTATGGACTTTTCCAGGCGACTTCCCTGTGAACCAACAATCTCCCCCAATGTACAAAACACTTGTCCCAGAAAGTCCTAAAATAGATAAAAAGATTAAGGCTCTTAAGTTACCAAACTGTCTTTACGTATTCTGTACATCATATCTGCATTGTTTTCATTGTTAAGATATTGAATTCTCTAACTTCCAATAATAAACAAAATGAGCTCAAAATACATGAATTTTAGCATATGATTGTCCCCTAAGTTTGCACAGCCTTCTGTTCTTTTAATCAGTAAGTTAGTTTGTTATTATGAATGTTCAGACATTGTATTTGCTTTCTTTCTCTTTTTTAAATTAAAATGAAAATGGAAAACAAGTTCCAGGATTTGAATTCACAATTGACTTGACTTGAGATGTCCCTGAAATTACTAAACTTTTGTCTGAGAAGGCAAATCATAAACGCACAGGGCAGTGGTGGCTAACACTAACAGTGCTACTTACAGAAAAGCAGTGTGATAGCATGGCTACAGCTAGGATCCAGAGTCACACTGCCAGATGTCTATTCCAGCACAACCACTGACCATTTATGAAATGGCAGTTATTGTGCTGTCCAGTTTCCTCAAATACGTAGTTGCCCCCTTATAGAGCTGTTGTGAGTTCAATGAGTAATTATTGCATGAGATGATATTTGCAGATACTAAGTGCCTCCAAATGGGTTAAGTATAATATTAAGTCTTATTTTCAAGACTCAGAATAACCCTGAAAAATGAGAGGTTTGTTACTAATACTATTAATAAATTTCACATATAAAGAAACTAATCATCTAAGAGGTTTTCCTTCATGTTTTAAGCATCAATGAATAGCAGAGATAACACTAACCCAGATATTCTGATTCAAGACTGAAATTCTGCCTAAGGATTGAAATATCAAAAATACAATGCAACTCCCCATGTTAATAAAATAAAGTTTCCAACACCATCCAGATATGTGAGTCAAGAAAACATAGAGGTGGTTCAGGGCGAGGCACATCATAGCCTGTGTATGATCCCAAGCTGCCTTGAAGGAGAAAGTGGGAGATCTGTCTAAACTGTACTGTGAACTGGTCTAGGAAAATCCCTAAGAAAGAATGATAGCAAACAAAATGCTATTTTAAGTTTTACTAAATACCTAACAAGCCACAAAAGTAAAAACTGTGTTATTCACAGGAAGCTGCCCTAAATCTCTTGAGAGAAAAAAAGGCCACTGTAGACCAGGACAGTCAAGAGAATATTTTTCCAAAGTACATAATCCTACATGGCTCCTAGGATTCAGACTACGAATAGGAGAGAGTTGGAGCACTGCAGTCCTAGAGAATAAATCAGAATAACAGACAAGAGTACAATGAAAAAAAGGGCGGACCTTAAATAAAGGGCAGAAACAGATGAAAAACCAATATTGTGGTGAGCCCTCTTGGCCAAGCCTTCCCCCGCCCCCCCAAAAAAGCCTCAGAATCAGAAGTAACTGGCAGCCTTTCAGTAACCTTTCAGCAAAGCAGGGACACCATTAGAACAATGGATTCACAAGATTACTCAGCTACCAATTTGCAGAAAGGACTGAGGTGTGAAGAAAAATCTGAAAGTCAGATCAATCAAGAGGCTATAGTAGTTAATAAGAAGCAAAGTGTTAAGTCTCAAGCTAAAGTTGTGGGAAACACTTGGGAAGTGTGCCGAAAAATGTCAGGATTTGATGTAAACTGTACTTGCACGTGGACCTCTCAAGTGGCAACAGGGGTAAAGAACCTGCCCGCCAATGCAGTGAGACATAAGAAACGAGGATTTGATCCCTGGGTTGGGAAGATTCCCTGGAGAAGGGAACGAGAACCCACTTCAATATTCTGGCCTGGAGAATCCCACGGACAGAGGAGCCTGGAGGGCTACAGTCCAGTAGGTTGCAAAGAGTCAGACACGACTGAAGTGACTTACACACCAATACTTGTACATAGTTGGGGTAGGCAATGAAGAGGGAGAGAAAGAATAAATCTGGATTTGGATCTTGATTGCTGACAGAATATCAATACTTTCATTAAACTGCAAATCATTTTAAATTTTGCTTTCAGGTAAGTAAAATGTACTTCAGGTAAAGGCTTGACATATTTGAATTAAATATCCTTAAAAATAACATGTCTTTGCCAACTTCATAACAGGCTTTACAAATGTGTCTATGGATTTTTAAAAACAGACATAACTTTTTCTAAGTCACACTGTGCATGAGAGCTTGAAACTAAAGATTTGAAATGTCATTGGTCTTCTAGGTCAGCAGTAAAATATACATGAGGATTCTAGAACTGTTTTCTAAGGATATTAATATTGATGGGCAGCTGCTCATTCTGCATATTAAATGGATTTGGTCAATAAAAGAACAAGTCTCACTAAAAGCTGTTCACTGCTGTAGTAACTCGAGAAAACAGAACAGATATATTGAACACTCCATATTAGAGTCCACATATATTAGCATAGAACACATGCTAATGTGTTCTATCATCATAACTGAACTAAAAGGAAATAAAAATAATAAAATCAATAAAATGAGCATCAAAAAGATGTAGTGTGCATTGAAACATTTTATTGCTACTGCAATAAAATAGCTACTGCTACTGCAATCTCTGCCCCTAAATATTATGGTACTTATGTAATTGTTTTACATCTGCCTATGTTCGTGTAGTCATGATGTGCATACAACCCATGTGCTATTCATAATGCAAAAATCAGCACATAATATTTAATATTTGTCAACTACTTCCTGTGTCGGAAAAGCTCTACTGAATCCGTTTTTCAGTTAGTGTCAGGGAATGTTTAATTTTAAGGAGTCTGTATGTTGTTTTCTGTTTCTCAAGGGCCCCCTGTTCCTTATCAGTTCCTGGAAAACAGGAACGAGCAGAGCTGCACGCAGTTCTCAGGACTGAGGTCATGAGACGAAAAGCATACGTGGATTCCTTTCAGTAACTTTTTACTTTTCTGTGAAACTACTTAATTATGTTCCTATTTCTCAAGACATGGATTGTCTTCTGGCCCTGTGACGATTGTTATTCCCCTAGTTACTGTGGTCATGGCCATGTGACAATTGTTATTCCCTTAGTCAATGTAGTTATGCGTCTGGTTTTGGTGTTTTTGCTCAAATTTATTTTTTGTCTAAAGCTTCCTTGTATAACAATATATACGCACATGCTGCCACGAGTAAAGCACCCTTGTTTCACTCGAGACTTGGGTCCCCCTTGTCCTTCTTTTCATCGCTTTCTTTTCCTCGACTCCAGTCCCCAGGTCCCGGTCTATAAAGACCACAAGTCAGCTCAATGGTCTACATTTCCTATGCATTTTACACAATACTAGTAATTCATTCAGGCAGTTCACTTTAGCGTCACAGTCGTGTCTGACTCTTTGTGACCCCATCACTAAAACCAGAGCTTGCTCAAACTCATATTCATTGAGTCAGTGATGCCATCCAACCATCTTATCCTCTGTTGACCCCCTTTCCCCCTACCTTCAATCTTTCCCAGCATCAGGGTCTTTCCCAGTGAATCAGTTCTTCCCATCAGGTGGCCAAAGTATTGGAGTTTCAACTTCAGCATCAGTCTTTCCAATGAATATTTAGGAATGATTTCCTTTAGGATGGACTGGTTGGATCTCCTTGCAGTCCAAGGAATTCTCACTAAGAGTCTTTGCCAACACTACAGTTCAAAACCATCAATTCTTAAACACTCAGCTTTCTTTATACTCCAATTCTCACATCCATACATGACTACTGGAAAAATCATAGCCTTGACTAGACGAACCTTTGTCGGCAAAGTAATGTCTCAGCTTTTTAATATGCTCTCTAGGTTGGTCATAGCTTTTCTTACAAGGAGCAAATGTCTTTTAATTTCATGGCTGCAGTCACCATCTGAGGTGATTTTGGAGCTCCCCAAGAGAGTCTCTCACTGTTTCTACTGTTTTCCCATCTGTTTGTCATGAAATGATGGGACCAGATGCCATGATCTTCATTTTCTGAATGTTTCATTTTAAGCCAAATTTTTTACTCTCCTCTTTCACTTTCATGAAGAGGCTCTTTAGTTCTTCTTTGCTTTTTTGCCATCTGCATATCTGAGGTTATTGAAATTTCTTCTGGCCATCTTGACTATAGCCTGTAATTCATGCAGCCCCACATTTTGCATGATGTACTCTGCATGTAAGTTAAATAAACAGGGTGAAAACGTACAGTCTTGACGTATTCCTTTCCCAATTTTAAACCAGTCCATTGTTCCATATCCAGTTCCAACTGCTGCTCCTTGAACCACATACATTTTCTCAGGGGGCAGGTAAAATGGCCTGGTATTCTCATCTCTTGAAGAATTTTCCAGTTTGCTGTGATCCACATAGTCAAAGGGTTTGGCACAGTCAATAAAGCAGAAGTAGATACTTTTCTAGCACTTCCCTTGTAGCTCAGTTGGTAGAGAATCTGCCTGCAGTACAGGAGACCTGGATTCAGTCCCTGGGTTGGGAAGATCTTCTGGATAAGGAAATGGCAACCCACTCTAGTATCCTTGCCTGGAAAGTCTCATGGACAGAGGAGCCTGGTGGGTTGCAGTCCATGGGTTGGCAAAGAGTCAAGTATGACTGAGTGACTAACATTTAACACTTACATATTTTTCTGGAACTCTTGCTTTTCTGATGATCCAGTGGATGTTGGCAATTTCACTTCTGGTTCCTTTGCCTTTTCTAAATCCAGCTTGAACATCTGGAATTTCACAGTTCATGTACTGCTGAAGTCTAGTTGGAGAATTTTGAGCATTACTTTGCTAGCGTGTGAGATGAGTGCAATTATGTGGTAGTTTAAACATTCTTTGACATTGCCTTTCTTTGGGACTGGAATGAAAACTGACCTTTCCAGTCCTGTGGCCACTGATGGGTTTTCCAAAATTGCTGGCATATTGAGTGCAGCACTTTTAAAGCATCATTGTTTAGGATTTGAAATAGCTCAACTGGAATTCCATCACCTCCACTAGCTTTGTTCCTAGTGATGCTTTCTAATTCCCACTTGACATTGCATTCCGGGATGTCTGACTCTAGGTGAGTGATCACACCATCATGTTATCTAGGTTATGAGGATCTTTATTGTATAGTTCTTCTGTGTATTCTTGCCACCTCTTCTTAATATTTTCTGCTTCTATTAGGTCCATACCATTTCTGTCCTTTATTGTGCTCCCCTTTGCATGAAATGTTCCCTTGGTATCTCTAATTTTCTTGAAGAGATCTCTAGTCTTTCCCATTCTATTGTTTTCCTCTATTTCTTTTCATTGATCACTGAGGAAGGCTTCCTTATCTCTCCTTGCTATTCTTTGGAACTCTGCATTCAAATGGGTATATCTTTCCTTTTCTCCCTTGCCTTTTGCTTCTCTTCTTTTTTCAGCTATTTGTAAGGCCTCCTCAGACAATCGTTTTGCCTTTTTGCAGTTCTTTTTCTTGAGGATCGTCTGGATCACTGCCTCCTGTACAATGTCACAAACCTTTGTCTATAGTTCTTCAGGCACTGTCTATCAGATCGAATCTCTTGAATCTATTTGTCACTTTCACTGTATAATTGTAAGGGATTAGATTTAGGTCATACCTGAATGGTCTAATGGTTTTCCCTAGTTTCTTCAATTTAAATCTGAATTTGGCAATAAGGAGTTCATCATCTGAGCCACAGTCAGATCCTAGTCTTGTTTTTGCTGAATGTATAGAGCTTCTCCAACTTTGGCTGCCAAGAATATAATCAATCTAATTTAGGTATTGACAATCTGGTGATGTTCATGTGTAGAGAGTCTCTTGTGTTATTGGAAGAGGATCTTTGCTATGACTGGTGTGTTCTCTTGGTAAAACTCTGTTAGCCTTTGCCCTGCTTCATTTTGTACTCTAAGGACAAATTTGCCTGTTACTCCAGGTATCTCTTGACTTCCTTCTTTTGCATTCTAGTCCCCTATGATGAAAAGGACAACTTTTTTGGGGTGTAAGTTCTAGAAGGTCTTGTAAGTCTTCATAGAACTCTTCAACTTCAGCTTCTTCAGCATCAACGGTTGGGGCATATACTTGGATTACTGTGATACTGAATGGTTTGCCTTGGAAACGGAGATCATTCTGTCATTCTTGAGATTGCACCCAAGTACTGCATTTTAGACTCTTTTCTTGACTCTGAGGGCTACTCCATTTCTTTTAAGGGATTCTTGCCCACAGTAGTAGATATAATGGGTAGTAGATATAATGAACTCTAAGTAAGTAGTAGTACATTAGTGTCCCTTAATGGATATTTTTAGATATTTGCTCTGTATTTAGACAGAGAAATATAGACTAGCTAAAATAGAAACTGTTTTATTGTTTCTTATTATAGTGTTGCATTTCAGTTGATGAGCCACTATAATTAGATCATAATAGAATTTCCAGTAATAAATCCAAGTACTTTACTAGAACTCTAACAAACACATAGACCGAATTCACTTTAGAGTGGCTGCTGCTGCTGCTAAGTTGCTTCAGTCTTGTCCGACTCTGTGTGACCCCATAGACAGCAGCCCACCAGGCTCCCCCGTCCCTGGGATTCTTCAGGCAAGAACACTGGAGTGGGTTGCCATTTCCTTCTCCAGTGCATAAAAGTGAAAAATGAAAGTGAAGTCACTCAGTTGTGTTCAACTCCTAGCGACTCCATGGACTGCAGCCTACCAGCCTCCTCCATCCATGGGATTTGCCAGACAAGAGTACTGGAGTGGGTTTCCATTGCCTTGCAATTGAGAATGCTTCAAATAATTTCAACATATTAACTATAAAACTTTTGAAAAACTGACCAGGAGGTCAACAAATACCTGTTAAATGTATTCGTCATTATTTACAGGCTAAATAATATACAGATAGAACTTAATTTTGAAGTCTGTTGAAATGTCTATAAACCATATTGAACAAACCTAGACCACCAGTGTTTGCATTTTGACTGAAAGATTTATTAAAGCCTTTACCTTCAGTATTCTAATCTATAAAATAAACTTTATAAATAATATTTACAAATTAAATTGTTGGGAGATCTAAGTTAGATAACATATTCAAAACACTTAGAATAAATACCTGGAACATAGTAAGTGTTTAATAAAAATATGCCTCCTCTCTCTTCCCCTACTTTCCTGGAATTAAAGAATATTAGTATATACTCTAAACTTTCCACTAGCCACTAGATTATAGTATTGGAGATATTATAAATATCTGAATAAAATAATATATTTTCTTTCCCAAACTGCTTTACATTCTTGGTCAGTACAAATGCTCATTTTGAGCATCATTATAAAATCCAAAAATGTATTATCTTACATGTTAAAGAAATGAAGACAGCCTCAGAGACCTCTTAGATAGCACTAAGAGTTCAACATTCAAATCATAGGAGTCCCAGAAAAAGAAGGCAAAAGGAAAGGGCATGAGAAAATAGGTGAGGAGATTATAGTAGAAAACTTCCCTAAAATGGGAGGGAAATAGCCACCCAAGTCCAGGAAGCCCAGAGAGTCCCATCCATGATAAACCCAAGGAGAAATATTCTAAAAAACATGTTAATCGAACTAAGAAAAATTAAACACAAAGAACAAATATTAAAAGTAGCAAGGAAAAACAACAAATGACATACAAGGGCATTTTTAAAATGCTAACAGCTGATCTTTCAACAGAAACTCTGCAGGCAAGAAGGGAATGGCAGGATATATTTAAAGTGATGAAAGAAAAAAAATGTACAACCAAGATTATCCTATTGAGCAAGGATCTCGTTCAGATTTGGAAGAGAAATCAAATGTTTTACAGACAATCAAAATCTAAGAGAATTCAACACCACCACACCAGCTTTTTAATAAATGCTAAAGGAATGTCTCTAGACAAGAAAGACAGAAAAGGCCTATAAAAAACAAACTCAAAACAATAAATTAAATGTTCACAGGATCATACTTATAAATGATTACCTTAAATGTAAATGGCCTAGATGCTCCAACCCAAAGACACAGATTGGCTGAATGGTACAAAAGGGAGATCCCTATATATGCGGTCTTCAAGAGAACATCTTAAACCTAAGGACACATACAGCCTGAAAGTGAGAAGCTGGAAAGATACTCCATGCAAACAGAGATCGAAAGAAAGCAGGAGTAGCAATATTCATATTAGATAAAATAGACTTTAAAACAAAGACTGTTACAAGAGACAAAAGGACACTATATAATGATCAAGGGATCATTCCAAGAAGACCTAAAAATTATAAGTATACATGCACCCAACATAGGAGCACCTCAATATGAAAGGCATATGCTAACAACTATTAAAGAGGAAATTGACAGTAACACAATAATAGTGGGAAACGGTAATACCACAGTCACATCAATGGACAAATCATCCAGACAGAAAATTAGTAAGGAAACACAAGCTATAAATGAGACATAGGAAAAGTTGGACCTAATTGAAATATCTATTAGCATTTCAACCCCCCAAAATAGATTTCACTTTTTTCTCAGATGCACATGGAATATTCTCTAGGATAGATCACATCCTGGGCCACAAATCAGGCCTTGGTAAATTTCTAAAAATTGAAATAATTTCAAGTATCTTTTCTGATCACAGCTTTGTAAGATTAGATAGCAATTATAAAAAAAAAAAAACTATGAAAAACACAAGCACATGGAGGCTAAACAATACACTTACAAAGAACCAACAGATCACTGAAGAATCAAAAAGGAAATGAAAATATGGCTAAAAACAAATGACAAAGACATGACAACTTAAAATCTATGGGGCGCAGGAAAAGTAGTGCTAAGAGGGAAGTTTATAGCAATACAATTCTACATCAAGAAGCAAGAGACATCAAATATATGTAACACTACACCTAAAGCAACTAGAAAAAGAAGAACAACAAAACAAACACAAAAACAACAAATCGAAACAAACAACAACAACAAAACAAAAACAACAACAACGAAACCCCGAAGTTAGTAGAAGGAAAGAAATCATAAAGATCATAGCAAAAGAAAGGCAAAAGGAAGGAAGGAGACTATAGCAAAGCTCAATAAAACTAAAAGTTGGTTCTTCAAGAAGATAAACAAAATTATAAAACCGTTAGCCAGACTCATCAAGAAAAAAGGGAAGAAGACACAAACCAATAAAATTACAAATGGAAAAGAAATTACAACAGACAACACAGAAACACAAAGGCCCATGAGACTACCATGAGCAACTATATGCCAATAAAATTGGACAGCCTGGAAGAAATCAACAAATTCTTAGAAATGTATAATCTTTCAAAACTGAATCAGAAATAAAGGGAAAATATGAACAGACCAATCACAAGCACAGAAATCAAAACTATAATAAAAAAATCTTTCAACAAACAAAGCCCAGGGCAAGATGGCTACATGGGCTTCCCAGGCAGCACTAGTGGTAAAGAATCTGCCTGCCAATGTAAGAGATATAAGAGACATGGGTTTGATCCCTGGGTCATGAAGATCCCCTGGAGGACAGCATGGTGACCCACTCAAGTATTCTAGCCTAGTGAATCTGATGGACAGAGGAGCCTGGCAGGCTGCAGTCCATGTGGTTGCAAAGAGTTGGACACGACTGAAGCTACTTGGCACACATGTGGATGACTACATAGGCAAATTCTAGCAAAAGCTTAGAGAAGAGTTAACACCTGTCCTAGTCAAACTCTTCCAGGAAATCACAGAGGAAGGAAAACACATGAACTCATTCTATACCCTGGTATCATAATAATACCAAAACCAGAAAAAGATGCCACAAAATAAGAAAATTATAGGCTAATATCACTGATGAACATAGGTACAAAAATTCTCAACAAAATTCTAGCAAACAGAATCCAACAACACATTAAAAAGATCATACATCATGATTAAGTGGGTGTTATACCAGGGAAACAAGGATTCTTCAATATCCACAAATCAATCAATGTGATATACCATACTAACAGATTCAACCGTATGATCATCTCAACAAATGCAGAGAAAGACTTTGACAAAATTCAGTGTAATTTATGATAAAAACAATTCAGAACGTAGGCAAAGAAGAAACAACTCAACATAGTAAAGGCCATACACAACAAACCCACAAAAAACATTATACTCAATGGTGAAAAACTGAAAGCATTTCCTCTAAAATCAGGAACAAGATAAGGGTGCCCACTCCCACCACTATTATTCAAAATAGTTTTGGAAGTCCAAGCTACAACAATCATAGGAGAAAAAGGAATTAAATGAATCAAGATTGAAAAAGAAGAAGTAAAACTCTGCAGAAAACATGAATATCTACAAAGAAAACCCTAAAGATGCCACCAGAAAAATACTAGAGTTAATCAATGAATATAGTAAACTTGCAGTATATAATATTAATATACAGAAATCCTTTTGCATTCCTACACACTAACAATGAAAAATCAGAAAGAGAAATTAAGAAAACTATCCTATTCACCACAGCAACAAAAAGATAAAACACTTAGGTATAAATTTATTTAAATAGACAAAACACCTGTATGCAAAAAACTGTAAGATGCTGATGGAGGAAATCAGAGATATCACAAACAGATGGAGAGATATACCATGTTCTTGGACTGGAGGAATCAACATAGTGAAAACAACTATACTACCAAAAGTAATCCTCATATACAGTGCAATCCCTACCAAACCAGCAAAGGCATTTTTTGCAAAACTAGAAAAAATAATTTCACAATTTGTATGAAAACACAAAAGATACTGAATAGCCAAAGCGATCTTGAGAAAGAAGAATGAAACTGGAGGAATCAACCTTCCTGACTTAAGACTATATTACAAAGCTACAGTCCTCAAGACAGTATAGTACTGGCACAAAAATAGAAATATAGACTAATAGAGCAAGATAGAAACCCCAGAGATAAACCCATGCACTTATGCATACTTTATCTTTAAAAAAGGAGGCAAAAAGTGCATAATGGAGAAAAGATACTCTCTTCAACAAGCAGTGCTGGGGAAACTGGTCAGCTACTTGTAAAGGAATGAAATTAGAACACTTTCTAACACCATACACAAAAATATAGTCAAAATGCATTAAAGACCCAAACAGAAGATGAGAAACTATAAAACTCTTAGAGGAAAACATAGGCAGAACACTCTCAGATATAAATCACAACAAGATCTTTTATAATCCACCTCCTAGAGTAATGGAAATACAAAAATAAACAAATGGGACCTAATTAAATCTAAGAGCTTTTGCACAACAAATTAAACTATACATAAAGTGAAAAGACAATCCTTGAGTGGGAGAAAATAACAAACAAAGTAAATGACAATGCAGTTCAGCAGCTCAATATCAGAAAAACAAACAACCCAATCAAAAGGTAGACAGAAGACATAAACAGCCATTTCTCCAAGGAGACATGCAGATGGCTAATAAACACATGAAAAGATGTTAAATATTGCTTATTATTGGAGAAATACAAATCAAAACTATAATGAGGAAACATCTCACACTGGTCAGAATGGCCATCATCAAAAAGTCTACCAATAATAAATGCTGGAGAGGTTGTGGAGAAAAGGGAACCCTCTTATACCATTGGTGGGAATAAAAACTGATATGGCCACTATGTAGAACAGCATAGAAATTTCATAAAAAAAAAAAAAAACTAGGAATAAAACTACCATATGACCCAGCAATCTCACTGCTCAGCATATATCTGGAGGAAACCATAAGTGAAAAGGACACATGCACCCCAATGTTCATTGCAGCACTATTTACAATAACTAGGACTTGGAAGCAAGCTAGATGTGCAATAGACAGATGAATGGATAAGGAAGTTATGGTATATACACAATGGAATATTACTCAGCTATAAAAAGGAATGCATTTAAGTCAGGTCTAATGAGGTGAATGAACCTAGAGGCTACTATAAGGAGAAAAGTAAGTTAGAAAAAGAAAGACAAATATCATATATTAACACATGTACGAGGAATCTAGAAAGACAGTACTGAAAATCTTACTTGCAGAGCACAAAGGAGACACAGACATTTTGGACACAGTGAGGGAAGGAGAGGGTGGTATGGTATATGAGAATAGCATTGAAATATATATATTACCATATGTAAAATAGATAGCCAATGAGAGTTCATTGTATGGGACAGGGAACCCAAAGCCAGTGCTCTGTGACATTAGGGGCTGAATGGGGAAAGAAGTGGGAGGGGGTGTTGAATTAGAAGGGAATATATGTGTACTTAATGCTGATTCATGTTGATGTATGGTAAAAACCATTACAATATTGCAAAGTAACTATACTCTAACTTAAAAAATTAAATGTAAATAAAATGTTATTTATTTTCAATGTAATTATTAGGTAAGCTGTGGACATACAACTTTAACATGACTCAATTAACATAAATACCTGTGAAATCATGATACACTAATTAAATTTTTAATCATCTTAAAAAACATAAAGATGTGAACTTACATGTTTGGACAAGTTGGGACTCTTCGAATCAACATCATACCTAAAAAATTAAAATATACACTTTAAATTATTTCCACAAGTGAAGCTAGAGAAAAACATTAGTATTTCCCCCCAAATACAAATGATATAAAAAATGAATCAAAAGTATATGATAGGGAAAAAACTTAGCAAATTTAGAAATTTCTCATAAATGCTGGCCTACATACTAAAGGCAGAATTTATAAACCCTGGGTCCTTTTATTTCTACCACCTAAGCAGAAGTCTTAATTTTAATACTTTTACAGTCATCAACTCTTCTTGATAAGAAAATTTTAAAATTTCCCTTTTCTGTGAATCAACAGATTCATAATTCTCCCTAAAAACTGAAATTCCTCTCTTAAAAAAGTGCTGATAACAGGCTGTCATTTGTAAATATAATAATTCTTATTTAATATCATAAATACTCTTATTATTTGAAATTGGCAAAAGTAAGGACTCTTGCCTGGAAAATCCCATGGACAGAGGAGCCTGGTAGGTTGCAGTCCATGGGGTTGCTAAGAGTCGGACACGACTGAGCAACTTCACTTTTACTTTTCACTTTCATGCATTGGAGAAGGAAATGGCAACCCGCTCCAGTGTTCTTGCCTGGAGAATCCCAGGGATGGCAGAGCCTGGTGGACTGCCGTCTATGGGGTCGCACAGAGTCGGACACGACTGAAGCGACTTAGCAGCAGCAGCAGCAGCAATGAGAGATTAATTTTCTCCATTCATAGGATTTAGGGAAAACATGTATTTTATGGATAGAAAAATGTGTTTATATAGGACTACTATGTTCCTATTTTTTGATCAGTTGGTACTGGAAGCAAATGATTATTTTAAGAGATCCTGGGAAAATATCTCTCACTATCACTTAGACCCTCATTTTAATTTTATTTTTTTTTAAGCAGAAAGGTTGCTAACATTTAAAACAACCTCAATTTGCTGAATTCTTCAATAGGAAAATATTTGTACTGGCTCCAGTCTTTCTCTCAAATCATATTCTTTTCACATTCCTGTGCATAGCTACCTACAAAAAAATAACTTTTTTTTAAATAGATCATTAAAATCTTCCCTCTCACATAACAAGAGTGTTTTCCCAGAGAAAGAAAAGCATCTCAGTCAAAAAAAAGCACAGAAGCAGAGTTCACTGTGTATACTGATTCTTGGCATAGGTACACTTACTCCCTAGTAAAGAATGTTTGCCACAAACTGGCTTTAAATTTGTGTGATGCAAATGGACTGTCTCGGAAGAGTTACAAATTACTTTACTTCATATTAGCACAGTTTGATCACGCTTAACAGCTGTAAACTAGAGTTCTGAATCAGCAAATTGCCAACATCTACTAAGGACCTACAAATATTAGTAAAAAAAAAATTTCTTATGCAAAACAATTTTTGAGGGTAAGATTAAAATTAGCAACTGTAGCAATATCATAGGTAAAGTACAAATCTCCTGGCTCCTTCTCAAGTATCATCCCTGGAAACTGTTTTCTACAAGGGGTTTAGTGTGGATTGGGGAGAAATAACATGATATATTCTCCAAGACAGCTTCAACAATACATGAACTGTGAACTTTCAGATGTTCAAGCTGGTTTTAGAAAAGGCAGAGGAACCAGAGATCAAATTGCCAACATCCAATGGATCATCAAAAAAGCAAGAGAGTTCCATAAAAACATCTATTTCTGCTTTATTGACTATGCCAAACCCTTTGACTGTGTGGATCACCACAAACTGTGGAAAATTCTTTAAGAGATGGGAATACCAGACCACCTGACCTGCCTCTTGAGAAATCTGTATGCAGGTCAAGAAGCAACAGTTAAAACTGGACATGGAACAACAGACTGGTTCCAAATAGGAAAAGGAGTACATCAAGGCTGTATACTGTCACCCTGCTTATTTAATTTATATGCAGAGTATATCATGCGAAATGCTGGACTGGATGAAGCACAAGCTGGAATCAAGATTGCCAGGAGAAATATCAATAACCTCAAATATGCAGATGACAACACCCTTATGGCAGAAAGCAAATAACTAAAGGGCCTCTTGATGAAAGTGAAAGAGGAGAGCGACAAAGTTGGCTTAAAGCTCAGCATTCAGAAAACCAAGATCATGGCATCTGGTCCCATCACTTCATGGCAAATAGATGGAGAAACAGTGGAAACAGTGTCAGACCTTATTTTTTTGGGCTCCAAAATCACTGCAGATGGTGACTGTAGCCGTGAAATTAAAAGGCGCTCACTCCTTGGAAGAAAAGTTATGACCAACCTAGACAGCATATTAAAAAGCAGAGACATTACTTTGCCAACAAAAGTCTGTCTAGTCAAGGCTATGGTTTTTCCAGTAGTCATGTATGGATGTGAGTGCTGAAGAATTAATGCTTTTGAACTGCGGTGTTGGAGAAGACTCTTGAGAGTCCCTTGGATTGCAAGGAGATCCAACCAGTCCATCCTAAAGGAAATCAGTACTGAATATTCATTGGAAGGACTGATGTTGAAGATGAAACTCCAATACTTTGGTCATCTGATGTGAAGAACTGACTCATTGGAAAAGACCCTGTTGCTGGGAAAGATTGAAGGTTGGAGGAGAAGGGGACTACAGAGGATGAGATGGTTGGATGGCATCACCGACTCAATGGACAAGAGTTTGAATAAACTCGAGGGTTGGTGATGGACAGGGAGGCCTGTCATGCTGCAGTCCATGGGGTCTTAGAGTCAGACACAACTGAGTGACTGTACTGAATGAGAATATACTGTATAGCACAGGGGACTCTATTCAGTGCTCTGTGGTGAACCTAAAGGGAAAAGGAAATCTGAAAGAGGGGAAGTCTGAGTGAATGAACTGAACAGAACTGAACATGGTATATTCAGTTCAATTCAATAAGCAAAAATGAAGTGTTTGTGTTTTCTTCACAAAGAATTTAAGTATCTTCAGATACAATCCTCCGTAATTGTCTTTAACAAAGCTTTTTAATGCTATTATCTCAAAAATAAGCAATTTACAGCAAACCTCCCAAGGCTTTAGATAATATATTGTATTACAGTGCTTTCAAAATTACCATGATTTTTCTTTAATGGGAATTTTCCAACTTTCTAAAAATGTCACTGGCTTTAATTCTCATAAGTCAGAACATAAATACTACATCCTAAATGGGAAAAATATATCTGTGTGCATGGGGCTGGGGAGTGTGAGTATGGGTGTGTATCTATGTTTATGAATGCCATAATCCCTTTAAATAAGAAAGGATATATTGCAAAGCAAAAGTTCAGTAGTTTACCGCCAGGATTGTACACTTGTGCATAAATTTAGTAACAGAAATTCTGTAAACCACTTCATTCTGCTGTTGAAATCTTAGTAAAATACTGAACTGGCAGTAACTTATTTGGGTGACTCCTAATGATTATGTTTTCTAATAGAGGGTAACAGATGTTGACTGGAATTTTTCTTGTATTTCTGAAATTCCAACTAAGGCCCAAAGCTGAAAACAAGTGATACTAAGTTCCTCCTCATGCTTAGCTCAGAGCTTCCAGTAAATCACTCTCACTAGGGTCGAACCCTTCTCTACAAAGGTTACTCATGAAGTGACAAGCTATTCACTGTCTCTGAAGGGGCAGGAGGAGGTTCTTTCCATTCCCCAAAGCAAGGTGAAAGGGAGCTCCGAAATCTAGGATGATTGTGTGAAGGGGAGGATAGCATCTAGCCCTCTGTCATGGAGTTGCAGAGTTGGACACGACTTAGCAATTGAACAACAACAACAATAGGGCCATCCTTGGCTGCCAGTGGAAGAGAATGTTAGCTGACAATGCTGGGAAGTGCCTTTTGAAAGCTGAGGTACAAAGAATGACATCTTCTTGAAATCAAGCAGGACCTGTCGGGCTCCTGGGTATGGAAGCCTTCCACTTCTTGTTTGTAAAGAACAGACTCCCACCTCCATGACCTGTCCTGAGTTCCAAAATTGCAAATTTCACAGTTGCTAATCATGGAAGTGAAGGGATGGAAAGACAGAGGAGGAGCAGCCAAGAAACAATAGTGAAGCCTTGGAGCAGGGTACTGATTCCACTTAACAACATCATTAAGCTCTTTATAGAAGTAAAATTCTCAACAAATGGAAGATGTTTTTCCCAGAGAAGACCACCCAAGGCCAGACTAGAGGAACTAGAGAAGCAAATCAAGAGATTACCTGAGACCAGATTAGAAGAGTACAGGCCCTTCACACATCCTAATCTTATTAACACACACCACCCTTGAGCCATTGCTATAAAATTCCTCACCAAATCTTCCCAGGATAGGACACAAGTTTTCAAGAGCAGGAGCCTGCTGTGTCCCCCTTTGCCAGGCAAAGAAATAAAGCCATTTTTTTTTCTAATTCATCCAAAACTATATCTCTGAGATTTGATTTAGCACTGGTTGCACAACTTTTTAGTTCCTCCTCCACAATGAGGAGGACAGAGTGTTTGATATGTATCCCCTGAGGCCAGTACACGCTAAGGCTGAGGTTTTTCAGAACATACGAGAAAGACACACTTATCTGCTTCCCAACTCCCCTACCTTTCTGCTATCCCAACCCTCTTCTCTCTTATAAGTAGCTATGACAGTATCTCCAACTAAGGGGAGAGAAAGCAAAGAGTTTTGGATTAAGTTTGAGATTAAAGTTTTAAAATGAATACTATATAACTATTAACAAATGAGATAGTTCTAATATACAAAGTGACTAAAACGTCATGCAGTTAGACCTTGGCATTGTTAAGATGACACTTAACCAATTGGAGAAACTGAAATTGGTAGTGTTGGGATAATTATTGGAAGAAATAAAGGAACTTATTTTCCCTCAAAATGTTGAGAATCTTCAAAAATAGATTGCAATAACAATATGCATTCCATAATTATCAGTTCAGTTCAGTTACTCAGTCATGTCTGACTCTTTGTGACCTCATGAACTGCAGCATGCCAGGCCTCCCTGTCCATCACCAACTCCGAGTCCACCCAAACCCATGTTCATTGAGTCGGTGATGCCATCCAACCATCTCATCATCTGTTGTCCCCTTCTCCTCTTGCTCTCAATCTTTCCCAGCATCAGAGTCTTTTCAAATGAGTCAGCTCTTCGCATCAGGTGGCCAAAGTATTGGAGTTTCAGCTTCAACTGAATTTTGATAATTCCATAATTATCACCATTCATTTATGAAGGAGGGAAACCATCTACTGTAGCTCAGATGGCAAAGAATTTGCCTGAAATGTGGGAGACCCAGTTCAATCCCTGGCTCAGGAAGATCTAGAGAAGGAAATGGCAACCCACTCCAGTATTCTTGCCTGGAAAATCCCATGGACGGAGGAGCCTGGTAGGCTACAGTCCATGGGGTCGCAAAGAGTTGGACATGACTTCACGACTTCACTTTCACTTTCACTTTTCACCCAAGTCAAATTTAGACCTGTAACTCCCTTGTTGGTGTACCCAAATGGAAAAATTAGAGCATAAGTAGTTATGTATGATTTCTCATATTCTTCAGAAAATACTACGTACTGAAACAGCTACCCACATTTCTTGCTCAGTGATAACTGTTCTACCAATAATAAAGTTTTCAATTACGACAACAAGGAGAATTATAAAGTATCAATACTATTATACATGTAACAATTATAACAAAATAAATGAATGCCAAAGTTTATGACTTTATCTGTGATAAAGAATAGCACTGCGATAAAACATAGCATAATAACAGAAACCATGTCTCTTGAATAATACATCAAATCAAACAGGCAGGAGAATTTTACAACTCATAGCTGACAAACTAACCTTAAAATATCTCAACCAAATCACCGTAATAATAATTTTGGATTAATCAGAACTTACAGGAATTTGGGCCAGTGCTGCCAGAAATATACATTCATTCATTTTCTCTGTCTTTCTCTCTGATAACAATTTCCCATCAGCATTCAGTTCAGCTCAGTTCAGTCGCTCAGTCGTGTCCAACTCTTTGTGACCCCATGAATCACAGCATGCCAGGCCTCCCTGTCCATCACCAACTCCCAGAGCCTACCCAAACTCATGTCCATCGAGTTGGTGATGCCATCCAGCCATCTCATCCTCTGTCATCCTGTTTGCCTCCTGCCCCCAATCCCTCCCAGCATCAGAGTCTTTTCCAATGAGTCAACTCTTTGCATGAGGTGGCCAAAGTACTGGAGCTTCAGCTTTAACATCAGTCCTTCCAAAGAAATCCCAGGGCTGATCTCCTTCAGAATGGACTGGTTGGATCTCCTTGCAGTCCAAGGGACTCTCAAGAGTCTTCTCCAAACATCACAGTTCAAAATACCAAATCTTCGGCACTCAGCTTTCTCCACAGTCCAACTCTCACATCCATACATGAGCACTGGAAAAACCATAGCCTTGACTAGACAAACAGCATTAAAAGTTAACTAAGAAAACCTCCTGAAAGCCATTTTCAAACCTTCCATAATGTGCAATTGAAAAGCTTCTTTTCAATAAAAAAATATAAATTTGTAAAATTAATATAAAGGTTAATAAAAAACAGTTCTGAAAACCACTTACATCTATGTTGTCCAATTTAGACTATTGTATTATTCAACACTGTTGTTCCTTCAGAAGGCCATGCTACTGTGAGTATGTTAGGGTATTTCCGTTAGTGCTCTGAGTGATGTAGGTTGAGATTGTTGTTGCTGTTGCTGTTTAGGTGCTAAGTCATGTCCGACTCTTTGTTACACCATGGATTGTAGCCTACCAGGGTCCTCTGTCCATGAATACTGGCAGTACGTTGCCATTTCCATCTCTAAGGCATCTTCCCAACCCAGGGATTGACCCCCATCTCCTGCATTGGCAGGTGGATTCTTTACCACTGAGCCATCAGGGAAGCCCCAGGTTGGGATTACTGGTAATTTCGTTGACTTCTTTATCCTTTTCTCATTTCCCACATTTTCTGCAATGAATATTTTTTCCTCGAAGCAACACATTAATGAGACAAAATGTAAAAACTAATCAATTAGGAACAATGGATAAATAGGTACTCATAACTAGAGAAAGATGATTACACTACTTTTCACATTTATTTAGATAGATATGGTAAAAAAATCACAGTGTTAAAGAAAGAAAGCTTGCTCTCACAGGTTGTATACTTACATAAATGGATAATTAGAAGAAATTGTTAGTTCAGTTCAGTTCAGTTCAATCGCTTAGTCGTGTCTGACTCTTTGCAACCCCATGAACCACAGCACGCCAGGCCTCCCTGTCCATCACCAACTCCCGGAGTACACCCAACCTATGTCCATGGAGTCGGTGACGCCATCCAACCATCTCATCCTCTGCCGTCCCCTTCTCCTCCTGCCCTCAATCTTTCCCAGCATCAGGGTTTTTTCAAATGAGTCAGCTCTTAGCATCAGGTGGCCAAAGTATTGGACTTTCAGCTTCAACATCAGTCCTTCCAATGAACACCCAGGACTTATCTCCTTTAGGATGGACCTCCTTGCAGTCCAACGGACTCTCCAGAGTCTTCTCCAACACCATAGTTCAAAAGCATCAATTCTGCACTCAGCTTTCTTTATAGTCCAACTCTCACATTCATACATGACTACAGGAAAAACCATAGCCTTGACTAGGCAGACTTTTGTTGACAAAGTAATGTCTCTGCTTTTTGATATGCTGTTTAGGTTGGTCATAACTTTCCCTCCAAGTTAAAGTGATATCAAAAATAGTGCATAAACTAAGAAAATATATTTGTTATTTTCTTGATAATCTTCTCCGGGTATCCCTTTATCAGGTCTTAATTTTCTGAATGTTTAAGAGATCATATAAAATTCAAATAATATTACTTGACTCAAATTTTGAAATTAACCAACTACATTCAAAAGTTTATATGATGCTTGAATGCCCAGTCATTCAGTTGTGTCCAACTCTTTGTGACTCCATGGACTGTAATCCACTAGGCTTCTCTGTCCATAGGATTATCCTGGCAAGTATACTGGAATGGGTTGCCATGTCCTCCTCTAACTGATGCTTATTTAATTACTTTTTACAACATGCTCTCACATTTCAAACATTATGCAATCTCTATGAGAAATACTGTTTGTTTTTTTTGGAAATAAGAAAAAATTGAAGAAGTTAAAATATATCATTCATGTACACTGCTTTGGTACTTTCTTTATTCTTGTTACACTATGATAAAATAATACAATACTGTCCATTCTAATCAAACATACTTCTTTCCTACATATTCGTACTTTTGCATAGTTAGAGTAGATATATTCTATTGTTATATTCAGAGTAAAGTAGAACACTTCAAACATAATACTTTCACTTGTTTTAGATAACCAAGAGGAAAATTAAAATTACATAGTTCAGGCATTATTTACTTTCCATTAAGTTTTCGAAATTCAGCTTTTGTACCATTAAATTATAAACTATTTCAGGCATGCACTTTGCTGGTGGTCCAATAGTTAAGAATCCACCTGCCAATGCAGAGAACATGAATTTGACTCCTGATCCATGAAGATCCCACATGCCATGGAGCAACTATGCCCGTGCACAAAAATTACTGAGCCTATGCTCTAGGACCTGCATGCCCCACAACTCCCAAGTTCACATGCCTAGAGCTCTACAGGAAGAGAAGCCACCGCAATGAGAAGACCACACAACCACAACAAGGACTAGTCCCGACTCACCACAACTAGCGAAAACCCTCACGTAGCAAAGAAGACCCAGGACAACCAAAAGCAAATAAGAAAGACAGTTGGTTCTGCCAATTTACAAAGAAGATAAAAAAATTAACTATTTTTAGGCAAAATTTGACTCTATATTGGAAAGCTCAGACCCTTGAGCATGTCAAGTTAAACCTCTATCCAGGTCTTGGTATTCTCTTTTATAACAATGGGATAACTCTGCCTCAGAAATTTATTGGTTAAATCTATTTACATATATTAATGATTCTACTACAAACTGTAAATAATAGCAGTAGTATTACTATCATACACCACATCTTTTTGTCTGGTACTTACGGAACTTACATACTAACCCTCAAACTACATGAGTTTCTATAATTATTTTAGCTTAAAAATAACTGGAAGATATTAGTAACAAACATATTAATCCATCCAATCATTCTTCTCTTCTATACTTCCATTAGTGAGTGTGTTGAAGTTTCGTTTTCTCTTTTTTTAAAACTCCCTGAATCATGTACAGTCAAGTTAAACAATATTACTGATTTATGACAAAATACTAGAGATGTATATTAAGTTCTGTCAATGCCCTAACTTCCTTCCTACCTTTAAGGCTTCCTTGTCCATGCTAAGGATACCTAGGTTAGCCTGTCAAACATGGTACAAGTATCTGGTGCTTCCTAAACCTAATATATTCTCATTTGAGTCATTAAGTTGTGAAAGTAACTCTTGAAACGCACATAATATTTAAATGACTAATCAACACTGAATTCAGTGAAGTTTATTTTCTTACTGGAAACTCCTTAAAATCCATTAGCTTCCTTCATCTCACGTTCAGTAGAGATGAGCATGTGATCACCATCTGTGTTCAGGTAAATCATTCTTTACCTACTTCTTTCCAGAATGACCTGCCCAGCTCTTAAATTTTGCTCTCTAGTCTACTGACATGCGTTTGATTGCTATCATCCTTTTGAGACCAACATTTTCCTTCTTTTCATTCTACTCATACAATTCTATAATAGCCACAATTATGAATGTCAAATGACATGAACTTAAGAAACCAATAAAAGGAGGGGCAAAATGAGACACTGTGAAAAAATGAGTGAGTAGAGTCCCCTGGCAGCAGCTGCTCATGATGATGACAGGGGCCTGATGATAGACAGTATCCAAAAGAAAACAGAAGGACGATTCTAAAAATCACAGCAAATGTCTAGACAAAGAGTTTAAAGAACCAACAAAGCACATATGATCTTTAAGATGGTCTCAAAGGTTAGAAGCAGTCTTGGCCATATCGTTTCATCTTAAAATATGACTGAGTAATATATATTCTGAAAAGGCAAGAAAACAGCAAAATGTTTCTGTAAAAAATACTTACTGCAGGATTACATGTAACAGTGAAAATAGAACCAGCCAAAATGTTCATCAGTAAATGTCTGGATAAGTAAACTGCATTTCTTTGAATAATTAAAATTATGCAACCATTAAAATTAATGAAAGAATATCTATGTATTTAGTGGCATAGAAAGATATCTAAATAATATGAGTAACTAGAAAGTATTTGAGATAGTAAAAATATTGAGATTCCATGTACAGGTGTATATTTAAAGAAAAGGGATCTGCAAAGGCATTTACAGTTTTGGTTGTTTGTGCATATGTGTATGTTTTGGTGCTGGGGTTACAGGGAACTTTCACTTTATAAATGCCTGTATTATTTAAAGTTTATAATAATGCATTTCTCTTAAATGCAAGAAAACAATACAGATAATTGAGAAAGAGAATAAAAGAGAAAGGAAAATAAAGAATGAAAATAAATCATGAAATACTGACTAACTTATAATAAAGTTAGATCTGAAAGTAACTGGTAAAAATTAAGGGAGTACCATTCTGAGAAAGAAGGAAATTTCCTAAAAACGATTCCTACAGAGGCCTTGAGCAATGGAAGAATGAAACTATGTTCTATATGATTTATATGCCTGTTTTTAAATAATAACACTGTATGCAATCACCATGATAAACAAGGTGAGGGAATCATTACATTCCACTTTTAAGTTTTTTCTCAGGAACCTCAATTTTTATTATTTGGAAAAGTGTTTCAAGGAAATAAAACCAAATGGGGCATAATAAATTTTGTTTGATAAAATGATAAATACTTAGAACTCCTATAGCTCATGAGGAAAGGGAGTGGTTTAAGATTCTCCTTTTTTAAAATAGAAACACTACAGGTTATTTCATTGTACACATTTTAGAGGAAAATGAGAAAGATTCCTAACAGCAAAAAACTTTTGTTTTTCATTAGGAGGAAAATTATAGCATTTTCAAATAAGACACTGATAGCTTTTGTTATCAAAAATATCTATACACTGTTACAGCATGTATACTGTATTGTTTTCAGCTACTTAAGACATTTTTCTTTTTAAATACTTGTGATGTTCATAAAGTCTCTGGTTATTTTATATATAAAGCACATACTGTAATACATGTTATAGTTTTCCCTTTCAATTGATTTTCTTCAACAGCCACCACAGTTCACATCTGGGGAACAAAAGTGTAATAACTCAGTTATAGACTGACTCCAGATTCTCTGTGGACAAGGAGTTGAATTTAAAGATAATAGCTTAACATGCCTGATTCAGTATCAAAATAACAAGAATATTAAAAATTTTAGCTTTGGCAGCCTAAGCTTAGAAATATGAGTTCATGAACAAATAAAGGGAGCCATAATTAGGTAAAGATCCATGTAATATGGGGCTGCCCAGGTGGCTCTGTTGTAAAGAATCCACTTGCCAATGCAGGAGATGTAGGAGATGCTGGTTCAATCCCTAGGTCAGGAAGATCCCCTGGAGGAGGGAATGTCAACCTGCTCCAGTATTATTGACTGGGAAATCTGATGGAGAAAGGAGCCTGGCAGGCTACAGTCCATGGCGTTGCAAATAGTCAAGACATGACTTGAGTATGCACACACAAATGTACACACACACACACACCATGTACTATACAAAGAAACAACTGAGAGAAATCTAAAGATCTGAGAAAGTCAGCCATGGAAATATATGAGGATCCCCCTGGAGTATATGCAGAATTTATAAGACACCTATTCCACAGGAGGATTTGAAAGAATGCCCATATATCCCACCCAGCATTCCAACAAGGTAAAGTAATTACTTTATATATTTTTAATAAATAGCAAATAATCTATAATATGCAAAGCAGTGCTGGGGACAGTGCTCAGGCCATACTCTAAACAGATTTAACCTGATTTCCTGATAGTATCTATTTAGTACAACCGTAGCACCCAACATCATGTTATGAATGTAGTCTTTAAATGTCTTTTTTTTTTTTTCCCAAATACAAGTTTTCCTGGAACTTACAAATCAAAACGAAGATTCTCTTTTTCTTCAAAAAAGTAGTCCAGAATAAACTTTCTTACAAAATCAGGATTTAAAGTATTATCAATTACTTCAGTCCTTCCAAACTGTTGAGAAAAAAAAAAAAAAGACAGGTTAAAAGCAAGCTTTGCATGGTTACTTATTGCAGTATAGAACTTATTATTAATAGATTTCCTTGAAAACACAATAAATATTCAAATGCTTGATAAAGCCCTTCAGAAAAGATTTTAAAGATCAAATCATCCCTCTTCAACACTCAGGGAATTCAGAAAATGAGCCCTGAGTTCATACAAATTTATTAGAAAAGCAGCTTCTGAAAATTCACATAACAACTGTATACTTCCTCCACTTTTTCCCCACTTGAAAGACAAATCCTTTTCCATTCAAAAGAAGTTATTTCTACCTTTAGTTTATCACAAATATTTTTCTTAACCTAGTGCATAACTAAGCCAACCAATGCATATTCTTACAACCGGAGGGTACAGTTGTAAGAATATGTGTTCATATTCAGTTCATAATCAAGTAGGCTTCTACATAGAATAGTTTCTTAGCTATGTTCTGGGAAGAACTTTCTGATAATATATTACACACTTCAGTCATTTTGTTTTTGTTTTCTTCTCTTTTAATTCTTAAAGTATCTAGACAGTCAAAATGAGACCTATGCTTCTTGCATGTTTTTAAGCTACTGTACTATTTTTGCTTGAAAAAATAAGTTTTTCATCTTAGGGGAAATGGAAACCAATAAATAAAACTCCATATCTAGTACTCTTTCCTTGCAATGTGAAGGAAGATCATCTGCACTGCTTTTAAAGATGATCAAAAATACAAATCTCATATCTCTTTTTTTGTATTTGGCTTTCCTTCTTTCCCTTCTAAAGATTCTAAAGAGGGAACCTTAACCTTTAGTTCTGAACAATATTATCAGTTCACTTCAGTTCAGTTAAGTGGCTCAGTCATGTCCAAAACTTTGTAACCGCATGGACTGCAGCACACCAGACTTCCCTGTCCATCACCAATTTCCCGAAGCTTGCTCAAACTCATATCCATCCAGTCAGTGATGCCATCCAACCATCTCATCCTCTGTTGTCCCCTTCTCCTTCTGCCTTCAATCTTTTCCAGCATCAGGGTCTTTCCCAATGAGTCATTTATTTGCATCTTGAGAACCACATGAAAATATTATGCGTGCTGTCTTATCAGAGAACTAACTTACTAAAGTTCAAAGAAAAACTTTTTATTAGGAATAATGAAACAACTAGAATCCGCCTGTGAATGCAAAAGATGCAGGTTCAGTCCCTGGGCTGGAAATCCCAGGGAGAAGACTGAATCCCACGTTCAGTCCCCTGGAGAAGAAAATGGCAACCCACTCCAGTAGAATACTGTCTGGGAAATCCCATGGACAGAAGACCCTGGTAGGCTACAGTCATAGGATCACAAAAGAGTCCAGCACAACTTAGCGACTAAACAACAAGAAAATTATCAATCCATCATAAAGTAAAGGTCATGAGTTTATCACATAAATTGTGATAATAAAACTATGATAGAAAATATTGATGATGAAGATTCATTATGGCTATTACTAACTATCCAAAAAAGAACTAGGTTGCAGAAGCTTATGCATTGGGCAATGTTTTGTATCTCGGACCAAAATCATAAGGGCAAACCATAACCCAGGTAACTAATTCAACATTTCAAAAATATTAAACATTTATCTGAACAATAATAGTAATTACAGTCACCATTTATTGAGTACTCTACTTTGTTCTTCCCTGGTGGCTCAGACGGTAATCTGCCTGCCAATGTGAGAGATGTAAGAGACATGGGTTTGATCCCTGGTTTGGGAAGATGCCCTGGATACTGGAATGGCAACTGTATTGCTGATGCTACTCACAGTGCCAATTGTCTTGCTGTTCACTGTCTGTACTGTTGGCTGAACCCACGGCAGACAAAGCACAAAGCAAAAGGCTGGAAGAAGACCTGAGGAGAGGTAGGAACTGCAGACACATTTATTCTCTCCTGGCTGACACAAGACAAAGCAGCAGCCACAGCATAACCTAACACAACACAAACCTCTCTCTTGGCTGGCACAGAGGCCATAACAGCATTCACTCCTGGCTGAAGCAGCAGCTGTAGCAGGAGACACACTATATTCTCTCTTCTCGTGGCTGACTCAGCAGACGCAGCTGTGAGGCAGCAGTAATGCCCGCTGCTTTTTAGGTAGAGCTCATATATCAGTGTGCATATATTACAGCCCAAAGTAGCCTGTGACCAAACAAGTACCTCATGTTGCATATGTGCAGTGCTACAAATGACCTCAGCTGTAACACAGTATTTACAAAATGTGAGGTGAGTGAGCCTGAACAGCCTTCTTGGCTAATTTGCTCTCTCCCCACAGCAGCCTCTTGCAGTTTTCTTGCCTGGAATTCCCATTGACAGACTATGGTCCATGGGGTCACAAAGAATCAGGCACAATTGAGAGACTAACACTTTCACTTTCACTTACTTTGTTCTAAGCACTTGTCACACATTACTTTAAA
Organism: Capra hircus; assembly: GCF_001704415.2. Classification (NCBI taxonomy): domain Eukaryota; kingdom Metazoa; phylum Chordata; class Mammalia; order Artiodactyla; family Bovidae; genus Capra; species Capra hircus. Next base: position 41,765,263 of record NC_030812.1, on the reverse strand, counting down.
TCTTTATCATAACTCCATAAGGTAGGTATTAGTATTCTTGTTTAAAGATGAGAAAATTGATGTATAGTGTCCTAACCTAATCCACCTTGGTTACAAAATCTACTTTCATTCTTTCTAGGACTCTTCTCTATTTCAGCATAGAATATATTAGGCCCTGGGAAGATTCAAAAATAAGCCTATCCTCGGTCGTTAATTTTAAAGAAATGGGAATAGGACATGTACCAAATAACCCAGGAGAACCCACGCACCCAACAAAAGCAGTGCAGAGGTCAAGAAGTAAAAATCTGAATCAGACAGAATCAGGGCCCTCCCAGCCTTTGTCCTGCCAGGAGGCAAGATGGTCTTCAGACCAAAGCAAAATGTATCAAATGAGCAAATGTATAACACTCTCAAAGAGAAACTCAGCCAGTACCCATATTCCTCAGCACTCGAATCCTTCTTGTGGATTTTAACACAAACCTCACTCAGAAGGAAGACAATAGAGTGGAATTCTCATGGTAAGGTTTACTGAGTTGCATGTAGGCCAGCAATTTGGGCCACAGCTCAATTCAGTTCAGTTCCTCAGTTGTGTCTGACTCTTTCCGACCCATGGACCACAGCACACCAGGCTACTCTGTCCCTCACCAACTCCCAGAGCTTGCTCAAACTCATGTCCATCGAGTTGGTAATGCCATCCAACCATCTCTTTCTCTGTCATCCCCTTCTCCTCCTGCCTTCAATCTTTCCTAGCATCAGAGTCTTTTCCAATGAGACAGTTCTTCGCATCAGGTGGCCAAAGTATTGGAGCTTCAATTTCAGCATCAGTCCTTCCAATGAATATCCAGGGCTGGTTTCCTTTAGGACTGACTGGTTTCATCTGCTTGCAGTCCAAGGGACTCTCGTGTCTTCTTCAATACCATGGTTCAAAATTATTAATTCTTCAGTGCTCAGCTTTCTTTATGGTCCAACTCTCACATCCATACATGACCACTGGAAAAACCATAGCTTGAACTAGATAGACTTTTGTTGCCAAAGTCAAGCCTCTGCTTCTGCTTCTGCTTTTTAATATCCTGTTTAAGTAGGTCATAGCTTTTCTTCCACAGAGCAATCATCTTTTAATTTAATGGCTGCAGTCACCTTCTGCAGTGATTTTGGAGCCCAAGAAAATAAAGTCTGTCACTGTTTCCATTGTTTCCCCATCTATTTGCCATGAAGTGATGGGACCTGATGCCATTATCTTAGGTTTTTTGAATGTTGAGTTTTAAGCCAACTTTTTTACTCTCCTCTTTCACATTCATCAAGAGGCTCTTCAGCATCTTTTCACTTATTGATATAAGGGTGGTATCATCTGCATTTCTGAGGTTATTGATATTTCTGCTAGCAATCTTGATCCCAGCTTGTGCTTCATCCAGCCCAGAATTTCACATGATGAAAGTTAAGTTATATAAGTTAAACATATAAGTTTATGCATATAAGTTAAATAAATAAGGTGACAATAGACAGCCTTGACATACTCCTTTCCAAATTTGGAACCAGTCTGTTGCTCAATGTCTGGTTCTAACTGTTGCTTCTTGACCTGCATACAGATTTCTCAGGAGGTAGGTAAGGTGGTCTGGTATGCCCATCTCTTGAAGAATTTTCCACAGTTTGTTGTGATCTGCAGTCAAAGGCTTTGACATAGTCCATAAAACAGAAGTAAATATTTTTCTGGGACTCTCTTGCTTTTTTCGATGATCCAACAGATGTTGGCAATTTGATCTCTGGTTGCTGTGCCTTTTCTAAATTCAGCTTGAATATCTGGAGGAAAGGCCTCTGAGCCATTAAAACAAGTTTGTCTTAAGGGACAATGACTTTTCAGCAATATGGTTGGCTGAGGATACTCTGCTATCTCAACAGAAGATTAACATGAAGCCATTAAAATTTTAGCTAAGCATCTATTAAATATGAACATCTAATATGCCTCCTGACACATAGCCCTGAAATTGCTTTTAACAGTATCACTAGTGACCTTCATATTGCTAAATTAAGTGGTCACATTTCAGCTTTCATTATATCAGACTATCAGTAGCATTGAACAGAGTTGCCCATTTCCTCCTTTTTGAAGCAGCCTCTTCCGATTCTTTGACACCACATTCCCCGGTTTTTCTCTTCTTAGATTCTCAGATATGCAACCTCTCGTCAGTACAATTTCAGGCCTTCTTCATCTGCCTATATTCACTCTTCTATTAGATTACTTACTCTGTTCTTTGGCTTTATATCCCATCTACATGATGATAAATTCCAGATGTGTATCATCAACTCAGATTTGCCTCTAAGTAAAGATGGATGAATCATAGCAGGGAGCTCTGACAAAACGTGATCCATTGGAGAAGGGAATGGCAAACCACTCCAGTATACTAACCATGAGAACCCCATGAACTGTATAAAAAGGCTAAAAGATATGACACTAAAAGATGAGTCCCCCAGGTTGGAAGGCATCCAATATGCTGCTGGGAAAGAGCAGAAAACAACAACCAATAGTTCCGGAAAGAATGAAATGGCAGGCCAAAGCAGAAATGACCCTCAGTTTTGGATGTGCTTAGTGATGAAAGTAAATCCAATGCTGAAAAGAAGAGTTTTCCATAGGAACTTGGAATGTTAGGATCATAAATTAAGGTAAATTGAATGTGGTTAAGCAGGAGATGACAAGAGTAAATAAACATTGACATATTAGGAATCAGTGAACTAAAATAGATGGGAATAGGTGAATTTAACTCAGATGACTATTATATCTACTACTGCGGGCAAGAATCCCTTAGAAGAAATGGAGTAGCCCTCATAATTAACAAAAGAGTCGAAATGCAGTACTTGCGTGCAACCTTGAAAATGACAGAATGATCTCAGTTCATTTCCAGAGCAACCCATTCAATATCCCAGTAATGCAACTCTACGCTCCAACCATAGATGTAGAAGAAGCTGAAGTTTATAAGTTCTATGAAGACCTAGAAGATCTCCTAGACTAATAGCAAAAAAACATGTCTTATTCATCATAGGGGACTGGAAGGCAAAAGTAGGAAGTCAAGAGATTCCTGGAGTAACAGGCAAGTTTGGCCTCAAAGTACAAAATGAAACAGGGTGAAAGCTAACAGAATTCTGCCACGAGAACATGCTGGTCATAGCAAACATCCTTTTTCAACAATACAAGAGATAACTTTACACATGGATTTCACCAAATGGTCATACCAAAATCAGATTGATTACATTCTTTGTAGACAAAGATGGAGAAGCTATATCCAGTCAGCAGAAACAAGACCTGGAGCTGGCTGTGGGTCAGATCATCATCACAGCAAAAATCAGGCTTAAACTAAAGAAGGCAGGGAAAACCACTAGGCCAGTCAGATATGACTTATATGAAATCCCCCATAAATATACAGTGGAGATGACAAATAGAATGAAGATATTAGATCTAGTAAACAGAGTGCCTGAAGAACTAAGGACAGAGGTCCATCATATTGTAGAGGAGGCAGCGAACAACACCATCCCAAAGAAAAAGAAATGCAAGAAGACAAAGCAGTTGTCTGACAAAGAAGACAAACTAGTTGTCTTTACAAAGAGCGGAGGAAAGAAGAGAAGCAAAAAGCAAGGGAGAAAGGGAAAGGTACACTCACTAAGTGCAGAGTTCCACAGAATAGCAAGGAGAGACAATGCCTTCTTCAATGAGCTATGCAAAGAAATAGAGAAAAACTAAGGAAAGGGCAAGACTAGTAATATCTTCAAGGAAACTGGAAAAATCAAAGGAATATTTCATGCAAAGATGGGCACAATAAAGGACAGAAACAGTAAAGACCCAACAGAAGCAGAAGAGATCAAGATGAGATGGAAAGGATACACGGAAGAACTGTACAAAAAGGATTTCAATGACCCAGATAACCACAATGGTGATCTCTCACTCAGAGCCAGACATTCTGGAGTGTGAAGTCAAGTGGATGTGAGGAAGCACATAAAGCTAGTGGAGGTGATGGAACTCCAGCTGAGCTATTTAAAATCTTAAAAGATGATGCTATTAAAGCACTGCACTCAATATGTTAGCAAATTGGAAAGCCCAGCAGTGGCCACAGGAGTGGAAAAGTTCAATCTTCATCCCAATTCCCAAGAAGAGCAGTACTAAAGAATGTCCAAACCACTGGACAATTGTATTCATCTCCAAGGCTACTAAGGTTATGCTCAAAATCCTCCAAGCTAGGCTTCAGCATTACATGAACCAAGAAGTTTCAGACATTCAAGCTAGGTTTAGAAAAAGCAGAGAAACTACAGAGCAAATTGCTAACATTTGCTGGATCATACAAAGCAAGGGAATTCCAGAAAAACATCTACCTCTGTTTCATTGACTACACTAGAGCCTTTGACGTTGTGGATCATAACAAACTGTGGAAAACTCTTAAAGAGATGGGAATATCAGATGATCTTACCTCTTTTCCTGAGAAACTTGTATGCCGTTAAAGAAGCAACAGTTAGAACACTGTATGGAACAACTGACTGGCTCAGGACTGAGAAAGGAGTATGACAAGGCTGTTTATTGTCACTTTGTTTAGATATCTTATATGCAGAGCACATCATGCAAAAATGCCAGGCTGGATGAAGCAGAAGCTGGAATCAAGATTGCAGGGAGAAATATCAACAACCTCAGACATGCAGATGATACCACTCTAAAGGCAGAAAGCAAAGAGGAACTAAAGAGCCTCTTTATGAAGGTGAAGGAGAAGAGTGAAAAAGTTGGCTTAAAACTCAATATTAAAAAAAAAAAAAACTAAGATGATGTCATCTGGTCCCATCACTTCATGGCAAATAGAGGGGGAAAAGGTGGAAGCAATGACTAATTTCTTCTTCTTGGGCTCTAAAATCAATTTGGATGGTGACTTGCAGCCAGGAAATTAGAAGACTGCTTCTTGGCAGGAAAACTATGACAAACCTAGACACTGTGTGTGAAAGCAGAGACATCACTTTGCTGACAAAGATCCATATAGTCAAATCTATGGTCTTTTCAATAGTCATGTACAGATGTGACAGCTGGAAAATAAAGAAGGCAGTGAAGTGAAAGTCACTCAGGTGTGTCTGACTCTTTGCGACCCTGTGTACTATATAATAGTCCATGGAATTCTCTAGGCCAGAATACTGGAGTGGATAGCCTTTCCCTTCTCCAGGTGATCTTCCCAACCCAGGGATCAAACCCAGGTTTCCCTCAGTACAGGAAGATTTTTTAACAGCTGAGCCACAAGGGAAGGACAAAAATACTGGAGTGGGTACTCTATCCCTTCTCCAGTGAATCTTCTTGACCCAGGAATCAAACAGGGGTCTCCTGCACTGCAGGTCAATTCTTTACCAACTGCACTATCAGGGAAGCCAAAGAAGGCAGAACACTGAAGAACTGATGCTTTTGAACTGTGATTCTGGAAAAGACTCTTGAGAATCCCTTGGAAAGCAAGGAGATCAAACCAGTTAATCCTAAAGGAAAGCAACCCCGAATACTCATTCTTAGAACTGATGTTGAAGCTGAAGCTCCAGTACTTTGGCCACCTTACGTGAACAGCAGACTCATTAGAAAAGACCACGATGCTGGGAAAGATTGAAGGCAGAAAGAGAAGAGGGTGACAGAGGATGAGATGGTTGGATGGAATCACAGATTCAAGGGACATGAACTTGGGCAAACTCCAGGAGGTGGTGAGGGACAGGGAAGCCTGGCATGCTGCAGTCTATGGGGTCACGACATGACATTGTGGCTGAACAACAACAACAAAGACTCATGCATACAACTATCTTGTTGACTTATACCTGTGGTTTTCTTATGGGGTCCTCACAATTAACATTTAAACTTAAGTATTTATTTTATACCACAGCTACCATCCCCGTGCTTTCTGACATAGGGTGGTGTCATCGGCACATCTTTGGTTACTGGTATTTTTCCCGGAATTCTTGATTTCAGCTTGTGCTTCATCCAGCCCGGCATTTTGCATGATGTACTCTGCATATAAGTTAAATAAGCAGAGTGACAATATACAGCCTTGACATACTCCTTTCCAAATTTGGAACCAGTCCATTGTTCTATGTCCTGTTCTAACTGTTGCTTCTTGACCTGCATATAGATTTCTCAGGAGGCAGGTAAGATAGTCTGGTATTCCCATCTCTTTAAGAATTTTCCAATACAATCCCAAAGAAAGGTAATGACAAAGAATGTTTGGCATTCCAATCCCAAAGAAAGGCAATGTCAAAAGAATGCTCAAACTACTGTACAATTGCACTCACCTCACACACTAGCACAGTAATGCTTTAAATTCTTCAAGCCAGGCTTCAACAGTTTGTGAACCGTGAACTTCCAGATGTTCAATCTGGATTTTAAAAAGGCAGAGGAACCAGAGACCAAAATGCCAATATCCATTGCATCATCAAAAAAGCAAAGAGAGTTCCAAGAAAACATCTACTTCTGCTTTATTGAGTACACCAAAGACTTTGACTGTGTGGATCACAGTAAACTGTGGAAAATTATGACACCACTCTTATGGCAGAAAGTGAAGAAGAACTAAAGAGCATCTTGATGAGAGTGAAATAAGAAAGTGAGAAAATTGGCTTAAAACTCAACATTCAAAAAACTAAGATCATGGCATCTGGTCCCATCACTTCATGACAATTAGATTGGGAAGTAGTGGAAACAGTAACTTTATTTTGGGGGCTCCATAATCACTGCAAATGGTGACTAGAATCATGAAATTAAAAGACGCTTGCTCACTGGAAGAAAATTATGACCAACCTAGACTGCATATTAAGAAGCAAAGACATTACTTTACCAACAAAGGTCCATCTAGTCAAGGCAATGGTTTTTCCAGTAGTCATGTATAGATGGGATAGTTGGACTATAAAGAAAGCTGAGTGCTGAAGAGTTGATGCATTTGAACTGTTATGTTGGAAAAGACTCTTGAGAGTTCCTTGGACTGCAAGGAGATCCAACCAGTCCATCCTAGAGGAAATCAGTCCTGAATATTCATTGGAAGAACTGATTCTAAGGCTGAAACTCCAATACTTTGCCCACCTGATGCAAAGAACTGACTCATTGGAAAAGACCCTGATTCTGGGAGAGATTGCAGATGGGAGGGGAAGGGGATGACAGAGGATGAGATGGCTGGATGGCATTACTGACTCGATGGACATGAGTTTGAGCAAGCTCTGGGAGTTGATGATAGACAGGGAAGCTGGAGTAATTCTGTCTACGAGGTCACAAAGATTCGGACACGACTGAGATTTTCCAGTTTGCTGTGACCGCACAGTCTAAGGCTTTCATGTAGTCAATAAAGCAGAAATAGATGTGTTTTTTTTTTTTTTCGGAATTCTCTTGCTTTTTCTATGATCTAATGTATGTTGGCAATTTGATATCTGGTTTCTCTGCCTTTTCTAAATCCAGCGTGAACATCTGGAAGTTCTCAGTTCACATACTGTTGAAGCCAGCTTAGAGAATTTTGAGCATTATTTTGATAGTGTGTGAGATGAGTGCAATTGTGCAGTAGTTTGAACATTCTTTGGCATTGCCTTTCTTTGGGATTGGAATGAAAACTGCCTTTTTACAGTCCTGTGGCCACTGCAGAGTTTTCCACATTTGGTGGCATATTGAGTGTAGAACTCTCAGAGCATATTTTTTAGGATTAGAAATAGTTCAGCTGGAATATCATCACCTCCACTAGCTTTGCTCATAGTGATGCTTCCTCAGGCCCACTTGACTTCACATTCCAGGATGTCTGGCTCTAATTGAGTCATCACCCCATCATGGTTATCTGGGTCATTATGATATTTTTTTGTATACTTTTGTGTATTCTTGCCACTGTTTCTTAATATCTTCTGCTTCTGTTAGGTCCATAACATTTCTATCCTTTATTGTGCCTGTCTTTGCATGAAATTTTTCCTTGATATCTCTAATTTTCATGAAGAGATCTCTAGTCTTTCCCATTCTGTTGTTTTCCTCCATTTCTTTGCATTGTCCACTTAGCAAGGCTTTCTTTCCTTTCCTTTCTATTCTTCAGAATTCCTTATCAGATGTTTATATCTTTCCTTTTCTCCCTTGCCTTTTACTTATCTTCTTTTCTCAGCTATTTATAAGGCTTCCTCCTACAACTATTTTGCCTTTTTGCATTTTTTCTTCTTGGGGATGGTTTTGTTCACTACCTCCTGTACAATGTCATGAACTTTTGTCCATAGTTCTTCAGGCAATCTGTCTAGCAGATCTAATCCCTTGCATCTGTTTGTCACTTTCACTGTATAATTGTAAGGAATTTGATTTAGGTCGTACCTGAATGGCCTAGTGGTTTTCCCTATTTTCTTCAATTTAGGTCTGAATTTGGCAATAAGGAATTCATGATCTGAACCACAGTCAGATCCTGGTCTTGTTTTTGCTGAATGTATACAGCTTCTCCATTTTGGGCTGCAAATAATAAAATCAATCTGATTTTATATTGACCATCTGGTGATGTCCATGTGTAGAGTCTTCTCTTGTGTTTTTGAAGACAGTGTTTGCTATGACCAGTGTGTTCTCTTGGCTGTTAGCCTTTGCCCTGCTTCATTCTGTACTTTAAGACCAAATTTGCCTGTTACTCCAGGTATCTTTTGACTTCCTACTTTTGCATTCCAGTCTCTGATGATGAAAAGAACTTTTTTTTTTTTTGATGTTAGATCTAGAAAATATTATAGGTCATTATGGAACCATTTGACTTCAGCTTCTTTGGCATTAGTGGTTGGGGGATAGACTTGGATTACTGTGGTACTGAATGGGTTGTCTTGGAAATGAACAGAGATTATTCTGTCATTTTTGAGACTGTACCCAAGTACTGGATTTTGAACTCTTTTGTTTACTATGAGTGCTACTCCTTTTCTTCTAAGTGATTCTTGCCCACAGTAGTGGATGTAATGGTCATCCAAATTAAATTCACCCAATCCAGTCCATTTTAATTCACTGATTCCTAAAATTTCAATGTACACTCTTGCCATCTCCTGTCTGACCACTTCCAATTTACCTTGATTCATGAACCTAACATTCCATTTTCCTATGCAATACTGTTCTTTACCACATCGGACTTTACTTCCATCTCCAATCCATCTCCACATCCACAACTGGGCATTGTTTTCACTTTGGTTCTGTCTCTTCATTCTTTCTGGAGTTATTTCTCTACTCTTTCCCAGTATATATTGGGCACCTACCAACCTGGGGAGTCAGGGTGATATCATTCTGCCTTTTCATACTGTTCATGGGGTTCTCAAGGGAAGAATACTGAAGTAGTTTGCCATTCCCTTCTCGAGCGGACCACATTTTGTCAGAACTCTCCAGCATGACCCATCTGTCTTCGGTGGCCCTACATGGCATAGCTGATAGTTTCATTGGAATTAGACATGGCTGTGATCCATGTGATCAGTTTGGTTAGTTTTCCATGATTATGGTTTTCATTCTCTCTGCCCTCTAAGAAATAAGGATAAGAGGTTTGTGGAAGCTTTCTCATAAAAAGTGCAAACTGGCATAATAAGAAATTTATAGATAAATTATGACAGTTCACCTCATAGAAAAAATGCTAATTTTTACCAGAGGGTGGAATTATTAACTATCAACCAAGTGATTAATCTTCTTGACTTAAATAAAATTTGTGTTGTTGTTGTTGTTTTGTCTAGTTGCTAAGTCATGTCTGATTCTTTGCAACCCCTATGGACTGCAGCATACCAGGCTTCCCTGTCCTTCACTATCTCCTGAAGTTTGCTCAAACTCAAGTTTAGGTCTTAGCTGATACCTTAAATTATAAAATAAAATTTTTATAATTCTTTGGAAAATGCACAGTTGCATATTATTCTGTGCAGGCTGTTGGGGTCCTTTAATGGACCAGGACCTGGTGTTCCGGAGGCGATGATAAGAAAGTGAAAGACAGAAAGAGGCTGATACTCCCTGGTTTAGGCAGAAAACCAATAGTCCTTGACACAGGACTTGCATCTCTTACAAAGGTACCGGGTGCCGTCTCGAGAGAGTCTTAGAAGCCCGGGCAGGAGAGTGAGCAAGACCAGTCTCTGCGCTCCAAGGAATCAGCCGAAGAGAGAAAGAGAAAGAAAGAAAGAAAGACATGGGGACCCAAGCTCTGATGGAGCAAAGGTGCTTTAATGATTTTTCTAAGAGTATATATAAGCTGCGGTACAAGAAGTTTCTTATGACTATGATAAAGATCAGAAACCAAGCATATAGTAACCGTTACCAAGGGAACAAGGGATTAATAATGGTCACAAGGTCAGAAGACCATCCATATCTCAAGAAAGGGGATGGAGACTAAGCAGTTTTGTCGTAAAGAGAATGTTTACTAAAGGAGACTCAAGCCTGTCTCACACAACGACCTTGGTTCCTGGGAGCAGTGTGCTGCTCCGCTTGAAAAGAAACAAAGGACTTGTGAGAAACAGCATGTAGGAATCCTCCTGTTAAACACTCCCCAACAGCAGGCTACAAAGTGTTACAATTTTGAGGAAAGAGAAATATTAATATTTGGTAATTGTATACACCCAGAAACAGCTACTTTAAAAAAAAAGTTGCAACCAGTATCCTAAAACACCTTTTTCTGAATATCAACAATACTGAATTTTTAGAAGTACCTACACACGACTGAGTGACTGAATTGAACTGAACACACCCAATTACAATAATCTCTGGCACAAGGAACATATATAAATATGTGGACAAGAGAATGCTTTAACACATTTATATAGCATTAAATGTCCTTATCTCATAAATAAAAAACTGTTAGAAAAAAAAATTTTCTCCACAAATGTGAAAGTTTTAAGTTATTTGAAAAAGTACATAAACTGTTAATTTTATCAGAAAACAAAACACTGTTTGTTGTAAAACTTTACACAAAAAAATAAAATACAATTCACAATCAAGTCATTGGAAGTTTTCCTTTGTTTTATACTTGAGCTAACTGGATAAATATCTGTTTTTTCCCTGTAGGAATAAATCTTGCTGAAAATAACAGAATGGAAATAGTCTTGATTTTTAAATCAACTAATTGTTAAACTGCTCCACAAGAGCTATACTGGAAAGAACATTCATCTGTTGATTGTACCAAGCAAATGAACTCTGTTATGAGAAAAATGTTCATGAAGGTTTAATATATTGTGGAAGGCCAGAACAATCACTCTATCTCACATTCATTTGTCTAAATGAAAATCATGAAGAAAAAGAGCTCATGTGGACTACAGCACATTCTTTATATCAGTTATTAAATTAGAATTAAACCTGAGTAGCAGTGATATGGACTGAAGCCTACCAGGAGGAGCCTGGTAGGCTGCAGTCCATGGGGTCACGAAGAGTTGGACACGACTGAGCGTCTTCACTTTCACTTTTCACTTTCATGCAATGGAGAAGGAAATGGCAACCCACTCCAGTGTTCTTGCCTGGAGAATCCCAGGGACGGGGGAGCCTCGTGGGCTTCCGTCTATGGGGTCACACAAACTCAGACATGACTGAAGCGACTTGGCAGCAGCAGCAGTGATATACAGAGGAAAGTCTCCAGGGATTAGACAAGAAGATTAGATAAATTGAATACTGCAGACATAATATTAAGATAAATTTAGGTTAAAAAAAAGAAAGTTTCAGTTTTGGATCATACATATTTAACCTGCATAAAGGATGCCAAGTGTAAGTATGGGCAAGTGCATTGGTTTGCACATGCAAACACACACAAATACCATGCTCACATACACACACACACACATAAACAACCAAAATTACAGATTTACGTTGGTAAACAACTCCTACTGGGAGTTAAACAATGAGATTACCAGAGAATCCATGGATCTTTTCGTCTGAGGGTAAAACATAAGAGTACTGATTTTTTCCAAATCAATGATTTCAAATTCATTTAATTATAAGAAGACATATAGAAAATCTGAAGATTTTGTCTAGATCTTATATCATTATATATGAATGAGATGGTTATAGATGTACATACAAATACACACACCACAAAGAGAAGTAAATTGACTTCCAATATTCTTAGTTAAGACAAAGTATTTCATATAAGGGGATTTCATTCATTTTGGGGGGGATCCTTTGTTTTTAGGATGAACCTAAATCCATTACCATAAAAAAGAACACCTTGATTATATCTCTGTAACTATCACACATAAAATATAGACAACTAAACACCATCAATTTTAAAAATTAAATTATAGTTATTTCACACCTTAATTAAAACATTTAATATTAAATCATAATTACCAAAATAACAATAGTTTAAGGAACGACTTTAACCATGTCATTGCTGGCTATTCATTCTGTGATTAGTGACAAGTTTTATCATGTGAAGATTAAAAAAAGAGGACTAAATTTATTCAGGAGGACTTTACTAGGAAATATGGGTTGATATCAGTGACATTTTCCTTTATGTGAGACAAACATTAACTTTTTTTTTTTTGACTGGAGAAAAACCACCTTAAAATGTTATGTTGCATATCAGTCATAATTATATATATATATATATAATATATATATATCTTATTTATATTTTATATGTAGATATATAGATATCTAATTATATCTAATTATATATAGATATATTATATAGAGATATCCTCCTTCCTGAACTTCCTCTCTCCCAAATCCCTTCCCTCTAGGTCATCACAGAGCACCAGGCTGGGCTCCCTGTGTTACATAGCAGCTTCCTACTATGATACACATAATAGTGTATATATCAATGCTACTTTCTCAATTCATCCCACTTCCTCCTCCTGTTGTGTCCACAAGTCTGTTCTCTGTGTCTGAGTCTCCATTCCTTCTCAACAAAATCAGTACCATTTTTCTGACTTACTTCACTCTGTATAATAGGCTCTAGGTTCATACATCTCACTAAAACTGATTCAAATTCATTCCTATTATGTTTGAGAAGTATTCCCTTGCATAAATGCAAAATATCTTTATTCATTCAACTGCTGATGGACATCTAGGTTGCTCCAATGTCCTGGCTATTGAAAATAGAGTTGTTCTGAATACTGGCTATATATGTCTTTTTGAATTGTGGTTTTCTTGGGTTATACGTAGAGCAGTGGGATTGCTGGGGTATATGGTAGATTTCAGTTCAGTTCAGTTCAGTCACCAGTCATGTCTGACTCTATGCAACCCCATGAATTGCAGCACACCAGGCTTCCCTGTCCATCACCAACTCCTGGAGTTCACTCAAACTCATATCCATGAAGTCAGTGATGCCATCCAAGTAGATTTATTCCTAGATTTTTAAGAATCTCCATACTGTTCTCTATAATGACTGTATCAATTTACATTCCCACCAACAGTGCAAAGGGAATCCCCTTTTTTTCCCACATCCTCTCCAGTATTTATTGTTTGTACATTTTTTGATGATGGCCATTCTGACCACAATATAGTTTTGATTTGCGTTTCTCTAGTAATGAGCAATATTGAGCATCTTTTCACATGTTTATTGGACATCTCTGTGTCTTCTTTAGATAAAGGTATGCTCAGTTCTTATGCCCATTTTTTGGATTGAGATATTTGTTTTCTGATATTGAGTTGTATGAGCTGCTTTTTTTCTTGATGAGTCTGGCTAATGGTTTCTCAGTTTTATCTTCACAAAGAACCAGCTTTTAGGTTTACTGATTGTTGCTATTGTTTCCTTCATTTTTTTTTCAATTATTTCTGCTCTGATCTTTATGAAAACTTTCCTTCTAGTAACTTTGTTTTTTGTTGCTGTTCTTCCTCTTCTTTTTTGTTTAGTTGTTTTATATGTAAGATTAGGTTGTTTGTTTGAGATTTTTCTCATTTCTTTGAGGTGGACTTGTATTGCTATAACCTTCCCTCTTTGCATGGTTTTTACTGCATCCCACATGTTTTGAGTTGTGTTTTGCTGTGATTCGTTTCTAGGTATTTTTTAATTTCCTCTTTGATTTTTAAAATAATTTCTTGGTTATTTAGAAGCATATGGTTTAGCTTCCAGTTGTCTGTGTTTTTTACAGTTTTATTTCATGTAGTTGATATCTAATCTTATGTCACTGTGGTCAGAAAAGGTACTTGATACAATTTTGGTATTCTTAAATTTACCAAGATATAATTTATAATCCAAGATGTGATCTATCCTGGAGAATGTTCCCTGTGCACTTGAGGAAAAAAAAAAAGGTATATTTCTACTGCTTTTGGATGGAATGTCCCATAAATATCAATTAGGTCCATCTGCTGCAATATGTAATTTAAGGCTACTGTTTACTTATTAACTTTCTGTCCACATGATCTGTCCTTTGGTGTGAAAGTGGTGTTAAATTGCCCCACTATTACTGTGTCACTATCAATTTCACCTTTTATAATTGTTAGTATTTGCCATATATATTGAGGTGCTCCTATGTTGAGTGCATATATATTTATAATTTTTATGTCTTCTTCTTGAAATGATCCCTTGATCATTATTTAATGTTCTTCTTTGTCTCAATAGTCTTTATTTTAAAGTCTATTTTGTCTGATATGAATACCGCTACCCCTGCTTTCTTTTGATCTCATTCTCACCATGAGAAGATAGCATTTCCAGCTCAAGAAGAGTTCAAAATTCAAAGTAACAGTTTCTACTGGATACAGATTAACACTGGTGTACAAAAATCACAAAATCATAAGTCAAATCATTTAAGCAGGAATAGTGGTGAGAATTACTTACAGAACTAAGGTTTAATTAGGTCTAAATGAGAGTATGCAATGGCAATATGATTTGACAATGTTGATATAAATAGGATAATTCCAACTAGCAAGTGAAAATCCCTGATTATTTATGTAATAAACATCAAAGGATACTAACAGCAAAAAAAAGTGCCTCCTAATGAACGTTCACATCAACAACAACAGATTTGCTAAAAGAACTGAACCTGTGTCTGATCACCCTTTTGAGTCAGTTTGTCAAACTGAAGATATGCATGCCAATTCCTTTTAAGTGTGCAAAACTAAATTATAATGTCAAGGGGTACACACTTGGATAATAAAACCATAAAGGTACATGCATTAACACATGTGTCATTATTCTTTGAAAACTGAGTGCTCTGATTAGGAGGGGCACATGGAAGGAAATTCTGGGTGGCTGGTAAAGGTGTATTTTTGACCTTGCTAATGGTTACAAAGACATTTGCCTTATGATAATTCATTGTGTTTTCTACTTTTTGTCTTGTTTTCTCTATTTTTAACAATAAAAAAGAGAAAAAAACACAAAATAATAATTTCCTCACTTAAAAACAATTAAGAAAATTCACTGATAGTCTAACTGCAAAATTGTACAAACAGATATTTTAACGGGATTTCTTCATACAGGATGAAAAATGATCCTTGAAGGAAACATACAATTACATGAAGAAATGAAGAGTACCTGATAGGAAACACAGGGAAATATATGTAAAGTCTTAAAATCTATTGATGATAAAAAAATACTAAAATGCCTTGTGTTCATATTATATACAAAACTAACAATGATAAGAGAATAGGAGTTGAGATAATGAGTTAAAATGTTTTGAAGACCAAGCACTTTTGAGAATTTGTTACAAAACTAGTTTATAACAGATTCTAAAATATCCATTATGTATGTTGAAATCTTTAGGGCAACTAATAAGATAATAGTTAAAGAAAGTAAAACTAACAAGGTAATAATGGAAAATATATAAAGAGATAGATAGATAGCTATGAAGAAAGGAGTTCAGATGATAGATGAATATTCAAATCCACAGGAGGAAAGGAAAGATAAAGATTTGAGATATGTGAATAAAATAAAAGAAATAGTAAAATGATGTTTTACCAGATATAATTATAAATTATCTAAATACTCCCAATAAATGACAAAGATTACAAATTTAAGTTTACATTTAAGCCAAACTATCTACTCTTTTTGAGATACATGTCAAATATAAAACATGAGAAAGTCAAACGCAAATCTATGAGGTAGGATAAATGATATAAACATTACACAAATGCAAAAAGTTTTAATTATTCACTTAATAAACAAAGTAGAATTTAAGGCAAGAAACATTTCCAGAAAAGAATAAAAACCCTGAACATCTTTTTTCAGGAAATAAGGACAAGCTAAAAGAATGACAGGGTAACTTTTAACAGACACCAAAGGTGTTCCCACTGGGCAAATTTGGAACAATTTAAGCACCCCCCAAAAATGATAGTATCATATGAAAAACTAGTGAATAACAAAAGAAATCCTAAGCCCACAATTATAAAATAATTTTAACTGTTAAGTTTAATGAGGAAGGAGACATTCGTATAATCAGAAAATCTACCCAAATATTCATCAACTACCATCTGTATATAACTATCATCTGTATAACTCTTAGAATGCCCTCCCAAAACTAATATTAACTAGAAAATGAGACAGTAACTTTTTGATAGGGAAAATTAGCATAAAACACTTTGATCAACTGATGAAAATTAACCTAATCAGAAATGGGACAAATCAAAATTTTATGCCACCAGATACCATACAATAAGAAGAGCACAGTACCACTTCTGTGATACTCTACTCAAAAATGCCATTATGAGGGGAAAAAAAAAATCACACAAAGCCATAATAAAAGAAATTCTGAAAAGTAGCTGAAATTCCATCTACAAAAGTGTCAAAAATACCAAGTTAACAAAAACTGAGAAACTATTTCAGATCAAGTAGAAAACAACAACAAAAACAAAAACAAAGAGGAGATGGTTACATTCAATTCTGAATGGGACCCATTTGCTAAAAGATATTATTTGGACAATTAGTGAAATTGAGTGGAGTCTTAAAATTAAATGGTAAAAATATGTCAATGCTAATTTTTTATTATTACATTATGTCTTTCTAGGAGAATACAATAGAGTAACATATGGCTCATAGCAAACAACCTCTTCCAACAACACAAAAGATCACTCTACACATGGACATCACCAGATGGTCAATACTGAAATCAGATTGATTATATTCTTTGCAGTCAAAGTAGGAGAAGCTCAATACAGTCAGCAAAAGCAAGACTGGGACCTGACTATGGCTAAGATCATGAATTCCTTATTGCAAAATTCAGACTTAAACTGAAGAAAGTAGGGAAAACCACTAGACCATTCAGTGAAGTGAAGTCACTCAGTCGTGTCCGACTCTTTGCGACCCCATGGACTGTAGCCTACCAGGCTCCTCTGTCCATGGGATTTTCTAGGCAATAATACTGGAGTGGATTGCCATTTCCTTCTCTAGGGGATCTTCCCAACCCAGGGATTGAACCTGGGTCTCCCGCATTGTAGACAGACGCTTTACCATCTGAGCCACCAGGGAAGTCCCTAAACCATTCAGGTATGACCTAAATCAAATCCCTTATGATTATACAGTGGAAGTGACAAATAGATTCAAAGGATTAGATCTGATAGATAGAATACCTGAAGACCTATGGATGGAGGTTCATGACATTGTACAGGAGGCAGTGATCCAGACCATTCCCAAGAAGAAAAAATGCAAAAAGGCAAAATGGTGGTCTGAGGAGGCCTTACAAATAGCTGAGAAAAGACTAGACACTAAAGGCAAAGGAGAAAAGGAAAGATATACCCATCTGAATACAGAGTTCCAAAGAATAGCAAGGAGAGATAAGAAAGCCTACTTCAGGGATCAATGCAAAGAAACAGAGGGAAAAAATAAAATGTGAAAAAGACTAGAGATGTCTTCAAGAAAACTAGAGATACCAAGGAAATATTTCATGCAAAGATGGGTACTATAAAGGGCAAAAGCAGAATGGACCTAACAGAAGCAGAAGATATTAAGAAGAGGTGGCAAGAATACACAGAAGAACTATACAAAAAAGAACTTAATGACCCAAATAACCATGATGTTGTGATCACTCATCTAGAGCCAGGCATCCTGAAGTCTGAAATCAGGTGGGCCTTAGGAAGCATCACTACAACAAAGCTAGTGGAGGTGATGGAATTCCAGCTGAGCTATTTCAAGTTCTAGAAGATGGTGCTGTTAAAGTGCTGCACTCAATACGTCAGCAGATTTGGAAAACTCAGCAGTGGCCACAGGACTGGAAAATGTTAGTCTTCATTCCAATATATCATGAATCTGTTGGACTATTCTTGAAATATATTTGTTTTAATATTGAAAATAAAGCATATAATTAACTACTTTTACAAACTAAAGAAAAATCATATGAACATCTCATAGATCCAAATATATGAAAATTTTACCCTTAGTGTCAGGAACAAGACAAGAATGCTTTCTACCTCTGCTTTGATTCAACACTGTGCAGAGGTAGTTGTCAGAACAATAAACATCATGATTAGAAAGGGGAAAAAATAAGACATTAGATACAGATTACAAGAGTATATGAAGAAAACTTTTTTAAATTCACAAATTACTATTAGCGAGTTAAGCAAGGTGACCTCAATTATTCAAAAAATCAATAATATTTTACTTGCCACAATAATAAACAAAAGTAAAAAATGACAAGTTACATTAGAATCAAAAATATCTTAATCACTAGGGACAAATGCAATTAAAGCTGTACAAGACCCTCCCACAGAAACTATAAAATATTATTCAGAAAAACTAAAGAAAATCCAAATAAATAGAGCAATATCCATATTCATTGGTTACAAAGCATACTATTTACATACTTCAGTTCTCTGAAATTATTAATAATCTATAATACAAACTCAAATCTCAAGTATGTGTGTGTGTGCACCATGTGTGTAAATGCATTTATGCATGTATGTGTGTATAAACTGACAAATTCCAAAACTTTTATGGTGATGTAAAAAGCTAAGAATATCCTATGTGTTCAGAAAACTATTGTCTTGTAAGCCAAATCTGGCCTTCCACTCATTTGTAAATTAAGGTTCATTGGGGCATAGCCCTAATTAGCCATTCATATATTGTCTGTGGTGCTTTTATGCTACAATAGCCTTAGAGAACATAGGGGCAACCTAGTTCCCAGTCCCTATTTGTATCTTGTTCTTTATATCTTGACCTCTGACCTAGAAAATCTTGAAAAAAAAAAAAAAGGAAAATAACTACAAAATACATACAACTACTTATTAAGATAAGATAGGATAAACATAAACAGAATCCTAAACAAGGTCTTCACATATTTAGTCATTTCATTAATGTCAAATGACATAAGATTGTTCAATAAAGAAAGAAAATATCTTCAACAAATGCCCCTGGATCAAAGTAAATCTTACCTCAAATCATACGCAAAAATTAATCCCAGAGGAATCGTAGATCTAAATATGAAAGTTTAAACAATAAAACTTATAGAATATAACACTGGAAACATCATCATGGGCTTCAAATAACAAATATTCCTTAAACAGAACAAAAGAGATCAGACAGGAATAAATTACTATTACCACCTAAATTAAAGTTATGAACCTCTGTTCAACAAAATACATAGTTCAAAGAGTAAAAAAGTCATGCTAATCCAGAGGAGAAGATATTTGCAAGACATAATAAGGAAAGAAGTAAGAAAATAAGGGAAACACCTGAACATACACTTCATAAGGGGATAACCAAATGGCTATTAGGCTACCAAAGTGTGCTCAGCCATATAAACTATCAGGAAGCTAATATCCAAAAGGAAATATATTTTTTAAATTAATAATACAAAGTACCAACAAAGACATACTACAGTGAGAATGGCATGTGAAAAATTCTGGAAAACAATTAATCATTATTTACTGAAGATGAAAATACACATACCCTGTGGCTCAGAAATTTTACTCCTACATGTACAGAAAATACCAAATTACAATTGTAATATCTAAAACACATGTACTAGAATATTCCAATCAGTTAATCATAATATTCAGCAACTGGTGACAATCCAAAAATCTGTTCAGAGAAGAATGGATAAATAAATTGGGATATATTCAAAAAATAGAAAATCATACAGCAACAAATATAAAAAACTTTGCCATATGCATGGATAGATTCCATAGACATAATTCTGAGGGGTACAAACTAGATACAAATAAATATATGATTTTATTTTACTTGAAGCTTAAAAATATGCAAAACTCTTTTACAGTGCTAGAAGGTAGGATTCAGGTTTAATCTGGGAGGAAGGAAGGGCACAGTCAGAATTCCTGAATGCTAGTGATATTCTACTCTTCATATGGGGGTGGTTACATGACGTATTTGCATCTAACACATTCAATGTGCTGTATGATGTATACTCATCATCTCGGTGCTTTATTTCAATTAAAAGATATACTAAAATTAGAACAGGAATACAGCCATTAAAAAGTAGGAAATTATGCTATTTGCAACAATGTGGATAAATCTTGAGGGTATTAGGCCAGTGAAAAAAGATGAACAGAGGCAAAAACTGTATGATCTCACTTATACATGGAATCTAAGAAAACCAAAGTCACAGAAACAACTGATTGGTGGTTGTCAGGGATCAGCAGGTAGGAGAAATGAGTGAAGCTGGTCAAAGGGTAAAATCTTCCAGTTATAATACAAATATAAACAAGTTCCTGGGATGTAATGTACATCATAGTGATAATACAATACCATACTGTATTTCTGAGAGTTGCTAAGAGAGTAAATTTTTAAAGTTCTCATCAAACACAAAAAAGAATATATACACACACCTTAAACTCACACACTGTTCTATATCAATTACTTCTCAACAAAGCTGGAAAGATAAAAAATAAAAGTTGATCAAAAAAAATAGTTCAAGAGAAGAAAATTATTCTGGATTTGATTTTCAACTAACACTCAGAAAAGTTCAGTTGAAAGCATGACTGTGTTCAGTTGGATATAAAATACTGATAGAGCTGTGCTGTGCTTGAAAGTGAAAGTAAAGTTGCTCAGTCGTGTCCAACTCTTTGGAACTCATGGACTGCAGCCTAACAAGCTCTTCTGTCCATGGGATTTTCCAGGCAATAGTCCTGGAGTGGATTGCCATTTCCTTCTCCAGGGGATCTCCCCAACCCAGGGATTAAACCCAGGTCTTCCACATTGTAGACATAGGCTTTGCCATCTGAGCCACTGGGGAGTGCTGTGCTTAGTCACTCAATCATGTCTGATTCTTTGGGTCCCCACGGACTGCAGCCCACCAGGCTCTTCTGTCCATGGGGATTCTCTAGGCAAGAATACTGGAGTGGGTTGCCATGCCCTCCTCCAAGGGAGCTTCCCAACCCAGAGATGGAACCCAGGTCTCCCCCATTGCAGGCAGGTCTCCCCCTTTACCATCTGAGCCACCACCAGGGAAGCCCAAGAATGCTGGAGTGGGTAGTTTATCCCTTCTCCAGGGATCTTCCTGACCCAGGAATCAAACCGGGGTCTCCTGTATTGCAGGCGGATTTTTTGCCAGCTGATCTACCAGGGAAGCCCACTTACAGAGCTAACAAACTTCAAACTTTTTTCTAAACATGAAAAAATTACATTAAGATGAAACTTCTGATTCTCTATAACCAGAAATATTTGTAAAAACTGCTTTATGTCCCTTTCAAAGCAGAAAAATTTCAAGACCAATCTGCATTTCTGTTTGAAAAACTGGGTATGGCTGATGTTAGGAATTCAAAGGAGTATAATATGGTATTTTTTTTTAGGTACACACATTGCTAAAACAATTGTTGCTGTTGTTCATCACTCAGTTGTGTACGACTCCTTTGTCACCCCATGGACTGCAGCACACCAGGCTTCCTGTCCACTGTTTCCTGGAGTTTGCTCAAACTCATGTCCATTGAGTCAGTGATGCCATTCAACCATCTTGTCCTCTGTTGTCCCCTTCAATCTTTCGCAGAATTAGGGTCTTTTTTGGTATCAGATGGCTAAAGTATTGGAGCTTCACCTTCAGCATCAGCCCTTCTAATGACTCTTCAGAGTTGGTTTGCTTTAGGATTGACTGGTTTGATCTCCTTCCAGTCCAAGGGACTCTCAAGAGTTTTCTCCAGTACTGCAGTTCCAAGGCATCAATTATTTGGCACTCATCCTTTTTCACTGTCCAGCTCTCACATCTGTACATGACTACTGGAAAGCCCATAGATTTGACTATATGGACGATTGTCAGCAAAGTAATGTCTCTGCTTTTTAATATGTTGTCTAGGTTTCTCATAGTTTTTCTACCAAGTAGCAAGTATCTTTTGACTATATAGCTACAATCACCATCTGCAGTGATTTTGGAGCTGAAGAAAATAAAGTATGTCACTGTTTCCATTTTTTCTCCATCTTTTTACCATGAAGTGATGGGACCAGATGCCATGAACTTAGTTGTTTGAATGTTGAATTTTAAGCCAGCCTTTTCACTCTCCTCTTTCACTTTTATCAAGATGTTCTTTAGTTTCTCTTCGCTTTTTGCCATTAGGGTGGTGTCATCTGCGTATCTTAGGTTATTGATATTCCTCCTGGTAATCTTGATTCCAGCCTGTGCTTCATTCAGCCCACCATTTGCATGATATACTCTGCATATAAGTTAAATAAGCAGTGTCACAATATACAGCCTTGATATACTCCTTTCTCAATTTGTAGTCAGTCCATTGTTCTATATCAGACTAACTATTGCTGGTTCTAACTATTGCTTCTTGATCAGCACACAGGTTTCAAAAGAGGCAGGTAAGGTGGTCTGGTATGCTCACCACTTTAAGAGTTTTCCAGTTTGTTGTGATCCACACAGTCAAAGCCTTTAGCCTACTCAATGAAGCAGAAGCAGATGTTTTTCCGAAATTCTCTTGCTTTTTCTGTGATCCAATGGATGTTGGCAATTTGATCACAGGCTCCTCTGCCTTTTCTAAATCCAGTTTGTACGTCTAGAAGTTCTTCGTTCATATAATACTGATGCCAAGCTTGATGGATTTTGAGCATTACTTTGCTAACATGTGAAATGAGTACAGTTGTGCAGTAGTTTGAACATTCTTTGGCATTACCCTTCTTTGAGACTGGAATGAAAACTGACCTTTTCCAGTCCTGTGGCCACTGCTGAGTTTTCCAAATTTGCTGGCATATTAAGTGCAGCACTTTAATAACATCATATTTTAGGATTTGAGACAGCTCATCTGGAATTCTATCACCTACACTAGCTAAGCGACTTAGCAGCAGCAGCAGCAGCAGCAGCTTTGTTCATTAATAGTGCTTTTTAAGGCCCACTTGACTTCACAATCTGCGATGTCTGACTCTAGGTGAATGATCACACCATTGTGGTTATCTGGGTCATTACAACCTTTTTTGTATAGTTTTTCTGTGTATTCTTGCCACCTCTTCTTAATATCTTCTGCTTCTGTTAGGTGCATACCATTTCTGTCCTTTATTGTACCCATCGTTGCATGAAATGTTCCCTTGGTATCTCCAATTTTATTCAAGAGATCGCTAGTCATTACCATTCTATTGTTTTCCTCTATTTCCTTTCATTGATCACTTAGGAAAATCTTTTGCATCTCTCCTTGCTATTCTTTGGAAATCTACATTCAGATTGGTATATCTTTCCTTTTCTCCTTAGTCTTTCACTTCTCTTATTTTCTCAGCTATTTGTAAGGCCTTTTCAGACAACCATTTTGCCTTTTTTCATTTCTTCTTCTTGGGGAAAAAGAAGCTAAAACAGTAATGCCTTAAAACTGACTGTATCTTCCATAGAAAATGTTGTTTTTATGAAATTCTTTCAACCACATGCCACACAACTTCTCATCAATTCTCTTCTGTTAAGGTCCCCTCAATCACAGTAATGGAGACATGATACATACATTAAGAAACCTTCAAATATCTACTATAGGAATAGAGTATTGGTAGACTGAATGCTCTGCAGTATATTGTAATTAAAATCTCTTTTATGAGTAGAAAATAAAAGCAAACCAAACAAAAATATTCAGTCACTCTACAGCATGAATCCAATAGTGAAGACAGTGTCAGTAAAAATGCAGGACCCTTAACAGTTTAGCAACATGTGATTGCCTAAAGACTATGGGGAATTTCCTCTTTCCTGTATCAATAACTTCAGATGCTTCCCTCTATAATTTTCATAGAACAAAAAGATAGAATGAAATGAGCTTTCAAGCCTAAGCTTTAAGATGTAAG
Source organism: Capra hircus (assembly GCF_001704415.2). Lineage (NCBI taxonomy): Eukaryota > Metazoa > Chordata > Mammalia > Artiodactyla > Bovidae > Capra > Capra hircus. The sequence goes on along the minus strand of NC_030812.1, from coordinate 41,741,237 downwards.
AAGCATGCTTTTCAATAGATGCTATAATTCAAATTCCTAAATATGTAGTTAAAGTTATGACAAAAAGCATCAGAATAAGCACTGGGCTCTTATAATTTTTTTAGCATGCGACACAAATGTTCTCATCTGACAAATGTAACACTGGAACAAAATTACCTACAGATGATTCCTGCAACTCATAATTTCTGAAAGGACAGTTGTTAAGTGTTAGCCCATATCTGAGGGTATCCTCAAATTCATCCTTTTAACAAATCTTAACTGAGCATCTTCTAAGAACAAAAGCCGTATTGTAAATGCTCTAGCAGAGAAACTTGACCTTTAAACAGCACTGAATTAACAAGTGAAGTTAAGACATAAGGGAAAATAAGTTCAAAAAAAGTCTTTGATATTTGTTGAATGATATAAAGTGGAAGGTGACAAGGACCATAAGAAAGTTATTTAAGTTACGGTATTTCATAAAGGTGAAAGGAGGACATTCTAGTTGTAAACGTTAGAAAAGACTAAAGGGTAAAGTAACACATAAGGTGAGCTGTGAATAAGTCTCTAATCCTTTCTGAATATGTGTGCGTTTACATATGATACATGTATCATTCAGCATGGACATGAATAAATATTAAAACAGCTCAATGTCAATGGACTGGTGCAGAACAGAGACAATGCCAAAATTCAGTAATTAGCATTTGGCAATAGGTTTCCCTCCAAACTGCTCTCACAAAGTGTGTAATAAACAACTTCAGGTTGCTTCATTACACACTAACCTAGGTAATTGAGAACCAACTTTATAATTTTAAATGTTTAAAAGAATTCAAAAAATACATGACCTATGGATGACTCAAATTTAACTCAAAGAAGTTAATCGTAACATTTTCAGAAACTCTCAAAACCACATATGTGTGTATCTTTAGAGATATTTTGCTATTTCCATTTGTCACTAAGAGTTTTCATACTTTTAAAATCCATGTCACTTCACCATTTCTAGCTCCCAAATTATTATTCACTGAAATAACATTTTAGTTTTAGTTTTAAAAGATCAATTACTTTGATAACTCATAATCATTAGAATTTATTGAAGATATGTAGGTAATTGTAATAATGTAAGATATAATTTTTAACTTGCAGATTTCAACTACAGATTAATTTTAAGTAATTTTGCAACTTTATTTGGAGCATTTGTCTCCACATATTTTAAGCTCTTCTTTTTCTCCTTATTATATAAAAGTAATTCATCACAGAAAATAAAATCATGTGCCTAGTTAATACATAATTTTCCAGATACATCTAAATTCAAATAAAAACATGACCACTATATTACTGACATAGTATTGATACCTAAATCAGTAAATGGACTGTATAGGCATACTGAAATTGCTGGTAAAACTCTTCAACTATACTGTATGCTCTTGAGATAAAAATGCTATCTCTTTAAATTTCTTTCCAACACAACAGCTATATGATAGGCAGACAATAGAAACCAGTCAAATTGATAAATGGATATTTTAAATTATTTAACAAAGTATAATATTATTTTACTTGTCTAATTCCAAATATACTGAGAGTAAATATTAGAGTGGTTTTTTTGTGTGATTAATTCTCCTTAAGTAACCTTGAATAAATGGATTTCTTCATTTATGGTACCAGCTATTGGAAATGGTCTTAAAATGTAATGGATTTAGTAACACATGTTGAACTCTTCCTGTGACACATAGAGAGGAAGTCACTGATAGACGCAGAAAGTCCTCTGGCTCAGATGTCAGAAAATGCTTGAAGTAGAACATCTACAGTTATTCCACACCTTTTTTCAACTTCATTCCCTCTAAATTCTAGCTGTTTATTTTGTTTTTTAAATAACTCCTTCATGAGAGAAATAAATATTTTAAGATCAAAAGGGGTCTTCCCAGGAGGCACTAGTGGTGAAGAAATGGCCTGCCATTGCAGGAGACAAGAGATGCAGGTTCAGTCCCTGGGTTGGGAAGATTCCCCTGGAGGAGGGCATGGCAATCCATTCCAGTATTCTTGCCTGGAGAATCCCATGGACAGAGTAGCCTGACAATCTACAGTCCAAAGGGTGGCAAAGAGTCAGACACAAACTGAAGGGACTTAGCACAAACAGACGATCAGAAAAGGGTGGTTCTTGCTATTAGTCTATAAAATAATGTTCAATACTTAAAAGATAATGAGAAAATTGATAATAAGAATACAAAACTATGACTTCTATAGCATCATAATATCAGACTTGCAAGTAATTAGAACTAGACAAGTTCAGTTATTTTTTCCTGATGAATTATTCCAACCCCAGACTGAACACAGGGCACCCACTATAGTTCTAGCTCCAGAATACTCTCAAAGAAATCCATTCTACCATGAGATACTCTAAATGTCACAAATGTCTTCCCTGTAGTGAACAAAATAATGCCTCTCTGTCTCTTCATCCTTTGAGCCTCTATTTTATTTTCTGCTTTCTTGTCTCAACTGTTCCCCCATGTCTAGAGCAAAATACTTTAAGAATTTGAAGACAATTATTATGACTATTCAGAGACTTTGCATTTTTCAGGTTAAACATTCCTTCCTTCATTCATATGACATAGCATCTATCACTTTATTCAAGATGGTAGCCATCCTCAGATATATAGTTGGCATTCAATAATCTCAAATAGAGAAATGAAAACAAACACTCCAGATTTGCTTCTACCAGAGCAAAATACAAGAGTATTTAATTGAAATCACATGAAATTGCAAACACTCAATTTTTGAGCTACAATAATGACAGTTTCACATAGTTCAACATAATAGCATTATCTTCCTTAATGTAAGTATTGCATATTCCTCAATAAATTCTCCAATTCCATTAGCTTTTCTAACAACTATGTAACACCACAACATTATATTGGGTTTGAAGCCAAATAAATCCACTGGCAATTTTCCCATTGACAGCTGGTCTTCTGCAAAAAACTTTACAGAATATTATAATGTAGGAGTTTACTTACCAGCCAGTTACCAGTTTTTTATTCTTAAAAAGGTATTTTTACCTCTTAGAGAACCACTGTAGCCTTAATCATATAGTATCTTCCTATATGTTAGTCATATAGTAAGTGGAAGATAAGTAAATTCAATTTGATTATACAGTGGAAGTGACAAATAGATTCAAGGGACTAGATCTGACAGAGTATCTGAAGAACTACGGAGAGAGGCTCGTAACATTGTACAGGAGGTGATGATCAAAACAATCCCCAAAGAGAAGAAATGCAAAAGACAAAATGGATGTCAGAGGAGCCCTTACATAGCTAAGAAATGAAGACAAGCGAAAGGCAAAGGAGAAAAGGAAAGATATATCCATCTGAATGTAGAATTCCAAAGAATAGCAAGGAGAGATAAGAAAGGCTTCCTAAGTGATCAATGCAAACAAATAAAGAAAAACAACAGAATGGGAAAGACTAGAGATCACTTCAAGAAAATTAGAGATACCAAAGAAAAATTTCATGCAAAGACAAGCACAATAAAGGATAGAAATGGTATGGATTTAATGGACCTAACAGAAGCAGAAAGTGAAGAGGAACTAAAAAGCCTCTTGATGAAAGTGAAAGAGGAGAGTGAAAAAGTTGGCTGAAAGCTCAACATTCAGAAAACTAAGATCATGGTATCTGGTCTCATCACTTCATAGCAAATAGATGGGTAAACAGGGTCAGACTTTATTTTTCTGGGCTCCAAAATCGCTGCAGATGGTGATTGCAGCCATGAAATTAAAAGACGCTTACTCCTTGGAAGGAAAGTTATGACCAACCTAGATAGTATATCGAAAAGCAGAGATATTACTTTGCCAACAAAGGTCCGTCTAGTCAAGGCTATGGGTTTTCCAGTGGTCATGTATGGATGTGAGAGTTGGACTGTGATGAAGGCTGAGCGCCAAAGAATTGATGCTTTTGAACTGTGGTGTTGGAGAAGACTCTTGAGAGTCCCTGCAAGATGATCCAACCAGTCCATTCTAAAGGAGATCAGTCCTGGTGTTCATTGGAAGGACTGATGCTTAAGCTGAAACTCCAATATTTTGGCCACCTCATACGAAGAGTTGACTCATTGGAAAAACCTTGATGTTGGGAGGGTTTGGGCGCAGGAGGAGAAGGGGATGACAGAGGATGAGATGGCTGGATGGCATCACCAATTCAATGGACACGAGTTTGAGTAAACTCCGGGAGTTGGTGATGGACAGGGAGGCCTGGCGTGCTGTGATTCATGGGGTTGCAAAGATTCGGACACGACTGAATGACTAAAATGAACTGAACAGAAGCAGAAGATATTAAGAAGAGGTGGCAAGAATACACAAAAGAACTGTACAAAAAAGATCTTAATGACCCAGATTACCACAGTGGTGTGATCACTCATCTAGATCCAGAAAACTTGAAGTGTGAAATCAAGTGGGCTTTTGAAAGCATCGCTATGAACGAAGCTAGTGGAGGTGATGGAATTCCAGCTGAGCTATTTCAAATCCTAAAAGATAATGCTGTGGAAGTGCTGCACTCAATATGCCAGCAAATTTGGAGAACGCAGCAGTGGACAAAGACTGGAAAAGGGTAGTCTTCACTGCAATCCAAAAGAAAGACCATGCCAAAGAATGTTCAAAGTACCACACAATTGCATTCATCTGACACACTAGCAAAGTAATGCTCAAAATTCTGCAAGCTAGGCTTCAACAGTATGGGAACTGAGAAATTCCAGATGTTCAAGCTGGATTTAGAAAAGGCAGAGGAACCAGACACCAAATTGCCAACATCTGTTGCATCACATTAAAAAGAAGAGAATTCCAGAAAAAAACACCTACTTCTACTTTATTTGGTATGCCAAAGCCTTTGACTGTATACTGTCACCCTGCTTATTTAACTTATATGCAGAGTACATTATGTGAAATGCTGGGCTGGATGAAGCACAAGCAGGAATAAAGATTGCTGGGAGAAAAATCAATAACCTCAGATATGCAGATGACACTACCCTAATGGCAGAAAGTGAAGAGGAACTAAAGAGCCTCTTGAAAGTGAAAGAGGTGAATGAAAAAGCTGGCTTAAAACTCAACATTCAGAAAACAAATATCATGGCAGCTGGTTCCATCAATTCAGTTCAGTTGCTCAGTCATGTCCAACTCTTTGCAACCCCATGGACTGCAGCACATCAGGCTTCCCTGTCCATCAGCAGCTCTTGGAGCTTACTCAAATTCATGTCCATTGAGTGGGTGACACCATCTAATCATCTCATCCTCTGTCATCCCTTTCTCCTCCCGCCTTCAATCTTTCCAAGCATCAGGGTCTTTTCCAATGAGTCAGTTCTTCACATCAGGTGGCCAGAGTATTGGAGTTTCAGCTTCAACATCAGTCCTTCCAATGAATACCCAGAACTGATCTCCTTTAGGATGGACTGGTTGGATCTCCTTGCAGTCCAAGGGACTCTCAAGAGTCTTCTCCAACACCACAGTTCAAAAGCATCAATTCTTCAGAGCTCAACTTTCTTTATAGTCCAACTCTCACATCCAAACATGACTACTGGAAAAATCACTTTATGGCAAATAGATGGGGGAAAAATGGAAACAGTGACAGACTTTATTGTCTTGGGCACCAAAATGACTGCAGATGGTGACTGCAGCCATGAAATTAAAAAACACTTGCTCCTTGGAAGAAAAGCTATCAGCAACCCTACTGCTTATTAAAAAGCAGAGACATTACTTTGCCAACAAAGGTCCATCTAGTCAAAGTTATGTTTCTTTACAGGAATTGTGTATGGATGTCAGAGTTGAACCATAAAGAAAGTTGAGTGCTGAAGCATTGATTCTTTTGAACTGCCATGTTAGAGAAGACTCTTGAGAGTCCCTTGGACTACAAGGAGATCCAACCAGTCAATCCTAGAGGAAATCAGTCCTGAATATTTATTGGAATGACTGATGCTGAATCTCCAGTACTTTGGCCACCTGATGCAAAGAACTGACTCATTAGAAAAGACCCTGATGCTGGGAAAGATTTAAAGCAGGAGAAGGGGACGACAGAGGGTGAGACATTTTGATGGCATCACTGACTTGATGAACGTGAGTTTTAACAAGCTCCAGGATTTGCTGATGGACAGGGAAACCTGTAGTGCTGCAGTCCATGGGGTCACACATAGTCAGTTAACCAAAAAAGGATGCACATAGCTCTCTCAGAGGAAAGCCCTATAGCAAACATGTTGGGTGACAAAAGAGGAATGTGCTGCTGGGGAAAAGATGACATCTGCTACATAAGGCCTAAAATATGATCCAGTTAAAGTATTACATTGAATATGTCAGCAAATTTGGAAAACTCAGTGGTGGCCACAGGACTGGAAAAGGTCAGTTTTCATCCCAGTCTAAAGAAGGGCAATGCCAAAGAATGTTCAAACTACTGTGCAATTGTGCTCATGTCACCTGCTGACAAAGTAATGCTCAAAACCCTTCAAGCTAAGCTTCAGCAGCACACTAACCAAGAATTTCCAGATGTACAAGCTGGGTTTAGAAAAGGCAGAGGAAGCAGAGATCAAACTGCTAGCATCTGGTGCATTATTGAGAAAGCTAAGCAGTTCCAGAGAAACATCTACTTCTGTTCATTGACTACATTAAAACCTTTGATTGTGTGGATCACAACAAACTGAAAATCTCTTAAAGAGATAGGACCTTTAAGATGGTACACCTCCTTACCTGTCTCCTGAGCAAACTGTTTGCAGTCAAGAAGCAAGAGTTAAGCCAGACATTGAACAATGGACTGGTTCAAAATTGGGAAAGGAATACAACAAAAAGGCTGTATGTTGTCACCCTCTTAATTAACTTATATGCAGAGTACATCATGCAAAATACTGGGCTGGATGAATCCCAAGGCAGAATCAAGATTTCTGGGAGAAATATCAACAACCTCAGATATGCAGATGATATCACACTAATGGAAGAAATTGAAGAGGAACTAAAAGCCTCTTGATGAGGTGCAAGAAGAGTGAGGAAAAAAAGCTGGCTTAAATCTCAACATTACAAAACCTAAGATCATGGCCTCCAGTCCCATCACTTCACAGGAAATAGAATTGGAAAATGTGGAAACAGTGACAGATTTTATTTTCTTGGGCTCCAAAATCAATGCAGATGGTGACTGCAGCCACAAAATTAAAAGACACTTGCTCCTTGGAAGAAAAGCTATGACAAACCCAGACAGTGTATTAGAAAGCAGAGACATTACTTTGGTGACAAAGATCCATATAGTCAAAGCTATGGTTTTTCCAGTAGTCATGCATGGATGTCAGAGCTAGACCATAAAAAAGACAGAATGCCAATGAACTGACACTTTCAAAGTGTGGTACTAGAGAAGACTCTTGAGAGTCTCTTAGACAGCAAGGAGATCAAACCAGTCAGTCTTAAAGGAAATCAACCCTGAATATTCATTGGAAGAACTGATGCTGAAGCTGAAGCTCCAACACTCTGGCCACTTGGTGCAAACAGCCAACTCATTAGAAAAGTCCATGACGCTCAGAAAGATTGAGGGCAGGAGGAAAAGGGTGCCACAGAGGTTGAGATGGTTGGATAGCATCACCGACTCAATGGACATGAGTCTGAGCAGACTCCAGAAGACAGTGAAGGACAGGGGAGCCTGGAGTGCTGCACTTGTGACATGGGGTCACGAAGAGTTGGACACGACTTAGCGACTGAACAAAAACAATAACAGCAACATAAGGCCTCTTCTCTAAGGTCAGGAAACATAGCAGAACTTTCAGTTCCGTTCAGTTCAGTTCAGTTTAGTTGCTCAGTCGTGTCCGACTCTTTGCGAGCCCATGAATCACAACACGCCAGGTTACATGAAAATACAAATAGCACCTTAGGAAATCTGAGGAAATAGAGGAATATGTATGAGATGAAGGAACAAAAGTAAAGAAAAACTCCATAAGAATTAAGTGAGATAGAGATAGGCAATCTACTCAAGAAAGTGTTCAGGTAGTAATGGTAAAGATGGTCACAGAATTCAGAAGAATAGTGAGAAATTAGAACCTTTAAAGAAAGAGTTCATAATACTTAGTAAAATAGACTATAAAATAATTACTGCTACAAAAGACAGAGAGAGACACTACATAATGATGAAGCAATAGATCCAAGAGGATGTAACAACTGTAAGTATATATATTAACAGACCATATATATATATATGAACTTATTATTGCTAAACTGCAAATAAGTATATATGCTGAACCTATTAACAAATTACATAAGGCAAATGTTAACAGACATAGAAGAGGAAGTTGACAGCAGTAACACAATAGTAAGGAACTTTAAACTCCGTTTATATTTATGGACAGATCATCCATATGTAAAATCAATAAGGAAACACTTGCCTTAAATGACACATTAGACCAGATGAATCATATATATATATATATATGTATATATATATATATATATATATCATATTCCACCTGAAAGCAACAGAATATACATCCTTTTTAAGTGCACATAGAGCATTCTCTCAGACACATCACACAGTAGGCCACAAAGCAAACCTTATTAAATTTAAGAAAATTAAAATAATATCAAACATCTCTCAAACCACAATCAGCTACAAGAAAACTGCCAAAAAAACACAAAATACATGGTTGCTAAACAATATGCTACTAAACAACCAACAGATCCCTGAAGTAGTCAAAGAGGAAATAAAAAAAGATACCTGGAGACAAATGAACACAAAATACAATGATCCAAAACCTATGGAACACAGTAAAAGCAGTTCTAAGAGAGAAGTCTACAGCAATACAAGCTTACATCAGGATTTAAGAATAAGTTCAAATAAACAATTCAAACTTACACCTAAAGAACTTGGAGAAAGAACAAATAAAACTCAAAATTATTAGGAGAGAAAGCATAGATCAGAGCAGAAATAAATGACATAGAGTATAAAAAACCATTAAAAAAATCAGTTAAACTAAAAGTTGGATCTTTGAGAAAACAAACAAAATTGATAAACCTTCAGCCTGAAAGGTTCTTTTCTAAAAAGAAAAGAAAAGGGGGGAGAGGAATAAAATCTCTACAATCAGATACAATAAAGGAGAAGTTACAACCAATACCAGAGAAATGTTACTAAAAAATATCACAAGAAGACTACTACAAACAGCTAAATGCCAATAAAATAAAAACTTGGAAAAAACAGACAAATATATAAAAACATATAATCTCCCAAGACTGAACCAAGAAGAAATAGAAAATATGAGCAGAACAATTACCAGTACTGAAATTTAATCAGTAATTAAAACACTCCCAATGAGCAGAAGTCCACGGAAAGATGACATCAGAGGTGTATTCTACCAAACATTTACAGAAGAGTTAGCACCTATTCTTCTAAAAATATATCCAAAAATTGCAAAGAAATGAATATTTCTAAAGTCATTCTATGAACCTAGCATCACCTTTATACTAATATTAGGCGAAAAAAAAAAAAGGAAAGAAAGAAAATACAGGTCAATATCAGTGATAAACAGATTCAAAAATCTTCACCAGAATACTAGCAAACTGACTCCAATGATAAATTAAAGGACAATACATTACTACCACCAATGAGATTTATGACAAGAATGCAAGGATTTTTCATTATCCACAAATCAATCATTGTGATACATCACATTAATAAACTGAAGATTAAAAACCACATGATCATCTCAATAAACACAGAAAAAAGCTTTAAACAAAATTTGATATCCATTAATTATAAGAACTCTAGAGAAAGTGAGCGTAGAGGAAATATACCATACCATAATAAAGGCCATATGTGTAAAACCAACAGCTAATATCATACTCAACAGTATGAAAGAATTACCTTTAAGGTCAGGGACAAGAAAATGGTGCCCACTCTCACCAGTTTTGATCAACACAGTATTGGAAATCTTAACCACAGCAAGTAAACAGGAAAAAAATAATAAAAGAAATCTTAATTGGTAAGAAATAAGTAAGATTGTCACTGTTTCTAGTTGAAATGATACTATCCACAGAAAAGTATAAGATGCTGATGAAAGAAACTGAAGATGAAACGTGGAAAAATACACCATGTTCTTGAACTGGAAGACATGATATAGATATATATAGATCTCTCTCTCTCTCTATATATATATATATATATATGTATATACACACACACACACATAAGTATAATGGCATATTAGCCATATAAAAATGATAAAATTTTACATTTGCAACAACATGAATGGACTTGGAGAATATTTTGTTAAGTGAAACAAGCTACTTTATATGTGGAATATAAAAAAATACAACAAACTAGTGAATATAACAAAAAGATTCACAGAGAAAAAAGAAACTAGCAATGACCAATGGGGAGAGAGAGAGTGGGAGGGGCATATGGGGTAGAGAACCAAGACTAAGGTGAAAAGGTCCTTACGAAGGACTAAGGTAAAAACTGTTATGCGTGAAATAAGCTATAAAGATATTCTACATAAGAAGAGAATTTAGTCAATACTTCCAGTAGTCATGTATGGATGTGAGAGTTGGACTGTGAAGAAGGCTGAGTGCTGAAGAATTGATGTATTTGAACTGTGGTGTTGGAGAAGACTCTTGAGAGTCCCTTGGACTGCAAGGAGATCCAACCAGTCCATTCTGAAGGAGATCAGCCCTGGGATTTCTTTGGAAGGAATGATGCTGAAGCTGAAACTCCAATACTTTGGCCACCTCATACAAAGAGTTGACTCATTGGAAAAGACTGTGATGCTGGGAGGGACTGGGGGCAGGAGGAGATGGAGACGACAGAGGATGAGATGGCAGGATGGCATCACTGACTCGATAGATGAGTGAACTCTAGGGTTGGTGATGGACAGGGAGGCCTGGCATGCTGTGATTCATGGGGTTGCAAAGAGTCGGACACGACTGGGGGACTGAACTGAACTGAACTTATAATAACTATAAATGGAGTACAACCTTTAAAATCGGCAAATCAGTGTATTGCACATGTGTAACTTATACAATATTACACATCAACTATACTGAAATAAATAACAATAAAATAATTAACCATGAAAAAGTATAATTCTGCCTCCTTGCTTTTCTCCATTATTTGTATTTCAAATACAAATTTCAAACTCCAGTATTTGTACCTCAGTTCAGTTCAGTCATGTCCGACTCCTTCCGACCCCATGGACAGCTAGGCCTCACTGTCCATCACCAACTCCTGGAGTTCACGCAAACCCATGTCCATTGAGTCGGTGATGCCATCCAACCATCTCATCCTCTGTCATCCCCTTCTCCTCCTGCCCTCAATCTTTCCCAGCATCAGGGTCAGCCCAAATGACTCAGCTCCTCGCATTGGGTGGCCAAAGTATTGGAGTTTCAGCATCAATATCCTTCCTACCAATGAACACCCAGGATTGATCTCCTTTAGGATGGATTGGTTGGATCTCCTTGCAGTCCAAGGGACTCTCAAGAGTCTTCTCCAACATCACAGTTCAAAAGTATCAATTCATTTGTGCACAGTTTTCTTTATAGTCCGACTCTCACATCCATACATGACTACTGGAAAAACCATAGCCTTGACTAGACGGACCTTTGTTGACAAAGTAATGTCACTGCTTTTCAATATGCTATCTAGGTTGGTCATAACTATTCTTCCAAGGAGCAAGCATCTTTTAATTTCATGGCTGCAATCACCATCTGCAGTGATTTTGGAGCCCCCCAAAATAAAGTCTGACACTGTTTCCACTGTTTCCCCATCTATTTTCCATGAAATGATGGGACCGGATGCCATGACCTTAGTTTTCTGTGTTGAGCTTTAAGCCAACTTTTTCACTCTCCTCTTTCACTTTCATCAAGAGGCTCTTTAGTTCTTCTTCACTTTCTGCCATAAGGGTGGTGTCATCTGCATATCTGAGGTTATTGATATTTCTCCTGGCAATCTTGATTCCAGGTTGTGCTTCTTTCAGCCCAGCGTTTCTCATGATGTACTCTGCATATAAGTTAAATAAGTAGGGTGACAATACACAGCCTTGACGTACTCCTTTTCCTATCTGGAACCAGTCTGTTGTTCCATGTCCAGTTCTAACTGTTGCTTCCTGACCTGCATACATGTTTCTCAGGAGGCAGGTCTGGTGGTCTGATATTCCCATCTCTTTCAGAATTTTCCACAGTTTATTGTGATCCACACAGTCAAAGGCTCTGGCATAGTCAATAAAACAGAAGTAGATGTTTTTCTGGAACTTTCTTGCTTTTTTGATGATCCACTGGATGTTGGCAATTTGATCACTGGTTCCTCTGCCTTTTCTAAAACCAACTTGAATATCTGGAAGTTCACAGTTCACATATTGCTGAAGCCTAGCTTGGAGAATTTTGAGCATTACTTTACTAGTGTGTGAGATGAGTGCAATTGTGTGGTAGTTTGAGCATTCTTTGGCATTGCCTTTCTTTGGGATTGGAATGAAAACTGACCTTTTCCAGTCCTGTGACCACAACTGAGTTTTCCAAATTAGCTGGCATAATGAGTGCAGCACATTCACAGCATCATCTTTTAGGGTTTGAAATAGCTCAACTGGAATTGCATCACCTCACTAGCTTTGTTTGTAGTGATGCTTCCTAAGGCCCACTTGACTTGACATTCCAGGATGTCTGGCTCTAGGTGAGGGATCACACCATTGTGATTATCTGTATAGTGAAGATCTTTTTGTACAGTTCTGTGTATTCTTGCCACCTCTTCTTAATATCTTCTGCTTCTGTTCAGTTCAGTTCAGTCACTCAGTCATGTCCGACTATTTGCGACCCCATGAATCACAGCACAGCAGGCCTCCCTGTCCATCACCATCTCCCAGAGTTCACTCAGACTCACGTCCATCGAGTCCGTGATGCCATCCAGCCATCTCATTATCTGTTGTCCCCTTCTCCTCCTGCCCTCAATCCCTCCCAACATCACAGTCTGTTCCGATGAGTCAACTCTTCGCATGAGGTGGCCAAATTACTGGATTTTCAGCTTCAGCATCATTCCCTCCAAAGAAATCCCAGGGCTGATCTCTTTCAGAATGGACTGGTTGGATCTCCTTGCAGTCCAAGGGACTCTCAAGAGTCTTCTCCAACACCACAGTTCAAAAGCATCAATTCTTCCATGATCAACTTTATTCACAGTCCAACTCTCACATCCATACATGACCACAGGAAAAACGATAGCCTTGTCTAGACGGACCTTTGTTGGCAAAGTAATGTCTCTGCTTTTAAATATGCTATCTAGGTTGGTCATAACTTTTCTTCCAAGGAATAAGCATCTTTTAATTTCATGGCTGCAGTCACCATCTACAGTGATTTTGGAGCCCAAAAACATAAAGTCCGACACAATTTCCACTGTTTCCCCATCTACTTCCCATGAAGTGATGGGACCAGATGCCATGATCTTTGTTGTCAGAATGTTGAGCTTTCAGCCAACTTTTTCACTCTCCTCTTTCACTTTCATCAAGAGGCTTTTTAGTTCCTCTTCACTTTCTGCCATAAGGGTGGTGTCATCTGCATATCTGAGGTTATTGATATTTCTCCCAGCAATCTTGATTCCAGCCTGTGCTTCTTCCAGCCCAGTGTTTCTCATGATGTACTCTGCATTTAAGTTAAATAAGCAGGGTGACAATATACAGCCTTGACGTACTCCTTTTCCTAACTGGAACCAGTCTGTTTTTCCATGTCCAGTTCTAACTGTTGCTTCTTGACCTGCATATAGGTTTCTTAAGAGGCAGGTCAGGTGGTCTGGGGTTCCCATCTCTTAAAGAATTTTCCACAGTTTCTTGTGATCCACACAGTCAAAGGCTTTGGCATAGTCAAGAAAGCAGAAATAGATGTTTTTCTGGAACTCTCTTGCTTTTTCCATGATCCAGCGGATGTTGGCAATTTGATCTCTGGTTCCTCTGCCTTTTCTAAAACCAGCTTGTTCATCAGGAAGTTCACGGTTCATGTATTGCTGAAGTCTGGCTTGGAGAATTTTGAGCATTACTTTACTAGCATGTGAGATGAGTGCAATTGTGCGGTAGTTTGAGCATTCTTTGGCATTGCCTTTCCTTGGGATTGGAATGAAAACTGACCTTTTCCAGTCCTGTGGCCACTGCTGAGTTGTCCAAATTTGCTGGCATATTGAGTGCAGCACTTTCACAGCATCATCTTTCAGGATTTGAAATAGGTCAACTGGAATTCCATCACCTCCACTGCTTCTGTTAGGTCCCTACCATTTCTGTCCTTTATTGAGCCCATCTTTGCATGAAATGTTTCCTAATTTTTATTTAGGTTGGTGCAGATGTAATTATGCTTTCAGGCTGTGAATTTTAAATCATTATAACTAGGCTCAAAAACACCTTATTAATCAAAATAGGAACCACTACAATCAACATGTTTTTGCCAATCAGAAATAAGTTTTCTTATTTTTGTAGCATAAAAATCCATGTTTTTGGATTTGACAAATTCTTGGAAAGAATTTTCTATATCCTGCTGGTTGTGAAAGTGTTTTCCCTGCAAAATGTTATAGAGGTGCTTCAAGAAGTGGTTGGTAAGGTGTTAGGAGAATATGGTGGATGAGGTAAAACTTCATATCCTAATTTGCTCAACTTTTGAAGCTTTGGTTGTGCAACATGCCATCAGGTTTGCCATGGAGAAGAATTTGATATTTTCTGTTGACCAGAGCCAGTTGCAAGCATTATAGTTTTTAATGCATTTCATCAATTTGCTGAGCATATTCTTAGATGTAATGATTTCACTGGGATTCAGAAAGCTGTAGTGGATGAGACCAGCAGCAGACCATGAGATTTTTTTGGTATAAGTTTGGTTTTGGAAAGTGCTATAGAGCTTCTTCTCTGTCCAACCACTGAGCTGGTCATTGCCAGTCATCATAAAAATATCCACTTTTTGTCACAGATCACAATCCAGTTAAGAAATGCCTCATTATTATTGTGTAGAATAAGACATCACTTCAAAAATGCTTGTTTTGATTTCTGGTCAGCTCATGAGGCATGATAAATGTATCAAGCTTTTTCACCTTTCCAATTTGCTTCAAATGCCAAATGACCATAGAATGGTTGATATTTCGTTCTTGGGCAACTTCTCATTTAGTTGTAAGAGGATTGCTTTAATGATGGCTCTCAATTGGTTGTTCTCAACTTCCGATGGCCAATGATTACACTTCTCAACTTCAAGACTCTTGCCTCCTCTGCAGAACTTCTTGAACCACCACTGCATTGGACATTTGTTAAAAATTCCCAGGCCAAATACATTGTTCATGTTGTGAGCTGCTTTACAACCCATTTTGTACTCAAATAAGAAAATTGCCCAAATTTGCAATTTGTCTAACATCATGTACATAGTTTAAAATAAATATAAAATAACAAGTAATAATATTACACCAAGCAATAAGTCATAGCAAAAAAAAAAATAAAAGACAAACGTCCATTAAAATGATGTATGACATAACCTTCTATATTTTGAATGTATTCCAATATCAAATAGCCAATCTCAACAATGCAAAACTGGAATTACTTTTGCAACAACCTAATAATAGGAAATTGAGTTTCTACTTTATTTTCAAATAACAAGTTACTACCTGTCAAAGAGCAGATAACTGGTATCAATCACCACACTTAAAATCATTTAAAGCAATATTTTATAAAATCAGCAGTTGACCTCAAAAAGTGAGACTGAGGAAAACACACATCAAGGCTAGATTATTCACAGAAAGGTCATAAGTGAGCTAAACATTGAACACTATTAAAAACAAAACACAAAAATTGCTTTCATCAAATTAAAATGAAATAAAATTAAAAAGAAACTCAATCTTTGAATTGAATGGTTGAAGATGACTTAAAATAACTAAAAACAGGAAAGTATCATCTTGATTACATTGTAACTTATACTATGTCTTACAGCATAAAAATCATATTTTTAAAATTCCAATTCTTACCTCTCTCCATTCTTTATTTCCAACTCCTTGTATATATAAGACACAAACTGCAAAAAGATGAGAAAAAAAATCTAAACATTTTTTATAAATATCAAGGAAACAAACCCAATTTACTTTTCAGCTGTCCAAAAGGTAGGTTAAAATTAGTTCTTAATACCTCACCTTACTCTGGCAGGAAAATTGCTAATAAATCATTGCATGATTAAAATTTTTGTAAATAAGGGAAAAAACTATAACAGGTCTTTAGACCTTAACATGTATAGGTCTTGGCACAAAAATATAATAGTTATTTACTAACATCTTCAATTTCATTATGCTACAAATGTAGATGATTTTTTTTTTAAACTAAGTTTGAACAGTTTTGTCGGAGAAGTCAATGGCACCCCTCTCCAGTACTCTTGCCTGGAAAATCCCATGGACAGAGGAGCCTGGTAGGCTGCAGTCCATGGGATCGCGAAGAGTCGGACACAACTAAGCGACTTCACTTTCACTTTTCACTCTCATGCATTGGAGAAGGAAATGGCAACCCAGTCCAGTGTTCTTGCCTGGGGAATCCTGGGGACAGGGGAGCCTGGTGGGCTGCCATCTATGGGACTGCACAGAGTCAGACATGACTGAAGTGATTTAGCTGCAAACAGTTTTGTGAATTTTCTGCTTGCTCAGCTGGTAAAGAATCTACTTGCAATGCAGGAGACCAGGGTTCAGTTCCTAGGTTAGGAAAATCCCCTATTGAAGGGAATGGCAACCCACTCCAGTTCTCTGGCCTGGAAAATTCCATGGATGGAGGAGCCTGGTGGGCTATAGTCTATGGGGTCTCAAAGAGTTGGATACAACTGAGCAACTAACACACACACAAACAGTTTTGAAGTATTTCAGTATGTTACCAGTCATAGGTCACGCTCTTCCTAGGATACTTATAGTCCTCAGAAGCATCATAGGGAGGACAATCTGCACCAAATCAAATGTTAAATTTAATATCTGCAACTCCTATCCTCAATGTTTGTAAACAAGAAATCTTGTCAACCACAAACGGAAGTCCAAAAAAGGTAGATTAAGAGTCTAGAGTAGAGATTAAGGGATAAAAATATCCCATTCACATACTAATGGGTCCTGGGAAGTTTTAATACCCACAAACTGTAATATAATGCCTTTTCTCCAGTGATAATCTCAATCTCCAGTGACAACTCTTTCATCAACTGAAAACATCCCTCTCCCTTCATTAAACCACATAGTTTCATACATTTGTAGAGATGGAGAGCAACTGGATATCAACTTCTTTTTTTGATTTATACATTATTTCTGTTGTTTTCTAACTAAAATTGGCTTTCATTGTACAATGTATCTCCAATTTTCAATATATACATAGTTAGTAATAAAAAAATTCAGCTCATTCAAGATATTATATAATTTACTTGGTTATACATGACTTTATATACTTCTTTTATTCACAAAAAAAGGAAAATTGTTACTCTGTGACTTGATCACTTAGAATTATGGCCCATTACAGCTGTCTTTCAAATATAATTTCTATCATATGGCTTTATAATGAGGTTTTAATTTCAAAATGAATTGTCCTGCATTGGAGTCATTTGTGTTTTCTTCTTAGTCTCTAAATGCTAAGCAATTCCCTCTCTTTAGCCAGAGTACTGCCCAGGTAGATAAGAATGCAGGGCCTGAGACCATATTCCTCCTTACTTTCTAATCTTTAAGACAATATTTAAGTAAAAATTATAATTTTCATACAACTTTTTACAAAAGCAAGTAAGTAAAATAAGTTGTTGTTGCTCAGTTGCTAAGTTGTGTCCAACTCTTGACCCCATGAGCCACAGCACACCAAGCTTCCCTTTTTTTTCACTATCACCCAGAGTTTGCTCAAACTCATGTCCATTGTGTCAGTGACGCCATTGAACCATCTCATCCTCTGTTGACCCCTTCTCCTCCTGAATAGACTATTTCAAAAAGCAAGTTAAATACTTACTTGGATCAGATTTAGAAAACGTGTCTCTGTCCAGAAGATTTCTGTTGAAGAAAAAAGAAAATACTAGATAAATGCAACACCAAAATATTTATATAAATGTATAAACATATAAATGTAATGACTTAGAAGTTCTAAAATTCAAATTTGTGCTGAATATTCATCCTCCACTAACCGGTAATTATTTATAAAAGCTATATTACATTTTTATATTTAATACTTACAATAAAAATCTCATGTTTATCCTGTCCTATTTTTCTACCAAGAGTACCAACCATAAGCATTTATCAGTACCATGCTTAATATTTGAAATGCTTTTTTTCATATCAACCTGATACACTTTCATATTCCAGGTTTTTAAAAATTACTCTTTCCATGGAATCATGATACACTGAGAAAATACAAAGATAGTCAACAGAACAGCATACACCAAAAAAAAAAAGAAAATCAGACTACATCTTCAAATATTCTCAAAAAGAAAAGAAATTATCAGAAATGTTTATATTTGGAACTGTCAGTTTCAAAGACTACTAGTCAGAAATTAAATTAAAATAATCCACTTGTCCCTTAAGCAGACACTATGACTCCAGCAATGATTGAAAAAACAGTAAATTTTTAAAACATTTCCATTTGAGAATATACTTTGTTATATATTTATAAAGGAAGTGCTCCACTTAAGTGGAAATTTTCTGGTTTTCCCTGTGTCTAGTTTTGCTCATTAAGTGTCCTTAAAAAATGTAATTCAGCTCTTTCTTTCAGAGTTCATAAAAATCAAGGAGAGACAGTACAAATATTGCAGTGACCTTGGAACTCAAAAACTATGTTATACACATATAAATGAAAATAATGTGATCCTAGTACCTTACTTATCTTTAAAAAAAAATACAACTTTTAACAACAAATAGAAAATAATGGATTTCTAACAACGATAAATAAATATTCTTAAGCATAAACTTTATTTGAACATTATTTATTCTAGCCATTAAGATCCATAACATATAGTGATAAGGTCAAAAACAAACAAAAATTTAGATCCTTTATAATATGAGAAAAAAAAATTCCATAAACTCTTCATAACTTAGTCCCTAAACTTTGCAATTTAAATTTCTCATTGCTCTTTGATAAAAAATTTCAGCTATACATTGATCATATGAACAACATAGAATAGACTACTTCTGACTAGAATAATTCCCCAAAGATTAATTTATGCAATGGCTAAGAGGTGCTGGAGTGGCGAGCGGTGGCTGTGCAGCAGTGGAGTGGCAAGCAGCCAAGAGGAGATACCCCACATCCAAGGTCAGGAGAACGGTGGGGAGGAGATACCCCACGTCCAAGGTAAGGAGCAGTGGCTGCCCTTTGCTGGAGCAGCTGTGAAGAGATACCCCAAGTCCAAGGTAAGAGAAACCCCAGTAAGACAGTAGGCGTTGAGAGAGTGCATCAGAGGGCAGACAGACTGAAACCATGATCACAGAAAACTAGCCAATCTGATCACAGGGACCACAGCCTTGTGTAACTCAGTGAAACTAAGCCATGCCATGTAGGGCCACTCAAGATGGCCGGGTCATGGTGGAGAGTTCTGACAAAATGTGGTACACTGGAGAAGGGAATGGAAAGCCACTTCAGTATTCTTGCCTTGAGAGCACCATGAACACTATGAAAAGACAAAAAGAGGACACTGAAAGATAAAACTTCCCAGGTCGGTAGGTGTTCAATATGCTACTAGAGATCAGTGGAGAAATAACTCCAGAAAGAATGAAGGGACGGAGCCAAAGAAGAAAACAACACCCAGTTGTGGATGTGACTGGTGATAGAAGCAAGGGCTGATGCTGTAAAGAGCAATATTGCATAGGAACCTGAGATGTTAGGTCCATGAATCACGGCAAATTGGAAGTGGCCAAACAGGAGATGGCAAGAATGAACAAGAACATTTTAGGAATCAGCAAGCTAAAATGGATGGGAATAGGTGAATTTAACTCAGATGGCGTTATATCTACTACTGTGGGCAAGAATACCCTAGAAGAACTGGAGTAGCCATCTTAGTCAACAAAGAGTTCAAAATGCAGAACTTGGATGCAATCTCAAAAAATCTCTGTTCGTTTCCAAGGCAAACCATTTAATATCATGGTAATCCAAGTCTATTCCCCAACCAGTGAAGGAGCTGAAATTGAATGGTTCTATGAAGACCTACAAGACCTTCTAGAACTAACAACCAAAAAAGATGTCCTTTTCATTATAAGGGGACTGGAATGCTAAAGTAGGAAGTCAAGAAACCTGGAATAACAGGCAATTTTGGCCTTGGAGTACAGAATGAAGCAGGGTAAAGGCTAATAGAGTTTTGCCAAGAAAATGCACAGGCAAACACCCTCTTCCAACAACATAAGAGAAGACTCTACACATGATCATCACCAGATGGGAAACACCGAAATCAGGCTTATAATATTCTTTGCAGCCAAAGATGGAGAAGCTCTATACAGTCAGCATAAATAAGACCAGGAGCTGACTGTGTCTCAGATCATGAACTCCTTATTGCCAAATTCAGACTTAACTTGAAAAAAGTGGGGAAAACCACTAAACCTTTCAGGTATGAACTAAATCAAATCCCTTATGATTACACACTGGAAGTGAGAAATAGATTTAAGGGACTAGATCTGATACACAGAGTGCTTGATGAACTATGGATGGCAGTTCATGATATCGTACAGGAAACAAGGAGCAAGATCATATCCAAGAAAAAGAAAAGCAAAATGGCTGTCTGAGGAAGCCTTACAAATAGCTGTGAAAAGAAGAGAAATGAAAAGCAAAGGAGGAAAGTAAAGATATACCCATTTGGAATCCAAAGAATAGCAAGGACAGATAAGAAAGCCTTATTCAGTGATCAGTGCAAAGAAATAGAGGAAAATAATAGAGTGGGAAAGACTAGCGATCTCTTCAGGAAAACTAGAGATACCAAGGGAACATTTCATGCAAAGATAAGCTCAATAAAGGACAGATATGGTAGGGACCTAAGAGAAGCAGAAGATATTAAGAAGATGTGGCAAGAATACACAGAAGAACTGTACAAAAAAGATCTTCACGACCCAGATAATCACGATGGTGTGATCACTCACCTAGAGCCAGACATTCTGGAATGTGAAGTCAAGTGGGCCTTAGAAAGCATCAGTACGAACAAAGCTAGTGGAGGTGATGGAATTCCAGTTGAGCTATTTCAAATTCTAAAAGATGAAGCTGTGAAAGTGCTGCACTCAATATGCCAACAAATTTGGAAAACTCAGCAGTGGCCACAGGACTGGAAAAGGTCAGTTTTCATGCCAATCCCAAAGAAAGGCTATGCCAAAGAATGCTCAAACTACCACAGAATTGCACTCATCTCACATGCTAGTAAAGTAATGCTCAAAATTCTCCAAGCCAGGCTTCAGCAATACATGAACCATGAACTTCCATGTGTTCAAGCTAATTTTAGAAAAGGCAGAGGAACCAGAAATCAAATTGCCAACATCCACTGCATCATCAAAAAAGCAAGAGGGTTCTGAAAAAACATCTGTTTCTGTTTTATTGACTATGCCAAAGTCTTTGACTGTGTGGATCAAAATAAACTGTGGAAAATTCTGAAAGAGATGGGAATACCAGGTCACCTGACCTGCCTCTTGAGAAACCTGTATGCAGGTCAGGAAGCAACAGTTAGAACTGGACATGGAACAACAGACTGGTTCCAGATAGGAAAAGGAGTATGTCAAGGCTGTATATTGTCACCCTGCTTATTTAACTTAAATGCAGAGTACATCATGAGAAATGCTGGACTGGAGGAACCACAAGCTGGAATCAAGATTGCTGGGTAAAATATTAATAGCCTCAGATACACAGATGACACCACCCTATGGCAGAAAGTGAAGAACTAAAGAGCCTCTTGATGAAAGTGAAAGAGGAGAGTGAAAAAGTTGGCTAAAAGCTCAACATTCAGAAAACTAAGATCATGGTATCTGGTCCCATCACTTCATGGCAAATAGATGGGGAAACAGTGGCTGACTGTATTTTTTGGGTTCCAGTATCACTGCAGATGGTGACTGCAGCCATGAAATGAAAAGATGCATGCTCCTTGGAAGAGAAGCTATGACCAACCTAGACAGCATAATAAAAAGCAGAGACTTCACTTTGCCAACAAATGTTCGTGTAGTCAAAGCTATGGTTTTTCCAGTAGTCATGTATGGATATGAGAGTTGGACTCCAGAGAAAGCTGAGCACCGAAGAATGATGCTTTTGAATTGTGGTCCTGGAGAAGACTCTTGAGAGTTCCTTGGACTACAAGCAGATCCAACCAGTCCATCATAAAAGAGATCAGTCCTGGGTGTTCACTGGAAGGACTGATACTGAAGCTGAAACTCCAATACTTTGGCCACCTGATGCAAAGAGCTGACTCATTGGAAAAGACCCTGATGCTGAGAAAGACCGAAGGTGGGAGGAGAAAGGGATGAGAGAGGATGAGATGGTTGGATGGCATCACTGACTCAATAGACATGAGTTTGGGTAAACTCTGGGAGTTGGTGATGGACAGAGAGGTCTGGTGTTTTGCAGTCCATGGGGTCACAAAGAGTCAGACATGACTGAGCAACTGAATTAATTGAACTGTATGATTTTAAAAGTTTGGAAAAGACAAATATTCTTAAATGATATATACACTGCAAAAGACCAGTGATTATCAAAATGAATCACAAAGTTTGGATTGATGACAGAAATGCAAGATTTTTTCCTCCCTAATATAGATGCCAAACACCCACATTAAGTTAAACAAGAAGTATTATTCCAATGGCTATTTTATTAAAAAAAAAAAAAAAGGAAATAGAAACTAAGTTGAGGTTCAAAGAAGTTGAGTAAATGAATAAGAGCACACAGCCCTGTATGAAATATTCCAAAGAAGTCAACTTTTGGAACCCAATTTCTCTCAACTTTACAAAATGCTACATTGTCTGGAGAAGTCTGAGAGAAACACCTGTTTTCCTACAAGTGTTGGAAATGTGAAAGGAAAGGTTTCATGTTATACCTGTTGGTTGTGTCAAAAGAGTATACATAAAATATTGTTTATCGACTAATGAGAAGAGAAATGCCACCTATGCAATGAACAAAAAGAACTAGGATAGGAAGCTAAACATAACTGTATTTACTCACAGAAAAATATTATTTTTTGTACATAAAACAGTTCTTAAGAAAAAATAACACACACACACACACCACTCCTCATCATCTCTTATATAGGAAGGCTAAATACACTTCCTTCCATGGTGTTGTCATTTTCTTGAGTTAGGATGACTTTAATATAATGCCTACAATTTTATAATGTGAGGTTGAACTGAACATTAAGTTAAAATCTTCAACAGCCCCTTCTATTCTATAAATCTTGATGTAGATAAACCAAGGAAGAGAACAAACTCCTGGAAAGAAATTATGGAAAAATACAGTGTATGAGTTAGAAAGCTTGCCTGAAGAAATAACCTATTCAAAACTTTCATCTGTGAATTGCATGAGTTGTTCCAGTAACCACTCATCTCAAACTGCAATTAAAATGAGTGGACTTAAGAGTATGATTGCAACAGCACAACCAAAGCTGAAGTCCAGTGAATTAAATTCTAACCTGTATGAAGAAGTACTAGGTTAGTGAAAGAGCATATTTTGCATGAAGGCTGAAATAGGAAAAGATAAGCAAGAGTTTAATAACATCTTTCCAGCATCATCCAGGAGAAAAGCTTCTCTGACTTCTCCCTTTATTATTCAACCATCGCTGATACTAGTCTCTTAAAACAGACCAATGCATATAGCGACATTCCCTTGATGCCAATAGCCAGTTACCTCATTGGACAACCTTGCTTACTCTAACAAGCCACTTGCCAATTTTAAGATAGCTTCTCATATAGATATTAGCACAGAACTGTGCGGAGTGGCCAAGAGATGAATATTACAGTTTTCTTGACCATTAGAGTTTTTATTCTTAAGTGGCATACCAAGACTGAACAGCCAATTAGCCTCTAAAAGCGACATCTCAGGCTTCTCTTTCTCTAATAGGAAAATAGTGATCCCATTTAAACTTCAAAGCAATTTTTCAAGTATTTGTCAAGCAAATATTGACTCGATGCCCAAGACCTAAAAAAACACAAAGCACTAATTTGTCACAGTGGAAGTGACAAATAGATTCAAGGGATTAGATCTGATAGACAGAGTGCCTGAAGAACTATGGACAGAAGTTCCTGACATTGAATAGGAGGCAATGATCATCACCATCCCCAAGAAAAACAATGCAAAAAGGCAAAATGGTTGTCTGAGGAGGCCTCAGAAATAGTTGAGAAAAGAAGAGAAGCTAAAAGCAAGGGAGAAAAGGAAAGATATTTACATTTGGAATGCAGAGTTCCAAAGAATAGCAAGGGGAGATAAGAAAGCCTTTGTCAGAGATCAATGCAAAAAAAATAGAGGAAAACAACAGAATGGGAAAGATGAAAGATCCCTTCAAGAAAATTAGAGATACCAAGGGAATATTTCATGCAAAGATGGGCTCGATAAAGGACAGAAATGGTACGGACCTAACAGAAGCAGAAGATATTAAAAAGAGGTGGCAAGAATACACAGAGGAACTACACAAAAAAAGAAATTCACAACCCAGATAAGTACAATGGTGTGATCACCCTCCTAGAGCCAGACATCCTGGAATGCAAAGTTAAGTGGGCCTTAAGAAGCATCACTATGAACAAAGCTAGTGGAGGTGATGGAATTCCAGTTGAGCTATTTCAAATCCTAAAAGATGATGTTTTGAAAGTTCTGCACTCAATACGCCAGCAAATTTGGAAAACCGTGCAGTGGCCACAGGACTGTAGAATGGCAGTTTTCATTCCAATCTCAAAGAAAGGCAATGCCAAAGAATGCTCAAACTACCACACATTTGAACTCATCTCACATGCTAGTAAAGTAATGCTCAAAATTCTCCACACCAGGTTTCAACAGAACACGAACTATGAAGTTCCAGATGTTCACTCTGGATTTAGAAAAGGCAGAAGAACCAGAGATCAAATTGCCAACATCCATTAGATCATAGAAAAAACAAGAGATTATGAGAAAAACATCTACTTTTGCTTTATTGAGCGAGACTGCTAGGAGAAATATCAATTACTTCAGATATGCAGATAACACCACGCTTATGCCAGAAAGCGAAGAAGAACTAAAGAGCCTCTTGATGAAAGTGAAAGAGGAGAGTGAAAAAGCTGGCTTAAAATTCAACATTCAAAAAACGAGGCTCATGGCATCCAGTTCCATCATTTCATGACAAACAGATGGGGAGACAATGGAAACAGTGAGAGATTTTATTTTTTAGGCTTCAAAATCACTGCAAATGGTGACTTCAGCCATTAATTTAAAATTTTTCATAAATTTAAAAAATTTCTCCTCCTGCCTTCATTCTTTCACAGCATCAGGGTCTTTCCCAATGAGACAGTTCTTCACATCAGGTGACCGAAGTATTGGAGTTTCAGCTTCAGCATCAGTCCTTTTGGACTTTTAAAGTCCAATTCCAATCCATCAAATGCTCTAGACCCATCCGTTCCATGTCATAGACTTGTACAAGATCAAGGATGAAGAGCTGCTGATGCCTAGATAAGTAGCACATTAGACCTTGGTGAGTGCATGGGACTTGCCTCAGCAATCCTTTCTGTTGGTACAGGACAGACACTAAAGGTTAATAATACCTGATCACCTTCACCCTCAGGGCTTTTAGTCAAACAACTACAGAGAACACACCTCTCTGACAGAGCAGTGACAGATAGTGGCCAGCACATCCTAAGGAAAGACATGACAGGCATCCATATCAAAACCACCCATCATATGAAAGACAGTGATCACACACAGCCTACTCAGGGATGCTGCTACATAAAAACACATTTTAAGACCACAAAAGATAACTGTTTCTTCTGAATTCACAGAGAAAGAGAAAGTTAAATAAAATTAAAAGGCAGAGAAATTATTCTCAACTGAAACAGCAAAAGAAAACCCCTGAAAAAATATTGAACAGAGATAATCAGTCTACCAGACAATGAGTTTAAAAGTCAGTATTAAAAATGCTAAGTGAATTGAGAAAGTTTATTGATATAAAGAAAGGCAATTTTACCAAGGAATTAAAAATTATAAAGCTGACATAAAAATAGATACCTCAATTTCTAAGATAGGGAGCAATGAATGGCCAACTATAAATAAATGACACAAAAGTTTTCAAAAGTGATTTGGAAGACAGAATAATGGAAATCACCCAAACAGAACAGCAAATAGAAAAATAAAAACAAAACAACATATAAGATTATGGAATAATATAAAATATACCAAACTACATATAACAGAGATTCCAGAAAGGGAGACAGAGGAATAAAATGTATGTGAATTAATTATGGCTGAAAACTTCTCATACCTAAAGAAGGAAACAGATATCCAAGTTCAGGAAGCACAGAGGCTCCCAAACCAGAACAACAACAACAACAGAAACCCACACCAAGACATATAATTAAAACTGCAAAAGCTAAAAGTCGAGAGTTCTAAAGGAAACATGAGAAAACCACTCATATAGGGCATTCTCTATATGAAAGGATAAGACTATTAGATAATTTATCTATAGAAACTTTTCAGGCCAAATGGAAGTCACAGAATATAGTCAAAGCCTTGAAAAGGAAAAGCCTTCAACCTAGGATACTCTACCACAAAATTTTATCATTTAGAATACAAAGAAAGGAAAAGAATTCTCAGGCAAGCAATAACTAAAAGAATTCAGCAATTTCAAATCTACCCTAAAAGAAATCTTGAAGAGTCTTCCCTAACTAGAAAGAATCCCAATAGGAATCTACAACAAGAAGGCCAAGTATATAGTAAGAATTGAAAAGCACTTAAATAAGCCAATTTGAATTGTTGTGTAGTTGCTAAGTCATGTCCAATTCTTTGTGACCCCATGTACTGTAACAAGCCTACTCTGTCCATGGAATTTCCAAAGCAAGGATACTGGAGTGGGTCAATATTTCCTTCTCAGGGGATCCGCCCAAGGCAGTGTTCAATCCCGAGTCTCCTGCATTAGAGGCAGATTCTTTATCATAGAGCCATGGGGGAAGAACAAAATAAGCCCGTACACAGATTAAAAAAAAAAAAAATCATAAAAGCAATGATAGCTACAGTAAACAGTAAAAGGATAAGCATGAAGATGAAAACATGACATCAAACACAAAATGTGGAGAAGTGGAGTCATAAATGTAGAACTTTAAGAATGTGTTGAACATCAGAGATAATCAATTTAAAGAAGTACATATCATTATAGGTCAAGATACATGAACTCCATGGTAACCACAAATCGAAAACCTCAATATTCAAGAAAACCAAAAAGAAAGGAATGCAATCATACTACCACAGAAAATTATGAAACTATAATGGGGGGAAAAAAAACGAAGAAGAAATGACCAAAGAACTAAAAAAAATCTGCAAAACAGGAATATAAATAGTAATAAATACAAACTATCAATAGTTACTTTAAATATCAATGAACTAAATGCACCAATCAAAAAATATAGAATGTCTTATTAGATTAAAAAAAAACTTCAACATGCTATCTATAATAACTCACCTCAGTGTGAAAAACAGAAATAGAATGAAAAGATATTTCATGAAACGGTAATAACAAGAAAGCAGGGATGCTTGTACTAAACAACACTTGTATCAAACAAAGCAGACTTTGAAATTAATACTGTAAAGAAAAAGAAGAGCTTTGTATAATGATAAAAAGATAGCTAAAAGAAGAGAAAATGACACTTACTGACATATGTACGCCCAATAGAGGAGCGTCTAAATATATAAAGCCAATACTGACAGACATAAAGGGAGAAATCAACAATACAATAAAAGCAGGAGACTTCAATACCGTACTGACGTCAGTGGAGAGATCATCAAGATAAAAATCAGTTAGGCATCTTCTCCTGCCAGAGCACCAAAATTGCAACTAGCTGTTGGACAACCATCAACAGGAAGACAGTCAGTTCAGTTCAGTCACTCAGTTGTGTCCGACTCTTTGCAACCTCATGGACTGCAGCATGCCAGGCCTCCCTGTCTATCACCAACTCCCAGAGTTCACCCAAACCCATGTCCACTGAGTTGGTAATGCCACCCAACCATATCTTCCTCTGTCATCCCCTTCTCCTCCTGCCGTTAATCTTTCCCAGAATCAGGGTTTTCTCAAATGAGTCAGTTCTTCGCATAGAGTGGCCAAAGTATTGGAGTTTCAGCTTCAATATCAGTCCTTCCAACGAACACCCAGGACTGATCTCCTTTAGGATGGACTGGTTGGATCTCCTTGCAGTCCAAGGGACTCTCAAGAGTCTTCTCCAACACCACAGTTCAAAAGCATCAATTCTTTGGTGCTCAGCTTTCTTTATGGTCCAACTCTCACATCCATACATGACCACTGGAAAAACCATAGCCTTGACTAGACAGACCTTTGTTGACAAAGTAATGTCCCTGCTTTTGAATATGCTATCTAGGTTGGTCATAACTTTTTTTTCAAAGGGCAAGCGTCTATAATTTCATGAATGCAGTCACCATCTGTAGTGATTTTGGAGCCCCCCAAAATAAATTCAGCCACTGTTTCCCCATCTATTTGCCATGAAGTGATGGGAACAGACGCCATGATCTTAGTTTTCTGAATGTTGAGCTTTTAGCCAACCTTTTCACTCTCCTCTTTCACTTTCATCAAGAGGCTCTTTAGTTCTTCACTTTCTGCCATAAGGGTGGTGTTATCTGCATATCCGAGGTTATTGATATTTCTCCCAGCACAGTGGAACCCACCCACACACACACACACACAAAGATATTCCAAATCAAGGAAAAAGGAGAAGCCACAACAAAATGGTAGGAAGGACAGAAAAGATTAAATCAAATCCTACACCTGCCAAATGGGTGACCAACAAACTGGAGAACGATAATACCAAAGAAGTTCTTGCACTGTTATGAAGGTTCTAGTCCCCACATCAGGCTTCCCAGCCTAGGGATCCAGCCAATGGACTGGGAATCCCCAAGGAATCTGACTTTAAAGGCCAATGGGATTTGATTATATGACTTCCTCAGTACTGGGGAAAAAAGAGACTCCAAACTAGCAGGGCACAAACAAAATCTTACGTGCACCAGGACCAAGGGGAAAGCAACAGTGACTCCACAAGAGACTGAACTAGACCTACCTGAGTGTTTGAAGGTCTCCTGCAAAGGCATGGATTGGCAGTGACCCACCATGGAGACAGGGCACTGGCAGCCACAGTCCTGGGAGTATCTATCAGGCCCAAGCCCTCTTGGATTTAGCAACTCCAAAACTGGGTTGCCTCAGGGTAAACAATTAACAGGGAAGAAACACAGCTCTACCCATCAGCAGACAATTGGATTAAAGTTTTCCTGAGCATAGCCTTGCCCACAAGTTTCCCCACAGCAAGTATCCCCCATCAGAAAGCCTACACAGGCCACTTATCCTCATCCAGAGATGGCAGAAGAAACAAGAACTACAATCCAAGCAGCCTCCAGCAGTAACACAATCACAGAAACCTTACAGAAATGAAAAGAAAGAAGATTATGCTCCAGATGAAGGAACAAGATAAATTCCCAGAAAAACAATTAAATGAAGTGGAGATAGGCAATATTCCAGAAAAAGAAGTCAGAATAATGATAATGAAGATGATCCAGGATGGAGATGTCAGAAATGTTTACAGAAATGTTTACCAAAGATCTAGTAAAACTAAAGAACAAACAAACAGAAATGAACAATATACTAGAAGACATCAATAGCAGAATAACTGAGGCAAAAAAAAGGATAAGTGACCTGGAAGACAGAATGGTGGAAGCATACACTGAAAAACTGAATATAGAAAAAAAAAAAAAGTGAAAAGAAAGGAAGACAGCTCTGGGATGACATTAAATGCACATTCACAATATAGAGGTTCCAGAGGGAGAAGAGAGAAAGGACTCAAGAAAATATGTGAAGATATAATACCTGAACATTTCCCCAATATAGGAAAGGAAATAGTCAACTAAGTCTAGGAAGGCAGAGTTCAAAGCAGGATAAAGCCAAGGAGGGACAAACCCAGACACACAGTAATCAAAATGAAAAAATTAAAGACAAACATAAAATATTAAAACCAACAAGGGACAGAAAGACAACATACAAGGGAAACGCCATAAGGTTATCAGACAATTTCTCAACAGAAACTACACGCCAGAAGCAGATGCTATGATATATTCCAAGTGATGAAAGGGAAGAACCTATAACCAAGAATTCTCTACCTAATAAGACTCTTGTTCAGATTTCATGGAGAAATTAAACACTTTCAAGACTAGCAAAAGTTAAAAGAATTCAACACCACTAAACCAGCTTTTCAAAGAATGCTAAAGGAACTTCTATAGGCAGGAAACACAAGAGAAGGAAAATATCTACATAAACAAATCCAAAACAATGAACAGAGTTGCAATAGGTTCATACATATCAATAATTATCTTAGATGTAAATGGATTAAATGTACCAACAAAAGTCATAGACTGGATGGGTGGATACAAAAACAAGACTCATACATATATTGTCTACAATAGACCCACCTCAGGCCTGTGGACACTTACAAACTAAAAGTAAGGGGATGGTAGAAGGTACTTCATTCAAATGTAAATCATAAGAAAGCTGGAGTAACAGTACTCGTATGAGACAAAATATACTTTAAAACAAAGACTGTTATAAAAGACAAAGAAGGACATTACATAATGATTAAGGGTTCAATCCAAGAAGAAGATATAACAATTATAAATCCAAATTCACCCAAAATAGGAGCACCTCAGTATGTAACGTAAATACTGATAAACATAAAGGACAAAATCAATAGTAACACAATAATAGTGGGAAACTTTACCACTTTCATTAATGGACTGATAATTCAGAAAGAAAATCAATAAGGAAACACAAGCCTTAAATGACACTTTAGATGAGTTGGACTTAACTGATATTTATAGAGCTTTCCATCCAAAAGCAGCAGAATACACAGTCTTCTCAAATGATCATGGAGCATTCTCCAAGACTGACCACAAGCTGGGCCACAGGGAAAGCTTTGGTAAATTTGAAAAAAATCAAAATCATATCAAGCATGTTTTCTGATCACAATTCTATGAGATTAGAAATAAATTGCAAGAAAAAAAAAAAAAACCTCTAAGAAACACAAACATGTAGCAGCTACACAATATGATACTAACCAACCACTGGATCACTGAAGAAATCGAAAAAGAAATTTAAAAATTACCTAGAGACAAACGAAAATGAAAGCACAACAGTCCAACACTTATGGGATGCAGCAAAAGCAGTTCTAATCAGGCTCCCTGACTTCAGAGTATACTACAGAGCCACAGTTGTCACGACAGTATGGTCCTGGCACAAAAACAGAAATACAGATCAATGGAACAGGATAGAAAACCCAGAAATAAGCCCATGCATCTATGGTCAATTAATCAATGACAAAGGAGGCAAGACAATGTTGGAAAAACAGCCTCTTTAACATATAGTGCAA
The DNA here is from genome assembly GCF_001704415.2 of Capra hircus. Taxonomy (NCBI): domain Eukaryota; kingdom Metazoa; phylum Chordata; class Mammalia; order Artiodactyla; family Bovidae; genus Capra; species Capra hircus. The sequence continues at coordinate 41,709,759 of NC_030812.1, read as the reverse complement.
GGGTAAAAATATAGTGCACCTATAGTGTACAAGCAAAAAAAATGAAATCAAATAATTCCTTAACTCTGTACACAAAAATAAGCTCAAATGGACTAAAGACCTAAATGTGAGACTGAACACTACAAAATTCCTAGAGGAAAACAGAGGCAGAACAATCTCTGACATAAATCACAACAATATCTTTTTTGATCCATCTCCATAATAATGGAAATGAAATAAAAAATTTTTTAAAAAAAGGATCTACTTAAACTCAAAAACTTTTGCACAGCAAAGGAAACAACAGCCCACAGATGGAGAAAATATTTGCAAAAAATGTGACTGATAAGGGATTGGTCTCCAAAATTTACAAACAGCTTATGATGATAGCATCAAAACAAACAACCCATTCAAAAAATGGGCAGAACACCAGAATAGACATTTCTCCAAAGAGGACATACAGATGGCCAACAGGCAAATGAAAACATCACTAGGCACATATTTAACATCACTAGTTACTACAGAAATGTAAATCAAAACTACAATGAGATATCACCTCACATTGGTGAAAATCCACAAATAACAAATGTTATAGAGGATGTGGATGGACGGGAACTCTCTTGCACTATTGGTGGGAATGTTAACTGGTACAGATACTATGGAGAAAAGTATGGAAATTCCTTAAAAAACTAAATATATAGGTACCATATGACCCTGCAATCCCACTTGTGGGTATGTATCTATAGAAAAACATGGCCCAAAATATACATGCACCCCAGTGTTCATTTCAGTACTGTTTACAAGAGCCAAAACATGGAAGCAACCTAGATGTACATTGACAGAACAGCCATTAAAATAAACGAAATAATATATTTGCAGCAACATGGACAAACCTAGTGGAGGTGATGGAATTGCAGTTGACCTATTTCAAATCCTGAAAGATGATGCTGTCAAAGTGCTGCACTCAATATGCCAGCAAATTTGGCAAACTCAGCAGTGGCCACAGGACTGGAAAAGGTCAGTTTTCATTCCAATTCCAAAGAAAGGCAATGCCAAAGAAGGCTCAAACTACCACACAATTGCACTCATCTCACACGCTAGTAAAGTCATGCTCAAAATTGTCCAAGCCAGGCTTCAGCAATACGTGAGCCGTAAACTTCCTGATGTTCAAGCTGGTTTTAGAAAAGGTAGAGGAACCAGAGATCAAATTGCCAACATCCACTGGATCATGGAAAAAGCAAGAAAGTTCCAGAAAAACATCTATTTCTGCTTTATTGACTATGCCAAAGCCTTTGACTGTGTGGATCACAAGAAACTGTGGAAAATTCTGAAAGAGATGGGAATACCAGACCACCTGACCTGCCTCTTGAGAAATCTGTATGCAGGTCAGGAAGCAACAGTTAGAACTGAACATGGAACAACAGACTGTTTCCAAATAGGAAAAGGAGTACGTCAAGGCTGTATGTTGTTACCATGCTTATTTAAGTTCTATGCAGGGTACATCATGAGAAATGCTGGACTGGAAGAAAGACAAGCTGGAATCAAGATTGCCAGGAGAAATATGAATAACCTCAGAAATGCAGATGACACCACCCTTATGGCAGAGAGTGAAGAGGAACTAAAGAGCCTCTTGATGAAAGTGAAAGAAGAGAGTGAAAAAAGATGGTTTAAAACTCAACATTCCGAAAACGAAGATCATGGCATCTGATCCCATCACTTCAAGGCAAACAGATGGGGAAACAATGGAAACAGTGGGAGACTTTATTTTCTTGAGCTCCAAAATCACTGCAGATGGTGACTGCAACCATGAAATAAAAGGATGCTTGCTTCTTGGAAGAAAAGCTATGACTAACCTAGACAGCTTATTAAAAAGCAGAGACATTACTTTGCCAACAAACGTCCATCTAGTCAAAGCTATGGTTTCTCCAGTAGTCATGTACGGATGTGAAAGTTGGACTGTAAAGAAAGCTGAGCGCCAAAGGATTGATGCTTTTGAACTGTGGTGTTAGAGAAGACTCTTGAGAGTCCCTTGGACTTCAAGGAGATCCAACCAGTGAATCCTAAAGGAAATCAGCCCTGAATATTCACTGGAAGGACTGATATTGAAGCTGAAATTCCAATACTTTGGTCACCTGATGCGAAGAGCTGACTCATTGGAAAAGACCCTGATGCTATGAAAGACTGAAGGGAGGAGGAGAAGCTGATGACAGAGGATGAGATGATTTGGTGGCATTGCTGATGCGATGGACATGAGTTTGAATAGGCTCTGGGAGTTGGTAATGGACAGGGAACGGCGTGCTGCAGTCCATGGGGTCTCAAATAGTCAGACACAACTGAGTGACTGAACTGAACTTATAGGAAATGTAGTGTGAGAACGCAAAGAAGGAAAATTATTTCCAATTTCAGAAATCCAGTAGAACATCATGAGTTACCCTTGATTAGCAAGAATAGGTACAGAAATTGCCAGGAAGAAGGTGAAGTCTCACCCCAAAGGAAAGTACCGACAATAGTAGCAAATGAGAGTACACACAAGAGATTTGGCATTTAGCGAATACTCCACTTTTGCAAGACCTCATGTTTGAGACATGACTGGTAGGGGATATGTGGTCAGGATGAGGAAAGATTTTGTACAGCATGTTAAGGTGCTAGAATCCCATTCTGTAAGCAAAGGGGAAACACTTGAAAGTTTCTGTAAAGAAAAATCACACAATTCAATGTTTGCTTGAGAAGCTGACTACACAACATGTGAAAAATATATCAAAGACATGAATTCTGTTGTCACAGAGAATAATTCAGAAAACATTTTAATAGTCTGGGGTAAGGTGACAACTTCCTGAACAAGAACGGTGGCCACAGAAATAGAAAGGGTTTCAGTGACCGATCAGTCAGTAAATCAAAGGTTAACAATAAAAAAGTAATAGTTTACAAGCCACATTTACTTTACTTCAAAAGTTAACTATTGCATTTTCTTCCCACAAAGCCCAGATACTCCCTCAAAAGCCCTCCTAGGTGCAACTTCAGGGAGCCAGTATTTACTAACAACTAACCAGTTAACACAAGATTGAATACATTTGCCTTCTCCACCATAAGCCCTAGATTTGGCACAGAGATATAAATGGTGAGGGGAGAGAGAAAATGGTAACATATTTCAAAAGTAAATTGCAAAAAGGTACAGATATCTATTAATATCAAACATTCATTTTCATGATGAAGCAAGCTAGCTGTAGATCCCTATTGAGAGGAAAAACTAGAACAGCAACAACAGAACTTGGCATCCCTGAGGGAGAATATTAAGTAAAATGAGGGCTCTGAAGTAGAAAGTAGTTAACATTCTTCTAAATCTACCAAAATATTCCTCTAAAAACTCAGACACTAGAATTAGAGCCTAAGTTTTCAAATGTGCATTGATGATCACATTTCCTTAAAACAGAGCATGTTTACACTTTATTTCAAGGTTCTCTTCTGGCTGATGCCCCCAAGTGGCTCACACTGTAAAGAATACGCTTGCAATTCAGGAGACCTGGGTTCATCCCCTGGGGAGATCCCCTGGAGGAGTGAAATGCTACCCGCTCCAGTATTCTGGCCTGGAGAATTCCATGGACAGAGTACCCCGGTGAGCTGTCTGATACATGGGATCACAAAGAGTCAGACAGGACTGAGTGACTAAACCACACAATTTCCCACGTCTAAAATTACAGATGCTATTATTATTAAGCATGTGATATTATTATTAATAATTATTAAGTTCCAGGTGACATATCAAATCAACTAGAAAATGAATTCAACCTTCCATGGGAACAAATGCCCAAGAAGTGGTAAGATTGTCAAAGGTCATAAAACCAGTGTCAGAGACATAATGAAAACTCAGAGATTTCCACTGTAATGGCTGACATATTCTGTGAGGAAACAAAGTCATATAAAGGACATTAAAATGGCAAAATGACTTGAGTGAAACAAAGAAACTGAAACCATTTAATTTAAACTATGAGGCAAATTTTGCGGTTGCTGTTCAGCTCTTCAGTTACTTAGTTGTGTCCGACTATTTGCAACCCCATGGACTGCAGCATGCCAGGCTTCCTTGTCCTTTACCATCTCCTGGAGCTTGCTCAAACTCATATCCATTGAGTCAGTGATGCCATTAAACTATCCTGTCCTCTGTCGTCCCATTCTCCTCCTTCCTTCAATCTTTCCCAGCATCAGGGTCTTTATAATGAGTCGGCTCTTCACATGAGGTAGTCAAAGTATTGGAGCTTCAGGATCAGTCCTCCTAATGAATATTCTTGACTGATTTCTTGACTGGTTTGATCTCCTTGCAGTCCAAGGGACTCTCAAGAATCTTCTGTAACACCACAATTCAAAAGCATCAATTGTTCAGCACTCAGCCTTATATATGGTCCAGCTCTCACACCCATACATGACTACTGGAAAAACCACAGCTTTGACTAGGCAGGCATTTGTTGCAAAGTAATGTCTGTGCTTTTTAATAAGCTGTCTAGGTTAGTCATAGCTTTTCTTCCAAGGAGCAAGCATCTTAATTTCATGGCTGCAGTCACCATCCATAGTGATTTTTTGAGCCCAGGAAAATGAAGTCTCTCACTGTTTCTATTGTTTCCCCATCTATTTGCCATGAAGTAATGGGACCAGAAGCCATGATCTTGTTTTTCTTTTTCTTTTTTTTTTTAATGTTGAGTTTTACACCAGCTTTTTCCCTCTCCTCTTTCACCTTCATCAAGAGGCTCTTTAGTTCCTCTTTGCTTTCTGCATAAGGGTGGTATCATCTGCATATCTGAGGTTATTGATGTTTCTCCCAGCAATGTTGATTCCAGCTTGTGCTTCATCCAGCCTGGCATTTTGCATGATGTTTTCTGTATACAAGCTAAATAAGCAGGGTGACAATATACAGCCTTGACGTGCTCCTTTCCCAATTAGAAGGGAATGGTAAACCACTTCAGCATTCTTGCTTTGAGAACCCCATGATGCAAATATCAAGTTGAAAATCAATCTTTTAGCTAAAAGTATATTTCAAGCTTCACTACAAATATATTTTTATTTTTAAAATATGCTGTGAGGTCTATTGGATCTTAGCTCCTCGACCAGGGGTTATTCCAATGCCCACTGCATTGGGAGGGCAGAGTCCTAACCACTGGTAAGCCAGAGAAGTCCCCAAATATATTTTTCGATTTACTAAGTGAACTTACCATTAAGAAAAGCTTTCAATAATAACTTAATATTGATGATGTATTGTCTCCCAATGCCTACCAAAACCCATTAGATGAAACCACCAGCATAAAAATCAATCACAACCAATTTTCTTAATATTTCTGCTTTCACGATTAATTTGAAAGTTGAGATAATCAAGGAAAGTCAGAAAATAAGCTATGTTCAAAATAGCTTTAGGTCATTTAGAAGTGCTTAGCAAATAAATGTATTATTTCTGATACAATTCTGAAGTTTCAGTCTTGGTAGCTCTCACCCTACTAGCTCTCTCTCTAGCTTTTATATTCTTTGCTTTATAGCAGAGAAACATGAAAACTGACAGAAGACATTAAAGAGGAACAACTGAGCTTTCAATTACCCAGGAAACCATAAATAATATGCTACTCCCTTCATGGGAGTTCATTTAGATTTTTTTAAAAAAAGTTTGTAAGAATGCTCACAGAGTAATAAGAGTAATACACATTGAGGAATAAATTTCTCAAAATGATTCTAAAATCACCATTATGCTAACTAAGGCTGAGAAATGTGTTATTTTTAACCAGTTATGACAATATAAACATATCTGGTTCACTACATTCTCTAATAACATTTAAGATCATTTTTAATAAAACTGGAGAAGAAAATGGCAACCCACTGCAGTATTGTTGCCTGGTAAATCCCATGGACAGAGGAGTCTGGCAGGCTACAGTCCATGGGGTCACAAGAGTTGGATATGACTGAGCAACTAAACCACCACTACCACCTTAACAAAACTAATGCATCACTTGTTATTTATTATATTTGTTGTTGTTGTTCAATCTTTCAGTCGTGTCTGACTCCCTGTGACCCCATGGACTGCAGCACACCAGGCTTCCCTGTCCTTCACCATCTCCCAGAGTTTACTCAAACTCATGTCCATTGAGTCAGTGATGCCATCCAACCATCTCTTTCTCTGTTGCCTCCTTCTCTTCCTGCCCTCAAACTTTCCCAGCATCAGGGTCTTTTCCAAGGAGTCAGCTATGCATCAGGTGGACAAAGTATTGGGGCTTCAGCATCAGTCCTTCCAATAAATATTCAGGGTTGATTTCCTTTAGGATTGACTGATTTGATCTTTTTGCAGTGCAAAAGACTCCAAAGAGTGCAAATGCATCAAATTGTTCAGCACTCAGGCTTCTTTAGGGTCTAACTCTCACATCCGTATATGACTACTGAAAAAATCATAGATTTGACTAGATGGACCTCTGTTGGCAAAGTGATGTCTAAGTTTCTTATAGCTTTTCTTCCAAGGAGCAAGCGCCTTTTAATTTCACGGCTGCAATCACCATCCAAAGTTATTTTTGAGCCCAAGAAAATAAACTCTGTACTTATTATATACATATTATAAATATATATATTGTGTATGTGTATATACATTATAATATATATATACACACACACACACACATAGAGACTCAAAGAAAGAGAGCAGCTAACTAGCAAAGTAGAAAATACTGACTTTATAAACTCATGTTACAACTCAGTCATAATACTATAGTGACATTCTCAAAATCTAAGTAATTATTTTAATTACATTGAATTCTGAAGAACAATTCAATTAATATTCCTACACTTTTCATTTGCCCACTCCATCACCTTTCTCCAGTCTTTAGCTTTCATCTCAGCCTGCCTTTTGGTTTCCAGTTAAATAGTCCTCTCCTCACTTAATTTCTCCTTCATTAGGTAACTCAGCAGTGAAAAAGGTAAGAATCAATACTTGGAAAATAAAGCTCAAATTGCCAAAGTTTGCCACTCATTTGAATTGTTCTCCCCATAGTCTTACCAAGTGATGATGGAAAAAATACAAAAGAATTCCATACACCCCTTTGTGATAATATTGATAATCATCTACTATAATGATTTCTCCCAGCTTTGTGGTTTCTCTTCAGTCATCAACACCTAAATTCTGATAGGAAGCACCTCCACCCTTAAATCCTAAAATAAAGATATTATAGACATACTTTTAAAATGAAAAGTCAAGCTAAAATCAAAGGGGAGAGTGACCAAGAGAGTGAAGTAGAAAGACCCTGAGCTCATCTCTCACAAGCACACCCAAATCACAACTATCTGTAAAACGGACATTGATTTTAAAAAGAAGAAAAAAAGACTGGAGCCTAGCAGAAAGGATTTTCTAGAGTTAAAGACATAAAGAAGGAACTACAGTGAGATAGGTATGAGGGGCAGACTTGTGATATAATCAAATGCCGTCCCCCATGGGTGCACAATCCACAAGCTGGAGAATAATTACATTGCAGGGGGTCTCCCAAAGGAGTGAGAGTCCTGAGCACCTGGTGTGGGGCTCCAGCACTAGGAAAATGAGCTCCCAGTGCCTTTGTCTATGAAGGGCAGTGGGGTTTTTAATTTCATTAGTCCTATAGGAATGGGAGAACAGAGATCTCACTTTTAAAAGGCAAACACAAAATCTCACTTGCACTGGGACCTATATAAGAGTATAAGCAGTATCTTGATAAGACACTGGACCAGACCTACCTGCTGGTTTTGAGGAGTCTCCTGGAGAGGTGGTGGGCAGCTGTGGCTAAATGGGAGACAGACATGGGTGACACACATATTAGGGAACATTCAACCAGATGAATACTTCTGGAGGCGGACCTTTTAGATCATTAGCAAGATGACCTGGCCTCATCCAAGAGCTTATAGGCTCCAGTGTAGAGACACCTCAGGTGAAACAACTAACTGGGTAGAAACATAGCCACACCCACCCATCAACAGACAAGATATCTAAAGGCTTCCTGAGCCCACAGCTCCCTACAGACATGCCTCTAGATACCAACCTGCCTACATGAGGGCCAATGCCCAGCTCCACCCACTGATGTGCAGGCACTGTCCCTCTTTCAAGAAAACCTGCACAAGCCTCTAGACCAGCCTCACTCACCAAGGGGCACATGCAAGAATCAAGAAAACTATGACCCCATAACACAAGCCAGACCCTACCCTAGAACCAGCTGGTCCTTGACCCTTCCCAATAGCAGACCAATATGACCTTTAGTACACCCAAGACCACATACCCAGCTATGTTAAGAACTGACCCTCCCCAACCAATGACCTGAAATGAGCTCTGGGATTCCTGGGCCCTGAAGTCAGACTCCAGGAAGTGGCCCTGCCTGCTAGCACTAACCCTATAATCTGGCTTCAGCTGCCAGTGGTGGGCCCCAGAGTTTGTGGGACCATGACTCCGCCCATTAGTGAGCCAACAGTAGCCCGAGGACCTCCTAGAGTTCTGCAACCCAGTCACTCTGTGACCACAGCAGCCAGCAGCACCTGCACAAGGCAGGATCTGGCAACCAATCAGACTAGGGGCCAACCAAGCCTACCAGACTACCCACATGGCCTATGTTCTCTCCAAAGTTTTATTAACTTTCATCTCAGGTTCAAAGGATCTGTTAAGAAAATAAACCACTTGTTAATAAACAATTCTAATATTTAATAGAGAATTATCTAACTTACTTTCAATAAACAATCATTAAAAGGAAAGAGAAACAGAACAGCAGATAACATCACCAAATTGTATTTTGACCAACATCTAGAACTCAAACAGCACTGGGAAATAAATCCCTGTGTCACAGCAATCTGGAGTTCTAATTGGGAAAGGTGCTGGGAAGCACATCCCCTCCACAGGTAAGACCTCAAAATTGCAGTTTGAGAATTCCCATTTATAATCTCAGGCTTCAAAATGATATCCTCATTAATTTGTGAGCAAATTGCAGCTCTGATTTCATGTTAATGCTGTTTGCTTTGCTTTGTAAATTTTGGAGTGTTGTTAAACCTCTTGAATAGTTGGCCAGACCCCTTCCAGGGTCTCAACAATCTCAAGATCCTTCCCTTATCTTCTCTATGGTGCCATGTTGCTTGTACTCACAGCAGGCTCTCAGTCAGGGCAGTATCCGGGCAGGTCAGAAGCAAGGTTAGAGGCCTGCTCTACTTTCTTTGTCTCTGAAGTCTGAACAAGACAATCTCCATCTAATTTCCCTAATAGCCTGCCATAACAGAAGAATCTATGCAGGATTCTCCCTAGAACATATAACTTGGGCAATAAGAGAGTAGATCACTGGGATACACTGGATGTCTCCTAGACAGGGCCACTTCTTCAAGGTCAAGAAACATAACTAACATACCACAGATTCAAAAATAAAATAACAACTTAGACAAAATGGGCAGCAGAGGGATAAAGTTCAGACAAAGAAACAAGATAAAATTTCAGAATAATAACTAAATGAAGTAGAAATAAGTCAATCTATCTGAGAAAGAGTTCAGAGTAATGATCATAAAAATGTTTGAAAAACTTGAGAGTAGAGGCATAGAGCAAGAAGTTAGAGATTCTCAACAAAGAATTCAGTTCAGTTCAGTTCAGTTCAGTCGTTCAGTTGTGTCCGATTCTTTGTTTCCCCATGAATCACTATGGATGGAGGTTCATGACATTGTACATGAGACAGGGATCAAGACCATTCCCACGGAAAAGAAATGCAAAAAAGCAAAATGGCTGTCTGGGGAGGCCTTACAAATAGCTGTGAAAAGAGAAGCGAAAAGCAAAGGAGAAAAGGAAAGATATAAGCATCTGAATGCAGAGGTCCATGGAATAGCAAGGAGAGATAAGAAAGCCTTTCTCAGTGACCAATGCAAAGAAATAGAGGAAAACAACAGAATGGGAAAGACTAAAGATCTCTTCAAGAAAATTTAGAGATACCAAGGGAACATTTCATGCAAAGATGGGCTCGAAAAAGAGCAGAAATGGTATGGACCCAACAGAATCGGAAAATATTAAGAAGAGGTGGCAAGAATACACAGAGGAACTATATAAAAATGAAATCACAACCCAGATAACTACAATGATGTGATCACCCTCCTAGAGCCAGACATCCTGGAATGTGAAGTCAAGTGGGCCTTAGAAAGCATCACTACGAACAAAGCCAGTGGAGGTGATGGAATTCCAGTTGACCTATTTCAAATCCTGAAAGATGATGCTGTGAAAGTGCTGCACTCAATATGCCAGCAAATTAGGACAACTCAGCAGTGGCCACAGGACTGGAAAAGGTCAGTTTTCATTCCAATCCCAAAGAAAGGCAATGTCAAAGAATCCTCAAACAAAGAATTAGAAAATACAAAAGACAACCAAACAGAGATAAAGAACACAATAACTGAAATGAAAAGTACACCAGTGAAAGTCACTCACTTGTGCCAGGTTCCTCTGTCAATGAAATTCTCCAGGCAAGAATACTGGAGAATACTGGAGTGGGTTGCCATTCCTTTCTCCAGGGGATCTTCCTGACCCAGAGATTAACCCAGGTCTCCCACATTGCAGGCAGATTCTTTACTGTTTGAGCCACTAGGGAAGCCCTATTGCCTGTATGGCACATGGCAATATATTGATAAGAAACTGAGATAAGACTAACAGTTATTGAGTTCCTTTTAGTGACTATAAAATGCTAGGCATTTTATAGACTTTACTTCATTAACTTCCCCAACAATCCTACTAAAATGGTTTTTAAGCATTTCACTTTTACTGATTAGGAAATAAGATTCCAGAAGTTAAAATGTTATCAAAAATAACAATACAAAAAGTGATAAAAATGAGATTTAAAGATACCTTCTGACCCCTAAATCCATTTTCTTGCTGTTTCACTCTGCTGCCCCAAATTCTCATTAATCTTTAAGTGCAACTTACTCATGGGAATGAAAGCATTTAGAAAGGTACAGTAAGAAGTTTATACTTGGCTCTGTTTATTTAAAGAGGAATAGGGAGAAATAACCAAAAGAAGCTATTAAAATCCCCCTGAGAAGATAGCTTATCAATAACTTCAGCTCTAGAAAATTATTCCCTAGAAAAAAAGAATGTACTCATGTGCTTATAACTAACAATGCTCATCTGAAGCATATTTTGAACAGTAACTTTTGGAAAATAAGAGATAAGTTAAATAAATATGGTATACCCAAATAACAGACTACAACACAGGTATAGAGGGTTGTATTTGCAAAAAAACCTAATAACATCTTCATGACATAAAATTAATAGAAAAGTGCAAAAGATAAATTGTATAGAATTATAGTATAATCCCACTATACAATGTGTGTGAACATACACATAATTACACATACAGAGGGAGAGAGTATAAATGTGATGCTACAAATGACCGTATGTGGTTGGACCACACTGGCTCCATTTTGTCAGCTCCATCTTGTCAGCTCCATCTTAAGCCCCTAGGCCTACTCCCTTCCCTTCCATCCACTGAACTTTATGGAGTTGCCTGCTTTGTTTTTTGGTCTCAAAGTTCCTTCTCATTTTGGGAGATACTATTCAATATATCAGCCTCCCAACAATTGGCAAGCCAGCTAGAGACCAAAAATGAAACAGGCATGAGTAAAGAAACTGTTTTGAGGAAAAGCCCATTGTCAGTGGTGGAAATCCCAGGATGGCCAACCTCCTCCATGTAGGGATATCTTGCCAAGTTTGGAATGCTCCAGATAGGCACATGAGTTTGAGGACACCCTGAAAACACCAAAAGAGTTACTAGACATTCTAACTGGAACAATAGGGAAAAAGAAACTAAAGTGTGAAAGTAGGTAGGTTATGCCCTCTGCTTTGGGTCCTGAGACTGATAGAGAAAATGAGCTCCAGCTCAGGTAGGAACTAGAAAAATCTAAAGAAGCTCTGGCATGAGAATAAGATCTACAAGTGGCTTGTTCTTCTAGTTGGGATCTACTACCAAAAAGGTATAACAACAAGAACACCTGGAAGCTATGCTAAAAATGCAAGGGTAGCACCTGTATGTGGGCTTCCCTGGTGGCTCAGATGGTAAAGAATCCTCCTGAAATGCAGGAGACCCAGGTTCAACCCCTGGGTCGGGAAGATCCCCTGGAGAAGGGAATGGTTACCCACTCCAGTATTCTTGCCTGGAGAATCCCATGGACAGAGGAGCCTGGTGGGCTATAGTCCATGGGGTCGCCAAGAGTTGGACACCACTGAGCAACTAAGCACACATACAGCACCTGTATCCACCAAGAAAGTGAACACAGGAAGGCCAGAATCCCGAATAGTGGATCCACGGTATAATGATTCCTCTGAGTAGGAAGATAAAATTGTTGAAGAAAAAGATGACCTAAGGGTTCACTCCCTCATTTAAACAAAGACTAAGGTAACTTGTGAATCAATAAGAGATAATAACTAGCCAAAAGATAACTATGAGGAAATACTCCTCTGCAGAAGTAGCTGAGTTGACATTAGGTTCAAAAAGAGACCAGGCAAGAAGTACCTGCATGGCAACTGCCTATGGGACAAGGATGGAGACAATATCATACTAAATGACCCCGAGATGTCCAAATAGCCTCAGTGAAAGAATAGCCAGTCCTGAGATAAAGGTCATATGCTGCTGGAATGAGACAAACTGAGAATGGGTAGCTGAACTGGTTACTTGAATTAGGACTCAGGTAAAACTCCAATAGAAGAATTATGACTTCATTAGAGAATTGGGAATGAGACATGCTATATATGCAGAAAACTTTAAGGGCCAGATAAATAGCTATCTACAGCAGGTATGAAGGATTTCAGGCTTCTTTGGTAGCTCAGGTGGTAAAGGATCCACCAGCAATGCAGGAAACCCTGGTTCAATTCCTGGATCAGGAAGATCCCCAGGAGAAGGAACAGGCTACCCATCCCAATATTCTTGGGCTTCCTTGGTGGCTCAGATGATAAAGAATCTGCCTGAAATGCAAGAGACCTGGGTTCAATCCCTGGCTTGGGAAGATCCCCTGGAGAAGAACATGGAAACTCACTCCAGTATTCTTGCCTGGAGAATCCCTATGGTAAGAGGAGCCTGGTAGGCTATAGTCCCCGGGGTCACAAAGAGTCGGACATGACTGAGCGACTAAGCACACACACATGAAAGATTGCATCTTACAGTCTTGCTCCTGGTGTTTGGTGTGCAGCTTATTACCAGTCCTGGCACCAATGGCCAGTAGCTCTGATAGCTGCAATTATAGCAGATTTCAGTGAAACAGAGAAAGTCCACCACCAGGGAAATAGAAGATAATTTTAAAAAAAGAAATAAAGGTGAAACAAACAAAGGATGGAGAAAAAACAGAGAAAGGACCAACACAGCTGACCTGGAAACAAATTTGGTAGGATTATTAGTAGCAAGGACTCCAAAGAAGACACTGATAAACCACAAATTCAGTCCTGTTATCTTTGCAGAAAGCCTTAGAAAAGACAGTTCACTCCTATGTCTACTGACCATAAACGTGTGGCAATGTGTCCCAGAGTCCCATAACTGGAGGTAGAACCCCAGAGTAGATTCCCTATATGCAGAGTAACCAGAAGTTGGGACAATGTTGCCCTCTACTTTGTGTGGTGGGAAGTGACTGGAGGCTCCAAGTGGAATTGATGATTTATTGACTGATTTACTGAGCAGAAACAAAAAAGCACTGTAGACACCACAGCTGAGTAGACCTTCAGTTCAGTTCAGTTGCTCAGTCGTGTCCAACTCTTTGCAGCCCCATGGACTGCAGCACGCCAGGCCTCCCTGTCCATCACCAGCTCCCAGAGCTTGCTCAAACTCATGTCCATCGAGTCAGTGATGCCATCCAACCTCCTCATCCTCTTTTCTTTCCAAAGGACTCTCAAGAGTCTTCTTCAGCACCACAGTTCAAAAGCATCAGCTCTTCAGCGCTCTGCCTTCTTTATTGTCACATCTGTGCATGATTACTGGAAAGACCACAACCTTGACCATATGGATCTTTGTCGACAAAGTGATGTCTCTGCTTTTTAACACACTGTCTTGGTTTGTCATAGCTTTCTGGCCAAGAAGTAATCATCTGATTTCATGGCTGCTGTCACCACCTGCAGTGATTTTAGAGCCCAAGGAGAGGAAATCTATCACTGCTGTCACCTTTTTGCCTTTTATTTGCCATGAAGTGATGGGGCCAGATGCCATGATCTTAGTTTAATATTGAGTTTTAAGTCAGCTTTCTCACCCTTCTCCTTCACCCTCATCAAGAGGCGCTTTAGTTCCTCCTCGATTTCTGCCTTAGAGTGGTATCATACGCATACCTGAGCTTGTTGATATTTCTCCTGACAATCTTGATTCCAGCTTCTAACTCTTCCAGCCTGGCATTTCACATGACATACTCTGCATATAAGTTAAATAAACAGGGTGAAAATAAACAGCCTTGTTGTACTCCTTTCTCAATCCTGAACCCTGTTGCCATACAGGGTTCTAACTGCTGATTCTTGACCAGTGTTGTTTCATTCGTGTGGAGGTCTCCAATATTGCTGCTATCTTACAACAGCTCTCCTCTGCACTGAAAACTTTCCATTGTGTGCTTGACCTGTGTAATCCTTTTTATCAACATTCCTTTGGGTGCTAGCTTTCAAGATTAATTTGTCTTCATCTGGGTTGAGAGGCAGTGAACCTTTCAGGTGTTGCCTCAGGGTTATTTACAGTCCTATCATTTGTTATAGTTTGGTCAGTCAGGACCTAGAAATCTGGTGAATGTCCCACCCTGAGTTGGAATTATTTCATTAGATTAATGTCACTATGTTAACCTGTGATGACTTGTCCCTTCTCTCCCACACTGCTGCCTTTTTATAGACACATTTACAGAACCAAAGATGGGAAGTAAACATTGACAAGATCCAGGGACCAAGGTAGTAAGTAAAGTTTTGGGGAGTTATTTGGTCAGGTAAGACAAAAGTTATCCCAGCCTCGGTTATCAATAAAACCCAAGCCTTAGCCACACCAGCCAGTCAAGGAATTACAATCCTTTCTGGGATCACCGGAATGTGATCCTTTCATACTGTATTTGGCACAAATAATTTGGCTCCTACAGTACTCTCTGGGCTTCCCTGACAGCTCAGTTGGTAAAGAATCTGCTTGCCATGCAGGAGACTGTGGTTCGATTCCTGGGTCAGGAAGATTCACTGGAGAAGGGATAGGCTACCCACTCCAGTATTCTTGGGCTTCCCTGGTGGCTCAGAAAGAATTCACTTGCGTTGTGGGAGACCTGGGCTCGATCCTTGGGTTGGGAAGATCCCCTGGAGAAGGGAAAGGCTACCCATTTCAGTATTCTGGCCTGGAGAATTCTGTGGACTGTATAGTCCATGGGGTCGCAAAGAGTTGGGCACAACTGAGAGACATTCTCTTCACATAGTACTTTCTGGTTAGAAAGGGACAAAAATGGGATTAGGGCATCCACCATTAGGAAGCCTTTGAAAAGGCCAAAATTGTAGTAAAACAAGTTCAAGCACTGGGCATATGTATATGGAATGCTGCCTGTGAATTAGATGTAAACTTGTACCTAGAAGGTTTTGGCTAGGGTCTCTGGGAAAGGCAGGAGTGGAAATGCATCCCACTAGGATTTTAGTCTCAGTTGTGGAAGGGACCCCACGTGAAGTAAAGTTCTATTGGAAAACAGCTCCTGATAGTCATCCTGGCCCGGCAGCAAACAGTCCTCACCATCGAATTATTCAGTTCAGTTCAGTCGCTCGGTCGTGTCCAACTCTTTGCAACCCCATGAATTGCAGGATGCCAGGCCTCCCTGTCGTTCACCAACTCCCCGAGTTTACTCAAACTCATGTCCATTGAGTCGGTGATGCCATCCAGCCATCTCATCCTCTGTCGTCCCCTTCTCCTCCTGCCCCCAATCCCTCCCAGCATCAGAGTCTTTTCCAATGAGTCAATTCTTCGCATGAGGTGGCCAAAGTGTTGGAGTTTCAGCTTTAGCATCAGTCCTTCCAATGAACACCCAGGACTGATCTCAGTTTATTAGTGTATGTTCAAACTTTACTGCCAGTAAGTAAATGGATTAAAAACATGCTTCTTAAACCAAAAAGTAACTGTGCACAAGTAAGCACACTGCAAAAGTGGCACCCGTATCTGCAACAAGGTAATGTGCACAATTCAAATCTGCTATCTATGGAATTACATTCCATCTTTGGGCCAGTGTCTTTCATGCATCATATTGCCCCTCAGACACCACCCATCTCTCCCCTTCTCAGCCAAGTCAAAAAGAGAAATAGGACTCCTTCCATCCTGAGACATGCTTCACAATGGCAGCGGTCAAGGCAATACCTGCACTTGGCCCACTGCAGCAGTTCTCCTGGATTTCAGTGTCACTTGGTTTGAAGAAGACATTAAGCACAGCAGGCAATGGGCTAAACTGAGGGTAGTAAGGACTATGGTAACTCAGGAATCTATGCCCTTCTACACAAACACAGACAGATGGACTGTGTGAAGGGTCTGACCATGTGGATGCCACAACATATCAGAAAAGTTAGACTATCTTGTGACAGCCCCCGTGGGGAGCTGACCGATGGAAGGACATATGGGATGTGCGCACACGACTCAGTGCTGCCATCAAGGTAAGACACATCTCTGTATATTCTCCAACTACACTACCTGGGAACCACAAAGCAGACATCTTAGCCAAGGCAGGAGCTGTTCTCCTGGAAGACTTAAAGACTTCCCTGGATATGGCACAGTGGCTTCACTGAAAACCGACAGACACTGAGGCCCCAAAACCACCTGGGAGATAGCCAAGAGGTTCCACCTCTACATCAAATACACTGACGGGCAGGCATTTGACAGGGACTGCCCCACTGTAGCTTGTGGTGACAACCCTTGAGACATATTCCTGGTCACATCAGATTAGCCACTAGCCCAGTGACCGGATGATAAGTGGACCATATCAACCCTTTGCCTTTATCAGAAGGACACAAGTGTGATTGACCTGTGCAGATACAGAAACCTGATGGATACAAGCTGTTCCCAGTAAAAGAGCAAACCAAAAAGCCACTATTAGGGGCTTGACCAAGTTAGAAAGTATGTACTGGGTCCACATTTATATAGATAGCCACCAATGGATCTATATCACTGGGCATGATGTAAAGGAATGGGCTGAAGCCCATGAGGTTTCATCGACCTTCCATCTGCCATATAACCCAAGAGATGCAGGGTTGGTAGAAAGAACTGAAATAGACATTGAAGAAGCTTTCTCCAGATGAGTCTTTAAGAGGCTATCTTGACTACTATTAGAGGCCATCTGGCTGTTAAACCCCAAACCACAGCAGGCCACATGTCTGCTTCTGAGAGGCTGACTGTACCTATTCTACCAACTAGATCCTTAAAATTTCAAGTGTTAGAAGAAGGACTGAGACCTATCCAGTGGGATGCAGGTCTTATCCTAGGAGTGCCACAGAACCTCCTACCTGGGAAGATTATTTTAGATTGGAGATGTAATGGAGTACCCCTCACATGGGGTTTGGCATTCTTTTACCTTGGGGACAAGGGCTAGGCTAGGCCTTGACATAGTAATTCCTCAATCTTTCTGTCTAAGAGAAGGCCCAGAATAACCAAGGTGATCTCCCATATAGAAATGAAATGAGAGACTGAAATAGGGCTTCTTTTATGGGCCCCTACTAAAGCCCCCACATATAATATCTCCCTGCCTGGTTCTAATGTAAAAGGACAAACTGTCTGGTATTGTCCTTTGGGAAAAGTGCCAAAGTCCAGGGTGATCCTGGCTCATGGAGAACAAACTACAGTATACTTTCTGAATCAAGATTTGTCTTTCTTGCTATCTTTAAAAGGCCTTCCCCAGTGGCTCAGACAATAAAGAATCTGCCTGCAATGCAGAAGACCCAGGTTCTGGGTCAGGAAGATCCCCTGGAGAAGGGACTGACTATCTACTCCAGTATTTTTGCCTGGAGAATCCCATGAATAAAGGAGCCTGGTGGGGCTGCAAAGAGTCAGACATGGTTGAACAACTAAGGCAAGCACAACCTTTAAAACACTTATTATCCTTAGTGTTTTCCTTCTAGGATTAGTGCCACATACCTCCACTATTGCTTTCCTGTCCTGGGCCACCACCTATGCTGACATCCACAATTGCTCTGACTTACAGGTATAGATTGCTGCCAATGTCCATTGCTGAAGTAATGTCAGGGGTCGTTGTCTTTCAACCTTATAACATGGGGACAATGTGTGGGAATGGCAGGTAAACTCCTGATATCTGGCTCTAGAGTATTCTTGGAAGAATGGTGGATAAAGATAGTGCAGGCCATATTGTAGCTGAAGCATACTGGCTCCACCTTTTCAGCTCCATCTCGGTCTGCAGTCCTTTCCACCTGACTGAGATTTAGCCTGACTCACAAACTAATGCACTCAAGCCAGACTGAGTTCCCTTTTACCCTTGCCTTCATTTAAAATGAAAGCTGGAAGAGTGCCTTTTGCTGAGATGGTTAAGCAGGGTGGGTGCCCCCTGTTCTAGCCTGTGGATATGCTTCTCACTTGGTAGTCAGATTCTGTTTTTACCTTTGGCTCCTGTAGAGCCCCCTGTATCCCTTTTGGCAGTGCAGAGTACAGTTGTCAATGCCTCTGGATCTTCTGTCCGCCTCATCTTTCCTGCCTATACGTTACCCACAGTAAACTTCATAACAGAAACTTCATTTGCTTGCTCCTTTTTTCAGTTTCAAAATTCCTTCTCAGTTCGGAGGCTATTACTCAATATCTTCACCTACTAACAGAGAGAAATGAACTAAACAGATATAGTTTGATGAAATACTGGGTGATTTTTATTTTGTGCTTATATCTATTTGCAATTACATGACAAACATTATTTTAACTCATGTAGCTATATTAGCTTATGTAACCCTCAAAACGAATATAAGAGGTAGGGACTATTGTTATCTCCACTTTACAAATGAAGAAATTGAGAAACAAAGAGGTTCATGTGGTCTAGTTCCACACCCATGCTCCTCAAGAGTCAGCAAACTGGCTATTGTTATAAAACAGGCTAACAGATGAATAAAACCTCTTTGAGAGGAATTGTTTTTCTGACTTGAATAAACTCAAGTGAGGAATTCAGGTTTCTGACTGTTATGCCACAAACAGCATACCTAAAAAAGCACAGCTTTAGCACCCTCTCTCATGGGGCCTTGCTTTGTGAATTGCTTCTAGATGCACATTCTCGACCTCACAAGGCTGTTTTGAACATTCCAAGTGCTAATATATATATTAGCATTTATATATATATACACACATACATACATACATGCAGAGTGGACCAAACTACTGACAGAACAAGAGCAAAGCTTTTCTCTGCTAAGATATACCTAGGCAACTCCCACATTGTGACTTACTTTCCTAGCTCAGATCATTTGAAACACTACTTACATGCTAACATCAAACCTTTTGTCTGACAAAAGAATGGTAAAGTGTGTCTAAGAAATAAACCAATGTGGACTGGGGTGGAGCTGCCAATTGTGTTTGAGCACTTTGATTCTTTTTCACCAAAGATTTCAAAACAGTATCAGTTATCTGTTTCAAATGAGACCATTTCTCACTGGACCAATCAGATTCTGTCTCTTCAAATCTCAATTTGCTTCCTCCAGTGGTCAATGAATCACTAAATGAGTTGGAACTGTAACACCTAAATTTGAAAAGTACATTCCACTAGTAGATGGAGAAACAAAAAACTCTTCAAAGTAAAGAAGAATAAGGATGTAGAAAGGACCACATGAGAAGGAGAAGAAAGGAAAAATTATACAACATTTCAATCTCCTTATTTCACTCACAATATACTTGCAGGCTGCCAAAATTTTCATTGACCACACAACCCCACTTATAGTAAACAGTAAAACCAGAAACAGAGCCACACTTGATATCACTAACAGTGAATATCTCTAACAGTGAAATCTAACAGCAATAATTTTCCCCTGTATATGCTGTATCTTTTACAAAAGGCCTATAAACAGTCATGTGCAAATATCTTTAACCACAGGTTTTCCCCCAAAAAGCTAAATGCATGTATGTACATAATTTATTATAAATTTTATTGATATAAAATATGTGTAGATGAGCACACAATTTACAAATAATAATATATATAATACTTATAAATTCTGTAGAGCCAACTGATTCCCACAGAATGCCTTATGTGTAGACAGCAACAAAACAATAAATCAAACTCTGATTTGCAGTGTTTGTCACTTATAAATATTCTGCCTATGGTCAGTTTCAAGTCACCAAATGTGATGTCATTGAACATGGATTGAAATGAGATGAGCAGTAGCACATGAATGCATAACATTCTCAACCCACAGATTAAAAAAATAGAGCATAGATGATAGCAAAGAGTCTAGATGTCTAACAAAATGTAGTTACTAAAATACAAAGTAATAACTTTTGAGTATGCCTTAACTGGTTCCAAACAGGAAAAGGAGTAAGTCAAGGCTGTATATTGTCACCCTGCTTATTTAACTTATATGCAGAGTACATCATGAGAAATGCTGGGATGGAAGAAACACAAGCTGGAATCAAGATTGCTGGGAGAAATATCAATAACCTCAGATATGCAGATGACACCACCCTTATGGTAGAAAGTGAAGAGGAACTAAAAAGCCTCTTGATGAAAGTGAAAGAGGAGAGTGAGAAAGTTGGCTTAAAGCTCAACATTCAGAAAACAAAGATCATGGCATCCAGTCCCATCACTTCATGGGAAATAGATGGGGAAACAGTGGAAACAGTGTCAGACTTTATTTGTTTGGGCTCCAAAATCACTGCAGATAATGACTGCAGCCATGAAGTTAAAAGACGCTTACTCCTTAGAAGAAAAGTCATGACCAACCTAGATAGCATGCAGAGACATTACTTTGCTGACTAAGGTCCATCTAGTCAAGGCTATGGTTTTTCCAGTGGTCATGTATGGATGTGACAGTTGGACTGTGAAGAAGGCTGAGGGCCAAAGAATTGATGCTTTTGAACTTCGGTATTGGAGAAGACTCTTGAGAGTCCCTTGGACTGCAAGGAGATCCAACCAGCCCATTCTGAAGGAGATCAACCCTGGTATTTTTTTGGAAGGAATGATGCTAAAGCTGAAACTCCAGTACTTTGGCCACCTCATGCTAGGAGTTGACTCATTGGAAAAGACTGTGATGCTGGGAGGGATTGGGGTCAGGAGGAGAAGGGGCCGACAGAGAATGAGATGGCTGGATGGCATCACGGACTCGATGGACGTGAGTCTGAGTGAACTCTGGGAGTTGGCGATGGACAGGGAGGCCTGGTGTGCTGCGATTCATGGGGTTGCAAAGAGTCGGACACGACTGAGTGACTGAACTGAACTGAACTAACTTTGTTTTACTGTATTCTATTTAATTTTAGGCTTATATAACTTTCATTTTTACAATCATTTTGTTTAACTAGCAGCACATAAATTCCTATTTCAATCCCATTAAAGCAGTTGCAGCATGTCATTGAAAAGAATATTTCTAACACCTTATTGAGGAAGATACTGTTAACTAAAAACATATGCGCAACCTAAAAGTTGAGAGTTAAGTTTTATTCAGTGGGAATGTTAGAACTCGAGCCTGGGAGACAGGGAATTGACTCTTGAATTCATAATTCTCACCTCAAAAGGGCTCCTGCATGAGACTGGTATATAAAGAGAACTGCTGACTTTCAAACTTACCTTAAAGCAGTGTCTGATAACAGGGAAAGACCAACGCCAGGACAAGAAGATGACATCAAAAGTAGACAACTGAACCGAGATCCTGGACCTGACTTGTACGATTGTTCATAATGTTTTCTTCTTGTTCTCTTGGACTCTTGCACTTGTAAATCAAATTTTTTTTTTAATCACTGGCACAACTTTATGCAAATTTTAGAAATCAATCAAATTGTTCGGTTGTGGTCAATTACCTGCATCCATTACCTCTGGTTTACCTTGGTGGGTTTCTCCCCTCCAAAGTTCTGATTGGATGGCTCTTAGAAAGTTTATTTTAGAAGAAAGGAATTACAGTTTTCTGTTTGGGCTGCTGTCACTAGATGGGACTCACTTACTTGCCCAGTCAAACACACTTATTCTAACCCTGGCCATAAACATGAATTTTCCCTTAAGATGATTCTAGTTCAGTCAGAACAACACGCTAAATTTCACTAAACAACAACAACAACAACAACAACAAAAATGTACACTCTAGACTTTTAGGAGGGACACTTCCTCAGTTATGGGATGGCTTTATTTGTTAACACTAGGCTATGGTCATCTAAGCCTAAAGGCACCCCCTATGCTTAGAACAATTAAATCATAACAAGGAAAATCAACTTAATAACACTGGAAAATTAGGCTGGGTATCTTACAAAAACTGCCAGTGTACCATGTCTCTTCAAGAAAGTGGTTGATAAGGAACAGATTGGGTTGGAAGACTAGAAATAAACTCGCTGGCAACTAAGGGGACTCTATGGCTTTGTGGGTTCAATTTATGACCCTGGCTTCTGCCAAGAGGGCTAGGAAGGTATACTTTAAGATTCCCTTAGGCTCAAGGCCATTTATGTACAAACTTAGATGGAACTCCAGCAAATTTACCATCAATATGAGCCTGAAGAACCAAGAGATCTGTATTTCACTGGTATGATCATTTAACAGCTACTTTTGCACCTTCTTTGCAATGTGAGAAAATATTATTTCTCACATTGAAGCCTTAACAGAATTCACTCAAAAGGCCTTAAATGATAGCAGCCAGGCTATTAGCCTACTAAATTCTGAGTCTCTATGTGGAGAAAAGCTGTATTACAAAATCGTATGGCCCTTGATATCTTTAGCAGATCTCAAGGGGGCAACAGTTCTATAATTCAAACTAAATGCTATGTTTTCATACCAGATGAATCCTCTAATATAACACATTTAATGACTCACAGGAAAAATTATATTGCTGCCTTAGATGATCCACTTCCTAGCCTTGGTGATCTTTTAGGAAGACAGTTTGGTGTCGGAAGCTCATGGTTTGAATCCCTACTTGTAACTTTAACAAGTTATTAGCTATATTGCTTGTAATCTGTTTATTTCATAAGATTGTTTTCTCTTATATTAGATGATGTATAACCAGGCCCAGCCAAATTAATGACAGCTAAACAGCTTGAAGAAACAGATCACGTTTATAATGTAGAATAATTGTAATAGTGTGATTCTAGGTAGAAATAGGAAGAAACAACAAGGAAAATATCTCCTGGATCCTATTAGGTTAGAAGATAGAGGATTCAGAGAATCTATTATCCATTAATGGACCTAATCCAGAAAGTAACACCTGGAATGACTTACCAACAAAAAATTTCCATCTGACCTAGGATCAGTCTCCCAGCAACATGGGACAAAAGAAACAATGGTTTTGAAATATCTCCCAATATGGTCGAATTTCCAACCGTGGGGAGAGACTATGAAATGAAATGTTTTCTCCTCTATGCTGTACAAGTAAACAAGTCTTTTCCAAATGCAAACTTCTGAGCTCAGGTGAAAGAAAGTCAGCTATTTGAAAGCCATCAGCTACTTCCTCCCCAGTAAGCACACAGGAGCTAGGGGGAAGTGAGAGGCAGGTGGCCATCTGCCACATTCACCATCTTTTACAGTATACAAGGAACTAGTATGTGAATAATAAAGAAAGCAGGATTGGCCTCAGAGAGCTAGATGCATATGAATGAAATGATTTCACAAGCCTGGATGCTTGCAGCTTGAGAAGATCTCTAAATCTTTTCCCATACATAGAAGATCACTTTATCTTATTAGATCACTAAATCTCTTTAGATTTAACCTCTAAATCTCTTGAGAGATTTAACTTTCTCTTAATTAACAGTAATCTTTTAATATTCAGATTACTTGCCCCTCCTGTATATACCTTGGCTCCTCCCCTGCTTCCTCTGAGTCAGTGTCTCTCAGGGTCACCTGAGATACTGTCTCCCAGGCTTGAGTCTTAGCATTCTCACTGAATAAAACCTAACTCTCAACTTTAGATTGCATGTGTGTGTGTTTTTTTTTTTTTTTTAATTGACAGTATTGTTACAAGTAACTATAGTCATAGAGACATAAACTCATCAAACTAGTAAATTAAAACTTTTGGTGTATAGAGAAATGGTAAAAGAAAAAAAAAACTGGTAAAAAATTTCCAAAAGACAATCCATAAGCCTTATATAATATGAGGTGTCTGATAAAGAAGACATATAGATGACCAACAAACAGATGAAAATATGCTCAACACCACATATTAGAGAAATGCAAATCAAAATTACAACAAGGTATCACCTCTTACCAGTCAGAATGGCCATCATCAAAAAATCTACAAACAATAAATGCTGGAGAGGATGAAGAAAAGGGAACCCTTCTGCACTATTTGTAAGAAGGAGTAAAATATAGATTTCTTAAAAAGCTAGGAATAAAACTACCATACGACCCAGAAATCCCACTCCTGAGCATATACCCAGAGAAAACCATAATTCAAAAAGATACATGTACCCCAATGTTCATAGCAGCACTGTTTACAATAGCCAGGACATGGAAGCAACCTATATATCCATCAACAGATGAATGGAAAAAAAAGATGTGGTACACAATAGAATATCACACAGCCATTAGAGGAACAAACTTGAGTCAGTGGAAGTGAGGTGGATGAACCTACAGCCTGTTGAACAGAGTGAAGTAAATCAGAAAGAGAAAAACAAATATACATGAACACATATATGTGGAATCTAGAAAAATGGTACTGATGAACCTATTGCACGGCAGGAATAGAGACACAGATGTAAAGAACAGGCTTGTGGACACAGTGGGGAAAGGAAAGAGTGGGACGAACTGAGACCATAGCACTGACAAACATACTACCCTGTGTAAAATAGATATTAGAGGAAGCAGCCGTATAATATAGGGAACTAAGTTCCATGCTCTCTGGTGATTCAAGTTGTTGTATAACAGAAACCAACATAACATTGTAAAGCAATTATCCTCCAATTAAAACATATATATCTATATATATCAGGTGTCTGAGAAGACTGCAGTGCCAATAAGGCCTGACATCTTGTCAGCTTGCTGGGGTGGGTGGTACAAGTTGCGAATGAATCACTAATGACACTATACAAAGCAAACAGAAATTTCTGACTACTAGGTTCAGTGTTGATTTATTCACAGATTTGTTCATTTCACCAATATTTTTTTTTTTTAGTTTAATGTGTGTAACCAGCACATGGTAAACACGCTAAACGTACAGATTCCTGGGCCTTAGTTCCAGGCATTTTCATTCAGTACATCTAGTTTGGAATCTAAGTGTCTATATTTTAACAAGCAAACCTCTATCCCTTGCCAGATGATTCATTCAGAGAATTACAGCATCTAGCATTTATTGACTACTTATACTGTGCCAAGTTCAGAATGCATAGACATGAAAGAGACAAACCTTGTCCTCAAGAAGACTACAGAGACAAGTAATTTTAACTATGATACTGGTACATATTAGTTGCTTTGAATGCTTAGTTGCTCAGTCATGTCCGACTCTGCAACCCACGGACTGTAGCCTGCCAGGCTCCTCTGTCCATGAGATTTCCCAGGCAAGACTACTGGAGTAGGCTGCCATTTCCAGCTGCTCTGAGAATATACCAAAATACAGCTTGGGAGAGGAGCATGATAGAAAATTATGTTATATCTGAGTCTGGAAGAAGGAGACAAGGCTAATTGAGAAGGAAGGGAATGGAGAAAGGGACATTCAGGTCAGAGAAAAGCATGTGCACAGCCACACACACAAAGAAAGTTTGGTTCAACAAGATAACAGAACATGCTTTGGGACTGTACTCTTAGTACTGTTCTGTAGTTAACTTTTATCTGGCACCAACTTTTGCATATATAAGCACATAGTTGTTAGGCTATTGTGAAATGGAGTATTTCCTGCTATATCAACTAATAAGGATATCACAGCAATCTGTTATTCCGGCCCTCTGAATGTGAATTTCTGAGCCCAGAGGGCACCCAAGAAAAACAGTCTGGCAGCCATCAGCCAGTCCCCCTGGTGAGCAGCTTGTCCCAGATAGCTGGGATGCATATTAAAGGAATAATTTCAGTAAGCCCAGACTCTTGCATCTTCCCGTACATAGAAAAGTGCTAAATTCCTTAACTTGGGTTATCTGGTTTTCCATAATTAACAATAATCTTTTGATGTTCAGACTACCTTCCCCTTGTTGCAAACTTCCATATAACCTGACTCCTCCCTGTGCCTCCTAGGAGCAGTTTTCTCAGAGTCACTTGAGAAGCTGTCTCCTGGCCTTGAAGTCCTAAAAATTCCTACCAAATAAAACATAACTCTCAACTTGTAGGTTGTGACCATTTTTTAAGTCGACACTATGTTCAGTCATAGAGCTTATGTGAGGAGTAGTGGGAGATTAGGCAAGACAGTTAAAGCCAGGTCTGCTGCTGCTGCTGCTAAGTCACTTCAGTCGTGTGCAGCCCATCAGGCTCCTCCGTCCCCGGGATTCTCCAGGTAAGAATACTGGAGTGGGTTGCCATTTCCTTCTCTAATGCATGAAAGTGAAAAGTGAAAGTGAAAGTGAAGTCGCTCAGTCGTGTCGGACTCTTAGAGACCTCATGGACTGCAGCCTACCAGGCTCCTCTGTCCATGGGATTTTCCAGGCAAGAGTACTGGAGTGGGTTGCCATTGCCTTCTCCTAAAGCCAGGTCAGGAAGTGCTTTATAGAATTCCTAGTACAAAATACACACTCATTACTTTCCACTTTGTATTCTTCCTTCCACACTAGATTTTTAAATTAATTTTATTACCATTATAGGATTAGTGTTTCAATAAGATTCACTTGTGATATCTAATCTACAAAGTCTAGAAATATAGACTGCTATCCCAGTTTCTCATTGGCTTATCAAAATGACATGACAATAACAAAATCATCAAAGCAATGTGTGAGAAACAGTGCAACAAACCAAGGTCTCAGGGAAAACAGTTAATTACTGCATATTACTTTTCCTATTGTTTTTACCTTTATTTTATATTACCATGTTTTCAGAATAAAACAGGAATGCTATTTTACGTTTCTAAGGTTGTGTCATTTCATCTATAGACATTTTAATTAGGTAACCCAATAACTTAAAAATCTTAAAACTTACAATTTAACATAAATTTTTAAAATGAATGCAAGAAGAGCTGAATAATGAGTAGAAGGTAAGCTAAGGAGTAGAAGCTTTATCTCTGCATAAATAAAGCTAGAAAATATTTGTCACTTTAACACACCAACTTTGTAGCTACTGCAGAAACTGCACTGCTCTTTCTCTCATAAAACTATGCCAATCTGTCTTGTCTCCACTCATGCCCCATTTCCTCTTTGTAGTACATTCCAAGTACTCTGTTCCACAGTAATATCTTCCATTTCTCTTCATGAACCTCATCTTTGGATTTAGTCTTATGTTATTATATGTTATATAATATTTATTTCCCAAGAAATTTCACTTTTTTAGAGAACTTCTCATGCATTTCTCATGGAACACGGCATAGCGCTAAACATGAGACACTCAAACACTTCCTTAAGTGAATAGACTAAATGATTTCCACGAATTATATTTAATTCAAGCTTCAATTGTTGATTTTCTCACCTCACTCAAAATGAAGATGCAAACATCATAAAGCTTTTAAAAAATCTTAGACTGGGCACAATGAAAGGAGGTTATCAAAAGGGTCATCAGCAAATCATCAAAAGTCTTCAATATGAAAAAGCAAGGTGATTCCTTGCTCTGCTTGCCAATGGTAAGGCTAAGGGACCTACAACTGTGCCTTGCTGCTAGGTAAAATCCCTACAGACAATCTAGGAAATATGCTCTTTATATATATCAAAGAATAAAGAGAAAGAACAGATATCCTGAGGCTGCCTCTATCTGTGCCTTCTTTAACCAATTTATTGAAGCTCAAAACAGAAGGACTATTTACAGAATTCCATAGCTGAACCATATGCAATACACTGATTCAATAAATACTATTTCCAATATCATAATAATAGCTAATATTTTTAACACTTTCTTTCATGTCTACATTGTTAGTGTTTTTCAGATATCATTTTATTAAACTCTGATAACACCCTATATAAGATAAATGCCAAAATTATCTTCATTTTAGACATCAGAATATATATAAAGCCAGAATGTATAACCAGATCTCCTATGCCAAAGCCCCAGGGACACCATCATCTATCATCACAAGATTCAATTATCAACAATATAAGCAATATAAGTACTACAAGTACTTGGGTTTTCTTCCAGAACTTTTTTATTTGAACATTAAAAATTAAAAACAATACATGAAATCAATGGTATCAAAAAAGGGGTGAAACAAGGGGCTCTCCAGGTTCTGAGGTAGCAAGCTGAAAGAAACTGGATTCAAGCCAATTGACCAGGGTTCCCAGCACCACAGCAAACACGCATCAGAGGGGGGACAGAGAGCGGTTAAATATGGACCTTATGGGCAGGAAGACTAGGTAAAGTATAATTTCCCCACAACCCCTAAAAAGTTTATGGGAAATTCAGACTTAACTTACATTTGTATTCATTCCTCATACAGGCCACATGCCATGCAGATTTACAGGATTTCAGCAGAAAATAAGAACTCTAGAAAATGCTGTCATTATAGGACTTCAGGCTATGCATTACCTGTTAAATACCGATCCCTCTAGCATCCAAAGCCAGCTTCAGAAAAGAAAAAAAGATCTAGAAATTAATGTCTAAGAATAATTTTCCATACAGTTTTACTTGTTCAGCTGACAGAAATCTCAGGCAGCATTTAGCTGTCACTATCAGCATTAGTGTCTAATGGTCTGAAGCCAGCCTTAAGAAATCATTCTTCTGGCTTTCAGGGTTAGTCTGTGACAATGCAAAATTAAATATTACTAGACTGACAGTATTTTAAGCCTAGGGGTTTATTTACATGGATACTTAACCATGTTTATTAGATTTCTTCAAGATTTCTTCTTTTTTTGTTGTTGTTAAAAAAAAGGAAGGAAAGGATTTGAGGGCTTTAAAAACAAGTGAAAAGTGTACAGGTTTTTCCACTGAGAAAGATCAAAGTCTGCAAACATGGCAGTGGGTTCCACTCAGTGTTGTCATCTTAAAATCATCTGCGATATAGCAATTACACTACTTTATTTACAAGGAAACTGACCCAGAGAACGTCAGCCAAAGGAGTTTGAGATGTACAGCAGAGTGTAGGTTTTACAGGCACTCAAATGTATCCACTTGCAGGCAGAAAGTCTTGCCTTCCCACAGTTTAGGTAAGGCTGCGGTGGAAATCTGTACGTAGTAGGTCAAAGGCAAAAAGGCTCCCGGGGGAGGTGGAGGCGAGGAGGCGGGGACCCAAGCTGGATTGCTCCAGGAAGTGGGTGGGGAGGAAGCTGCCGGGTTTGGAGCCAACTGTGACAAGCTCAGGTTTGCATAGCCTAGCAGAGGGAGTCCTGGGCCACTGCGCGCATTGGTCACAAGCGCTTTTGGCAATGCTGTGCCCTTCGATTCCTGTCATCATCCAACCCCACAGATCGAGTTTGGGACACGAAAAAGGGCTCATAAAGTGGGCGGCGGCCAGAGTTTCCCGCCGCTGAGTCACAGCCCAGTCAACTTTTACAGCATTTCCCAGAAAGAAAGTCTCAGTCCCATAGCCCACCACTCGCTCCTAGTTCTGGCTCTTCTCTCTGCGACTGGACCCGGCGGTGACTCGAGACCCACAGCTGAGCTATTTCCCACTCATGGAGCAACTTCTCACCCTCGCAGAGCCTCGGCGTACCCTGCGCGCTTGCCAAACGCTACCGAGCCAGTAGATGTGGGGGCAAAGGACGGAGGGGAAGGGCTGCGTCCTCACCTGCAGGACACGGACACCTCCACTCGCGTGGCCGGGATGGCCGTGCTCAGCTGGTTTAAATCCCCGAGGCCCGCGGAGCTGGTGTAGCGGCTGTCCATCTTGAGAGGCGCCGTGGAATTGTCTGGCACCCACATCCAAAGCTCTGGCCGACCGAGGGCTCCTAACCCAGCTCTAGACAAACAGGGTTGGGGATTGAGGGTGGAGGCAGAGGAAGGAGGCGGAGGCAGTTCGCGGAAAGGGGGAGGCAGAGAAGAGGCGGATCTCAGGGTAAAGCCTCCAGGGAATAGGCCCGCAGAAGCTGAAGCTGCTGAGGAAGTGGCGCCCCGGGCTTTCGGCTTCCCTGCCCCCTCAGCTCGAGCTGAGGACACTCCGCGATCCTTTACTCGCTCTAGGCTTCAGGCTCGGCGGAGCCACTGGACAGCCTAGCAGGGTTGCGGGCATCAGACAGACCCCAACCGTCTAGTAGAACAAGCCCTGGCCGCCTTGGCAAGCGGTTTGTGTTTTATCTCCGCCTCTTTACACCCACGCCTGTTCCTAAATCGCGCGTCTTAAGCCCACCCTTTCCCATTTACCGGTGATCCTCATCTTGCCCTCGGAGTCCACGGAGGACCCCCCTACACTGTGCCCTACAGCAAATGAGCCGAATCCTCGCTTCTGGACTCCCCACTCTTGGCCACTTAAGGGTTGGGGACAATGAAACGGACTTCGAGACGATCTCCAACCTTTCTAAGCAGTGGTAAAGTAACAGATCAGTATATGGAACAGGGCGAGAGCAGGGGAAACCTAAGGTGGAGCGAGGGCCGGGGAGGGGGGTACTATCTGGGATTTAAGGGAGCAATCTGGTTTCCCACATCCCTCAGTTCTTCGGAATAAGGGCGGGGGGCGGGGGGGGGCGGTGCTGATGTCCATAATCCTTTTACCGTCTGGACTCTCCTTCGCCCCCTCGTTTCCAAATGCGTGGAAGTTACGCCCTAAAAACTGAAAGTCACAACAAAAGACTCCCAACCGGTAAGACCTGAATGAAGCTGGACAGATAAAAACAGAACTAAACTGGAGTGAGCGCCACCTTTGGGAAACTGTTTTCTGGGAAGGCTAGACTTGTACCAGTATGCAGAAGCTGCAAAAGGAGGTACCCGCCGCCCAGCTCCTTTGCCGCGATGGTTATTACAGGCATGTTCCCTCCTGCCTTGCCCGAGCGCGTGCTTGTCCCTGGACGGTTGCCACCAGGGGGAGACATAGATCAGCACTCGAAGTATTGCAAAAGCAGGAGAGGGGCGGGCACTGGAGGAGGGACGATGAGTGAGACATAGCCATCGTCCTTTATAGCACCAATAACTGCGTTGCCAGCTGGCAAGACTGACTCAGGGGGCAAACCGTTTTCGTGGTTGAGGACCTGCCCTACGTTGTAATATTTTAATACACTGGGAGCCACCTGACTAGAGAGTAGTTGCACATGAGGATGTGTGGGTGCAGTCTTGAGGCTTTATGCTCCCAAGAATCCTTCCCACGTTCCATTCTTGGTTTCCTTTCCCTTCTCCCCCCCAACCAGCACTTGTCACCCTTTAGTGTAGTTGAGTTCTCTCTTCTTCTTTCCCTTTCCCTGTTTGGGGATGCCCTAAAAATCTAGACATTTCCATTGTGTTAACCAAAATTAGTTTTGGGGAAGAGACAAGTATATTTTTTTAAGCTAACCATACTTTTATAGAAGCCTATTGAAGAAATAAAAGTAAGACCTATTCTGTGTTTAGTAATCATGAAAACATGTTATTGTAAAATTCTTAATAAAAGCATCTTTTAAAGACATTTTAAGTATTTCAAGAAATATAGGGTTTATTCTGTGAAAGTTCTTAATGTTGGGTAGTTATCACTAGATAATCATATTCAGATGAACATCAATAATTCTAGAAGAAATGTAAACTGCCATTTTTCTTGTTAGATAAAAGAATCATAGAATTTCATCTTTGATTCTTCTCTATGCATAAAGTCCTGTCAGATTAGTTATTTAAAAACAATGCAAAGGTATTTATTGGACACATATAGGCCATAAGGGATACTTGAAATTTCACTAAGTAATGATGGAGCCAAAGATGGAGAAGCTCTATACAATCAACAAAAACAAGACCAGGAGCTGACTGTGGCTCAGATCATGAACTCGTTATTGCCAAATTCAGACTTAAATTGAAGAAAGTGGGGAAAACCACTAGACCATTCAGGTATGACCTAAATCAAATCCCTTGTGATTATATAGTGGAAGTGAGAAATAGATTCAAGGGATTAGATCTGATAGACAAAGTGTCTGATGAACTATGGATGTAGGTTGTGACACTGTACAGGAGACAGGGATCAAGACCATCCCCAAGAAAAAGAAATGCAAAAAAAGGAAAATAGCTGTCTGAGGAGGCCTTACAAATAGCTGTGACAAGAAGAGAAGTGAAAGGCACAGGAGAAAAGGAACGATATACCGACTTGAATGCAGAGTTCCAAAGAATAGCAAGGAGAGATAAGAAAGCCTTCCTCAATGAACAGTGCAAAGAAATAGAGGAAAATAATAGAATGGTAAAGACTAGAGAACTCTTCAAGAAAATTAGAGATACCAAGGAAACATTTCATGCAAAGATGGGCTCAATAAAGGACAGGAACGGTATGGACCTAACAGAAGCAGAAGATATTAAGAAGAGGTGGCAAAAATACATGGAAGAACTGTACAAAAAAGATCTTCATGACCCAATTAATCACAATGGTGTGGTCATTCATGTAGAGCCAGATATCCTGGAATGTGAAGTCAAGTGGGCCTTAGGAAACATCACTATGGACAAAGCTAGTGAAGGTGATGGAATTCCAGGTGAGCTATTTCATATCCTAAAAGATGAAGCTGTGAAAGTGCTGCACTCAATGTATCAGCAAATCTGGAAAACTCAGCAGTGGCCACAGGACTGGAAAAGGTCAGTTTTCATTCCAATCCCAAAGAAAGGCAGTCCCAAAGAATGCTCAAACTACCACACAATTGCACTCATCTCACGCTAGTAAAGTAATGCTCAAAATTTTCCAAGCCAGACTTCAGCAATACGTGAACTGTGAACTTCCAGATGTTCAAGCTGGTTTTAGAAAAGGCAGAGGAACCAGACATCAAATTGCCAACATCCTCTGAATCATTGCAAAAGCAAGACAATTCCAGAAAAACATCTACTTCTGCTTTATTGACTATGCCAAAACCTTTGACTGTGTGTATCACAAGAAAGTGCTGAAAATTCTGAAGGAGATGGGAATACCAGGTCACCTGACCTGCCTCTTGAGAAATCTGTATGCAGGTCAGGAAGCAACAGTTAGAACTGGACATGGAACAACAGACTGGTTTCAAATAGGGAAAGGAGTATGTCTAGGCTGTATATTGTCACCCTTCTTATTTAACTTATATGTAGAGTACGTCAAGAGAAACCCTGGGCTAGATGTAACACAAGCTGGAATCAAGATTGTCGGGAGAAATATCAATAAACTCAGATACATAGATGATACCACCCTTATGGCAGAAAGTGAAGAAGAACTAAAAAACCTCTTGATGAAAGTGAAAGAGGAGAGTGAAAAAGTTGGCTTAGAGCTCAACATTCAGAAAACTAAGAACATGGCATCTGGTCCCATCACTTCATGGCAAATAGATGGGAAACAGTGGAAATTGCCAGAATTTATTTTGGGGGGCTCCAAAATCACTGCAGATAGTGACTGCAGCCATGAAATTAAAAGAGCTTAAAAAGGCAAAATGATAGGATACCAAAAGAGGAACTCCCCAGGTCATTAGGTGCCCAATATGGTACTGGAGATCAGTGGAGAAATAACTCCACAAAGAATGAAGGGATGGAGCCAAAGCAAAAACAATACCCAGTTATGGATGTGGCTGGTGACAGAAGCAAGATCCGATGCTGTAAAGAGCAATATTGCATAGGAACCTGGAATGTCAGGTCCATGAATCAAGGCAAATTGGAAGTGGTCAAACAAGAGATGGCAAGAGTGAACGTTGACATTCTAGGAATCAGCGAACTAAAATGGACTGGAATGGCTGAATTTAACTCAGATGACCATTATATCTACTACTGCGGGCAGGAATCCCTCAGAAGAAATGGAGTAGCCATCATGGTCAACAAAAGAGTCCGAAATGCAGTACTTGGATGCAATCTCAAAAACAACAGAATGATCTCTGTTCGTCTCCAAGGCAAACCATTCAATATCACAGTTATCCAAGTCTATGCCCCAACCAGTAATGCTGAAGAAGCTGAAGTTGAACGGTTCTACGAAGACCTACAAGACCTTTTAGAACTAACACCCAAAAAAGATGTCCTTTTCATTATAGGGGACTGGAATGCAAAAGTAGGAAGTCAAGAAACACCTGGAGTAACAGGCAAATTTGGCCTTGGAATATGGAATGAAGCAGGGCAAAGACTAATAGAGTTTTGCCAGGAAAATGCACTGGTCATAGCAAACACCCTCTTCCAACAACACAAGAGAAGACTCTACACATGGACATCACCAGATGGTCAACACCGAAATCAGACTGATCATATTCTTTGCAGCCAAAGATGGAGAAGCTCTATACAGTCGACAAAAACAAGACCAGGAGCTGACTGTGGCTCAGATCATGAACTCCTTATTACCGAATTCAGACTCAAATTGAAGAAAGTAGGGAAAACCGCTAAACCATTCAGGTATGACCTAAATCAAATCCCTTATGATTATACAGTGGAAGTGAGAAATAGATTTAAGGGCCTAGATCTGCTAAATAGAGTGCCTGATGAACTATGGATGGAGGTTTGTGACATTGTACAGGAGACAGGGATCAAGACCATCCCCATGGAAAAGAAATGCAAAAAAGCAAAATGGCTGTCTGGGGAGGCCTTGCAAATAGCTTTGAAAAGAAGAGAAGCAAAAAGCAAAGGAGAAAAGGAAAGATATAAGCATCTGAATGCAGAGTTCCAAAGAATAGCAAGAAGAGATAAGAAAGCTTTATTCAGCGATCAATGCAAAAAATAGAGGAAAACAACAGAATGGGAAAGACTAGAGACCTCTTCAAGAAAATTAGAGACCCCAAGGGAACATTTCATGCAAAGATGGGCTCAATAAAGGACAGAAATGGTATGGATCTAACAGAAGCAGAAGATATTAAGAAGAAATGACAAGAATACATGGAAGAACTGTACAAAAAAGATCTTCACGACCCAGATAATCATGATGATGTGATCGCTAATCTAGAGCCAGACATCTTGGAAAGTGAAGTCAAGTGGGCCTTAGAAAGCATCACTATGCACAAAGCTAGAGGAGGTGATGGAATTCCAGTTGAGCTGTTTCAAATCCTGAAAGATGATGCTGTGAAAGTGCTACACTCAATATGCCAGCAAATTTGGAAAACTCAGCAGTGGCCACAGGACTGGAAAAGTCAGATTTCATTCCAATTCCAAAGAAAGGCAATGCCAAAGCATGCTCAAACTACCACACAATTGCACTCATCTCACATGCTAGTAAAGTAATGCTCAAAATTCTCTAAGCCAGGCTTAAGCAATACGTGAACCGTGAACTCCCTGATGTTCAAGCTGGTTTCAGAAAAGGCAGAGGAACCAGAGATCAAATTGCCAACATCCGCTGGATCATGGAAAAATCAAGAGAGTTCCAGAAAAACATCTATTTCTGCTTTATTGACTATGCCAAAGCCTTTGACTGTGTGGATCACAAGAAACTGTGGAAAATTCTGAAAGAGATGGGAATACCAGACCACCTAACCTGCCTCTTGAGAAATCTGTATGCAGGTAGGAAGCAACAGTTAGAAATGGACATGGAACAACAGACTGGTTCCAAATAGGAAAAGGAGTATGTCAAGGCTGTCTATTGTCACCCTGCTTATTTAACTTACATGCAGGGTACATCATGAGAAACGCTGGACTGGAAGAAACACAAGCTGGAATCAAGATTGCTGGGAGAAATAGCAATAACCTCAGATATGCAGATGATACCACCCTTATGGCAGAAAGTGAAGAGGAGCTAAAAAGCCTCTTGATGAAAGTAAAAGAGGAGAGCAAAAAAATTGGCTTAAAGCTCAACATTCAGAAAAAGAAGATCATGGCATCTGGTCCCATCACTTCATGGGAAATAGATGGGGAAACCGTGGAAACAGTATCAGACCTTATTTTGGGGGGCTCCAAAATCAGTGCAGATGGTGACTGCAGCCATGAAATTAAAAGACGCTTACTCCTTGGAGAAAAGTTATGACCAACCTAGATAGTATATTCAAAGGCAGAGACATTACTTTGCCGACTAAGGTCCGTCTAGTCAAGGCTATGGTTTTTCCAGTGGTCATGTATGGATGTGAGAATTGGACTGTGAAGAAGGCTGAGTGCCAAAGAATCGGTACTCTGAGCTGTGATGTTGAAGAAGACTCTTGAGAGTCCCCTGGACTACAAGCAGATCCAACCAGTCCATCCTAAAGGAGATCCATCCTGAATGTCCATTGGAAGGACTGATGTTGAAGCTGAAACTCCAATACTTTGGCTACCTGATGCGGAGAGCTGACTCATTGGAAAAGACGCTGATGCTGGGAAAGATTGAGGGCAGAAGGAGAAAGGGATGGCAGAGGATTAGATGGTTGGATGGCATCGCTGACTCAATGGACATGGGTTTGGGTGAACTCCGGGAGTTGGTGATGGACAGGGAGGCCTGGCGTGCTGCAGTCCATGGAGTCACAAAGAATTGGACATGACAGAGAGACTGAACTACTGAACTGAATTGAACTGAACTAAATGATGGAGTTGAAGATGTGATTCAGGTGCTGTGTGGCTAGCAACTGATGAATGTGTCAAAATTGCTTTGATAAATTGAGTTAATGTGAGAGCTGAACACTCAGGTGGAAAGTACAAGAGGCTTTTGAAGCTATGGTGAAGAAATAGGATTGCTGAGGTTGGAGTCAATGGCCTAGAGTTAGAGTTGAATCCAAGGATATGGGTGAACACTCCAGGGGAAAAAGGAGAAAGAAATATAAAAATAAGAATCAAGTAGGATGAGTATGTGCCCTGGACGAAAGACAAAGAAGGATCCCACTAAAGAAATGGGTAGGGAAGAAGCACTTGAACAAATAGGAAAGAAAAAAGAAAACAAGACAAAGATACTAAGGAAAAGGAAGAAGAAGTTTTCAAGGGAAAAAGACCAACAGGATCATTGTAGCAGATCCTGTAGAGGTCACATTACTGCCTTGCGTTTTTCTGATGCTGCACTTGCCTCATTTTCTTACTTGAATAATTACTGATATTACAAAATACTAAAGATTTTCAGTTATTATTCCAGGTCTATTTTTCAGATTCTTCTGCTGTAATGCTTTTGGAAGCTTACCTCAAGCTCCATTTTACTGCCTTGAGCATGAAGCCCACCGTATTCCAGAAGTCATTAGTGCAAAAACTAGGCATTGAGTAAGTAATTGCATTGCAGAGGACCTCACACAGAAACAAGCTTTCTGGCATTTTATGGCCATAATGTGTAAGGAACTAATTTTTAAACCTTATTTAGACCTTTCTTAGAGCAGGGCAGATAAGCATTAATTAGTATATGGTCAGAATATACTCTGGTTTCTTACCTGCTTGGACAATTAGAAGGTGCATTAAAAGGAAACTTTTATTGGAAACTAGAGAAGCATACAAGAGAAGTATATATCTCTTACATATTTAATAATTTAGTGATATTAACACTTAGCACATTTTTTGACATATTTTAAAATAATATTTTTCAATGGAACTTCCCCTAATGCTCAAGAGATTTGGATAAAATTCTGTAATTCACAAAACTGTTTCATACCTTAACAATTGCTGTTAAATTTACCATGATTTGTCACATTAAATGGGGTATTTGATGTTCAAATTCAAATAATTAAATCACTGTGTTTCTCAAGTGAGTCTCTTAGAATGTTGTAAGTTAAAGTTTACATAGACACTGAGAATGATGATTTTGTTTTAAAACGAAGAAACTGAGTTATTTATTCTATGAAAATGTGTTTTGGTTTAGTTTCTGCTTTAGTGAAAAATAATTTATGGCATTTATTAAGCTCCTCCTTAGTTAAAATTCATCCATCAACAGCTGTCCAAAGAATCTTAACATTTTAACATCATAACATATTCCTGTTTTTGCCTATGGATGTTGAGGGATCAAAGCCCCATAGATATATTTGCCAAATAATATTTGTGCTGTTAAAGAGATTCATAGTAGGAAATAAGTCAGCTGAGACCCACAAGTCTTATTGACTGGAGTCAAGCTTTTTTATTTTGAGGTCTTGTTTTGCAAATATAGACAGTAAAATAAAGTAAAGCAATAGCCCGTTTAAGTCAAAGCAGCTTATTTAGATGGCCTCACAGTGTCTCTGGACTTTTCAAATGCTGTTCTGATCAGTCCATGTTACTGAAAATTATCTTGGTGAATGAAGAGATCTGAATCTTACAAGGTCCTACATTTAACTCGGCAATAGTTTTCTAATGAAACCGTTTGAGATGCCCTTTAAAAACACTATTTCAGAGTCTTAAAAGTTCAAACACTTTTTACAAACTCAGTGTCCATGTGTTATACTCTGAAGGTTATTTTATTTTTATAAAAGCAATCAAATAGAATTCAACATTTTAAATTAATTTCCTAAAACAGAAAAAAAATGACCAACATCCCAATAGAAAATAATGAGCAGAGGACAGAAATAATTAATTCACAGAAAGGAAATGAAATAGGTCTAAAATATAAAAAATGATGCTTAACCTCACAATATTAAAAAACAATTCAACAATAGATGAAGTTACTTACTCTTTCCTAGTATACAAGCATTGTCAGACTGAGACACCCGCACACATTTTTGTTAAAAGTTTAAATTGTATGACCCTTAAAGAGAACAATGTGATAATAGTTATCCAAGTTAAAAATAGTTTAATTAGATATCTATTTGAAAAAATAATAAACTTTAATCCATACCTTATACCATATACAAAAATTACCCAAAATGTATCATATATCTCCACATAAAACCTAATATCAAAAAATTTCTAGAAATGGACATAAGAGAAAAATTTTATGAACTTGAGTTAGGCAAAGATTTCATAGATATCATACAAAAATCATGATCCATAGAACACACTATTACAATGAACTTCAAATTTAAATTTTCATTTTCTTTGAAAGGTATTATGAAGAAAATAAAAAGACAAAGCATCCACTGGGGGAACATTTTACAAAATATATATAGATCAATAACATACACCCAGAATATATAAAGAACACTCAAAATCTATAAGAACTAACAACTTCAGCAAAGATTACAAATAGCAAATAAGAACATGAAAAAATGCTCAACGTTATTGATTGGAAAACTATAAATTAAACCCACAATGAGATACCACTACACATTTGTTAGAATGTTGAAGTTAAAGATTTACCATACATAACATTGACAAGGGTCTAGAACACCTGGAACTCTCATATACCTCTAGTGGGAACATAAAATGATATAACAACTCTGGGAAACAGTTTGGTAGTTCCTTAAAAGTTCAACATAAAGAAGTTGATCAAGATGGTAGTGTAGGAGCATATAGAACTCAATTACCTCTCTGAACACATCAAAAATATGTCTATGTGTAGAATAAATGCCACTGAAAACTAACTGGAAACTGGCAGAAAGACTCCTTTATAACCAAAGCTGTGAGAAATACCCACACAGAATTGAGTAGTAAGGGAATAAATGTGATCAGGTTGGGACTTTTGTCCTTGGGAGAGGACTCAGAGTAAAGGGGAAAATACACTTGTGGAGATCCCTTGGGAGTGAACTGTAAGCCACATATTGGGTGTGCCAGCCCTGAAGTCAGACACAGGGAAGAGGATCCCCCATGGTTTGTTGGAGGGTAACTTAAACTAACAGGAGGGCTTTGGGAATCCTGAACTCTGCTCATGAGGAGCATATGAGCACTGGCTTGCCACTGAGGCAGAGGAGAGAGGGCAGACTGAGGACTGTTCCAGTGACTGCCTAGTTTCCAATGACTTTCCTATGTGTGCCTAAAGTTAAACTGAGTGAGTTCAACTATGGGACACAGAGGTGAATTGGACCAGGGGTAGTATCTGAACACACTGCAGGTGGCCATTGCAGTTGCTTGCACAGATAGATTTTATAGATGGTCCCAAACTTTGACAGCATCCAGACAGCCAGGGCCCATACCATGTACATTCTGAGAGCCCACACAGACCCTGCATGCCCTAGAGAACAATGCCACAAAGGAATGGGAGCAGTGGAAGCTGGGGTCAACAGCTGTGAGATATAAAGGTGACTCAAATACGTGGGTCTGACATTGCTGGTGGTTTCACAGACTGCACAACAGAGGCAGACCAAACCTCTGTCTGAGGCCAGCCCATCACAGCTCATGCCCTGTTATAAGCCAAAAGCCCACATGGACCTCTCTTACTGAAGCATTGCTACCCTCTGGTGCAAGGATACTTGGAATCCAAACCTGCCCTTGATAGGGTGGTCATGATCACTAAACAGACTGGAAGCCTCAGCTTACATCTGACTGGACCTAGGCCCTTCATTTCCAGGCCCACCACCTACAAAGATGATAGCTGCAAATATACCCTGAAGAAAGACATGACTCTTATTCACATCAACTCTGGCTCTCAGATCAAAAGGATATGGGCACAAGGTGACTGATAAGGACACTCAAATATAAGTACATGCTTAGAAAACACAATTGATAATCATTTCACTTATATTCATAGACACAGAGTTTTGAGTAAAATGAAAAGACAGAAGAACTGGTCTCAACTGAAAAGCAAGAGAAAATCCCAGAAAAAAGAAAATTAACAATGAATGAAACAAAAGTAGAGAATTTACCAGATAAATAATTCAAAGCATTAGAGATGAAAGTTTGCAGTTGCAAGCTGTGTACTACGCTGGGATCTGTGACCTCTGGAGGAGAGGATTTTGATCTGGGGCCAAAGACCAGGCTTGACCACTCAGAGCTTTTTGTGTAACAGAATTTTATTAAAGTGTTAAAGAACTTCTGACATAGACATCAGAAGACAGCAGAAAGAATATCTGCTTGCTAGTTTATAATAAGGTGTTTTATGTCTGTTCAGTTCAGTTGCTCAGTCATGTCTGACTCTTTGTGACCTCATGAACCTCAGCACACCAGGCCTCCCTGTCCATCACCAACTCCTGGAGTCTACCCAAACTTATGTCCATTGAGTCAGTGATGCCATCCAACTATCTCATCCTCTGTCGTCCCCCTCTCCTCCTGCCCTCAATCTTTCCCAGCATCAGGGTTTTTTCCAGTGAGTCAGCCCTTCACTTCAGGTGGCCAAAGTATTGGAGTTTTAGCTTCATCAGTCCTTCCAATGGACAATCAGGATGGATCTCCTTTAGGATGGACTGTTTGGCTCTGCTTGCAGTCCATGGGACTCTCAAGAGTCTTCTCCAACACCACAGTTCAAAAGATCAATTCTTCAGCACTCAGCTTTCTTTATAGTCCAACTCTCACATTCATACATGGCCACTGGAAAATCCATAGCTTTGACTAGATGGGCTTTTGTTGGCAAAGTAATGTTTCTACTCCCCAATATGTTGTTGTCTATGTTGTCCATAACTTTTCTTCCAAGGAGCAAAAGTCTTTTAATTTCATGGCTGCAGTCACCATCTCCAGTGATTTTGGAGCCCAAAAACTAAAGTCTCACTGTTTCCATTGCTTCCCCATCTATTTGCCATGAAGTGATGGGACCAGATGCCATGATCTTAGTTTTCTGAATGATGAGTTTTAAGCCCACATTTTCACTCTCCTCTTTCACTTTCATCAAGAGACTCTTTAGTTCTTCTTCACTTTCTGCCATAAGGGTGGTGTCATCTACATATATGAGGTTATAGATACTTCTCCTGCAATCTTGATTCCAGCTTGTGCTTCTTCCAGTCCAGCATTTCTCATGATATACTCTGCATATAAGTTCTAAGCAGGGTGACAATATACAGCCTTGATGTACTCCTTTTCCTATTTGGAACCAGTCTGTTGTTGCATGTCCAGTTCTAACAGTTGCTTCTGACTTGTGT
Organism: Capra hircus; assembly: GCF_001704415.2. NCBI lineage: Eukaryota > Metazoa > Chordata > Mammalia > Artiodactyla > Bovidae > Capra > Capra hircus. The sequence continues at coordinate 41,667,811 of NC_030812.1, read as the reverse complement.
ACAGATTTCTCAGGACACAGGTTAAGTGGTCTGGTATTCCCATCTCTTTCAGAATTTTCCACAGTTTCTTGTGCTCCACACAGTCAAAGGTTTTGGCATAGTTGATAAAGCAGAAGTAGATATTTTTCTGGAACTCTCTTGCTTTTTCAGTGATTCAGAGGATGCTGGCAATTTGATCTCTGGTTCCTCTGCCTTTTCTAAATCCAGCTTGAACATCTGGAAGTTCACAGTTCACTTACTGTTGAAGTCTGGCTTAGAGAATTTTGAGCATTACTTTACTAGTGTGTGAGATGAGTGCATTTGTGTGGCAGTTTGAGCATTCTTTGGCATAGCCATTCTTTGGGATTGGAGTGAAAACTGACCTTTTCAAGTTCTGTGGGCACTGCTGCATTTTCCAAATTTGCTGGCATTTTGAGTGCAGCACTTTCACAGCATCATCTTTTAGGATTTGAAATAGCTCAACTGGAATTTCATCACCTCCACTAGCTTTGTTCATAGTGATGCTTCCTAAGGCCCACTTGACTTCACACTTCAGGATTTCTGGCTCTAGGTGACTGATCATACCATCATGATTATCTGGGTCGTGAAGATCTTTTTTATATAGTTCATTAACATAGCTTAACCAAACATTTTCATAAGGAAAATGCATTGGTTAGCTCAAGGTTTGAGAAAATTTAATTTCATACAGAATCAGATGTTCTGAACCAATAGAGAAGGTAAAAAGAAAAAGTCTGCTAGTTGCAGTTTATTTCCTCCTGCTGCTTGGCGACCTCTGGCCTTCCAACTCTTAACCCTCTCAGAAATAGGAATGCTAACTGAATTTTGGTAAAGAATAGATAAACACAGTGAGAATTTTAACAAGAAGCTAAAAAAAAAAAACATAGAATGAGTCAGAATTGAAGACTACAGTAAGTAAAATGGAAAACAGAGTAGAAGGAATAAACAGCAGAGCAGGTGATACAGAACAATACACAAATGATCTGGAATTTAGAATAGAATTCACCCAATCAGAATAGTACTAACAAAAGCAACTTTACAAAATGATAGCAGTTTAAAGGATGTTTGAGATAACAGGAAATGAACCAACATTTTCATTATAGCAGTTCTAGAAGGCAAGAGAAAGAGAAGGGAGTTGAAAATGAATTTAATGAAATTATGGCTGAAAAATTCTCAACCTGCAGAAGGAAAGAGATATCCAGGTTTAAGAAGCACAGAGGGTCCCAAATAAGATGAACTGAGACAGACCCATGCTGATATATATAATTGAAATGCTAAAGGATAAATATAAAGAGAGATTTTTACAGGCAGCAACAGAAAAACAAAAAGTTGTATCCAAGGGAGTCCCCATGAGGCTATTAGCTGACTTTTCCACAGAAAATCTGAAGGCTAGAAGGGAGTGGCATAATATATTTAAAGTGCTAAAAGGGAAATAACTACAACTTAGGTTACTCTGCTGTGATCCCATGGACTGTAGCCCACAAGGCTCCTCCATCCATGGGATTTTCCAGGCAGGAGTACTGGAATGGGTTGCCATTTCCTTCTCCAGAGGATCTTCCCAACCCAGAGATCAAACCTGGATCTCCCGCACTGTAAGCAGATGCTTTACCATCTGAGCCACCAGGGAAGACAGCTATAACTGAAGGAGAGATAAACAGCTTCAAACAAGGAAAAACTAAAAGCTCATAAATACTAAATTAACCCTAAAATGGACTCCCCTTGTGGCTCAGTGGTAAAGAATTCACCTGCAATGCAGGAGACTTAGGAGATGTGGGTTTAATCCCTGGGTCAGGAAAATCCCATGGAGGAGGGCATGGGAAACAACTCCAGTATTCTTGTCTGGAGAATCCCATGGACAGAGGAGCCTGGCAGGCTATGGTCCATGGGGTCATAAAGAATTGGACATGACTGAATCGACATCATGCACAGAACCCTAAAAGAAATATTAAGTGCTGTTCTCAAAGTGGAAAATTAAAAAACTATAATAAAAGTTAAATATCTATTGAAAAGGTAACATTTCTCTATGAGAGGCAAATATAATAAAGGCTAAAGATTGATCACTTAAATAAGATAGTATGAAGTTTAAAGATAAATGCAAAATAAAATATATCTATAATAATCAGTAAAGGGATAAACATGATAATTTAAAATCAAAACACAAAATGTAGGAGAAAGGGGTTAAAAATGTAGCTTTTTTGGAATGTGCTTGAATTTAAAGGAATACCTATTTGAAACAAATAGATCTAGTTATAGGTCCATATAATGAACCCCATAGGAGTTCAGTTCAGTTCATTTCAGTTCATTTCAGTCACTCAGTCGTGTCCGACTCTTTGCAACCCCATGAACTGCAGCATGCCAGGCCTCCCTGTTCATCACCAACTCCAGGGGTCCACCCAAACCCATGTCCATTGAGTCAGTAATGCCATCCAACCATCTCATCCTCTGTCGTCCCCTTCTTCTTCTGCCCTCAATCTTTCCCAGCATCAGGGTCTTTTCAAATGAGTCAGCTCTTCGCATCAGGTAGCCAAAGTATTGAAGTTTCAGCTTCAACATCAGTCCTTCCAAAGAACACTCAGGACTGATTTCCTTTAGGACGGACTAGCTAGAACCCAATAAGTGAAGTCACTCAGTTGTGTCCGACTCTTTGCGACCCCATGGACTGTAGCCTATCAGGCTCCTCTGTCCATGGGATTTTCCAGACAAGAGTGCTGGAGTGGATTGCCATTTCCTTCTCCAGGGGATGTTCCCGACCCAGGGATTGAACTCGGGTCTCCCACATTGCAGACAGATGCTTTACCATCTGAGCCACCAGGACGGACTGGTTGGAACCCCATAGCAATCACAAATCAAAACCCTACAATAGATAATGAAAAATGAAAAAGAAAGGTGCACAAGCATACAACCAAAGAAAATCATCAAACCACAAGGAAGAAACACAATGATGAAGAAATGAACAGGAAAAACTACAGAACAAACAGAAAACAAGTAACAAAATGGCAGGCATTGAGAACATACCTATCAATAATTACTTTAAAAGGCAATGGACTAAATGCTCCAAGCAAAAGATAGAGGATGGCTGATTGAATGAAAAACAAGATCCATCTATATATTGCTCACAGGAGACTCACCTGAGAACTAAAGATTCACAGAGCCTGAAAGTGAGAGAATGGAAAAAGTCATTAGATGGAAATGGAAATAACAACAAAGTGGGATTAGCAATACTCAGAACAGGCAACATAGACTTTAAAACAAAGTCTTTAACAAAAGACAAAGAAGAGTATTATACTATGATGAAAGGATCAATACCAAAATAGGATATTACACTGGCTAATATAAATGGACCCAATAAGGAGCACCTAAATATATAAAGCAAATATTGACAGACATTAAGGGAAAAATTCAAAACAGTACATTAAGAGAAGGGTACCTTAATGACCCACTTACCTCAATCTACATATCACCCAGACAGAAAACCAATAAGGCAACAGTTGTCTTACATAACATAATAAACCAGTGGACTTAATAGATATCTTTAAGACATTTGATCCAAACCAGCGGAATACATATTCTTTTCAAATGCACAAGGAACATCTACAGAATAGATTATATGTTATTCCCCAAAACACATCTCAACAAATTTGAGAGGACAGAAATTATATCAAGCATTTTTTTCTGATCACAATGAGTGAAACTAGAAATCAATCACAGGAAAGAAAATGGGAAAAGTACAAATGCCTGTAGACTAAACACTGTAGCACTAGAAAACCAAAGGGCAATGAGGAAGCAAAGAAGAAATCATAAAATACCACAAGACAAATAAAAATGGGATGCAGCAAAAGCAGTTCAAAAAGGGAAGTTTTAGAATAGCGTTTGCAGGCCTACCTCAAACCAGAAAAAATCCACTATACAAACCTAACCTTTCAACTAAAGGAATTAGGAAAAGAAAAACAATGAAAGCCCAAATTCAGCCAAAAAAAAAAAAAAAAGGGGGGGGGAATAAAGATCAGAGAGGAATAAATAAAATAGAGACTAAAATACAACAGAAAATATCAAAGAAACCGGGAGCTCTTCTTAGAAAATATAAGCAAATTTGATAAACCATATCCAGGCTCACCAAGAAGAAAAGAGGGGACCTGAACAAATAAAACAAGAAATAAAAGAGGGGAAATCACAACCAATACCATAGAGATTTAAAAAAAGAAAAAAACATGAAAGGAAACTATGATTTAACATAGTTATGCCAATAATTTTTTTGCAATAAGAATTTTTTTTAAGTTATATACCAATAAAATGTACAACCAAAAAGGAACTGGCAGTTTCTTGAAACATACAACCTTTCTAGCTGAATCAGAAGGAAATAGACAATCTGAGCAAACTGATCACTAGTAGTGAAATTAAATTTGTAGCAAAAATCTCCCTGTAAACAAAAATTCAAAACCACAGACCTTCCTGGTGGTACAGTGGTTAAGAGTCTGCCTTCCAATGCAAGTACTCAAGTTTGATCCCTGGTCAAGGAACTAAGATCCCACATGACATGGGGCAACAAAGCCCACACATCTCAACTACTGAGCCCTCTCACTCAAGAGCCCATGTACCACAACCAGAGAAAGCCCATATGCACCAACAAAGAGCCTGTGCTTTGCAATAAAAACAGTGTGGACAAAAGTTTTTTGTTTGTTTGTTTTTTTTAACATTCAATGCCAAATGTCTTCACATGGGAATTCAACAGAACATCAAATGAAGATCTAATATCCATTGCCAATCTACTCAGAAACACTCATTCTGTAAGGTCACCATTACAATATTTTCTTGGATCTATCTCCTAAGGCAAAATAAGTAAAAGCAAAAATAAACAAGTGAAACCAGCTTAAATTTAAAAACTTTTGTGTGGCAAAGGAAACCATTAATAAAATGAAAAGGCAACCAACTGAATGGGAGAAATTATTTGCGAATCATATGACCAAGTAGTTAATATTCAACACATATTAACAGCTCATACATCAAAAACATAAAGACCCTCATTTAGAAATAAGAAGTAGACATTTATTCAAAGAATATATACAGATGGCTAACAGGTACATGAAAAAAAAAGTAAAACATCACTAACCATTAGAGATACACAGATCAAAAAAAGAAAAATTGAGTTATCGCTTCATATCTATACATATGGCTATCACCAAGAAGTCTACAAATAACTAATGTTCATGAAAATGTGGACAAAAGGGAACCCTAGTACACTGCTGGTGGGATTGTAAATTACTGCAGCCAGTATGGAACACAGGAAGATAAATTAAAGGAGATCTATCATATGATCTAGCATTTCTACTGGTGGGAACATATCCAAAGAAAATGAAAATGCTATTTCAAAAAGATGCATGCATCCAAATACTCATAACAGCACTAGTTATAATAGCCAAGCTATGTAAGCAATCTAAGTACCCATCAAAAGATAAAGAAAAATGTCACATATACACACACATAATGGAATATTAATTAGCCATTAAAAATGAAATTCTGCCATTTGCAACAGTGTGGATGGACCTAGATATTATCATGCTTAGTGAGATAAATCAGAGAAAGACAATATGTTATCACTTGTGTGTTGAATCTAAAAAATTAAATAAATGAATGCATATAACAAAACAGAAACAGACTCACAGATATAGAAAACAAACTAGTAGATGCCAGTGGGGATGGGAAGCAGGAACCAGACAGGGACATGGATTCAAAGACACAAACTATTGTTGCAAAATAGATAAGCAACAAGGATACATTATATAGCACAGGGAAATATAGCCATTATCTTGCAATAATTTTAAGAGGAGTATAATCTATATTATTGAATCAGTATGCTGTACACCTGAAACTAATACAATTATGTGAATCAATCATGTTCCAATTTAAATATATTAATAAGAGAGCAAAACACAGACAAAATATTTTGACCATTTATTTAAAAAAAGTTAAACATTTTAAAAAATCACTGCTGATATTGATTGCAAGCATGAAATTAAAAGACGTTTACTCCTTGGAAGGAAAGCTATGACAAACATAGACAGCACATTAAAAAGCAGAATCATCACTTTGCTGACAAAATTCTGTATAGTTAAAGTTATGGTTTTCCCAGAAGTCATGTATGGATGTGAGAGTTGGACCATAAAGAAGGCTGGGCACTGAAGAATTGATGCTTTCATACTGTGATGCTAGAGAAGACTCTTGGAGTCCCATGGTCTGCAAGGAGATCAAACCAGTCAGTCTGAAAGGAATTCAACCTTGAATATTCATTGAAAGGTCTGATGTTGAAGCTGAAGGTTCAATACTTTGGCCACTAGATGTGAAAAACCAACTCACAGGAAAAGACTGTGATGCTTGGAAAGACTGAACGAAAAAGAAGGGGCAGCAGAGGATGAGATGGTTAGATAGCATCATCCACTCAGTGGACTTGAATTTAAACAAACTCCTGGAGATAGTGAAGGAGAGGGAAGCCTGGCATGTTTCAGTCCATGGGGTCACAAAGAGTCAGACAAGTGTTAGTTCTTATCCCTCTGCCTTCTTTATGGTCCAGCTCTCACAACCATACATGACCATTAGGAAGACCATAGCCTTGACTATATAGACCTTTGTCAGCAGAGTAAAGTCTCTGCTTTTCAAAGCAACTGTCTAGGTTTGGCATAGCTTTCCTGCAAGAAGCAATCATCTCCTGATTTCATGGCTGAAGTCACCATCTGCAGTGATTTTAGAGCCAAGGTGAGGAAATCTGTCACTACTTTCCACTTTTCTCCTATTTGCCATGAAGTGATGGGACCAGATCTTAGTTTTTCTAATATTTAGTTTACAGCATCGGATCTTGCTTCTATCACCAGTCACATCCACAACTGGGTATTGTTTTTGCTTTGGCTCCATCCCTTCATTCTTTGTGGAGTTGTTTCTCCACTGATCTCCAGTAGCATATTGGGCACCTAATGACCTGGGGAGTTCCTCTTTTGGTATCCTATCATTTTGCCTTTTCATACTGTTCATGGGGTCTCAAGGCAAGAATACTGAAGTGGTTTGCCATTCCCTTCTCCAGTGGACCACATTCTGTCACGCCTCTCCACCATGACCCGCCCCGTCTTGGGTTGCCCCACAGGCATGGCTTGGTTTCATAGAGTCAGACAAGGCTGTTGTCCTAGTGTGATTAGATTGACTAGTTTTCTGTGAGTATGGTTTCAGTGTGTCTGCCCTCTGATGCCCTCTCACAACACCTACCAACTTACTTGGGCTTCTCTTACCTTGGGTGTGGGGTATCACTTCATGACTGCTCCAGCAAAATAGAAGCAAGATCCGATGCTATAAAGAGCAATATTACATAGGAACCTGGAATGTCAGGTCCATGAATCAAGGCAAATTGGAAGTAGTCAAATAAGAGATGGCAAGAGTGAATGTCAACATTCTAGGAATCAGCGAACTAAAATGGACTGGAATGGGTGAATTTAACTCAGATGACCATCATATCTACTACTATGGGCAGGAATCCCTCAGAAGAAATGGAGTAGCCATCATGGTCAACAAAAGAGTCCGAAATGCAGTACTTGGATGCAATCTCAAAAACAACAGAATGATCTCTGTTCGTCTCCAAGGCAAACCATTCAATATCACAGTTATCCAAGTCTATGCCCCAACCAGTAATGCTGAAGAAGCTGAAGTTGAACGGTTCTACGAAGACCTACAAGACCTTTTAGAACTAACACCCAAAAAAGATGTCCTTTTCATTATAGGGGACTGGAATGCAAAAGTAGGAAGTCAAGAAACACCTGGAGTAACAGGCAAATTTGGCCTTGGAATATGGAATGAAGCAGGGCAAAGACTAATGGAGTTTTGCCAAGAAAATGCACTGGTCATAGCAAACACCCTCTTCCAACAACACAAGAGAAGACTCTACACATGGACATCACCAGATGGTCAACACCGAAATCAGACTGATTATATTCTATGCAGCCAAAGATGGAGAAGCTCTATACAGTCGACAAAAACAAGACCAGGAGCTAACTGTGGCTCAGATCATGAACTCCTTATTACCAAATTCAGACTTAAATTGAAGAAAGTAGGGAAAACCGCTAAACCATTCAGGTATGACCTAAATCAAATCCCTTATGATTATACAGTGGAAGTGAGAAATAGATTTAAGGGCCTAGATCTGCTAAATAGAGTGCCTGATGAACTATGGAATGAGGATCGTGACATTGTACAGGAGCCAAGGATCAAGACCATCCTCATGGAAAAGAAATGCAAAAAAGCAAAATGGCTGTCTGGGGAGGCCTTACAAATAGCTGTGAAAAGAAGAGAAGCAAAAAGCAAAGGAGAAAAAGAAAGATATAAGCGCCTGAATGCAGAGTTCCAAAGAATAGCAAGAAGAGATAAGAAAGCCTTCTTCAGCAATCAATGCAAAGAAATAGAGGAAAACAACAGAATGGGAAAGACTAGAGATTGCTTCAAGAAAATGAGAGATACCAAGGGGACATTTCATGCAAAGATGGGCTCGATAAAGGACAGAAATGGTATGGACCTAAGAGAAGCAGAAGATATTAAGAAGAGGTGGCAAGAATACACAGAAGAACTGTACAAAAAAGATCTTCACAACCCAGATAATCATGATGATGTGATCACTAATCTAGAGCCAGACATCTTGGAAAGTGAAGTGAAGTGGGCCTTAGAAAGCATCACTATGAACAAAGCTAGAGGAGGTGATGGAATTCCAGTTAAGCTGTTTCAAATCCTGAAAGATGGTGCTGTGAAAGTGCTGCACTCAATATGCCAGCAAATTTGGAAAACTCAGCAGTGGCCACAGGACTGGAAAAGGTCAGTTTTCAGTCCAATTCCAAAGGAAGGCAATGCCAAAGAATGATCAAACTACTGCACAATTGCACTCATCTCACATGCTAGTAAAGAAATTCTCAAAATTCTCCAAGCCAGGCTTCAGCAATACATGAACCATGAACTCCCTGATGTTCAAGCTGGCTTTAGAAAAGGCGGAGGAACCAGAGATCAAATTGCCAACATCCACTGGATCAGGGAAAAGGCAAGAGAGTTCCAGAAAAACATCTATTTCTGCTTTCTTGACTATGCCAAAGTCTTTGACTGTGTGAATCACAAGAAACTGGAAAATTCTGAAAGAGATGGGAATACCAGACCACCTAACCTGCCTCTTGAGAAATCTGTATGCAGGTCAGGAAGCAACAGTTAGAACTAGACATGGAACAGCAGACTGTTTCCAAATAGGGAAAGGAGTACGTCAAGGCTGTATATTGTCACCCTGCTTATTTAACTTATATGCAGAGTGCATCATGAGAAACGCTGGACTGGAAGAAACACAAGTTGGAATCAAGATTGCTGGGAGAAATCTCAATAACCTCAGATGTGCAGATGATACCACCCTTATGGAAGAAAGTGAACAGGAGCTAAAAAGCCTCTTGAAGAAAGTGAAAGAGGAAAGCGAAAAAGTTGGCTTAAAGCTCAACATTCAGAAAACAAAGATCATGGCATCCGGTCCCATCACTCCATGGGATATAGATGGGGAGACAGTGGAAACAGTGTCAGACTTTATTTTCTGGGGCTCCAAAATCACTGTAGATGGTGATTGCAGCCATGAAATTAAAAGACGCTTACTCCTTGGAGAAAAGTTATGACCAACCTAGAGAGTATATTCAAAAGCACAGACATTACTTTGCCGACTAAAGTCTGTCTAGTCAAGGCTATGGTTTTTCCTGTGGTCATGTATGGATGTGAGAGTTGGACTGTGAAGAAGGCTGAGCGCTGAAGAATTGATGCTTTTGAACTGTGGTGTTGGAGAAGACTCTTGAGAGTCCCTTGGACTGCCTGTAGATCCAACCAGTCCATTCTGCAGGAGATTAACCCTGGGATTTCTTTGGAAGGAATGATGCTAAAGCTGAAGGTCCAGTTCTTTGGCCACCTCATGCAAAGAGTTGACTCATTGGAAAAGACTCTGATGCTGGGAGGGATTGGGGGCAGGAGGAGAAGGGGACGACAGAGGATGAGATGGCTGGATTGCATCACGGACTCGATGGACATGAGTCTGAGTGAACTCCAGGAGATGGTGATGGACAGGGAGGCCTGGTGTGCCTCAGTTTATGGGGTCACAAAGAGTCGGACATGACTGAGCGACTGAACTGAATATTTAGTTTTAAGCCATATCTCTTATTTTCCTCTTTCACCTTCATCAAAACGCTCTTTTCATTTCTCCTCCCTTTCTGCCATTCTGCCATTATAGGTTGTTGATGTTTCTCCCACCTATCTTGATTCTAGTTTGTATTCATTCACCTCAGCATGATGTGCTCAGCATGTGCTAAACAAACAGGGTGACAGCAGACTGCCCTGTTGTACTCCTTGCTCAATCCTGAACTAATCAGTTGTTCCATATCGGGTTCTAACTGTTCCTTCTTGACCCACATACAGGTTTCTCAGGAGACAGGTAAGATGGTCTGGTATTCCCATTTCTTTAAGAGCTTTCCATAGTTTGTTATGATCCACACAGTCAAAGGCTTTAGCTTAGTAGATGAAACACAGGTAGATGTTTTTCTGGAATTCCTTTGCTTGCTTATGACCCAGAGAATGTTGGCAACTTGATCTCTGGTTCCTTTGCCTTTTCTAAACTCAGCATGGATGTCTGGAAGTTCTTGGTTTGAACAATGTTGAAGCCTAGCTTGTAAGATTTTAAGCGTGATCTTACTACCTTGGAAGATGAGTGCAATTGTCTGATGGTCTGAACAGTCTTTACTACTACCCTTCTTGGGAACTGGAAAGAGGATTGATCTTTTCCTGTCCTGTGCCACTGCTGGAACTTTCAGATTTGCTGACAGGCAAACAATAAAAACAATGGTTTATTGATAGAGGCAACAACTCAAATAAATCTCAAAATAATTATTCCAATGAAAGAACTCCAAACAAAAGATTACATACTGCATAATTCTGATTACATAAAATTGTATAAAATGTAAACTAGCCCACAGTGAAATATAGCTGATCACTGGTTGCCTAAGAACCAGAAGGTGTTGGGCAAAAGGACAGACTAGGACAGAATACAAAGGCACATGGATATATTTTGGCAAGAGATGGATATGTTCATAATCTTGATGTGATTATGGATCATGGTTGTACATATACATCAAAATTTCTTAAATTGAACACTTTAATCATATATATAGTCTATTGTATGTCAATAAAACCTGAATAAAGCTGCTTTTAAAAAATATATATCATTTGGCCTGGAAATTGCAATTCAGAAATCTATTCTATTCTACAAAAATGTCAGTATTTATAAGTGTGTGAAATTATATTTCCCGTGATAAATTATTATACCATAGTTAATAATACCAAAAGAATGTAAACAAGTGAAATGTTCACCAGCAAGGATCTTGATAAATAAATTATGTTTCACAACTGAATATTAAGTAGGCATATTAAAGAATTAGTTCATTGTCTGCTAGTATAAAATCAGTTCAGTTCAGTTTAGTCACTCAGTTGTGTCCAACTCTTTGAGACCCCATGGATCACAGCATGCCAGGCCTCCCTGTCCATCAACTCCTGGAGTTTACCCAAACTCATGTCCATCAAGTCAGTGATAGCATCCAACCATCTCATGCTCAGTTGTTGCCTTCTCCTCCTGCCCTCAATCTTTCACAGCATCAGGGTCTTTTCAAATGAGGCAGCTCTTCTCATCAGGTAGCCAAAGTATTGGAGTTTCAGCTTCAACATCAGTCCTCCCAATGAACACCCAGGACTGATCTCCCTTAGGATGGACTGGTTGGATCTCCTTGCAGTCCAAGGGACTCTCAGGAGTCTTCTCCAACACCACAGTTCAAAAGCATCAATTTTTAAGTGATCAGCTTTCTTTATAGTCCAACTCTCACATCCATACATGACCACTGGAAAAACCATAGCCTTGACTAGACGGACCTTTGTTGGCACAGGTCCATATCTGCTTTTTAATATGCTATCTATGTTGGTCATAATTTTCCTTCCAAGGAGTAAGCATCTTTTAATTTCATGGCTGCAGTCACCATCTGCAGTGATTTTGGAGCTCAAAAATATAAAGTCAGCCTCTGTTTCCCCATCTATTTGCCATGAAGTGATGGGACCAGATGCCATGATTCTAGTTTTCTGAATGTTGAGCTTTAAGCCAACTGTTTCACTCTCCTCTTTCACTTTCATCATGTAGATAGACTTTAGCCTAATAAAGTACTAGTAGACCCAAGAGAATAAATGACATCAATAACAGAGAGACAACAAGAAGATTTAGGCCTCTAAGTGGAGGAATATTTCATGGCACCAGATAATTATAACCTCCAACCTTTAAATATAATGACTATCATTAGACCTTAGTCAATTAAAGGAAGACAGCTCTTAGTCCCATATCTATGTTATGATATACACTGTTAGCTGAAACTTTTACCTCTTTAAATATTTAATAAATTTTCTTAGGTCTTTGGGAAAATATTCAGCCAGTTCAATTTTACCAACTATTATTCATTTTTTCACTCTTGACTGGCCTCCTTTCTAGTTCCACTGACCACAAAAGCAAGTTGCTTGAAGGTATGTATTCTCTAACTTCCTGTCTAGCCATTCCTTCCTTTCTGCCTCCTTCTGCTTCCTTTTCATAAATTATTAGTGTCATATTGTATGACAGGAATTTAAACAGCCCATGAGACACTGTTATTTGTACTAGCTTTCCATAGGATAGGAGTAGTGACTCTATGATTCTTATTTATTCTATCTTGTATATATAGGATTACAAAGTCTTATATATCTCTGTGCTGTGTTTAGTTGCTCAGTCATGTCTGACTCTTCAACCACATGGACCATTCATAGCCCTCCAGGCTCCTCTCTCCATGGGGATTCTCCAGACAAGAATACTGGAGTGGGGGTGGGGGGGGGGCAGTCCTAAGATGACGGATGAATAGGACAGGGACACCACGTTCTCCCCCACAAATTCATCAAAAGAACATTTGAACGCTGAGCAAATTCCACAAAACAACTTCTGAATGCTGGCAGAGGACATCAGGCACCCAGAAAAGTGGCCCATTGTCTTAGAAAAGAGGTAGAACAGAATATAAAAGATGAAAAGAGAGACAAAAGAGTTAGAGACAGAGATCCATCCTGGGAAGGGAGTCTTAAAGGGGGAGAAGTTCCTGTTTACCAGGAAACCCTCTCACTGGCAGGTCTGTGGGGAGTTTTGGAATCTCAGAAGGCAACATAATGGGGAGGAAAAATAAATAAAAAATCCCCACAGATTACGTGCCTAATGGCAATTCCCAGCAGAGAAGTATCCCAGACGCTCGCATCTGACACCAGTGAGAGGGGGCTCACCATGGAGGAGCGGGCTTCATTGCTTAGGGTAAGGACTGGGCCTGATTGCCCTGAGGGCAATCTGAGGGAGCTAACATGAGATAGCAACCCAGACTGTGGGATAGCCAGGGAGACAGAGCAGAAAAAAGGAGAGAGAGAGAGAGAACTATCCCACGAAAGCCCTGACCTAAGGCACTGCCACGCCTGCTCACAGAACAAAGGACTGAGCAAATACCAGAGGAGAGCTAGCAGCCTGAGGACCAGCCCATCCCCCGCTGGAGGCAGGGGACAGATGGGCGCCAGCTGTAGCCAGAAAGGAGCAAACTTGGCCCCAGAGATGGCATCCCCTACCAAACTGCGAATAGGCTTCCGTTTTCTAACCAAGACTTCCTGGGATTCTAGACTGTTGACATTCGCCAGGAGGGTTGCAGCCAGAGATCAGCTCCCCAGAAGAGACACATGGCACACTGGAGATGGGTGCACCGCTGCCACCCAGGAAACCAAGCGGCTGGGACCAGGGAGGTGATAAGACACACTTGCCACCCAAGAAGAGTGAGCTCGCCAAACACCTGGTTGCCTGAGCTTCTTGGACCTGGGAAGGGCACAAAATGCAGGCCCAACCAAGTCTGTGCCTTCATGGTCTACCCGAGAACCTGAACCTGAGTGGCTTAGAGCTGGGAAGTGCACGCAACCCAGGGCCTGCTCCCTGCAGGGCAACCTGGAGCCTGAACAGCATAGACTGGGAAAGCACACACACCATGAGCCAGGCAAACCCAGTGTGGCTGAGACCCTGCGAACACTCCCCACACACGCCAGTGATATTTTTTGGCAGTGTTCCTCCCTTCCACAGCACGACTGAACAAGTGAGCCTAAACAAGAGACCACCTTCGCCTCCTTGTGTCAGGGCAGAAATTAGACACTGAAGAGACCTGAAAACAGAAGAAGCCAAATAAACAGAGGGAACCGCTTTGAAAGTGACAGGTGCAACACATTAAAATCCCTGTAGTTAACACTGACTACACTGGAAAGGGCCTATTGATCTTGAGAAGTATAAGCGGGAACAAGGAACTATCTGAAACTGAACTGACCCCACGCTCCCCGCAACAGCTCCAGAGACATTCCTAGATATATTTTTACTATTATTATTTTTTTAATTAAAAAGTTTTTTTTCTTTTTTAAAGTCCCCTGTTACTCCTTTAATTTTCATTTTTATAATCTACTATTACTCTGCAAACAAAAAAAAAAGACCCTATTTTTAAAACAAACTTTATATATATTTCTTATACTGTTCGTGATTTTTTTTAATATTGTATTTTTGAGAGTCTAACATCTACTCTAGATTTTTAATCTTTGCTTTTTGGTATTTGTTATCAATATTGTACATTTAGGAATCCAATCTTCAATACCCATTTTTACTTAGGAGTGTGATTACTGGCTTGATTACTCTATCCCCTTTTTGACTCTCCTTTTTCTCCCCCAGGTCAACTCTATCTCCTCCCTCCCCCTTGTTTTCTCTACCCAACTCTGTGAGTCTCTGCGTGTGTTCCGGCGTGGAGAACACTTAGGGAACAGAGTACTGCCTAGATCTAGCTCTCTCCTTTTGATTTCCCCTTAGGGGCTTCCCTGGTGGCTCACAGGTTAAAGCGTCTGCCTGTAATGCGGGAGACCTGGGTTCAATCCCTGGGTTGGGAAGTTCCCCTGGAGAAGGAAATGGCAACCCACTCCAGTGTTCTTGCCTGGAGAATCCCAAGGATGGAGGAGCCTGGTGGGCCCCAGTTCATGGGGTCACAAAGAGTTGGACACGACTGAGTGACTTCACTTTCACTTTCACTTTCTCCTGCTCACCTCTATCTCCTTCCTCCCTCTTCTCTTCTCTGTGTAACTCCATGAACCTCTCTGAGGGTTCCAGATGGTGGAGAGCACATAGGGATTTTTTTACTGGCTAAATTGCTCTCTCCGCTTTTGATTCCTCCTCTTCTCATCTTGGTCACCTCCATCTCCCCCCTCCCTCTTCTCTTCTCCATGTAACTCTGTGAACCTCTCTGGGTGTCCCTCACTGTGGAGAATCTTTTCATCATTAACCTAGAAGTTTTATCATTGGTGCTGTATGGATGGAGAAGTCTTGAGGCTACTGTAAGAATAAGATTAAAAACCAGAGGCAGGAGGATTAAGCCCAAAACCTGAGAACACCAGAGAACTCCTGACTCCAGGGAACATTAATCAATGAGAGATCATTCAAAAGCCTCCATACCTACACTGAAACCAAGCACTGCCCAAGAGCCAACAAGTTCCAGAGAAAGACATACCACACAAAATCTCCAGCAACATAGGAACATAGCTGAACTTCAATATACAGGCTGCTGAAAGTCAAACCAAACCCATAGACATCGCAAAACTCACTACTGGACACTTCATTGAACTCCAGAGAGAAGAAATCCAGCTCCACCCACCAGAACACTGACGAAAGCTTCCCTAACCAGGAAACCTTGACAAGCCACTTGTCCAGCCCCACCCACAGGGAGGAACCTCCACAGTAAAGAGGAACCACAAACAGCAAGAATACAGAAAGGCCACTCCAAACACAGCAATCTAAACAAGATGAAAAGGCAGAGAAACACTCAGCAGGTAAAGGAACATGATAAATGCCCACCAAACCAAACAAAAGAGGAAGAGATAGGGAGTCTACCTGAAAAAGAATTCAGAATAATGATAGTAAAAAAGACCCAAAATCTTGAAAACAAAATGGAGTTACAGACAAATAGCCTGGAGACAAGGATTGAGAAGATGCAAGAAATGTTTAACAAGGACTTAGAAGAAATAAAAAAAGAGTCAAGCAATCAGGAATAATGCAATAAACAAGATCAAAAACACTCTGGAGGGAATCAACAGTAGAATACCCGAGGCAGAAGATAGGATAAGTGAGGTAGGATAAGTGGAAATAAATGAAGCAGAGAGGAAAAGAGAAAAAAAGAATTAAATGAGGACAACCTCAGGGACCTCTGGGACAATGTGAAATGCCCCAACATTCGAATCATAGGAGTCCCAGAAGAAGAAGACAAAAAGAAAGGCCATGAGAAAATACTCGAGGAGATAATAGTTGAAAACTTCCCTAAAATGGGGAAGGAAATAATTACTCAAGTCCAAGAAACCCAGAGAGGATAAACCCAAGGAAAAACACCCCAAGACACCTATTAATCAAATTAACAAAGATCAAATATGAACAAATATTAAAAGCAGCAAGGGAAAAACAACAAATAACATACAAGGGGATTCCATAAGGATAACAGCTATTCTTTCAGTAGAAACTCTTCAGGCCAGGAGGGAATGGCAGGACATACTTAAAGTGATGAAAGAGAAAAACCTACAGCCCAGATTAATGTACCCAGCAAGGATCTCATTCAAATATGAAGGAGAAATCAAAAGCTTTACAAACAAGCAAAAGCTGAGAGAATTCAGCACCACCAAACCAGCTCTCCAACAAATGCTAAAGGATCTTCTCTAGACAGGAAACACAGAAAGTGTGTATAAACTCGAATCCAAAACAGCAAAGTAAATGGCAATGGGATCATACTTATAAATAATTACCTTAAAAATAAATGGGTTGAATGCCCCAACCAAAAGACAAAGACTGGCTGAATGGATACAAACACAAGACCCCTATATATGTTGTCTACAAGAGACCCACCTCAAAACAAGGGACACATACAGACTGAAAATGAAGGGCTGGAAAAAGATATTTCACGCAAATGGAGACCAAAAAAAAAAAAAACAAAAAGCAGGAGTAGCAATACTCATATCAGATAAAATAGGCTTTAAAATAAAGGCTGTGAAAAGAGACAAAGGACACTACATAATGATCAAAAGATCAATCCCAGAAGAAGATATAACAACTATAAATATATATGTACCCAACATAGGAGCACCTCAATATGTAAGACAAATGCTGACAAGTATGAAAGGGGAAATTAACAATAACACAATAATAGTGGGAGACTAATATCCCACCCACACCTATGGATAGATCAACTAAGGAAAATCAACAAGAAACACAAACTTTAAATGAGACAATGGACCAGTTAGATCTAATTGATATCTATAGGACATTTCACCCCAAAACAATGAATTTTACCTTTTTCTCAAATGCACATGTAACCTTCTCCAGGATAGATAACATCCTGGGCCATAAATCTAGCCTTGGTAAATTAAAAAATTGAAATCATTACAATCATCTTTTCCAACCACAGTGCAGTAAGATTAGAGTACATCATGAGAAAGGCTGGGCTAGAAGAAGCACAAGCTGGAATCAATATTGCAGGGAGAAATAGCAATAACCTCAGATATGCAGATGACACCACCCTTATGGCAGAAAGTGAAGAGGAACTCAAAAGCCTCTCGATGAAAGCAAAAGTGGAGAGTGAAAAAGTTGGCTTAAAGCTCAAGATTCAGAAAACGAAGATCATGGCATCTGGTCTCATCACTTCATGGGAAACATGGGGAAACAGTGGAATCAGTGTCAGACTTTATTTTGGGGGGCTCCAGAATCACTGCAGATGGTGATTGCAGCCATGAAATTAAAAGATGCTCACTCCTTGGAAGGAAACTTATGACCAACCTAGATAGCATATTCAAAAGAAGAGACATTACTTTGCCAACAAAGGTCTGTCTAGTCAAGGCTGTGGTTTTTCCGGTAGTCATGTATGGATGTGAAAATTAGACTGTGAAGAAAGCTGAGCGCTGAAGAATTGATGCTTTTGAACTGTGGTGTTGGAGAAGACTCTTGGGAGTCCCTTGGACTGCAAGGAGATCCAACCAGTCCATTCTAAAGGAGATCAGCCCTGGGATTTCTTTGGAAGGAATGATGCTAAAGCTGAAGCTCCAGTAGTTTGGCCACCTCATGCGAAGAGTTGACTCATTGGAAAACACTCTGATGCTGGGAGGGATTGGGGGCAGGAGGAGAAGGCGACGACAGAGGATGAGATAGCTGTATGGCATCACCGACTTGATGGATATGAGTTTGAGTGAACTCTAGAAACTGGTGATGGACAGGGAAGCCTGGCGTGCTGCAATTCATGGGGTCACAGAGTCAGATGCGACTGAGCGACTAAACTGAACTGATGGACACTGCCTGGAACCCTGCAGGTAACAAGGCTTGGTTCATTGTCAGATCTCCCCTGTATGCTAGTAGAATATCATTCATCTCCCCATTACTGGGCAGTTTTAATTATTCTACTACTTTCATTGTCAGTAAGGGAGCTAGTTAGGGTTAGCATGACATCTTTCCATGCCATTTCAAAAGACTGTGTTAGATCCTGGAAAATACTTATATAATTGTCAGGATCTTCAGTAAAGCTTCCTAGGTCTAATTTAATTTGTCTTAAATCTTGGAGGGGGAAAGAGACATGGACTCGCATGGGTCCCAAGTCCCCATTAGGAAATTCCTCTACTGTAAGGAGAGAAGGATATAGCTTAGAGGTCTTCGGAGTTGGGTTAGAATCCATTGGGGTAGGAGCTACTTGCTAATAATGGAGGCATTACCAGAGATTGTGGAAGCTCCTGTGGGCTAGGTTTGGTCAGCCCTGGATAAGGGGGACAGTTTAAACCTGAAGGTTTGGGGGAAATTATAGGGAGCATAGAAGGAACAAGCCCACAACTCCTGCATAAGAGGGTTTTTTATTTCCAAACAAAGATAACCTGTATATATGGGACTTCTGACCATTTTCTTTCTCATCTACAAAAGAGGTCTAGTTGGAGGATGGTATTATAATTAAGTGAGTCCTCAGGGGGGCATTTTTAACCATCAGATAGATCATATTGAGGCCATTTCTAAATACAAATTTCTTTGTATTTCATTGAATTTCTAAATACAAATTTCACTGAATTTCTAAATACATATTTTCTAAATATGTACTTGGATGCATACACCCAGTTGTATGATTACATATAACACATGGTAACTATGCCTTGCACATCAAATGGACACTCATTACCACAAAGACATATTAGTTACTGTAACCTGTTTCAAGATCCTCTCTAGTAGATGCTCATGGCTTTTCTTACTCCAACATAATTTTGTCTCAATAATCCTTAAAGTGGATGTTCCCAGGTGGCATTAGTGGTACAGAATTTACCTGCCAATGCAGGAGTCACAAGTGACATGGGTTCTCTCCTTGAGTGGGGAAGAGCCCCTGGAAAAGAAAATGGCAATCAGTCCAGTAATCTTACCCAGGGAATACCATGGACAGACGAGCCTGGTGAGCCTCAGTCCATGGGATCACAGAGTTGAATACAACTGAGCTGAGTGACTAACACTTCACAGCCTCACAGGAATTTGACTTCCTGAGTTTTCTACTCTTTTATAAGACAAACTGCTTCTCAGTGGTAGTGAAAGTGAAACTTGTTCACTTGTGTCTGGCTCTTTGTGACCCCTTGGAGTATACAGTCCATGGAATTCTCCAGGCCAGAATACAGGAGTGTCTAGCCATTCCCTTCTCTAGGAGACCTTCCCAACTCAGGGATCAAACCCAGGTCTCCTGCCTTGCAGGTGGATTCTTTACCAGCTGAGCCACCAGGGAAGCCCAAGAATACTGGAATGGGTAGCCTATTCCTTCTCTTCCCAGGAAGACCTTCCCTACCCAGGAATCAAACCCAAGTCTCCTGCATTGCAGGCAGATTCTTTACCAGTTGAGCTACCAGGGAAACTCTCTCAATGTTAGGGTATATGGTAAACCCAGGAAAACCCATGCAAATCAACTCACTGTACCACAAATATGTATCTCACGAATACTGATTGCCTGAATAACCTCAAAAAGCAAGATAACAATCATCTGCCCAGCTGGTAGACACAGCTCTAATTCAAAAGAACCATTACTGTGTGGACTAGTTGAAAGCATTCTGCATTCAGTGCTCATATTGCCAAACATTAATCACTGTCATGGCATGCCATATAACATACTTCTATCCAAGAAATGTATCTTCATTATTATGAAGTAGAGGCCAGAACAAAGTGACAGGAGTCAAGCATGAGTGAATTCAAACTTTTGTACCTCCACCTTATGCTCTCATGATGCTATGTGAGCCTCAAGAAAATTAAATGCTTACCAAGGGAGAGAGGACAGGAGAATACCAAACACTGATTGAGCTTACCTAAAGAGTAAACTCAAGAACAGGTTTCCACTACTGATTAGAATAGGGACTTAAGGTTGTGAGTAACCTCAGTTTGAGAGGGATATGAGTCTCATAGAATGAGAAATCTGTTCCTTCTCTGTATTAGTGATTTAGAATGATATCTTCTGAGTAAACTTCCTCCAATTATGCTCTTCTATTTTTAGTCAGTTGCAAATACCAAATTTTAATTTAAATGATCAACAATTTAAAATCCCCCCATACATGCAAGGGCAATATTAAACTCTCACTAGCCTGTGCTGATTTCTGGAAGCCAGGAGCCATGTCTTATTCATGTCTCTATTTCTTTGATAGTAATCTTAGCATAGAGATAAATACTCAAAAGTGCTAAATGATTGAATAAATAAATTAAAGAAGAAAACGCATTAGCAGACTGATTCTATTAGTTGTGCAATGTCAACAGTAATGAACAGATCCATTTCCTCCATTATTTTATATGCATATCCTTAGTAAAAACTAAGCTGACTACAATTAAAAACATTTCTAGAATTAAACTAGAAGTTAGCAGGCACCCTTTCTCCTCAGTTTCTAAGCTACTCATTCTAAGTCTGAAATTTAGACCAGAAAATGCAACCCTACGTGCCACTTGGCAGAAAAAGCTAATATCACAAGACCAGCATTCTGAAATGTTACCCAAGTGACCCATAAATGCTGACACCAGGGACCACTTATTTCATGTTTTCCTTACTTCCTACTTTGATTTTTGGTATTAAACAACACTGTGTTACTATACTTGAAATTTGATTAGAAAGAAGACTTGCTTTTCTTGCGAGATGGTGACTTGAATAGTTTTATTCATTGTGCATTTTTATAAAGTTCCTACCAATAATTGTAGGAAATAACACGTCATTTTCTCTAGCTGAAAGGTAGGAAACGTTAACACAAAATGGTTTATATGGAAAATTCGTCTTTAGAAAAATATATTTCCTACTATATTTCACATTAGGACACTTGTTCCAAAGGATTCCATGCATTTGACTCAAGGAATGTAACAAGTAAGTAGTAAATTGAGCTAAAACTTAATTTTTAAGTCAAAAGATATATTTTTACATGAACATGTGTTTCTATAGTAACACACTAAACAAGAGTTAGAGTAATGTTGTGTAAATGCCATAGCAGTAGTCTTTGATGATGAGGTGTCATAAAAAATAATAGACACCAAATAATGAGTTCTCACCTAGCTTAAAACACAAAGGCCTTCTCCCTTAGAGCCTGTAAATAACCTACAATTCTCCAGAATAAGTAGGCATAGAACATTTAAGAATGCAAAAAACTGGTCTTAAAGTATTGCATTGTTCTAAGTTTCAATGGTATAATTGAACTGAAGTACCACAGGATGTAAATATCAATCACTCCTCCACAATCTCCTTCTCTGTTTCCATTGGAAGTCATTAATTAACACATCTTGGAAATCTTTCATGACTCAGAATCTAAGGAGAGTTCTAAAAACTGTTATTTAGTTGAAGGGCTAGGAAAATTTAACAATTGTCATAGCAAGAAGGATTAGTAATCCATCCATTTATGGAAAAAATCTAAACAAGTAATAAATTTGTCTTGCTATTACAGCATTATAAATTTATAATAAAAATCAGCCTACAATATTAGCAGAAAATTATTATTTCTTTAATTTTAAAATTATCAATTTCAAAAGGTATTTCTAAGGTATAGGTAAATTCAAATATCTACATGAAACTAGAAACTCTAACCTTTGTCTTTGCAACAGGATATTGATGTTGCAGTGAATTTAAGGTTCTTCATCACAAAAGAATTCAGAGAAGAAACAGAGAAGTTAAGAAAGTAAAGTAAAAGTTTACTTAAGCAAGGATATGCTGTGTGCTCTCCAAGGGAGAGCAGGCAGACCGGTGAGAAGCTGCTGCTCTAGGTTTCTTTGGCAACCTGGTTATGAGGGATGTACAAACTAAGGGACAGAATATTCACTAAGGAAAGAGGAGTTTGGGGGTCATCTTCCCAGGATTCTCATCCCAACTCCAATTTCCCGAGGGGAAGAGGGATTTTTGTCCTTATTTAGCTTAGATCAGAAAGTGTCATGATGTCGGTGCATGATGGGTACTTCTTTTCTGTAAGGTTATTTCTATTGTAATAAGAACATTATAAAGCAGAGAAAAAGAGAGCAAGCCATACCTATACAGATATCCATTCTTCCCAAAATTCCCCTCCCTTCCAGGCTGGCATAACACATTGAGCCAAATTCCCTCTGCCATACAGTAGGACCTCGTTGAGCAAAGTAGAAGGATGCGTGCTAACCTCCTCCCACAAGAGCACTGAAATCACAACTAGCTTTTGAACAACTCTCATAGGAGGACACTGAAACCTACCAGAAGAAGATACTCCATGTCTACAGACAAAGGAGAAGACCCAATGAGACGGTGGGGGTGGGGCAGGTGCAATCATAATAAAATCAAATTCCATACCCACTGGGGAGGAGGGCAACCCACGTGCTGGAGAACAATAATACCAACACTGTTATAAGTTCTTTATGGTATGGATATATCACATCTCATATTTCAGTAGCTATAACTAATTAAATGGCCTCAAATTTACTGAAAGAGACACAAGGAAATATAGAACATTTTGCTTGCACTAAGAATCTCTGCCCAAATTAAAATGGCAGCTCCTTCATTTTTAATGTGATAAGTGCCCTACATATGACTGAATTCTGATCTGAGAGTATGTTTGTTAGGTCTAATTTGTTCATAAACCCAACAAAGTTAGCCTAAGTACCCAACTAACACAATTGTCTATATAGTACTATACTGTAATAGGTTTCATACTTACCCACAAATAATGCATCAAAAAATACAGAAACATTTTTAATATTACAATATAGTACCTTGAAAAGTACAGTAGGAAGTACAACACCTGATCCTCAGGGGTGGGCATCAAGTGAACAGGCAAGAAGAGTTACTGACTGGAGAAGGGAGGAGATGTGGGAGACGGTAGAGCTGAAGGCTCATCAGCAATGGGAGGACAGAGTGTTAGCTGCAATTTCACTCACATCTGATGATGATGGCATAGATTCTGGTTCCTTACTAGATTCAATTCTATCTACACTCATGAAAAAATTATCCAGTGATGTCTGGGTAGTAGCTTTTTATTTATCATAGGCGGCATGGTAGCACTAGATTGCATTCTGAACAGCTGCTGTGACCTTTGTGTGCCATTCTATATTCTGGTCCTGTGCCTCAAAAAGTAACAGTATCTTCTCAAATGAAGAAAATCCCCTTGTCATTCCTTGTATCATGACTCTCTTCAGTTCTTCAGTTACTTCCTCTTCCTCTGTCTTTCTTCATTCTTTCTCTGGGCCTTCAATTCCATCAGGTCTTCATTAGTAAGCTCCTCATGTTGCACAGCAAGGAGTTCAGTGAAGTTGCCCTCTTGTAGATCCAGTTTCATTTTCTTGCTGAAGACCTCTTTGGAATCCTCATCCAACTTCTCAATTCCATGAAAACTGAAAAACCCCATTCATGGAGATGGCCATACTCTCAAGCCAAGCAAAGTCAATGATTTAAAAAAAAAAAAAAACTTTGTAGTTGTATAGTCCTTCCAATTATCACAAAGTCATTCCTGATTCATTACTTGCCTTTACTGCCTAACAAAAATTGTGACATAAGTAATATTTCTTGAAAGTCATGATAACTCCCTGGCGCATAGGTTGGATGAACAAGGAACTAGGTAATATTCAGTGGCAAATGCCCTGCTTTGACTTTGGGATGAAAGTTATCCATGAATGGATGGGTGGTCCGGAGTATTGACGAGGAGCAAAAGAATGTTGAATGAGATGTCTTCCTCCAAACAATATTTCTTTACCTCTGGGATAAACTAGTCCTGGAAAATGGCCTGTGTAACCCAGGCTTTGGGGTTACTTTTACACACAGAAGGAAGAGAGCCCTTAGCTTTTGTGTCCTCTGAATGATAAACTAAGAAAGGCTTCAGCTTCATATTGCAAGAAGCACTGCCACCAAAAAACAGAGTTAGCCTATCCTTTGCTGCTTTATAGCCTGGCATCAACTTTTCCTTCTTACTGAGGTAACTTCAGTCTGGAATTCTCTTCCAGTACAGTCCTGTCTCATCCACATTAAAAACCTTCTCAGGTAAATGAGTGCCTTCATCAATAGTTTCTCAGAGCATTTCAGGAAATTGCTGTGCAGTTACCATATCTGCACTCACTGCCTTACCACTTACTTTTAGGTTGTGAAGGTTGATTCTAGCTTGAACCAATGAAACCAGCCATAGGTAGCATTAAAAGATATGTCCTCTGATTCTTTGTTGTGTTCCTTCTTTAAGTCTTCATAAATGATTTTAGCTTTCTCTTGAATCAGCACTAAGCTGAATGGGACTCGAAGCTGGTACTGATCCTACATCCATGTACCGAGAACTTTCTCCGTCTCCTCCATTACTTTTCCACAGTTCTTCGATATTATTGTCAACATCATATTGACAGCAAACTTCCCATGTTCCATGATCTTGTCCTTATTTTTTAGAATTGTGCTGATGGTTGAAAGATTCATGTTGTAAGAATGAGTGATGTCTACCATCTTTTGCCTGGCTTCACTCTTTCAATTATTTTTACTTTTGTTTCCATTGTTGTTGCCTGGCACTTCTCAGCAGTACCAGTTATAACATTGCTTAGTTTATACCTGCTTCTGGACATCCTAGCTTTGAAATAAAGATACTCTGTTATGTACTCTATATAGTACTGTAAAGTACACAAAACCACAACCATTTGTAGAGGATGTATGTGCATGCAATGTATGCCAGATGTGTGAACTAATTTATGTGATTGGACATGTGAAGGTACATCCATATCTTTGAAAGTACACAGCTTGAAGGTTTGTAAGTAGGGGACTAATGTAATAACCTACAGCAACTTCAACTCAGAGTATCTACAGAAAGATTTACCAGCATGATAATAATCATAATAGCTATAATTCCTTGCTGTGCCATGCCAAGTTGCTTCAGTTGTGTCCAAATCTTTGCAACCCTATGGACTACACTCCACCAGGCTCCTTTGTCCATTTAATTCTTCCTGCCATGCCCTCCTCCAGTGTATATTCCTGTCCCAGGGATTGAACCTAAATCTCTTATGTCTCCTGCATTGGCAGATGGGTTCTTTACCACTAATATCACCAGGGAAGCCCAAAATTCCTTGAGAACTTATTATATTATTTTTGTAAGTGACATGTAAGACTAAGTTAATTCTTACAGGACACATGAGATGAGTATTATTAGCTGAAATTTTGGAAAGGCATTGAAATTTAACAAGGCACTGTAATATAACGTGCCTTACATTGTGAAGTTTGCAAGTTGTGAAGCCAGCTATCAAATCAAGCCTATGTCTTCGAACCTCATTCTCTTAAAAAAAAGCTTTACATTTCCTTGGAAACCATTTATTCTAAGTAACTTCTGTAAGCCACAATTATTACTCCACATGAATTGTATAATACTGTCCAAAGTGTCTTAGCATTACACATAAAGCCTTTTTTTTTTTTTAACTCTCTAGCCTCAGTTCAGTTCAGTTCAGTTGCTCAGTCGTGTCTGACTCTTTGCAACCCCATGAATCGCAGCACACCAGGCCTCCTGTCCATCACAAACTCCTGGAGTTCACTCAGACTCATGTCCATAGAGTCTGTGATGCCATCCAGCCATCTCATCCTCTGTTGTCCCCTTCTCCTCCTGCCTCCAATCCCTCCCAGCATCAGAGTCTTTTCCAATGAGTCAACTCTTCACATGAGGTAGCCAAAGTACTGGAGCTTCAGCTTTAGCATCATTCCTTCCAAAGAAATCACAGGGCTGATCTCCTTCAGAATGGACTGGTTGGATCTCCTTGCAGTCCAAGGGACTCTCAAGAGTCTTCTCCAACACCACAGTTCAAAAGCATCAATTCTTCAGCACTCAGCCTTCTTCACAGTCCAACTCTCACATCCATACATGACTACTGGAAAAACCATAGCCTTGATTAGATGGACCTTAGTTGGCAAAGTAATGGCTCTGCTTTTGAATACTCTATCTAGGTTGGTCATAACTTTCCTTCCAAGGAGTAAGCATCTTAATTTCAGGGCTGCAATCAACATCTGCAGTGATTTTGGAGCCCCCAAAAATAAAGTCTGACACTGTTTCCACTGTTTCCCCATCTATTTCCCATGAAGTGATGGGACCGGATGCCATGATCTTCGTTTTCAGAATGTTGAGCTTTAAGCCAACTTTTTCATTCTCCTCTTTCACTTTCATCAAGACGCTTTTTAGTTCCTCTTCACTTTCTGCCATAAGGGTGGTGTCATCTGCATGTCTGAAGTTATTGATATTTCTCCCAGCAATCTTGATTCCATCTTGTGTTTCTTCCAGTCCAACATTTCTCGTGATGTACTCTGCATATAAGTTAAATAAGCAGGGTGACAATATACAGCCTTGACGTACTCCTTTCCCTATTTGGAACCAGTCTGTTGTTCCATGTCCAGTTCTAACTGTTGCTTCCTGACCTGCATACAGTTTTCTCAAGAGGCAGGATTTTGTGATGGACAGGGAGGCCTGGTGTAGTGCAATTCATGGGGCCGCAAAGAGTCAGACATGACTGAGCAACTGAACTGAACTGAACTGAACGCCAAAGAACTGATGCTTCTGAAATCTAGTGTTGAAGACTCTTGATAGTCCCATGGTCTGCAAGGAGATCAAACCAGTCAATCCTAAGGGAAATCAGTCCCAAATATTCATTGGAAGGATTGATGCTGAAACTGAAACTTCAAGACTTTGGCCACCTAATGTGAAGAACTGACTCATTGGAAAAGACCTTGATGCTGGGAAAGATTGAAGGCACTTGGAGGAGAAGGGGATGACAGAGGATGAGATGGTTGGATGGCATCACCTACTCGATGGACATGAGTTTGAGCAAGTTCCAGGAGTTGGTGATGGTAAGGGAAGCCTGGTATGCTGCAGTCCATGGGGTTACGAAGAGCTGGGTACAACTAAGCGACTGAACTGAACTCAGAAAAAACAGTGTGGAAATGTAAAAAGTGATAAAGTATTAAAACCTTAGCAAATGGACATATAGCAATATAAATGTAGCTAGATTACACTATTGACTACAAGGTCAATATTTATTCAGGATAAAGTTTAAAACATAACTTCAATTTTGCTATACAATTTAAAAAGAAACAGATATTTTTTATTATTTTATATCCAGCTAGCTTACATTGTCTTTTAGTGTTTAGACTGGGAAAAAGAACACACATACATTTTAGTTGTTTGATAAATCTTTTACATTTCCTTTATTCTCAAGTTTTCCCCTGCATATTTTTTCTTGTGATTTTTCTTTTTTCCTGGAGAGGTTTTATTGTGTTTTAAATAACTGTGTTGTTTGTCCTGCAGAGTTTATTACAGTCATTATTTTGCTGAGTACATCTGTGCTTTATATATTAACATATTCTTCGACCCTCTGTATTTCTTAGAAATTGATAGATCTAGCAGCGCTTTGTCTCTTTAAATATTAATATTAATACATTCCTCATTAAATATTTGGTTACCTGAGGTACAGTGTGTATAAGAAAGGCATGACAACTTATTTTTTCCTTTTGTCTCTCAGCTTTCCAAATAATGCTTTCATTAGCAATCTCAAAATTAACAAATGACTTTCTACTACTATTATGAACATGTCAATTTAAACATATTCTTGTCTAAAGCCACTGAAGATACTACTTTTGTTGGCAACCATTTTTTCTCATCATTAGCCTAAGAGCCTATTCAACTTGGATCCTAAGCTTTTTTGACATGACTTTTTGATAGCTTCTTGCTTGGTGGTATAAAAAGATAAGATTTATGTTCATCTTCTAAATTTCCTTGTTCCAGAGTTAGAATAAACATGAAAATTATCTAAAAGCTCTAGGAATAAAACTATTGAATTTGATTGAATAGTATAAAAGAAGCTTCAATTAAATAGATATATTTTACTTATGTCAGTAAATTAAAGCTAAATCTATGAAATTACTGTATAAATTCAAAGCAATTATGGTAATATAGCAGCAGGAATTTGGAATGCTAAAGTTTAAGATGGAATTCCAGTTGAGCTATTTCAAATCCTAAAAGATGATGCTGTGAAAGTGCTGCACTCAACATGTCAGCAAATTTGGAAAACTCAGCAGTGGCCATAGGACTGGAAAAGGTCAGTTTTCATCGCAATCCCAAAGAAAGGCAATGCCAAAGAATGCTCAAACTACTGCACAATTCCACTCATCTCACATGCTAGCAAAGTAATGCTCAAAATTCTCCAAGCCACACTTCAACAGTACATGAACCACGAACTTTCAGATGTTCAAGCTGGATTTCAAAAAGGCAAAGGAACCAAAGATCAAATTGCCAACATCTGTTGGATCATTGAAAAAGCAAGAGAGTTCTGGAAAAACATCTACTTCTGCTTTATTGACTATTCCAAAGCCTTTGACTCTGTGGATCACAACAAATTGTGGAAAATTCTTCAAGAGATGGGAATACCAGACCTCCTGACCCGCCTCCTGAGAAATCTGTATGAAGGTCAAGAAGCAAAAGTTAGAACCAGATATGGAACAAAAGACTGGCTCCAAACTGGGAAAGGAATACATCAAGGCTATATATTATCACCATGCTTATTTAATTTACACGCAAAGTACATCATGAGAAATGCCTGGCTGGATCAAGCAGAATTTGGTATTAAGATACACAGATGACACTACCCTTATAGCAGAAAGCAAAGAACTAAAGAGCTTCTCGATGAAAGTGAAAGAGGAGAGTGAAAAAGTTGGCTTAAAATTCAACATTTAGAAAACTAAGATCATGGCATCCAGTTCCACCACTTCATGGCAAGTAGATGGGTAAACTATGGAAACAGTGACAGACTTTATTTTGGGGGGCTTCAAAATCACTGCCGATGGTGACTGTAGCCATGACTTGCTCCTTGGAAGAAAAGCTATGAGCAACCTAGATGGCATATTAAAAAGCAGAGACATTACTTTGCCAACAAATGCCTATGTAGTCAAAGCTCTGGTTTTTCCAGTAGTCATGTATGATGTGAGAGTTGGTCTATAAAGAAAGCTGAGCATGAAGAATTGATGCTTTTGAACTGTTGTGTTGGAGAAGACTCTTGAGAATCCCTTGGTCTGCAAGGAGATCAAGCCAGTCAATCCTAAAGGAAATGAGTCCTGAATACTCATTGGAAGGACTGATGTTGAAGCTGAAACTCCAATACTTTGGTCACCTGATGCAAAGAACTGACTCATTGGAAAAGACCCTGATGCTGGGAAAAATTGAATGCAGAGGGAGAAGGGGACAACAGAGGATGAGATGGTTGGATGGCATCACTGACTCAATGGACATGAGTTTGAGAAAGCCCTGGGAGTTGGACAGAGAAGCCTGGCATGCTGCAGTCGATCGGGTCACAAAGAGTTGGACACGACTAAGCAACTGAACTGGACTGAAATTTTAAGAGAACAGGAAATATGTATTAAGAGTAAAATCTTTTGAAAATTGTTTATAAACTGTGTATTATTCACATGAATGTATCATATATTAAAAATTATGTTCATTTGATAAATACTAAAATGTGAAAAGTAGAAGTGTTAGTGGCTCAGTCCTGTCTGATGCTTTGCGACCCCATGGACTGTAGTTCACTGGATTCCTCTGTCCATGGAATTCTCTAGGCAAGAATACTGGAATTGATGTTCCCTTCTCCAGGGGATTTTCCTGACCAAGGGATCGAACCTGGGTATTCTGCATTGTGGACAGATTCTTTACCATCTGAACCACCAGGGAAACCCCAATATGCACCATTAGTATATGTTAAAATACATAGAGTGAGTGAGTGGTAGTCACTCAGTTGTGTCAGACTCTTTGAGACTCCATGGACTGTAGCCTGCCAGGCTCCTCTGTCCATGGAATTCTCCAGGCATGAATAGTGAAGCAGTTGTCATTTATGCCAAAATACAAAGAAGTCTCTGCTAATTAAAGCAAATAAAAATACCACTGTTTTGACAGAAGGATTGATAAAAAGAAAAAAATGTTTTAATGAAAATCTGATAAAATTGACAATTCAAATAATTGGGAAAAGTGTGAAAGTGAAAATGTTAGTTGCTCAGTCATGTCTGGCTCTTTGTGACCTCATGGTTTGTCCATGGAATTCTCTAGCAACCCACCCTGAGTCGGTTGCCATTCCTTTCTCCAGGAGATCTTCCTAACTTAGGAATCAAACCAGGGCCTCCAGCATTGCAGTTAGATTCTTTATTGTCTGAGCTACCAAAAGCATTATTTATTTATTAAATCCTGTTAAGGGAATTAGCAATAAAGTTGGAAAAAATAATCCTTATCTCAGACCCCATTAAAAAAATATCAAGTGGATTATAAATCAAATTTTATAGTACAAGTTTGCAACACTACTGAAGAATACATTTTAAAAATCAATGTATTGATTTTTTGATTGTATGCAATTTATACAATATATTTTTAAAATGTTGATGTTCAGGGAGGGCTTTACTAGCAAGAAAAATATTATATTTGCTAGAAAGTTACACAAAAATAAAAACTTCTCTATGTCGATGGATTGTATAATCAAAGTTAAAGACAGCTGAAAGTTAATACTAAAATGGATACATGGAGAAAATAATAGCAGTTGTATGGAAAGAGTGTCTAAACATTTTTTTAAACACAAAAGAATAAAGAGGAAAATATTACTAAAAAATAGACATAGTCCATAAATCTGTGAATGGTATGTAAACTGTCTAGGAGTTAGAAAAATAAATGAGTTACTACTTTTATACATTAAATTGAATTAAATTTAGTGAGTTGATAATAAATATCATTATCATGGATATGGGGAAATAGGCCCTGAAAATCCTTGCTTGTGAGAAAGAAATTTGGTTGGCTTCCAAGGGAAACTTATTGGTACTTAACACAACTTTAAAGAAAATTATTCACTGAGTAATTTCAAAATTAATCGTACTGATATAAGCAAGTATCCTTCATGCAACCAAGTTACAAGTACAGCATAGGTACCACAATACTGTTTGTAATATGGACACTTGAAACAGCTTAGTATCTAACAGTAAGGGACTAGCATCACAGTGCATTCATATTATTTATCAAAATAAGTGGCTAAGTAGAACAAGGAGATCTATACCAGCTTGCCCAGAATTATATCCTAATGATTATTGTTAAGGAGAAAGAGCAAATCACAGGAAAAATATATAGAATGTTTCTATTTAAGTATTTTTTAAATGTATATTTGTTCTAATAGACATATAGATATAAACCCATAGAAAAATTTGAATGGATACACATTATATTGTATACAGCAGATACTTTCAAGAAGAATATTTTGTGAAGCAGTAGATTTCTTTTTTAGTTCTTTATACTTACTGAGTTTGGGGCTGTTTTTTTCCCAGATGTGATACTCATCCTGAGTAATCAGAATAAAAAAAAACATTTCTTCATGGTAAAATTGTTTTCAGATGAAGTTTTCAATTACTTTATAGCTTCAGTTTGGTCAGGACTAAAGGTAGAAGACGGTGTATACTTTATGTTTTATAGTTAATCAAACTATATTATCTGAATGCACAAAATTAATTACTGAAAATTAAAATACATGAAGTCTAAGTTCTATGAGTCAGTGATGCCATCTAAATATCTCATCCTCTGTCGTTTTCTTCTCTTCCTGCTCTCAATCTTTCCCAGCATCATGGTTTTTTCAAATGAGTCAGCTCTTTGCATCAGGTGCCCAGCGTATTGGAGTTTCAGCTTCAACATCAGTCCTTCCAATGAACACCCAGGACTGACCTCCTTTAGAATGGACTGGTTTTATTTCCTTGCAGTCCAAAGTACTCTCAAGATACTTCTCCAACACCACAGTTCAAAAGCATCAATTCTTCAGTGCTCTGCTTTCTTTAGAGCCCAGCTCTCACATCCATACTAGACCACTGGAAACACCATAGCCTTGACTAGATGGACCTTTGTTGAGAAAGTAATGTCTCTGCTTTTGAATATGCTGTCTATGTTGGTCATAACTTTCCTTCCAAGGAGTAAGCATCTTTTAATTTCATGGCTGCAATCACCATCTGCAGTGATTTTGGAGCCCCCCAAAATAAAGTCAGCCACTGTTTCCACTATTTCCCCCTCTATTTCCCATGAAGTGATGGGACCAGATGCCATGATCTTCATTTTCTGAATGTTGAGCTTTAAGCCAACTTTTTCACTCTCCTCTTTCACTTTCATCAAGAGGCTGTTTAGTTCTTCACTTTCTGCCATAAGGGTGGTGTCATCTGCATATCTGAGGTTATTGATATTTCTCCCAGCAATCTTAATTCCAGCTTGTGCTTCATCCATCCCGGTGTTTTTCTCATGATGTACTCTGTATTAAAGTTAAATAAGCAGGATGACAATACACAGCCTTGACGTACTCCTTTTCCTATTTGGAACCAGTCTGTTGGTCCATGTCCAGTTCTAACTGTTGCTTCCTGAC
Organism: Capra hircus; assembly: GCF_001704415.2. Lineage (NCBI taxonomy): Eukaryota > Metazoa > Chordata > Mammalia > Artiodactyla > Bovidae > Capra > Capra hircus. The sequence continues at coordinate 41,634,798 of NC_030812.1, read as the reverse complement.
CCGCATACAGGTTTCTCAAGAGGCAGGTCAGGTGGTCTGGGGTTCCCATCTCTTTCAGAATTTTCCACAGTTTATTGTGATCCACACAGTCAAAGGCTTTGGCATAGTCAATAAAGCAGAAGTCGATGTTTTTCTGGAACTCTTGCTTTTTCGATGATCCAGTGGATGTTGGCAATTTGATTTCTGGTTCCTCTTCTTTTGCTAAAACCAGCTTGAACATCTGGAGGTTCATGGTTCATGTATTACTTAAGCCTGGTTTGGACAATTTTTAGCATTACTTTGCTAGAAGGTGAGAGAAATGCAATTGTGCTGTAAAGTTTGAGCATTCTTTGACATTGCCTTTCTTTGGGATTGGAGTGAAAACTGACCTTTTCCAGTCTTGTGGCTGCTGCTGAGTTTTCCATATTTGCTGGCATATTGAATGCAGCACTTTCACAGCATTTTTCACAGCATCATATTATCATTTGAAATAGCTCAACGGTAATTCCATCACCTGCACTAGCTTTGTTCATAGTGATGCTTCCTAAGTCCCACTTGACTTCACATTCCAGGATGTCTGGCTCTAGGTGAATGTGAGTGATCATACCATCATGATTATCTGGGTCATGAAGATCTTTTTTGTACAGTTCTTCTGTGTATTCTTGCCACCTCTTCTTAATATCTTCTGCTTCTGTTAGGTCCATACCATTTCTGTCCTTTACTGAGCCCATTTTTGCATGATATGTACCCTCGGTATCTCTAATTTTCTTCCCATTCTATTGTTTTCCTCTATTTCTTTGCATTGATTGCTGAGGAAGGCTTTCTTATCTTTCCTTGTTATTCTTTGGAACTCTGCATTCAAATGGGTGTATCTTTCCTTTTTTCCTTTGCTTTTTGCCTCTCTTCTTTTCACAGCTATTTGTAAGTCTTCCTCAGACAGCCATTTTGCTTTTTTGCATTTCTTTCTCTTGGGGATGTTTTTTATTCCTGGGTCCTGTATAATGTAATTTTATCACAGCTTGAATTTTATTTTATTGATTACATCTCTGTCATATAAAATATCAAGCTTCTCTGTTTCCTGTATTTCTGATACATTGATGATTAGATCCAAAGGCTTGAGAAGACTCAAATTCATTTGCTTGGAAAAAATACTCTATACATGGTTATTTGCTGCTATTAGGGGCTCATAGTTTCTGGTTGTCTGTCTTGTGATTTGGTCACCTTTCAGATTAACTGCCTAGACTCTTAGAGATGTACAGTCTTGAAAAGAGTTTAAGCTTTTATGTTGTAAATTTTATTCTCATAGGTTGACAGGCTTAGTACTAGTCTCTAAATTAAAACTAAGGAAACAGCTATGACTCAGATATGTGAATAGTAGAGCCAAGATGAAACTAAAGAGCTTCATCCATCTCACTATAATGCCAAAAATATTGTTATCCCACTCTCACTCTATTCCTCCATACACACTGTTACTTTTCTTCTTAGAAAAAAAAACGTTGCATTTATTTAGGTATAAAGAATTTTATGCCTCATCTCCAAAATAATCTGCTGGTGGATGGTGATAGTAGGAGAGAAGACAGGTATATTCTGTCCTATATGGAAGAAAGATGCACAGGTAATTTCTATATTACACATGTATGTGTTTGTTCTTACATCCCTTCATGCCATATGTATCAATCACAACAATAAATGTAAGTAGATAAAAGGAATAAAAATTCTACAATTATGTCTATTTCAGTGTGGCTTCAGTGAAGAACAGGGCAAAGTTACAGATTCTCCAAAGATCAATAACAAATATTCAGGGTGTACTAGTTAAAAAAACTAACGTTTTTCCAATTAAATTATGTTGTAATTAATGCATAGAAAGAATCTCAGATCTACCATTTGTCAGAACAGAGTGACAAGTATGATTACTCTCTTTTCGTCTTTGCTTTAAATTTTAATTTATTTATTCAGTAATTTATCAACCAAAATGTATTGCATATATACTATTGTGATAGATATTTACATGATATTTACATAAAATAAGCAAAAAATAATAATCTAAAAAGTAAAACAATCAAATAACAACAGAACAACACATTATATTATAACAACATATATAATAGGGTAACTTGACCTGGACTGATCCTAGAGGATCAAAAACTGTTTTCCTAGATGAGAGAGAAGCTGAACTGGTGCATTTTGTACAATGAGTGGAAAATGAGGAAAAATAAGCATTTTATTTCAAAAGTTTCCTGTAAATGGGAGGGGAAAGTGAAGTCTGAGTTGAAGGATGAAGGATGTGTTGAAGAGATAATATAGTAAGAGGCAGAAAGAAATGTATTCCAGTGAGCATAAAAACACTGGACAAAAGCCTTAGATCAGCAAAGAGGAATCATGTGATGGTGACTGGAATATTTTAAAATAATGGATATGGAATATGAAATGAGACTGAATAGTCTGAGAGCAACTGAGTCAATCAAATATTATACTGTCTGGCTATATATCCTAGTTGTCACTGATTATTCCGGGTTTAGGTAAGCTGTTCTAAGATATATATTACTAGTTCTCCCTTTCACTTTCAAAAGTGTCCCATTTTAAACACTTATTAGCTATGTAGTCCCACTATTTGTAGGTCATCCTACAAATTTATCCCAAGAACAACTGTTTGAAAATGTTTAACCAAAAAAGTAGCATGATCAGACTTGATGATTAAAAAGAATATCACTCTGGCCTCAATAATTGGACTGTGTTCTTTAAGGTACAAGATTTTGGAGGGCTAGATAGAGGTTTTTGAAGAAGTTCAGGCAAGAGTTGAAAATTTCTTTGACAAAAGTGATGCCTTACATAGAGAAGTGGATTGAGTTGAGGGGTATTTAGAATATTAGATGAAGAGATGGCGATATATTGAAAATGGGTATCAGAGATAAAGAAAAAGAAGCATTATTAAAGATTCATACCACATTTTTTTCTGTGTGTTGGGTGATATTACAAAATTGTGGTTCAAAATAGACAAAGCAAGAGTATGACCAAGATGGTGGAATAGGAAGTTGCTGAGCTCAATTTCTCCCATAAGAACATCAAAATTATGACTACTTACAGTGAAAACTCTCCATTAGAATTACATGAAGTCTAGCAGGAAATATTTTCCACAAGTAAAGATACAAAGAAGAAATAAGAAAAAGATGGATAGGAGAAGCAGAGATATGATAAATCAAAACTCACACCTCTGGGTAGAAGACCTATAAAAAGGAGGATAATCACAATTGAAGTGGTTCTCACCAAGGAGCAAGGGGTTCAAGCTCCACATTGGTTTGCTCAGCACTGGGATCCTGCATCAGGAAGAGGAACTCCTAGGAAGTCTGACTTTGGAAGATGGTAGGGCTTGCAAACCAGAAAGCTGATGACTATGCAAAACATAAGCTCTGTTTTTTAAAGATGCTCACAAAATTTTATACATTCCGAATCCCAGTCCAGGGGCAATGATTTGACAAGAGTCTGAGTCATACCTATTTGCATATTTTAGAGAGCTTCCTAGAGAGTCAGGTGGAAACTGGGACTCTCCCTTAGGACCCAGATGCTGGCAGCATTTATTTTTGGGAATTTATTTCACCAGGAAAACACTGAAACTGGCAAGTACCACTTAGGAGTCCACCGTGTAGCCATTTAGACCAAGTTTTTACCTTTCCACCAGCAGGCTGGCACCAGGCCTGATAATCACTGGGTCTCAAAGTCAGCCACACTGGGATCTAGCCTCTCTACCACCAGGTAGGCACCAACCCCATTGCCCCCTGATTATACAGCCAGCCATGCCAGGACCTGGTCCCCAGATGCTAGTGGACTAACAGCTACTTCACAAAGCAAGGCCTGTTAGCTAACTGTGTTAGGAGCCTTCCCCACCTACCAGCAGTCATCTCACTACAACAGAAAGGCCCATGTACCCCATGGAGGGGGCAGCTCTAGAGCATGTAACTCTGGTGACTAGAGCTACGTAGTTATATAGCTGCTGGCTCCATAGGACACCTCCTACATTAGATCACTTCTCCAAGACCTATAAACATAACTGACCTAACAGTTACATAGAAATAAACACAGGTAATTAGGCAAAATGGAGAGACAAGAAATGTGATCCAAATGAAGGAATAAGACAAAATTTCAGAAAAAAAAAAAAAGGCTAAGCAAAATAAACAATCTACTGGATAAGGAGTTCAAGGTAATGATTACAAAGATACTCAACAAAATTGGGAGCAGAATGATGAGCCCAGGGAGAAGTTTAACCGAGTTAGAAAATATAAGGGAAAAAAATAAGAAAACACATGAAAAGGAATCAACAGTAGATTAGATGATGTAGAGAAATATATTAGTGAACTGTAAGACAGAGTAGTGAAAGTCACCAACTAAACAACAGCGAAAAAAAAGAATTTTAAAAAGATAAGTTTGGAGACTTCTGGGATGAAGACATAACAAATGTAAATATTTATGCACCCAATATAGGAGCATCTCAATACATAAGGCTAACACAAACAAACATAAAAAGAGGAATAGACAGTAACACAATAATAGTAGGGGACTTTAATGCCCCATTTATACCAATGGACAGATCATCAAAACAGAAGATTAATAAGGAAACACAAGCTTTAAATGACACAATAGACCAGATGAACCTAATTGATATGATCAGGACATCTGATCCAAATGCAGGAAAATATACACTTTCTTTTAAAGTGCACATGGAACATTCTCCAAGAGAGACCACATCTTGGGTTACAAATAAAGCCTCAGTAATTTAAGAAAATTGAAATCATATCAAGTGTCTTTTCTGACCACAACTATGAGACTAGATATCAATTACAGGAAAAGAAAAACTGTAAAAAACAAAAACACATGGTGATTAAACAATATAGTTCTAAATAATAAGCAGGTTACTGAAGAAATAAAAAGGGAGATCAAAAAATTCCTAGGAAAAAATGAAAACATGATGACCCGAAACATATGGGATGCAACAAAACTGTTTTAAGAGGGAAATTTATAGCAATACAATCCTACCTCATGAAACAAAAAAACCATCAAATAGGCAACCTAACTTTACACCTTAAAAAACTTGGAAAAGAACAAAAAACCCTCAAGTGAATAAGAAGGAAAGAAATCATAAAGATGAGAGAATAAATAAATGAAAAAAGAAATGAAGAAAACAATATTGACTAATTAAATTGAAAGGTGGTTCTTTGAGAAGATGAACAAAATTGACAAACCATCAGCCAGACTCATCAAGAAAAAAGGGAGAAGAATCAAATCAACAAAATTAGGAATGAAAAAGGAGTGGTTACAACAGACAATGCAGAAATACAAAGGATCATAAGAGACTATTATGAGCAGTTATATGAACTATATGGCAATAAAATGGACAACCTGGAACAAATGGATAGATTCTTAGTAAAGTTAACCTTCCAAGACTGAAAGAGGAAGAAATAGAAACTATGAACAAGTCATTTGTAAGAACTGAAATCAAAACCGTAATGAAAAAAATCTCAAAAAGCAAAAGCCCAGGGTCAGATGATCTCAAAGGTGAATTCTATCAAATATATAGAGAAGAATTAATGTATATCCTTCTGAAACTCTTCCAAAAAATGGCAGAGGAAGGAAGATTTCCAAACTCATTCTACCAGGCCACTATCACCGTGATACCAAAACCAGACAAAGGTATCACACACAAAAAAGAAAGAAAGAAAGAAAGAAAGAAAGTTACAGGCCAATATCATGATGAACATAAATGAAAAAAATTCTCAACAAAATTCTAGCAAACAAAAGCCAACAAAACGTTGAAAAGATCATACACCATGATCAAATTGATTTTATCCCAGGCATGTAAGGATTCTTCAGTATTGGAATATAATTATGTGATATGAAAATAATGAGGAGGAATTTATTGTACTATAAAAATGGCATTGGGTCTATGGCAGAGGGGCTACAACATGGGGCTGCACCTTCCTCTTTCCTCTTTTCATTTGGGAATATTACCGGAGAATTCTGATAATAGTTCCTACATGGTGAATCATGGTCATGCTGGCATCTCTTTTCTCCTTTCTCTACTTAGCTCCAGTTGATTTCCTCTCCCCCTAAATGTCTCATGACTTTTCCTAGTATAGATAAGAATCTTTACATAAGGCCTAAGACATACATTGTTCACTGCTATAGGTGAGCAGATCGTCTTCATTTATGTGCACCTGCTTCCCTGCTGGCTCAGATGGTAAAGCGTCTGTCTACAGTGTGGGAGACCTGGGTTCGAGCCCTGGATTGGGAAGATCCGCTGGAGAAGGAAATGGCAATCCACTCCAGGACTATCGCCTGGAAAATCCCATGCACAGAGGAGCCTGGTAGACTACAGTCCATGGGGTCGCAAAGAGTCAAACATGACTGAGCGACTTCACTTCGCTTGCATCCTCCATTTGATAAGTACTATTTCTTTCCTGATACTAATTGTGCCGGCTGCTGCTGCTGCTAAGTCACTTCAGTCGTGTCCGACTCTGTGTGATTCCATAGATGGCAGCCCACCAGGCTTCCCCGTCCCTGGAATTCTCCAGGCAAGAACATTGGAGTGGGTTGCCATTTCCTTCTCCAACGCATGAAAGTAAAAACTGAAAGTGAAATCGCTCCGTCGTCTCTGACCCTTAGCAACCCCATGGACTGCAGCCTACCAGGCTCCTCTGTCCATGGGATTTTCCAGGCAAGAGTACTGGAGTGCGGTGCCATCGCCTTCTCCGAGTTTTGCCTAAGAAATAAATAAATTATCTTTACTATTTCTGTGGTAAGATGCTGTAACACACTTCACTGAAACTTAAAAGTGGGAACAAAAATTGTCTTTGTTGCTAAGACAAAAATCAAGGTTCTGAAGCAAAAAAGTTTTTACTATAGGTTATTTAGATCCCATGAGACTCTTTGGCTGGTGTCATTTAAATCAAAGAATTTAAATATGAAGATAGTCATATATTTCTTTTTTAATAAGTTTTTTCTTTAAGAGATTTCTGATTACGTTATCATAAGCTATAACATTAAGCTTCAAATTTATGCTTCAAAAAAAATTTTTTGACAGGCACAAAGTTTATTTTTTTAAATATAAATGTATTTATTTTAATTAGAGGCTAATTACTTTACAATATTGTATTGGTTTGGCCATACATCAACATGAATCTGCCACAGGTGTGTGATCAAGGAATTTTACTCAGGACTTGGCAGCTGGAGTACATGAATGTACAGTTATCTCATTCAATTGCCCATCTTTTCAATAGAGATTAACACATTTTCATAAGTTTTTATCATATTGATAATTCTTTCTGCTCATTATTACCTTTGAAATTTTCAGATAGAATTGATTATGAGATTTATTTAAAAGTTCACTATTTACTGATAAAATCTATGTGAGGAAAATCTGGCAATTTGTATATATGTGTGGAATCTGGCTAATATAAATGACCTGTTATTCAAGGAAAAACATAACCTTGTGATTTTGCTCCAACTTGTAAATTTGTTTCCCTCAAATAGATTCAATATTATTAGGCTTTGTAAGAAGTGAAAGTTGCTCAGTAGTGGCTGACTCTTTGCGACCCCGTGGACTATACAGTCCATGGAATTCTCCAGCCCAGAATACTGGGGTGGGTAGCCTTTCTCTTCTCCAGGGGATCTTCCAACTCAGGGATTAAACCCAGGCCTCCCACATTGCAGGCAGATTCTTTACCAGCTGAGCTGCAAGGAAAGCCTGAAAATTGTCCAAAAATTCCTTCCCACCAATTTGATCCCAAGAAAGACTATGGCGATATGTGATTAATTGCTTGACCACAGTATTCAGTCTTAAGTGTTATGAACTGCTCCCATTGAAGAGGTCATTTATTTAAATGCAAAAAAGGATAAGAAGTATATACAACAGTTTATCTTTGTAGGAGAAAGACAAGATTTGTTCACCTGTGAATGTTTCTTGCCCTCTCTCTGCTCTATCAGTACTGCTCAGATCTGTCTTAGCCCACTTATCTTCCCCTCCATTAAAAGAGAATTTTAAGAGATATAGCTGTTGGGATTTTGTACTGTAAAATATGGAGAAAGAGTAAGAAAAATTTAGAGGGGTGGGTGACAGGAGAGAAGAGGGAGGGAACAGGAGAGCAAAAGCTAGGATCACTCTTGCCTCTTGCTGAAGTTGAAGATTTGAAGAAGAGAGTGAAGAATTCAACAAATTATAACCCCTGTTCAGCTGAAGGTTATGACAGAATTGGATTTTAGGATAAACTATTACAGATTGGAAATTGTACCATTTAAGAGCATTTGAAAGATGTGGGTATTTTAGAATTTGGTTCAATTCAGTTGCTCAGTCATGTCCCACTGTTTGAGACCCCATGGACTGCAGAATGCCAAGCTTCTGTTTCCATCACCAACTCCCAGAACTTGTTCTAACTCATATCTACCAAGTCAGTATTGCCATCCAACCATCTCATCCTCTGTCATCCCCTTCTCGTCCTGCATTCAATCTTTCCCAGCATCAGGGTCTTTTCCAATGAGTCAGTTCTTCCCATCAGGTGGCCAAGGTATTGGAGCTTCAGCTTCAGCATCAATCCTTCCAATGAATATTCAGGATTGATTGCCTTTAGGATTGAATGGGCTGATCTCCTTGCTGTCCATGGGACTCTCAAGAGTCTTTCCAAACAGCACAGTTCAAAAGCATCAATTCTTCAGCTCTGTTTTCTTTATGGTCCAACTTTCACATTCATACATGACTACTGGCAAAACCGCAACTTTGACTATACAGTGCTTTGTTGGTAAAGTAACATCTCTGCTTTTTAATAAGCTGTCTAGGCTTGTCATAGCTTTTCTTCCAAGGAACAAGCATCTTTTAATTTCATGGCTGCAGGCACCATATGCAGTGAGTTTGGAGCCCAAGAAAATAAAGTCTGTCCCTGCATCCATTGTTTCCCCATCTATTTGCCATGAGATGATGGGATGGGATGCCATAATACTGGTTTTTTGAAAGTTGAGTTTTAAGCCAGCTTTTTCATTCTTTTCTTTCACCTTCATCAAGAGGCTTTTTAGTTCCTATTTACTTACTGCCATAAGGGTGGTGTCATCTGCATATTTGAGGCTATTGATATTTCTCCCAGCAATCTTGATTCCAGCTTGTGCTTCCTCCAGCCTGGCATTTCACATGATGTTCTCTGCATATAAGTTAAATAAGCATGGTGACAATTACAGCCTTCACATAGTCCTTTCCCAATTTGGAACCAATCTGTTGCTCCATGTCCAGTTCTAAGTATTGCTTCTTGACCTTCATACAGATGTCTCAGGAGGCAGGTCAGGTGGTCTGGTATTCTCATCTCATGAAGAATTTTCCAGTTTCTTGTGATCCACACAGTCAAAGGCTTTAGCATAGTCAATAAAGCAGAAGTAGATGTTTTTCTGGACTTTCCTTGCTTTTTCTATGATCTGATGTATGTTGGCAATTTGATCTCTAGTTCCTTTGCCTTTTATAAATCCAGCTTGAACATCTGGAAGTTCATGGATCATTTACTGTTGAAGCATGGCTTAGATAATTTTGAGCATTACTTTGCTAGTGTGTGAGATGAGTGCAATTGTGTGTAGTTTGAGTGTTCTTTGGCATTGCTTTTCTTTGGGATTGGAATGAAAGCTGAATTTTTCCAGCCCTGCGGCCACTACTGAGTTTATCAAATTTGTTGACATATTGAGTGCAGCACTTTCACAGCATCATCTTTCAGGATTTGAAATAGCTCAGCTGGTATTCCATCACCTCCACTAGTTTTGTTTATAGTGATGTTTCCTAAGGCCCACTGACTTCACGCTCCAGGATGTCTGGGTCTAAGTGAGTGATCACTCCATTGTGGTTATCTGGGTCATTAAGATGTTTTTTGTGTAGTTCTTCTGTATTCTTGCCACTTCTTCTTAATATCTTCTGCATCTGTTAGGTACATACAATTTCTGACCTTTACTGTGCCCATTTTTGCATGAAATGGTCCCTTGGCATCTCTAATTTTCTTGAAGAGATCTCTAGTCTTTCCCATTCTATTGTCTCCCTCTATTTCTTTGCCTTGATCACTTAGGAAGGCTTTCCATCTCTCCTTGCTATTTTTTGGAGTTCTTCATTCAGATGGATATAGCCTTCATTTTCCCCTTTGCCTTTTGCTTCTCTTTTCTCAACTTTTTAAAGGCCTCCTCAGGCAACTATTTTGCCTTTTTGCATTTCTTTTTCTTGAGGATGATCTTCATCACTGCCTTTTGTACAATGTCATGAATCTCCATCCATAATTCTTTAGGCGCTCTATATATCAGAACTATTCCCTTGAACTCTTTGTCACTTCCACTGTAATGGATTTGATTTAGGTCATACATGAATATCTAGTGGGTTTCCCTACTTTCTTCAATTTAAGTCTGAATTTGTTCATGATCTGAGCCATAGTCAGGCTCCAGTCATGTTTTGCTGACTCTGTAGAATTTTCCATCTTCAGCTGCAATGAATATAATCAATTTGATTTCAGTATTGACAATCTGGTGATGCCCATGTGTAGAGTAGTCTCTTGTGTTGTTGGAAGAGCGTGTTTGCTATGACCAGTGCATTCTCTTGGCAAAACTCTGTTAGGCTTTGCCCTTCATTTCCTACTCCAAGGCCAAACTTGCCTGTTTCTCCAGGTGTTCCCACTTTTCCAGTCCCCTATGATGAAAAGGACATCTTTTTTTGGTGTTAGTTCTAGAAGGCCTTGTAGGTATCATAGAACCGTTTGACTTCAGCTTATTTGGCATTAGAGGTTGGGGCATAGACTTGGATTACAGTAACAGTGAATGGTTTGCCTTGGAAATGGACAGAGATCATTCTGTCATTTTTGAGATTGCATCCAAGTACTGCATTTCAGGCTTCCCTGGTGGCTCAGATGGTAAAGCGTCTGCCTGCAATGCGGGAGACCTGGGTTTGATTCCTGGATCAGAAAGATCCCTTGGAGAAGGAAATGGCAATCCGCTCCAGCACTCTTGCCTGGAAAATCCCACGGATGGAGGAGCCTGATAGGCTACAGTCCATGGGGTCGCAAAGAGTCGAACACGACTGAGTTACTTCACTCACTGCATTTCAAACTCTTTTGTTGGCTATGAGGGCTATTCCATTTCTTCTAAGGGAATCTTGCTCACAGTAGTACATGTAATGGTTATCTGAATTAAATTCACCCATTCTGGTCCATTTTAGTTCACTGATTCTGAAAATGTCAATGTTCACTCTTGCCATCTCCTGTTTGACCACTTCCAATTTACCTTGATTCATGGACCTACATTCCAGATTCCTATGCAATACTGTACTTTACAGCATTGGACTTTATTTCCATCACTCCTTACATCACATCTGTGTTTTTTTTCACTTTGGTATAATTTCTTTTCAAATATATTCTGAGGACTAATTACTGTTACTTTCATCTCTTCATTCTTTCTGAAGTTATCTCTCCACCATTCTCCAGTAGCATATTGGGCACCTACTGACCTGGAGAGTTTATCATTTAGCATCACATATTTTTGCCTTTTCATCTTTTTCATGGGATTCTCAAGGCAAGAACACTAAAGTGGTTTTCCATTCCCTTCTCAAGTGGACCACATACTGTCAGAACTCTCCACCATGACCATCCATGTTGGGTGGCCCTACACAGCATGGCTCATAGTTTCATTGAGTTAGACAAGGCTGTGATCTATGTGATTAATTTGGTTAGTTTTCTGTGACTGTGGTTTTCATTCCATCTGCCCTCTGAAGGATAAGGATAAGAGGCTTGTGGAAACTTCCTGATGGGAGAGGTTGGGTGTGGAGGAATATGGGTCTTACTCTCATGGGAGAGGCCATGCTCAGTAAATCTTTAATCTAATTTTCTGTTGGTGGGTGGGGCTGTGTTCCCTGCCTGTGAGTTGGCCTGTGATCAAATTATGGTAGGTCCTTCAAAAGGACTTATGCCAGGACTGTTTCAGTTTCACTTTCATTAGTGTATTAGATTTTTAGATTATAGGTTAGAACTCAATTTAAAAAATGATATTTGATTTATTTGACAATCTCAGACTCCTTTCATGGAAATATAAAGCAGCTCTTTCTTCTCTGGTTCTCTGCCCTACAAATTCTATCTGCCTTGGCATTTGGGTTCCAAACTCTGTCTCCTGAGTTGGGCAGTCAGCTGTGCTGTGTTTGAGTTCCTTCTGTGAGTCATGGCCTGGAAACTCTGTCCTGGCAGGAAGCTGATGTTGACTGCAAATTGGCACTTGCTACTGACACTGGCCATATACCTCTACAAGGATTAAAACAAGTACTGCTGCAGCTGCTCATTTTCAACACTCCTTGAAAGGAGTTCAAGGCGAAGAGTAGAATGAGGCACTCTGTGCTTGGAGGAAAACCTCAGGACAGGTCTTCAGATAGTTAGATATTTTCAAGAGCTGATTTTATGAGTCCAACTCTTGTATCTCTTTATATCCTTCATGGTGACAACTGTTCCTTGTAACTAGAGGAAAGTTTCATGACCCTAGTAGAAACCTTTTGGAATATGTGCTGTGATTGCATGTACTCTTCCTTCATCAAAGTCACATATATACTGTCCACCTCCCATCTCTTTAGAGAAGTTTCTCAGAACTATGTGAGTTGCTATCTCCTAGGCTACAGTTCCCATTTTGCCCCAAATAAAACTTAACTCACAACTTTCAAGTTGTGCATTTTTTAAGTCAACTCTGGAGTACTCCTGAAACTTACCTCCTTTGTTTTCAGTCTCAAGGATTACTGTCCTGAACTGCTTGTTTTCCACTACCTGCAAAATATTTCATATATTTTGTTTTTTTCAGTTATTAAAGATGGGAGAGTAAAGCCACTAATCTCTTATGTCCAAATGCACACAGTCTTATTTTTATTTCACTTTCAATAGAGAGGAATACCTTCAGTGCAATTGTAATCTGATTGAAAATGAACTTCTCAGAGGTGACATTATAAGCTACTTTCCATCCTTTTAGAAAGCTTTGCAACATTTTCTACTTTGAAAATGCTTTCTGTCTTATATTTTATGATCCCTCCAATTTTCTTATTTAGGTCCAATAAAGTCACTTTTAAAAATTTATTTGAAGCCTGAATTCTTTCTCATGTACAAAAATTTTAACAATCAGAGAAGCCAGTTATTTTATCTTAATAATACAGTATACTAACACACATATATGGAATTTAGAAAGATGGTAATGATAACCTTCTATGCGAGACAGCAAAAAAGACACAGATGTAGAGAATGGACTTTTGGACTCTGTGTGACAGGGAGAGGGTGGGATGATTTGGGAGAATGGCATTGAAACATGTATACTATCAGGTAAGAAATGAATCGCCAGTCTATGTTCGATGCAGGATGCTTGGGGTTGCTGCACAGGGATGATCCAGAGAGATGATATGGTGCCAGGGTCCAGCCCCGGTGGATCCAGGGAATTCGAAGTGGGGATGGCGTTGGTGAGGAAAAAATTTATTTATTTATTAATATAAGATTAGATTAGGAAGAAATAATGTAGTAGGAAAATTAAGTGGAGAAAGAAGGCTGAATAACTTGGCTTACGGGGAAGGCCAATAAAGTTCCAGACAAGGAGCTTGCACCCACTTGAATATAGAAGGGTGCCCCGCCTTAGGCTCCCTTTTGCGCGGGTCTTAAAAGCCAGGACAAGTAAGTAGACTTGGTGAGCCGCCTTGCTCCAGATGGGAATTCAGCCCGAAATCAGAGTAAAGAGGAGATGGAGGGAGAGGGAGAAAAAGAGAGAGAGAGAGAGATGGGGGGAGCCAGATTCCCAAGAAACTAGGCTGAGAGACTAGTCCGAGAAACTGGTCCATCCTTTATTGTTCAGAAGGCTTTTTATGCTTTTGATAAAACATGGAGATCAATGGGTAACACAAAGTTATGCAGCATTAGCAGTCCAGACTCTTATCAAAACCAGGCTTTTCTCTCTGCATACCTAATTGTATACACAAGTCTTAGGTGATTTACATCATCTTCTGGCCAAAAAGGGCCAATTAACATTTTACAGCCTTTTTTCTGATAAGGGTTTGTTAACTGGAAGACTTATTTGTGTTGATCTTCCCCAAGTCCGGTGCCACTCTCAGAAAGCACTAAATAAAGTTATATTCTTACATAGCAAAGATACAGCAATTTATAACAAGTAAAAGGAGTACAGTGATTTATAACAAAAGAAAAGTAATTAACTCAAAAGTCTAGTGTTGCTAACATCAAAACTACTATATATCTTTTTCTACATCCCGATTACATTGAGTAACATCCTCCCAGGTGCCTAAAAGATAAAGAATATGGAGGCCTGGTGGCAATCATTGAGTCAACAGTGAAAACCCATCACCAATATGATTTTTAGCTCTTTAGAAAAGGCTCTGTATCTTTAAGATGCTTTTAAGCTTTGTGCCTTTCGTGGTTGGGGGCTGCAAGCAATTCACAAGCTGTAAGAGGTCCGGGGAACCTGTTAGGCAAGCTAGAGAGCTATCAGAGGGGTTTAACTGAAAACATCCCTTTCAAATGCAGAAGGCAAAAGCCCTGATTTGACTTTTTCCAGAGAATATTAGAAGAGTGGAAAAGCAGGCAGATTCTTATTTTTTTGGGGGGGTGGATGCTCAGAAAATTCCAGGGGGAATCCCTGAAGTCTGATCACCTACTTGCGTTTGTCATGCTTCCTTCCGCATGACCTTGTCACGGGTGGGATTCCTCACACTGGCTTCTGGCAATATGGGGTGGGAGGTGGGGGTGGGGGGGGGTTCAGGTTTGGGAGCTCATGTACACCCGTGGCTGATTCATGTCAATGTATGGCAAAACCAATACAGTATTGTAAAGCAAAATAAAGTAAAAATAAAAATTAAAAAAAAAACTAGCTTGTACTATGCTTCTATACAATATGAGTATTTAATCATATATATGCATTTAATTATATATATATATGCATATTTAATCAGAAATACTTCAGTTGGAGCAGGCTCTGGGAGATGGTGAAGGACAGGGAGACCTGGTGTGCCATAGTCCTTAGGGTTGCAAACAGTCGAACACAACTGAGCAACTGAACAACAGCAACATTTAATCATATACATATATGTTCTCTATTTGGAATCCTTTCTCTTGTATGTCTATAAGTTGCCCACAAATCCATCTACAAAATATCTGAGAATGCGGGATGTGCTACTGATATTATTTGTGTCCACCTAGCTCTGAATACTACCTCATATAAGAAAACATTTAAGGCTAAAACTGTAAAACCCTTGATGATGCCAATCTATTCACAGTTGGGTCTTCTCTTATACATAATTAACAACAAGTGGTCTGTTTTAACACGTACAGAATTCTCTGAGAAAAAAAAAAAAAGAACAGAGAATGCAAATGGAAAAATGTGACAACACAATGAACACTTCAGCATGTGTTTTAAATAATTTACACAAATCTGTTCCAATTTGTGAGCCAGAATAAAAATAACACCATTTGCTAAATGAAAGTTAAAACTTTGTGGGAAATTATAAGCCTGATTTATATATCATAGTGTTAGACTTGCCATTATTAAGCATACCATAATGGCAGTACTCTAAGCATAAACGTGCCCTCTTTCACAGCTGCACAATTGTCTTAATTGATACCAATTTCGTTCCAATTGCAGTCTCGTTTGTTTCCCTTGGTGTGGAAAAGCAGAGTGAATTTGCCTTCTGTGTAAATTCACTGAGGAAAATAAGCAGAGAGCCCTGTTTTCTAGTAAATAAAGAAATTTGATTCATAATCAATATGTGAATTGCACTTTGTGATACAGCCTCTATCTTCCTCACCCCATGAGATAACATGATCTGGGGTTAAAATTGGACTTAGGTAATTCAGCAATACATGAACCGTGAACTTCCAAATGTTCAAGCTGGTTTTAGAAAAGGCAGAGGAACCAGAGATCAAATTGCCAACATCTGCTGGATCATCAAAAAAGCAAGAGAGTTCCAGAAAAACATCGACTTCTGCTTTATTGACTATGCCAAAGCCTTTGACTGTGTGGATCACAATAAACTGTGGAAAATTCTGAAAGAGATGGGAATACCAGACCACCTGACCTGCCCCTTGAGAAACCTGTATGCAGGTCAGGAAGCAACAGTTAGAACTGGACAGGGAACAAAAGACTGGTTCCAAATAGGAAAAGGAGTATGTCAGGGCTGTATGCTGTCACCCTGCTTATTTAACCTATATGCAGAGTACATTATGAGAAACGCTAGGCTGGAAGAAGCACAAGCTGGAATCAAGATTGCCAGGAGAAATATCAATAACCTCAGATATTCAGATGACACCATTGTTAGAAAGTGAAGAGGAACTAGAAAGCCTCTTGATGAAAGTGGAAGAGGAGAGTGAAAAAGTTGGCTTAAAGCACAACATTTAGAAAACGAAGATCATGGCATCTAGTCCCATCACTTCATGGGAAATAGATGGGGAAACAGTGGGAACAGTGTCAGACTTTATTTTGGGGGGCTCCAAAATCACTGCAAATGGTGACTTCAGCCATGAAATTAAAAGATGCTTACTCCTTGGAAGAAAAGTTAGGACCAACCTAGATAGCATATTAAAAAGCAGAGATATTACTTTTCCAACAAAGGTCCATCTAGTCAAGGCTATGGTTTTTTCCAGTAGTCATGTATGGATGTGATAGTTGGACTGTGAAGAAAGCTGAGGGCTGAAGAATTGATGCTTTTGAACTGTGGTGTTGGAGAAGACTCTTGAGAGTCCCTTGGATTGCAAGAAGATCCAACCAGTGCATTCTAAAGGAGATCAGTCCTTCCAATGAACACCCAGGAAACTGGGTGAAAAGCTGAAACTCCAATGCTTTGGCCACCTCATGCGAAGAGTTGACTCACTGGAAAAGACTCTGATGTTGGGAGGGATTGGGGGCAGGAGGAAAAAGAGACGACAGAGGTTGAGATGGCTGGATGGAATCACCGAATCGATGGACGTGAGTTTGAGTAAACTCTGGGAGTTGGTGATGGACAGGGAGGCCTGGCGTGCTATGATTCATGGGGTCGCAGAGTCAGACACGACTGAACGACTGAACTGAACTGAACTGAATATTATTTTGATATGTGTTATCAAAACAATACAGACTGTAATTAGTCCTCAGAATATATTTGAAAAGAAATTAATACCATGCTTCCTGGTAGAGTTAGCCTTGACAAACATAATATTTCATTGAATTTATTTCATTGAATTTTATTTTTGTTTAATGCTTGTATCTAGTAAAATAGATTAATATTATATATCACGTAAAAATAAAAAAAGAAACCATAAAAGCTTTTATTAATGGATGTTGCATAAAGGATTTTGTGACAGCTCTATGTGATCTAAGATTTTTAAAAGTGCAAGGAAATTGATTTAACAAAGCGGCAGATAACAGTTCAAACGCCATTTTAAAGGTGATAATCAAGTGATTCATTTCAATATATTTCAATTTTTTCTCTTTTTAAAATCACATTTGTTTTGAAAAGCATAGCATGAGTTAAATTTGATGATGTTGCTAAGATTTCAGTGTAGTCACTTCAAAGATTCTTACAGCAGAAAGCTTGTTCAGGGAGATAGTCATGATGTGATGTTTTGATGGAATGTGACATACTGTCAGTGGTGTGGCCTGTGTCTTCTGAAAAGAAATATTTGTTTTATGTAGTTCTTTAAAAGTTCTTCTTGAAAATTTAAACTTACAGTATATAAGTGTGATATCCTGGATTTCTTTTGATTTTCATTCGAATGGAATACCTTTTTTTCATCTGTTCACTTTCCATCTGTGTATATATCTTTATATATAAGATGATTTTCTTGTAGACTGCACACATTTGGCTCTTGTTTTTGTATTAGTTTTGCCACTCTGTGCTTTTTTATTGGAGTTTTGTCCATTTACATTTAAAGTAATTATTACTATGTGTGTTCCTATTGCCATTTTGTTCATTGTTTTGCAGTTTATCAGTCATTTTTGTTCCTTTCTTCTGGTTTAAAGGCTCTCAGTAAGGTTATGTTAGAATTCCTTTGCGTGTTTGTGCATCTGTTATAGATTTTTGGTTTGTGGCTATCATGGAATATGTATATATATCTTATTTTTAAGTGTATTTAAAATCTTGCATTTGTATTCTCCTCCTTTCATAACTACTTTTTTTGACACCATATCTTATACCAGAATTTTTTGTGTATCTTTTAACTGCTTATTTTGCATATAGGTGATTTTACCACTTATTTCTGTTAACTTTTCTACCAGATTTGTGTGTGGATAATTTCCTAACTTTGCTATTGTTCAGCCACTCAGTCATGTCCAACCCTTTGTGACTCCACGGGGACTGCAGAACGCCAGGCTTCCTTGTCCTTCACAATCTCTGAAGCTTGCTCAAACTCATGTGCATTGAGTCAGTGATGCCATCCAACCATCTCATCCCTTTTTCCTCTTGCCTTCAATCTTTCCCAGAATCAGTGTCTTTTTTAATGAATCAACTCTTCACATCAGGTGCCCAAAGTATTGGAGCTTCAGTTTCAGCATCAGTCTTTTCAGTGAATATTCAGGATCGATTTCCTTTAGGATTGACTAATTTGATCTCTTTGCAGTCCAAGGAACTCTCAAGAGTCTTCTCCAACACCATAGTTCAAAAGCATCTTTCAGCCTTCTTTATAGTCCAACTCTCACATCCACATGTGACAAAAGGAAGAATCATGGCATTGACTATATGAACTTTTGTTGACAAGGTAATGTCTCCGCTTTTTAATACACTGTCTAGATTTGCCTTTACTGATAGACTTTTTACTTTCATAATTTTCATATTTCTAGTTGTGTTCTTTCTTTTTCACTTAGATAATTCCCTGAAAGTTTCTTGTGAATTGCTAGTGTAGATGTGTTTTCATCATTAGTTCCTCCTCCAGGTTGAGCAGGGGAGTTTTTTTTTTCCCTCCATGGTAAAGTGAGGTCTACAAAATATTGGATTTTTTGTACAGGGAGCATATCCTAGAAAATCATTACTTTACTGAGCTCACTGGGCAGGACATGGGTCTCCTGTCACCATTGTTTTGTATAGGGGTATGTATTGTGCTTCTGCTGCATGGTTTTGTTGCTAAGCAAGCCTGCTTGATTTTGTGGTTAAGCAAACCTGCTTTCTTGAGTAATCATTAACTAACAGGGGTCTCCCAGTTTTCTACTTACAATCCCCTAGTGGAATTAACTATTTACTCATCTATTTTGTCCCTTCACTCTGTCACTATCCGTAATACTGGCAATTCCAATGTGTATCTCTAACTGTTAGCCATAGACTAAAAATCAATAAAGATTCACTCCTACAGAGTATCACTTAACTCTGTGGTTGTAAAGACAGAAACCTGCTTTCCATAACTTTTGTACAATGTACACGTGTAAATAAGTATTAATCTCTGCCATATAAATGTAAATGAATAACTCAGAAATAATTGTCATTGTATATTGCATACAGTGAGTAAACCAATTTCCCCCACTATGTAAGTAAAACATATAGTCATTTGGATGGAGATAGCATTGTCCGTGTGTGTATGAATCATATATAAGAAATATAAAAGCTGGGCTTTTATGGTATGATGCTACTTGCTCTCATTGTGGGTACATGCTATCTCTTAGTTCTCCTAATATTTGAAGGTTGAATCTCTGCTCTGATGAAGGCCCATCTACCAGATCCAATCCACAATAAAAGTCTATTCAGCCTCTGGCAACTGAGAAAGTATCTATATCTACATGACAATTAATACACCATCATGGACCCTCATTTAGAGATTATTCTGTCCCTACTCCCAAAAGGTGGATATACATATTAATATAACAAATTAATTTTAAATATATAGCTATATGTTAAATATTCTTTTCCTGTGTTGAAATTGTATAAGAAATAATTAATTTGAACAGATCATTTTCACTTATTAAAAATAAATTGTAAGATGATTCACTGTGTATAATAGTAATATACAATGTAATAATTTGATAATCATAGTTTGAAAAATGATTAATCAAATTAATTAACACATTTATAATCTCACTTAGAAAAATCAAGAAATCAGAGAAATCAAGAGAATTCGGGAAAAGCATCTACTTATGCTTCATTAACTACATTAAAGTATTTGACTGTGTGGATCATAATAAACTGTGGAAAATTCTTAAAGAGATGAGAATACCAGACCACCTTATCTGCCTCCTAAGAAACCTTTATGCTGGTCAAGAAGCAACAGTTAGAACTGAACATGGAACAACAGACTGGTTCAAAATTGGGAAAGGAGTATATTGTCATCCTGCTTATTTAAATTACATGAGGACTAGATCCTGCAAAATGCCAAGCTGGATGAAGCACAAGCTGGAATCAAGATTGCCAGGAGAAATATCAGTAACCTCAGATATGCAGATGACACCACCCTAATGGTGGAAAGTGAAGAGGAACTAAAGAGCCTCTTAATGAAAGTGAAAGAAGAGAGTGAAAAAACTGGCTTAAAATTCAACATTCAGAAAACTAAGTTTATGGCATGTGGTCCCATCACTCCATGGCAAATAGATGGGGAAACAATGGAAACAGTGATAGACTATTTTTGGGGGGCTCCAAAATGACTGAAGATGGTGACTGCAGCCATCAAATCAAAAGATGCTTGCTCCTTGGAATAAAACTTATGGCCAAGGTAGACAGCATATTAAAAAGCAGAGACATGACTTTACTGACAAAGGTCCATCTAGTCAAAGCTATAGTTTTACAGTGGTCATGTATGGATGTGAGAGTTGGACCATAAAGAAAGGTGAGTGATGAAGAACTGATGCTTTTGAACTGTGGTGTTAGAGAAAACTCTGGAGAGTCCCTTGGACTGCCAGAAGATAAAATCAGTCAATCCTAAAAGAAATCAGTCCTGAATATTCATTAGAAGGACTGACACTGAAGTTGAAGCTCCAATATTTTGGTCATCTGATGCAAACAACTGATTCATTGGAAAAGACCCTGATGCTGGGAAAGATTGAAGGCAGGAGGAGAAGGGGATGGCAAAGGAGGAGATGGTTGGATGGCATCACAGACTTGATTGGCATGAGTTTGAGCAAGCTTCAGGAGTTGGTGATGGACAGGGAAGCCTGGCATTCTCAGTCCATGGGATCACAAAGAACTGGGCATGACTGAGTGATTCAGCTGATTTGAATAACCTCAGATAGTTAACTTTTCTTGTGACTAAACCACCACCAGCACCATCATGCTATACATTAGCTCCTCATAACTCATTCATTTAAAAACTAAAAGTTTGTGCTATTTGACCAATATCACCCCCCATTCTATTCTTACTCTTAAAACCTCAACCCCACTGACAACTTAGATAGTAATTTATTCTTCTTCTATATTCTTACACTAACCCATAATTTTCTATGACACTTCCAATTTTACCCTCTGACTTCAATTTGCTTATGTAAATATTTCATCTTTTTTAGACTCTTCTCTTTGTAAGGTAGAGGTCAGTTGATAATATGTACATGATAACAATAGTGAACACTCTCTGGTCATAGCAAACAACATCCTCCAACAACACAAGTATGACTCTGCACGTGGACATCTGCAGATGGTCAATGATGAAATCAGATTGATTATGTCCTTTGCAGCTGAAAATGGAGAAGCTCTACAGAGTCAGCAAAAACAAGACCTAGACTGACTGTGGCTCTAATCATAAGCTCCTTATTGCAAAATTCAGGCTTATATTGAAAAAAGTAGGGAAAACCACTAGACCATTCAGGTATCACCTAAATCAAATTCCTTATGAGTCTACAGTGGAGGTGACAATTAGATTCAAGGGGTTAGATCTGATAGAGTGCCTGAAGAACTACAGACAGAGATTTGTAGCACTATACAGAAGGCAGTGACAAAAACCATCCCAAAGGAAAAGAAATGAAAGAAGGCAATGTGGTTGTATAAAGAAGTCTTACAAATAGATTAGAAAAGAAGAGATGTGAAAGGCAAAGGAAAAAGGGAAAGATATACAAAACTGAAAGCAGTGTTCCATGAATAGCAAGGAGAGATAAGAAAGACTTCTTATTTGAATAATGCAAAGAAATAGAGGGAAAAATAGAATGGGAAAGCTAGAGATCTCTTCAAGAAAATTGAAGAAACCAAGGGAATATTTCATGCAAGGATGAGCACAATAAAGGAGTAACAAAATCAGAAGAGATTTAGAGGTAGCAAGGATACATAGAACTATACAAAAAACGTCTTAATGAACTGTCAGGGGACGTTCAACTTTATGGGATCCAATATGTTGCATTTTCTTTCTTTGTTTACCATTTTTCATGGACTCTCTGTTCCTTATCAGTTCCTGGAATACAGTAACGAGCAGAGCTGCACATAGTTCTCAGGACTGAGATCGTGGGAAAGAGCATCTTCTTGGATTCCCTTCAGTGACTCCCTTCAGTGACTCTCTTCAGTGACCTTTTACTTAAAGGACTATCCATTTTGTTGCAACTGATGGAATTTCATTCTTAATGGCTGAGTAATCATTTTATCAAAGATATATAAGCATGTGTTTCTGCAAATAAGGTATGCTTGTTTTACTCGAGACTTGGATTCCCTGTGTCCTTCTTTCCTTCCTCTTCTTTTTGTCGACTCCAGTCCCCAGGTCCCGGTCTGTAAAGACCATAACAAGCAGTGCCCAAACAGGGACCTGAAGAACACCCTTGGCAAGTAGATGCAGTGATTGTGGTCCTATGGAGGTCGGATTAAGTGCAGGGATATGGGACAAACGGCTGGAAAGCCCCACCACTTTTCTACTTTACTTCATCATTTATTTAAAGTTGAGAGACTTTCAGTTTCCATCAGCGAATAGAGGCTGATGGAAACCTTTCCAAACAGCGGTTGAACACAATCCCTGGTTCCCTGATGAAGGCAGTTTCGATTTAGAAATTTGGAACCAGGTTAAAGAGAATGTTGAAAGAGACTCAAGATGGGCAGAAAACATTCCAATAGATTTCTGGCCTTAATAGGCTCTTATTAAAGCTGTGATTCTGCCATTTCAAGGTAATTCTAGCCCCCTTGATATTTGACAACAGGTGCAACACTTGTTACATGAATATAAATTAGGTGATGAAGCTTTACAAAAGGCTCAGTTAGAACAACATAAAATATTTCAGAAATTTCCCACCAGCCCTGTCCCAAGTGCTCCTCCTCCTCCTCTTGTAATGGGCATGAAACTGAAAGTCCCCTCAATTCAAGAAAAAGAACAAGATGACCCTGATGACGATTCTTCTGAGGCTCTTTTTGACACTATGGCTGACAATAATTTTCTTGATGACAATGAAAAGCTTTTGGCATGCACTCGTATTTATGAGAAAATACTATCCACTCATTCTCCTCCACGACAAAGGCTTTCTGAGTTACTGACTTTGCAGTCTCGAATCTCTGAGGTTGATGGTTTCTCTGCTTTTCCTGTTTTGAGAAATACTAACTCCCAAGGGCAAACAATACCTCAATATGAAGCCATTGATTTTTCTCACATGCAACAAATGTAAAAAGCTGTAACTATGTATGGTCCTCATTTGCCTTTTACTAAGGAACTTTTAAATGCTATGGCGTCTTCTATTGGAAATTTTGTTCCTTATGATTGGAGACTTTTGATAGTTCAGTTCAGTTCAATTCAGTCTCTCAGCTGTGTCTGATTCTTTGCAACCACATGAACCGCAGCACACCAGGCCTCCAGTCCATCACCAACTCCAGGAGTCTACCCAAAGTCATGTCCATCGAGTTGGTAATGCCATCTAACCATCTCATCCTCTGTCATCCCCTTCTCCTCCTGCCATCAATCTTTCCCAGCATCATGGTCTTTTCAAATGAGTCAGCTCTTTGCATCAGGTGCCCAGCATATTGGAGTTTCAGCTTCAACATCAGTCTTTCCAATGAACACCCAGGACTGATCTCCTTTAGGATGGACTGGTTGGATCTCCTTGCAGTCCAAGGGACTCTCCAGAGTTTTCTCCAACACCACAGTTCAAAAGCATCAATTCTTCAGCGCTCAGCCTTCTTCAGAGTCCAACTCTCACATTCATACATGACCACTGGAAAAACCATAGCTTTGACTAGATGGACCTTTGTTGGCAAAGTAATGTCTCTGCTTTTTAATATGCTGTCTAGGTTGGTCATAGACTTTTGATAAAGGCTCTTCTTAAACCAGGAAAATATCTTCAATGGACAATGTGGTTTCAGGATGTGGCCTGAGATCGTGCCAATTCTAATGCTCAAGCTGGCGCTCCCCAAAACCAAATTACTTTTGAAATTTTAACCAATACAGGACAACTTGATGCTATAGAAGCTCAAATGCAAAGCCCTCATTGGTGGGAAACTATCTTGACTGTAATAATTGTAGTCATCTTATTCTTGCTGTTTGCTTTTTACATCTGTACCTATATAATGAACTTTGTATCTAAGTGGCTTGGACATTTAAGTTACAAGTGATTGTTCATGCTCCTGCAGTTTCCACTGGCTCCTCTAGCTATTAGTCAGGGCCCCTGGATCAGAGACCCTCAATATGAAGATAGGGAGAATATGTTGCCTCAACAACTTAGGGTTTGTGCCTCTTCCCAGCAGGAAGAAGTTACAGAACGATTTCTCCTTCCCTTTCCCTGGCAACCATATTCTCCTAAAAGCAAGTGAAAGACTTAAAGCTTAGGCAGGCAGTCCAAAGCCCTGTAAGGAGGAAACAAACATTCTCACTCATGCTTTTCTTAAGCCTTGTGTAACAATGTATTTTGCTGGAGAACTGACCTTTCTTTAGGTCCAGAACTAATGATTGATTACACAACACAATGTCTTACTCATGAAAATGTTTTCCTTAGGCTCTATGTTAATGATTATAATTGTAACAAATCTTGCCTGGGAACCTGTATGTCAAGATTTGTGCCTCTGATTACACTGTAACAGTATATCTGGCCCAGAGACATTGTCTGGCACTTGTTCTCCCTGGCTAATCTTGTGCCAAAGTTATCTCAGGATGTATGTCTTGGGAAAGGGGCTAATGGAACTCTTACAAGGTTGGGATATTCTTTTTTTTCTATTCTCAGCAGCTAGTTGAGAAGTATATAAGGTCCCATTTAAACTAGTGAGGCAGGTACTCTTTCTACCCCCTTCTGATGTCTATGTCAGAAGCTTTCTCTGCTCTGTCACTTTAAATAAAATTTTGCACACAAAGCTCTGAGTGACTGAGACCTGTCTTTGGTCCTGGAGTTAACTCTCCTTCAGAGACCACTAATCTGGCAGAATCATTCACTGTAAGCTATCATCTTGGGGGCTCATTGAGCATTTGAAAGAAGTTGCCCTTAAAGCTTGGGATCAAATTACTTTTCAAGGGGAGCCTAAAGGCAGCTATACAGAGATATTCTAAGGGCCTAATGAAGCCTATGCTGATTTTTTAGCTAGATTGAACATTGCTGTTTCCCACAGTGCTATCAGAGAAGAGGCCAAAATGCAGCTAGGAAAACTGCTTGCTTATGAAAATACAAATCAGGAACGTCAAAGAGCTATCACTCCAATTCGTGAGACTGGGACTGTTATTGATTATTTAAAGTCTTATCACAATTTAGGATCAGAAACTCAGAAACTGCAAATGTTAGCTGAAACAATGGCTGCTTCTTTTAAAAAGGGAAATTAAGGATGTTTTACATGTAGGAACAAGACCTATTTAAAAAGAGATTGCCCTAAAACGCACACACCAAAAAACTAAAACTGTTAAAAAAAAAACCTCTACAAATCTGCCCTCATTGCCATAAAGAGATACATTGGGCCAGAGAATGTAGATCTGAATATGATGTTGAAGGGAAGCCTATTTCCCGAAACTCCAAGCTGGGGACTCCCCGCGTCCCCATCAACAAAAACCAGGGACAAACTCCATCTTTTCCCTCAAACCCTCAACATCTGGCAATGCTGCCATCGATATACCACTCCTAAATGAATTTCTTCTTTTTCCTCAAGCACTCTCCTCTAGAATACCTAACTGGACTTTTTGGACCAGTACCCCCACAAACCTTTGGCCTTTTACTTGGCCGATCTAGTTTGACTTATAAAGGAATTACTATTCACCCTAAAATAATTGATTCAGATTATAAGGGGAAAATTCAAATTACGATGTCATCTCAGATACTATGACAATTCAAAAACGGGGACGAAATTGTCCAACTACTTCTTTTACCTTACATTTCTATTAACTCCTCGAATGGCATATGGACAGGTGGATTTGGCAGCACAGATCCAAAATAATCCTTATGGAAATCAATAGTATCTGAATATGCACAACCAAATATAAATATCAAAATTAACGGCAGAAGATTTTCTGGTCTTCTCAATACTGGATCCGATATTACTATTATTTCCAAATATTTATGGCCCAAATCTTGGCCTATACAGAAAATTTCTTGCCAAATTACAGGAGTTTCTCAAACCAAAGTACAAGAGGTTTATCAAAGTGTCCAAATATATCCATGTGAGGGACCAGGAGGTCAGTCTGCAACATTACAACCTTTTGTGATAGATACACCCCTTAATTTAGTAAAAAGAGATTTACTTATGCAATGACAAACTCAAATATATATTCCACGTTTTTCCTAGGGGCCACTGCTCACTTAACAAACAATACAATGATTAAAATAACTTGGAAAAATGACAAGCCTATTTGGACAGAGCAGTGGCCCCTTACAAAAGAGAAATTAGAGGCTACTAAAAAATTTTATCAATGCATAGTTGAAATTAAAACATTGAGAAATTGTATTCCCCTTGGAATTCTCCCATTTTTGTAATAAAAAAGAAATCTTCCAACTGGCATCTCTTAACAGACCTTAGAAAAGTTAGTGCATCTATGAAACCTATGGGTGCATTGCAACCAGGAATTCTATCACCTACCACCATTCCTCAAAACTGGCATATTATTATTATAGATTTACAGGATTCCTTTTTTTTTTTTCTTTTACTATTCCTTTACACCCTCTAGACCAAGAGAGATTTTCTTTTTCTCTTCTTTATCCTAATCATATTGGGCCTCATAAATGATATCAATGGACTGTATTGCCTCAAGGAATGATGAATTCTCCCACCATATGTCAATATTATGTAGCCAAAGCCCTTGAACCTGTGAGAAAACAAT
Organism: Capra hircus; assembly: GCF_001704415.2. Lineage (NCBI taxonomy): Eukaryota > Metazoa > Chordata > Mammalia > Artiodactyla > Bovidae > Capra > Capra hircus. The sequence goes on along the minus strand of NC_030812.1, from coordinate 41,607,679 downwards.
TTCCTAACTTTCTTGTTATTCATTATATGGATGATATATTGTTTTCAGCTCCATTTGTATAGAAACTCAACAAATGTTTGACATAGCTCAACAGTACTTAAAGGACTCTGGATTAATTATTGCCCCTGAAAAGCTTCAAACATCTATACCTTATCATTACTTAGAATCTGTTGTTAATAAACAACGTATTACTACCCAACTAACACAGATTCGAATTGATAAATTATCAACCTTGAATGATTTTCAAAAACTTTTAGGCGATATAAACTGGATTAGACCCTCTTTAGGCATTGCAAATTATCAACTGACTAATCTATCTAATACTTTGAAAGGAGATCCCGATTTAAATAGCCCTTGTCCACTTTCACAAGAGGCACGAGAAGAACTCTGTTTAATACAAAATAAATTGCAAAATTTCATTTCATTATCCTTCTAACAAACTCTGAATTTCTTCAAAAATACTGAATTTATTATCTCTCACATTGTCATATCACAACCTATACCTCAAGCTGATGTTCTTTATATAGATGGAACTAAAAACGCCAAAGCCTCATTCTGATCTCTCAAAGAATATAGTCTTTTATAATAAATTTCATTCTGTTCAACAAAACAAATTATATGCTCATATTCAAGTTATTCACCTATATCCTTACCCTATTAATATAGTCTCTGACTTTTTATATTAAGAAATATAGAAACCTTTATTATAAATTCCAATCAACCTATTATTCAACAACTTTTTCTTGAACTACAGTCTTTTCTTAGGGACTGCACTTTCCCCATTTATATTACCCATCAGTTCAGTTCATTCGCTCAGTCGTGTCCAACTCTTTGCAACCCCATGAATCGCAGCACGCCAGGCCTCCCTGTACATCACCAATTCCCGGAGTTCACTCAGAGTCGCGTCCATCGAGTCAGTGATGCCATCCAGCCATCTCATCCTCTGTTGTCCCCTTCTCCTCCTGCCCTCAATCCCTCCCGGCATCAAAGTCTTTTCCAATGAGTCAACTCTTTGCATGAGGTGGCCAAAGTACTGGAGTTCCAGCTTTAGCATCATTCCTTCCAAAGAAGTCCCCGGGTTGATCTCCTTCAGAATGGACTAGTTGGATCTCCTTGCAGTCCAAAGGACTCTCAAGAGTCTTCTCCAACACCACACTTCAAAAGCATCAATTCTTTGGCACTCAGCCTTCTTCACAGTCCAACTCTCACATCCATACATGACTACTGGAAAAACCATAGCCTTGACTAGACAGACCTTAGTTGGCAAAGTAATGTCTCTGCTTTTGAATATGCTATCTAGGTTGGTCATAATTTTTCTTCCAAGGAGTAAGTGTCTTTTAATTTCATGGCTGCAGTCACCATCTGCAGTGATTTTGGAGCCCCCAAATATAAAGCCTGACACTGTTTCCACTGTTTCCCCATCTATTTCCCATGAAGTGATGGGACCAGATGCCATGATCTTCATTTTCTGAATGTTGAGCTTTAAGCCAACTTTTTCACTCTCCTCTTTCACTTTCTTCAAGAGGCTTTTTAGTTCCTCTTCACTTTCTGCCATAAGGGTGGTGTCATCTGCATAGCTGAGGTTATTGATATTTCTCCCAGCAATCTTGAGTCCAGCTTATGCTTCTTCCAGTCCAGCGTTTCTCATGATGTACTCTGCATATAAGTTAAATAAGCAGGGTGACAATATACAGCCTTGACATACTCCTTTTCCTATTTGGAACCAGTCTGTTGTTCCATGTCCAGTTCTAACTGTTGCTTCCTGACCTGCATACAGATTTCTCAAGAGGCAGGTTAGGTGGTCTGGTATTCCCATCTCTTAATTTGAGCACATTTCTGCCTTCCTGGCCCTATGACTCATGGTAATGAACAAGCTGATAAACTTGTTTCTTTTGCTACTCCCGAGGAACAACATGCTCTATAGCACAATAATGCTGGCTTCTTACACCAAATTTGGAAAATTCCATACTGTCATGTAAAGATATCATTAATAATTGCTCTACGTGTAGACCCCTACATTTTCAACACATTGCACAGAGTGTTAATCCTCGGGCATTACAACCCAATGAATGTGGCAAATGGATGTAACTCATTGCCCTGAACTTTGTCCATCTTCTTTTCTACATGTTTGTATTGACACAAATTCTTCTTTTACGTGGACCACACCTCTTCGAGGTGAGGCTACATGACACATTATAACTCACTTATTAGCTTGTTTTGCACTAATGGAAACTCTCAACTCTATAAAAACAGACAATGACCCTGCTTATACTTCTAGGCAATTCAAACAATTTTTACAGTCTTTTTCTATTAAACATATTACAGATATTCCTTACAATCCACAAGCATAGGAAACAAAGTTGAACGAGCATGTCACACACTGAATCTACAAATTAAAAAATTTAAAAAGGGGGAATACACAGGAACATTTCTATCTTCCTTATCCAGAGCAGATTTTACTAGATTGCAACAGTAAATATCCTTTAATTCTATAACTATTGTTCAGTTCAGTTCAGTCACTCAGTCGTGTCTGACTCTTTGCAACCCCAGGAATCACAGCACGTCAGGTCTCCCTGTCCATCACCAACTCCCAGAGTTTGCTCAGACTCACGTCCATCGAGTCTGTGATGCCATCCAGCCATCTCATCCTCTGTCGTCCCCTTCTCCTCCTGCCCCCAATCCCTCCCAGCATCAATGTCTTTTCCAATGAGTCAACTCTTCACGTGAGGTGGCCAAAGTACTGGAGTTTCAGCTTCAGCATCATTCCCTCCAAAGAAACCCCAGGGCTGATCTCCTTCAGAATGGACTGATTGGATCTCCTTGTAGTCCAAGGGACTCTCAAGAGTCTTCTCCAACACCACAGTTCAAAAGCATCAATTCATCATCTCTCAGCTTTCTTCACAGTCCATCTCTCACATCCATACATGACTACTGGAAAAACCATAGCCTTGACTAGATGGACCTTTGTTGGCAAAGTAATGTCTCTGCTTTTGAATATGCTATCTAGGTTGGTCATAATTTTTCTTCCAAGGAGTAAGCATCTTTTAATTTCATGGCTGCAGTCACCATCTGCAGTGATTTTGGAGCCCCGCAAAATAAAATACAGGAAATAAAAACAGCCATCCAATAGGTTGGAGAACAATTAACAGATTTACAAAAACAAGTTATACTAAAATGTGACTGGAATTCTACTCAGTTTTGTATTACTCCTGTTTGGTTCAACTATAGTGCCTACAATTGGGAACAAATCAAATTTCATTTGCAAGACATATGTGATAAGACTTCCTTAAATGTACAATTATTACAAAAGAAAATCTTTGAAACCTTCTCTAAGAGTCTGCCTTCTTTCAACAATTTGGAAACTTTAGCTGAACAGCTAGCTGATCAATTATCTGGGCTAGACCCTCGAGGATGGTTTCAAAGCATTACACATAGTACTGGATTTGGAGCTATAACACTGATAATTGTCCTGGTGGTTATATTTGTAGTATACTGCTGCCTTTCAACTAAAATTGTTCAAACTAAACAAACTCAATTGGTCAGGACCTTTTTCACAAAAGTACCCCCCAATTACGAAAAAATAAAAAAGGGGGAATTGTCAGGGGGCGTTCACCTTTAAGGGATCCAATATGTTGCATTTTCTTCCTTTGTGTACCATTTCTCAAGAACTCTCTGTTCCTTATCAGTTCCTGGAATACAGGAATGAGCAGAGCTGCCTGCAGTTCTCAGAACTGAGATCATGGGAAAGAACACCTGCTTGGATTCCCTTCAGTGACTCTCTTCAGTGACCTTTTACTTAAAGGATTATCCATTTTGTTGCAACTGATGGAATTTCATTCTTAATGGCTGAGTAATCATTTTATTGAAGATATATACGCATCCATTTCTGCAAATAAAGTACTCTTGTTTCACTTGAGACTTGGGTCTCCCATGTCCTTCTTTTCTTCAACTTCTTTTCATCGATTCCAGTCCCCAGGTCCCATTTTGTAAAGACCATAACAATGACCCAGATAATAATGATGGTGTGGTCACTCATTTAGAGCCAAATATCTTGGAATGTGAAGTCAGGTGGATCTTAGGAAGCATTACTACACACAAGGGGACATTTTATGCAAAGATGGGCTCAATATGGACACAAATGGTAGGGACCTAACAGAAGCAGAAGATATTAAGAAGAAGTGGCAAGAATACATAGAAGAACTGTACAAAAAAGATCTTCATGACCAAGATAATCACAATGGTGGGATTTTGTACAGAAGAACTGTACAAAAAAGATCTTCATGACCCAGATAATCACCTAGAGCCAGACATCCTGGAATATGAATTCAAGTGGGCCTTAGGAAGCATCACTATGAACAAAGCTGATGGAAGTGATGGAATTCCAGTTGAGCTATTTCAAATCCTGAAAGATAATGCTGTGAAAGTGCTGCACTCAATATGCCAGCAAATTTGGAAAACTCAGCAGTGGCCACAGGACTGGAAAAGGTCAGTTCTCATTCCAATCCCAAAGAAAGGCAGTGCCAAAGAATGCTCAAACTACCACACAATTGCACTCATCTTACACACTAGCAAAGTAATATTCAAAATTCTCCAAGCCAGGCTTCAGCAATACGTGAACCATGAACTTCCAGATGTTCAAGCTGATTTTAGAAAAGGCAGAGGAACCAGAGATCAAATTGCCAACATCTGCTGGATCATCAAAAAAGCAAGAGAGTTCCAGAAAAACATCTATTTCTGCTTTATTGACTATGCCAAAGCCTTTGACTGTGTGGATCACAATAAACTGTGGAAAATTCTGAAAGAGATGGGAATACCAGACCACCTGACCTGCCTCTTGAGAAACTTGTATGCAGGTCAGGAAGCAACAGTTAGAACTGGACATGGAACAAGAAACTGGTTCCAAGTAGGAAAAGGAGTACATCAAGGCTGTATATTGTCACCCTGCTTATTTAACTTATATACAGAGCAGATCTTGAGAAACGCTGGACTGGAGGAAGCACAAGCTGGAATCAATATTGCCAGGAGAAATATCAATAACCTCAGATATGCAGATGACACCACCCTTATGGCAGAAAGTGAAGAACTAAAGAGCCTCTTGATGAAAGTGAAAGAGGAGAGTGAAAAAGTTGGCTTTAAGCTCAACATTCAGAAAACTGAGATCATGGCATTTAGTCACATCATTTCATGGCAAATAGATGGGGAAACAGTGGGAACAGTGGCTGACTTTATTTTTCTGGGCTCCAAAATCACTGCAGATGGTGATTGCAGCCATGAAATTAAAATTAATTAAAATTAAAAAATTTTTAAATTAAAATTTAAATACTCCTTGGAAGGAAAGTTATTACCAGCCTAGACAGCATATTATAAAGCAGAGACATTACTTTGCCAACAAAGGTCCGTCTAGTCAAGGCTATGGTTTTTCCGGTGGTCATGTATGGACGTGAGAGTTGGACTGTGAAGAAGGCTGAGCGCTGAAGAATTCATGCTTTTGAACTGTGGTGTTGGAGAAGACTCTTGAGAGTCCCTTTCACTGCAAGGAGAGCCAACCAGTCCATCTTAAAGGAGATCAGTCCTGGGTGCATTGGAAAGACTGATGTTGAAGCTGATACTCCAATCGTTTGGCCACCTGATGAGAAGAATGGACTCATTGGAAAAGACCCTGATGTTGGAAAAGATTGACGGCAGGAGGAGAAGGGGACGACAGAGGATGAGATGGTTGGATTGCATCACCGACTCAATGGACATGGGTTTGGGTGGATTCTGAGTTGGTGATGGACAGGGAGGCCTGGTGTGCTGCGATTCATGGAGTCACAAAGAGTTGGACACTTCTGAGCAACTGAACTGAACTGAACTACAAACAAAGTTAGTGGAGGTGATAGAATTCCAGCTGAGCTATTTCATATACTAAAAGATGATGCCATTAAAGTGCTGTACCCATTACGTCAAGAATTTTGGCAATTTAGCAGTGGCCACAGGACTAGAAAAAGTGTTTTCATTTCCAACAAAGAAGGGCAGTGCCAAAGAATATTGAGACTACTGTACAATGGTGCTCATTTCACGTTAGTAAGGTAATGATCGATATCCTTCAAGCTAGACTTAAACAGCACATGAACCGAGAACTTCTAGATGTACAAGCTAGATTTGGAAATGTCAGAGGAACCAGAGGTCAATTGACAACATCCATTGGATCATAGAAAAAGCAAGGAAATTCCACAAAAACATCCACTTCAGCTTCATTAACTAGGTTAAAGCCTTTGTGTGGATTACAACAAACTGGAAAATTCTTGAAGAGATGGGAATACCAGACCACCTTTTTTGTCTCCTGAGATTCCTTTATGCAGGTCAAGAAGCAACAGTTAGAACTGATCATGGAACACCGGACTGATTCAAAATTGGAAAAGGAGTACGTCAAGGCTATATATTGTCACTCTGCTTATTTCACTTATATGCAGAGTACATCACACGAAATGCTGGGCTTGCTGAATCCCAAGCTGGAATCAAGATTTCCAGGAGAAAGAAATGTCAAGAACCTTAGATATGCAGATGATACCACTTTAATGGCAGAAAGTGAAGTAGAACTAAAAAGCCTCCTGATGAGGGTAAAAGATGAGACTGGAAAAGCTGGCTTAAAAATTCAGCATTCAAAAAATGAATAGCATGCTGTACGGTCCCGTTGTGTGTGTGCATGCATGCGTGCTAAGTTGCTTCAGTCGAGTCCACCTCTGTACGACCCTATGGACCACAGCCTGCCATGTTCCAGTACCCATGGAACTCTCCAGGCAAAAATACTGGAGTGGGTTGCTGTGCGCTACTCCAGGGGATTTTCCAGACCCAGGATTCAAACCTGGCATCTGGTTCCATCAATTCATGGCAAATAGATGGGGAAAAAGTGGAAACAGTGTCAGATCTTATCTTCTTGATCTCCAACATCACTGCAGACTGAGACTATAGCCATGAAATTAAAGGACATTTGCTTCTTGGAAAGAAAACTATGACAATGTAGATAGTATATTAAAGAGCAGAGACATCACTTTACTGACATAGGTTACACATAGTCAAAGTTATGTTTTTTCCAGTAGCTATGTATGTATGTGAGAGTTGGAACATAAGAAGATTACATGCCAAAGAATTGATACTTTTAAATTGTGATGCTGGAGAAGACTCCAGAGAGTCCCATGGACAGCAAGGAGATCCAACCAGTCAATCCTAAAGGAAATCGACCCTGAGTATTCATTGGAAGGACTGATGCTGATGCTCAAATAGTTTTCACTGAAAAATACCCTGATACTGGGAAAGATTGAGAACTGGAGTGAAAGGGGACAACAGAGGATGAGATGGTTGGATGGCATCATTGACTCAATGTACATGAGTCTGAGCAATGTCCAGAAGATAGTGAAAAACAGGAAAGCCTGGCATGCTGCAGTCTTCAGTTCAGTTCAGTCGCTCAGTCATGTCCGACTCTTTGAGACCGCAGGAATTGCAGCACGCCAGGCCTCCCTGTCCATCACCATCTCCTGGAGTTCACTCAGACTCACATCCATCGAGTCAGTCATGCCATCCAGCCATCTCACCCTCTGTCGTCCCCTTTTCCTCCTGCCTCCAATCCCTCCCAGCATCAGACTCTTTTCCAATGAGTCAACTCTTCGCATGAGATGGCCAAAGTACTGGAGTTTCAGCTTTAGCATCATTCCTTCCAAAGAACACCCAGGCCTGATTTCCTTTAGGATGGACTGGTTGGATCTTCTTGCAGTCCAAGGGACTCTCAAGAGTCTTCTCCAACACCACAGTTCAAAAGTTGGGTAGCAAAGAGTTGAACATGACTTAGTGACTGAAAAACAGTATAATAAATATATATTTAAGATAGACCTCCCAGAACAGACTTTTAAGAATAATTTTTACAGGTGTATATATTTTAATATAAAATTTTCAGAAGCCAGCCTTCTTAATAGAAAGAACAAATATCCCAGGAGAATATTTTAGGTAAAATAAGGGAGATTAACACTAAAAAAAAAGAGACCAGCCTCATATTCAACACATATCACAGGCTATGATGTGATAGGCTACCATTTCTCAGTTTTAGGAAAGGTGTTCTGCTCCTAATCATTATTTTGTGGTCTGCTATATCCTCATAGGTTTACCTTCTCACTCAGCACTAAACAGGATTTCCCTGATGGCTCAAACGATAAACAATTGCCTGCACTGCCAGAGGCCTGGGTTCAATCTCTGGGTCAGGAATATCTTCTGGAGAAGGAAATCCACTCCAGTACTCTTGCCTGGAAAATTCCATGGATAGAGGAACCTGGTAGACTACAGTCCATGGAGTCGCAAAGAGTCAGACTCGACTGAGCAGCTTCACTTGCACTTTCAGCACTAAACATCCTCTTATTCATAATACTGAAGCATCTCTGAAGAGTAATGTTTCCAGCATCCAAGTTCTGGAAAATTACAACTCAGTTTTCCTTTCACTATAACAGCTTTGTTGAACTTAGTGTTTTGACTGTCACTTTCTGAAGTTCCTAAGCAATCTATAATTTGGAAAAACCACAGGAAACAGTGTTCTTAACAAGTTTTGTCTCATAGACCCTCTGATTTGTCTGATGAAAGTTATCGATCCTGCCTGCTGAAAAATGCAAAAGAAATATTAGGGTGAGGAGGTTCACAAAGGGTCTAATCTTTGGTTACAAATTATCAAAGTTTACAAATCTTTGGTCAAAGTTATTGTATAAGTTGACTGAGCCTTGAGTCAGAACTGACTCAGAACCTGATAAATTTTCATCTCCAGAATACTATATTGCCAGACCCAAGAAAAGAAAAAAAAAATTCCAATGTCTTTACATTTTTCTGGCTTATATTTTTTTCTGGGCAGAGTTGAAAATAAGATGGATCCAAATATCATTATATTTGGGTAACCATTGCTGTTACACTAACAAAATATAAAAATTATAGGAAATTTTCAAAGGATCCATTTTAAAATGAAATTTTTAGTGAAACCTAAATTCAGTTGGAATGAACTAGGTATCTTTCCAGTTTTACTAAAGACGAAACTGAAACGAAGGGAGGAAAAGTAACCTGCTTTCAGTACACATGTAAAGTGTGGGAACAGAGACAGGAAAGGAAAAAAAGAAATGGATTTTCAGTTCACATTCTTCTCTTAAATCGTAAAGTTAGTCATTTTTTGTTCTGAACTATGGCAGGTTTTTTCATTTGTCAAAGTTGTGAAATTTGGACAATTATAATTTGATACTGTTTGTAAAATCAAGAGCCTGTTGCTCATAAAAAATAAAAATCCCATATTTCCAGATAAATGGACTATAACACAGCATAGAAAAAAATATCACAAAATGAAGTTTTTCTGACTGCAACAGTTAATGAAAAGTGAGATGATGAGTTATATTATGGGTGGGAATATTTAATAAGGATGTGTAAACAGATTCCAATTTTATGCAAAGAAATTGCTTAGCAACAAGGATGACTCTACCTGTCTGACCTGACTGTGAAATTGATGGAAAATCTAAATGCCAAAGCTCTCTAATGCCCTCACATTCAAACCCTTCTTGAGAACGGAACTTAAAAAAAAAAAAAGAATTGCAATCAATCTAGTATTTAAAATGCAAGAGGGAAAAAAAGTGGATTCTCAAGTTATATTTTAAATTCCCTTTCACCTACCTATCCTCTGATGGAATCTCAAAATACAAAGATAAGCATGTCACTTCTGCAGAATATATACTTAGTATAAGCTTAAGTGCAACATTTGATTTTATAAAATGACACTGTGTAAATGACATGTGTCTCTGTATGGAAAATGCTAAATCCTTATAAGAGTTGATTAAATTAAAAACCACATTTAGAAACCTCTCTGGAATTTTGAAATAACAAATAGAAATGTTTCCATAACTAGATGCCTGCAGTTTTATGGCATTATTGGCTTGTCCTTCAGGTAAAAGATTCCGTAAGCGAGGAAGACTATAATAAGTTCAGTTCAGTACAATTCAGTCGCTCAGTTGTGTCTGACTCTTTCTGACTCCATGAATTGCAGCACGCTGGGCCTCCCTGTCCATCACCAGCTCCCAGAGTTCACTCAAACTCATGTCCTTCGAATTAGTGATGCCTTCCAGACATCTCATCCTCTGTGGTCCCTTTTCTCTCCTGCCCCCAATCCCTCCCAGCATCACTGTCTTTTCCAATGAGTCACCTCTTTGCATGAGGTGGCCAAAGTACTGGAGTTTCAGCTTTAGCATCAGTCCTTCCAATGTACACCCAGGACTGATCTTTAGGATGGACTGGTTGGATCTGCTTTGCAGTCCAAGAGACTCTCGAGTCTTCTCCAACACCACGGTTCAAAAGCATCAATTCTTCGATGCTCAGCTTTCTTCACAGTCCAACTCTCACATCCATACATGACCACTGGAAAAACCATAGCCTTGACTAGATGGACCTTCGTTGGCAAAGTAATATCTCTGCTTTTGAAAATCCTATCTAGGTTGGTCATAACTTTCCTTCCAAGGAGTAAGTGTCTTTTAATTTCATGGCTGCAATCACCATCTGCAGTGATTTTGGAGCCACGCCCCCATCCCCGCAAATAAAGTCTGACACTATTTCCACGGTTTCCCTATCCATTTCCCATGAAGTGATGGGACCAGATGCCATGATCTTCATTTTTTGAATGCTGAGCTTTAAGCCAACCTTTTCACTCTCCTCTTTCACTTTCATCAAGAGGCTTTTGAGTTCCTCTTCACTTTCTGCCATAAGGGTGGTGTCATCTGCATAGATGAGGTTATTGATATTTCTCCTGGCAATCTTGATTCCAGATTGTGCTTCTTCCAGTCCAGCCTTTCTCATGATGTACTCTGCATTTAAGTTAAATAAGCAGTGTGACAATATATAGCCTTGACATACTCTTTTTCCTATTTGGAACCAGTCTGTTGTTCCATGTCCAGTTCTAACTGTTGCTTCCTGACCTGCATACAGATTTCTCAAGAGGCAGGTCAGGTGGTCTGGTATTCCCATCTCTTTCAGAATCTTCCACAGTTTATTGTGATCAACACAGTCAAAAGCTTTGGCATAGTCAATAAAGCAGAAATAGATGTTTTTCTGGAACTCTCTTGCTTTTTCAATGTTCCAGCAGATGTTGGCAATTTGATCTCTGGTTCCTTTGCCTTTCTTAAAACCAGCTTGAACATCTGGAAGTTCACAGTTCACATATTGCTGAAGCCTAGCTTGGAGAATTTTGAGCATTACTTTATACTAGTGTGTGAGATGAGTGCAATTGTGTGGTAGTTTGAGCATTCTTTGGCATTGCCTTTCTTTGGGATCAGAATGAAAACTGACCTTTTCCAGTCCTGTGGCCACTGCTGAGTTTTCCAAATTTGCTGACATATTGAGTGCAGTACTTTCAGAGCATCATCTTTCAGGATTTGAAATAGCTCAACTGGAATTCCATCACCTCCACTAGCTTTGTTAATAATGATGTTTTCTAAGGCCCACTTGACTTCACATTCCAGGATATCTGGCTCTAGGTGAGTGATCACACCATTGTGATTATCTGGATCATGGAATAATAAGTTAGATGGTTGTATTTTATAGACTGAGTGCAAGGTGTGACGTGATTTCATGTAATCCTTCTATAACTTTGAGAGATACTATGGCTTCCATTCAACAGGTGGAACAATCATGGTTCAGAGAATGTTAGAGACTTATTGAAGTATTGCAAAAAATGGAGAAAACAGGGACATATGCATATAAATTGTTTAGTATAGTGCCTGCTACAAGTGGTGGTGGTTTAGCCATTAAGTTGTGTCTGACTCTTGGGACCCCATGGACAGTAGCCTGCCAGTCTCCTCTGTCCTTGGGATTCTCCAGGCAAGAAGACTGGAGTGAGTTGCCATTTCCTTCTCCACGGGAGCTTCCCAACCCAGGAATCGAATCTGAATCTCCTGCATTGCAGGCAGATTGTTTACCCACTCAGCTACGAGGGAAGCCCCAAACAACTAGCTATCATATTTCTTTACACTTGTGAAAGGAGAGTCCATGGAATGCTCCAGGCCAGAATACTGGAGAGGGTAGCCATTCCCTTCTCCAGGGGATCTTTCCAACCCAGGGTCTCAAACCCAGGATTCTTCACCAGCTGAGCCACAAGGGAAGCTCTTGCTACAAGTAGATGGATGACAAATATCAGATGGCAGATGGAATAGAAAGAACACCGAGAGAAACAAAAAGAAAAGAAGAAACAAAGCCTGTGTTAAATCTTTATTTTCTGATGGTACAGTTACTTCCAATAAGAAATGAGAAGATTCTCATTTCCAGTTTCTGACAGAAAACTTATTATTACTGCAAGTTAACACACTTTTCAAATATTAGAACATTGGGAAGTAAATAAGAGGTAGAAATGCAATAAGGAATATCCAAATTCTTGAGGTACACGTGTTTATTCAGTTCAATAAAAAATAATTTAGTAAGTATTGATAAAATATATGATATTTATTCTTGCCTTTAGTGTGTCTACTATTAAGTATATATATATATATATATATATATATATATGTATATGTGTATATACAAATATGAAATTCTTTGGTCAGAAGATAATCGTGTACCAAAATGTTTGGAACAGATAAAAAGTTCCATAAGTAAGACTGGGCTAAAAGAGAAGATAAGAAAAGCCTGGAATAAGCTGAAAAATGTCACAGAAGCACTGCAAAATATAGATTTTCCTAGGTAGATAGGTAACTAACAGAAATGTACAAAGAGAAACATGCAGAAATGAGTAAGATTCATGCCTAAAGACAGAAGTAGAAAATTTAGGCTGGAAATAATATAAAGGTAAATTTGTATTGGAGGTGTGGCATTTGGGCATACATTTTTTTTTTTAATTTATAGAAGTTTTATTGTTTTAGATTTAACATTTATTTATTTATTTATTTATTTATTTTTAAAATTTTAAAATCTTTAATTCTTACATGCATTCCCAAACATGAACCCCCCTCCCACCTCCCTCCCCATAACATCTCTCTGGGTCATCCCCATGCACCAGCCCCAAGCATGCTGTATCCTGCGTCAGACAGACTGGCGATTCGATTCTTACATGATAGTATACATGTTAGAATGCCATTCTCCCAAATCATCCCACCCTCTCCCTCTCCCTCTCCCTCTGAGTCCAAAAGTCCGTTATACACATCTGTGTCTTTTTTGCTGTCTTGCATACGGGGTCATCATTGCCATCTTTCTAAATTCCATATATATGTGTTAGTATACTGTATTGGTGTTTTTCTTTCTGGCTTACTTCACTCTGTATAATCGGCTCCAGTTTCATCCATCTCATCAGAACTGATTCAAATGTATTCTTTTTAACAGCTGAGTAATACTCCATTGTGTAAATGTACCACAGCTTTCTTATCCATTCATCTGCTGATGGACATCTAGGTTGTTTCCATGTCCTGGCTATTATAAACAGAGCTGCGATGAACATTGGGGTACATGTGTCTCTTTCAATTCTGGTTTCCTCGGTGTGTATGCCCAGCAGTGGGATTGCTGTGTCATAAGGTAGTTCTATTTGCAATTTTTTAAGGAATCTCCACATTGTTCTCCATAGTGGCTGTACTAGCTTGCATTCCCACCAACAGTGTAGGAGGGTTCCCTTTTCTCCACACCCTCTCCAGCATTTATTGCTTGCAGATTTTTGGATCGCAGCCATTCTGACTGGTGTGAAGTGGTACCTCATTGTGGTTTTGATTTGCATTTATCTAATAATGAGTGATGTTGAGCATCTTTTCATGTGTTTGTTAGCCATCTGTATGTCTTCTTTGGAGAAATGTCTATTTAGTTCTTTGGCCCATTTTTTGATTGGGTCGTTTATTTTTCTGGAATTGAGCTGCAGAAGTTGCTTGTATATTTTTGAGATTAGTTGTTTGTCAGTTGCTTCATTTGCTATTATTTTCTCCCATTCAGAAGGCTGTCTTTTCACCTTGCTTATATTTTCCTTTGTTGTGCAGAAGCTTTTAATTTTAATTAGGTCCCTTTGTTTATTTTTGCTTTTATTTCCAGAATTCTGGGAGGTGGATCATAGAGGATCCTGCTGTGATTTATGTCGGAGAGTGTTTTGCCTATGTTCTCACGTTTAGAATTTATATTTAGGAGAAGGGCCATTACAAATTCTATTGCTGGAACACATGGAACAAGCTACCTGGTTCACTGCATGCCACATGTTTTCGTTTCAAAGGAAAACTCTGCCAAGGGAGTCACACTTGATAATGACAGATTAGCTTTTGATGTCAGCTGAGTTGTATCAATGTTGCATTATTTTTTTCTGAGCTTAATTTTCTTTTCAACTTTTCTTAATTTTCTGAGTTTAATTTTCATATTTTTTAAAGAAGTGTTGCTGTGAGGAAGCCAATTCTAACTCCATGTTAGAAACTGTTTCTTTGACTTGCTTTTATTATTGTAATCATTCTCAATGGCTTGCTGGAGGACTCTGCATCTCTGCTTGACTGCAAAAGGCACAAAACTGTCTTTGTTCAGCTCAGAGAGAGATAGTTTGTCCCTGCCCACCTGTGAATAAAAGAGATGAACACACTCCTTCTAAAGGCTGGACATTCCCTTGGAAATATTTTACGATACTGACGACCCTTTCACTTTACTTCCCCACTGCATATCCCTCTCTATTCAGCCTTTTGACTTTAGTTCGGCATTGCTTCTTTCTCTCTGATCTATAAAAGCACCTGGCATCTAGGCCCCAATAAGACAATTATTTTGAGGCACTAGCCTGCCATCTTCTTGGCCTGCCAGATCCCTGATTAAACTCTCTTCCTTGCCTAGACACCTCATCTCTTGGATTCCTTGGCTTATCATGCAGCAAACAGAGAGAGCTTGGACTTGGTAACAGTTTGGTAACAGGAGCCTTACTACCCGTGTCTAGTCAGTCCCAATCAGGGAAGACCATAGCAGTTGCCAGGACCATTTGTTGTCCTGAGGTTCATTCCTTCACGATTCCCTGAAGTGGCACCTGCTGTCCCCAGTGGTTGGCCATTGAGACAAGGAACCAACAAACTTCTACAGCTGATGGACTCAATTTTGTTTGTCAGGTAAGTCTACCCAGTTCAATAGCTGGTTCAGCCAGTTCACTTGTTTTATGTGTCCCTTTGTGTTAAGAGCTGATAGGTTTAATTTTGGAGGGTAAGTCGTTCTGGTGTGCACACCAGGAACATTTTTTCCCCTCAGCCTGGGCTTTTCCTCTGCAGGATTAGTCAATTTGGTTGGGTATCCATTTGCAGAGGGGAGGTGTTGTTGAACACTACCTTGTACTGGTTCATGGGGAACTAGTCCTCACGGGGCAAGCCCACTCTAGGAATTAGCTCATTTGTAGGGTATTTATTTACCTGATTTGGGAACTGGTCCAGTAGGAACAGGTTAATTGAGAGCTAGTCCTTGTGGGGGTGGGTAGCCTAGTTGGAATTAATTCGTTTTATAGGGTAACCCTATCTGGGAATCGCTTAGTCTGGATGCATCAATGCTAGAATCTGTTTGTATCATTTTTGTTGATATTTGTCTGTGTCTTTTGTGTTTGGTCTTAGACAGTTTATAAAAGTGGGAAATATTTTATACATTCTGAAGGAAAGATCTTCGGGGTGCACATTAGACACGTTAGATCACAGGAACAATGGCCCCTGAATGGCCAACAATTAAACAATCTGGCACTCAAGGAGCACATTACAAAGCGCTGATAATAAACATGACGGGGGGTGGGGGGGGGCCTCCCTTGCACTTGCAGCATTCAATTCTAATTTCCCCTACAGGAGCCCCAGGTAATTTTGACAGTGGGGAACGAGTTGGCTGTCTGTCTAATAGATACTATTCTCCTTTGTAAATTAAATTCTCAAATAACCTTTTGCCCTGAACAGTTTGATGTCAAGATCCCATGGTGGCCTTTTTGACCTTGTACAATCTGATCTTTGGCTCCCATCTGGTGGGCTATGGCTGTATGGGGTATTCGCCCTGTGAAGGGAAACTCCCTTTGTAAGGCTCTTTGGAGGAAGGTCAACAGTCTAACAGGACTAGGAAGCCATGTTAATATGACTTTCCAGCTGGTTAGGTTTTCGTTTATTCTGATCACTTTGGCAATGTGCAGACATGTGGTACTGCTTCTTCTAAAGCATTCTCTATGGTTTTTCTCCTCGTTTCTTTCTCTTCACACCCTCTGCAAACAGGCCAGTGGATATGGAAGCAACTGAGGAACTCTGGCCAGGATTACCCTCTGGCATGGTCCAAAGGTCCCAGTGCTCACTGGGCCCCAGTGAGCTGCCACCCAGATGGGTGAAGGTCTCTCCTTTTGATTCCTTCCTGAGGACCAGGCCAGTGGATCACAGGATGGATTCCTCAGTCTTCCCATCTTTCTTGTTATTTTTGCCTCTTTCCTGTGGAAGCCTGAATGTCGCCCCTAGGCCTTCTGGAGAGGCCTCCTCCATTAGGCTAGAGGAGGAGATATGAAGCTTTCCAACATGATGGATAGATGTTTCAGTCCTTCTTGGGAAAGCCACTCAATTCTTTTGGGAAAGGAGGAAAAAATAAAACTGCCCTTGGTTTACAATTGTAGTCTTTTCAGGACCAGAAGGCTAGTTTCAAAAATCCTTTCACTACTCCCCAAACCTTCTCTGTTCATCTTATGAAGCTCATATATGCTAAACAAAGGGGGAAAATAGTCATCCTAGGAAAAACTTACCTGTATCTTTGAGATGGAACTACCCTCTCTGGTCTTCCTTGGAATCTTATCTCTGCTGTCTTTCTGAGATACAAATTTTAGAGGGGGGTAAAGAAATTTAGAAGTTGGCTTGTCCAAGATAATGAGAAATTTTTTTTTTTATTTTTGCATATAGAGTATTTAGCCAAGTGAGCCTGACACGTTTCATCTGTGAGAACCCCAATTTTAATCCAACCTCTTTTGTAAACAGATGGGTTTTACTTTGCTGCACCTGAGTCAGAACTGAAATCTTGAAGTAAGACCTGAGGCCTCACTGTTTGTGTGTGTATATATATATTTCTGTATCTACATATAGATATATTTGAATAAAATTTTCCCAGTTGACTTGTAAAAACAGCTCTATTTCTTTGGCTTAAATAACAATAAGCACTTACAAAACAAACAATTCTCAATATAAGAAAAATTAAATGAGTTTCAGGTTCATGGGAACTGGGAAATATTTAATATTAAATTACTACCTGGTATTAATGTTTAAGTTTTCTGATCTAATTATAGTAATATAGACATATCTTCAGTCATCAACATATTTAATATAATATTAAGTATAGTACTTCCATTGTGCCTAAATTTAACATAAATAAGGTATTACATCTGTTACAAGTATGCCAGCAAGATATGTACTTCATTGTGGAAAAAACTTTAGGGAAACTAAGACGTCTTTTCAGTAGAAAAAGATGTGAAGAAAAAGAAACACTGGAAAGAGTTATGCAAAATCAGGATTTCCTAAGACTTAGATTGGTTTTTTCTCTCTGTTCAGAGAAAAAATTTCTTTTTTAAAGTGATTTATATTTGCTTTTGAGATCTCCTGTTACTTTGATTAAAGAGTAAGTATTGTCTAAGTGTCTTTATCAATTTATCAAATGTTTAACCATGAATTTAAGTTTTTTGTTATTTGTAGGTTATTTTGTACTGCCATGATATCAAGAAAGGGCTTCACTATCAAGGAGATTTACAGGAAAGCTAAGAAAGCAGTTACAGCAGTTCCACATGAAAATCAACCTTAAGCCTCGTGTGCCCTTTGTAACACATCAGCAAGCTAAATGATGCACCCACAAGTAGGTGGTGCCCCAATTCAATGTAAAGAAACTTCTCCAGATATTCTACAACTTGATAGTTAAAATTGTGCTGAAGTAAGTTGTGCTGAAAGATTTGTGAAAAATGGACCGCAAAAAGGATTTTGTACGTGATCAGTCAGGATTGACTAAGACTAAAGTAAGCCTCAACTGGATTACCCTTGTTAGAGTGATCATTGTTTAAATTTGTTCTTTGTTTTCAAACTGTGCTTTGTGTCTCCCTGCTGCACTCTGTCATTGTCTGCATTACTTGTATCCTGTTTAATTTATAAATAAGATTTTGGTCTTTTGAATTAACTAATGTGTAATTAGGACTCCACCAAAACTTCTATGTCTAAATGTTTTGAGAAAATCACATTCGTAACATAAAATTTGCAGTAGTATGATTCTGTCGGAGGAGTATGTAATTTCCTCAGTTCTGTCCCATCACAACAAAAATTTGAAGCAATGGACCAGCATTACAGCCCTTGGACAGACTGTGTCACAGCTCTCGGACAGATCAGTGTTACAGCTCCGTGTTACAGCTCAGATTTATTTAGAAAATAAAAGAAAATACATCCTTGAGGTGTGAGGGCACGCTGACCAAAAGACCCAAAGAAAAGAGAGAGAGAGAGACCCCCGGCCTTTGGTTCCTCTTTTTATATGTCTTTTTTCCTCTCCCTGGGGTTGCCCTATGTAAATTGCGCTAGCTAGGAGTGATGTTTGTTCTGCCTGAGGTCCTCACTCCCATCCTAGGATCTTCCTTTGTTCTATTTGCATAGGCTTTTCCATTCCTTGTCTTTTAGCCTCCACCATTCTGGACTCCTTTTTCCTGTTCTAACTACCTAACAATTCTAAGTATGAAAGAAGCAACAAGGGAAACTGTCTCCAGGGTTGTAGTTAGAATCCAGAGAATTTTAATTATTGATGGGACCTTGTCCAAAACTTAACACTTGGAGTGCCATATCACGAATGTTTGACTGAACTGGGATGAGCCTCCCAGCACTGCTGACAAAAGCTGATCATGAAATGTCTCCCAGATAATGCTATTCATGACCTAAAGGGGAAGACTTCAGTAATGGAGTTAGCGATTGCAGCCCTTCAGCATGAGCCAGCGAACCCTGAGGAAGGGGAATATCTGCCACCTGGCAGTCATTGGACTGCAGCCACTCCAGCCACTCCCTATGGTGAACCCTGAGGGGACTCAGAATGCAGGATTACAGGCCCCAGATGGCTGAGATACATACCAAGGGAATAATTTTAGTGAACCCTGACTCTTGCATCTTCCCATTTGTAGAAAAGCACTGAATTTCTTAACTTCAGATCTTGTCTCATGAATTTGAAGTTCAGTATTTCTAAATCTACAGGTGTAAAATAGACTCTTTCCAAAAGAGGATCGAAAAGAAGACAAATCTCAATGCTTGAAACACTGACAAAGATAGTGGACACTCCCAGAAAGATCCATCTGACTAAGCAGAAACGTCATCACTCCTTTTTCCCACAAGATTGTGGAATGGACTTTGGGAAATTGTTGTAGGGTGGAAGCCAATTCTGACTCCAGGTTTGAAACTGTTTCTTTGACTTGTTTTTACCATTATGTTGCTGCTAAGTCGCTTCAGTCATGTCCGACTCTGTGCAACCCCATGGACAGCAGCCCACCAGGCTCCTCTGTCCACAGGATTCTCTAGGCAAGAGTACTGGAGTGAGTTACCATTTCCTTCTCCATTTTGCTATTATAATCATACTCAATAGCTTGCCTGGAGAACTCTGCCCTCTGCTTGACTGTGAACTAAAGTGCCTTTGCTCAGCTCAGAGATAGTTTGTCCCTGCCCTCCCGTGAATAGAAGAGATGAACACACCCCTTCAGAAAGCTGGACATTCCCTTGGAGATGTTTTATAAGATTGAAGATGCTTTCACTTTACTTCCCCACTGCATCTCCCTCTCTAGTCTGTCTTTTGACTTTAGTTCTTTGCTTCTTTCTCTCTGATCTATGAAAGAACCTGGCATACATACCCCAATAACATGCTTTTTTTGAAGTGCTAGTCTGAATCCCAGGGACGGGGGAGCCTGGTGGGCTGCCATTTATGAGGTGACACAGAGTCAGACACGACGAAGCCACTTAGCAGCAGCAGCAGCAGTCTGCCATCTTCTTGGTCTGCTGGCTCCCTGATTAAAGTTTCTTCCTTGCCTCAACACCTTGTCTCTTGGATTAATTGGCCTGTCATGCAGTGAGCAGAGAAACCTTGGACATGGTCACAGTTTTTTTGACATTTTATTTCTAAATAACTATTTTAGTTTTGTTTTGAAGAAAGATTTTAGACATTTGATAATTGTTACTAATTATGTATAACTGAACATGACATAGTTTAAATGATCTCACTTCTTACTCCAGCTCTGAACATTGTCTTTTGATATGCTTGAGTCAGCACTCATAGCACTCTTACAGGCCAAGATATTAATTAAAGACAAAATTTAATAGACACTAGTTTGGCTAATAAAAACTAATCCCATTATAAGTTCTAACATTAATAGAACTTCACTAAAACAAAATGTTAAAATATTCTCAGAAGTAGAAAATAAAGTTGAAAGTTTGTCATCAGTACCTAGTTTATTTTAATGACTTATCTTTCCTTACTTTATCGTACATTGAATTAAATTTTTTATATTGAATAATTTTTCATGTATGGATTCCCTACGCACTAGGTCCTGTTATTTCTTTTAAAAAAAATCCTCTCATGCAATTGTCTGAACAACTCTGAATGATAAGAATTTGTTCTCAATTTGAACAAATGAGAACCTTAAACAACTTTCCCTTGATCTCTCAGTCAATGAGAGGTTGAATCAGCTGCTTTTATTCTAAATTCATTACTCTTTCCACTGCACTATGATGGTTTCATCACATGAGATTATTCTGTGATTTCAAGTTTATTGAAAATTAACTTCAAGTAACCTCTTAATCTTTGAACTAGAAAAACATCCCCACATTATTAATATATGCTTTCTAGAGAAGTAGAAGAAAAAATAATCTTCCAAATAATCTTTCAGTATGTTTAGCAAAATTCTTATGCCCAAACTTCTATGGGCCTGATCCATAACTAAATGGTAAATAAAAAGCTGATGACTATAAAAGATTTCAGTGCTCAGGAATTATTCATCATATTCTAATACTGACTATTTTTCTCTCATAAATGTGAATATATAACTAGAAAGGTAAAACATGCTTGTTAACCAAAAATCTCATAAGTACTAAGCAAGAATTTGAGTACTAAGTGAGGACATGGGTAATCCTTCTTATTCTTAAATAAATCGTTAGATTATTTATTCTACTCAAAGTCAATTAGATGCACTTACTGAGGTTAAAGTAATCAGTTCTGAGAAGCAGTTCAGAATTAATTTGCTTTTCATATATCAACAAATGTATTTTCAAGTTATGCTTCTCTGAATAGTTGTTCATTGATGTGGGAAATTTTCTTTTCCTATCATTTGATTTGATAACAATTAAAAGGTTTTAATTATCTTTTCCCATTTGTGTTTGTACTTCAAAGAAAGCCTATATTTTACAGCAGAAAGCTGTAAAATTCAGTTGCCTCTCCACTGATCAACATTTCCATAATAGTCAAATAGACTTTTTCAGGAAATAAAGCATTGAAACAGGCAAAATTCTCATTTCTGTGCTTTCTTATAGAAAGGCACATGAAGAAGTAAAGAATTTAGATAGGCTCCATGAAGTAGTGGAGTAGTGGAAAAGTCATTTCTCTGTGCTGAAGACCTGCATCCTGACTCCAGCTCTGTACTCAGGGCCAGCTGTGTAACTTTAAGCAAGTCAGTTTATCTCTCCAGAGCTCCATATTCCCATTTAGTCAGTAAAGGGGCTGAATAGACTCTTCTTTCCACTATGATTGGCAACAGCGAGCCTCATACCAACTGTGTACAGACTTTGGAAATGAAATGCAAAGCTCAAAAGCTGAGTAAGTGGTTTTCACTTTTTTTAGCCTGATAAGCTTCAGGGAGGATTGTACATATGGATTTACTCTGAAGTTTCCTTTGAAATTCAAGGATTTCAAATGAGTTACATAACTCATGACTTAAGATGTTATGATGTGTGTTAAGTCATTTCAGTTGTGTTCAATTCTTCGCCATCCTACAGACTATAGCCCCTCAGGCTCCTCTGTTCATGGGATTCTCCAGGCAAGAATACTGGAGTGGATTGTTATTTCCTCCTTCAGAGGATGTTCCTGATTCAGAGATTGAACCAGCCTCTCTTACATCTCCTGTATTGACAGGCAAGTTCTTTACAACTAGTGCCACCTGGGAAGCCACTGTTATGATATTCGCCTAAATTTTTTCTTAGTAACAAATGTAGGAGGGAGCTATAAAAAGCTAATTAGGAGAAATGTTTTAAAATTAGCTACAGTAATGGTTTTGTTTAGTCACAGGAAACCTAAATTACAGAGAAGCTTGATGCAACACTACACATTTGTTAGAACTGGACAGAGCAAATAACACAAGGCTGATTGCTTTCTCACCATACAATGTAAACTACAGCTTCACAAGTTCAAACTGCTAGAGTCAAACCAAAAGACGACCAGAATTTGGGTAGGAGACAGAAAATAAGTTTGCTATTTCCTCTGAGCCAGAAAATTGTCTATAAAAAAATCATATGCAAATAATCAAGATTTTCAAACTAAAATATGATGTAACCAAAGAAATCAACCCCTACCAATATCATAATTTTATTATTAAATATTTCCCAACTCTATGAAGCTTATTAAATCAACTGATGAATGATGAAAGACATTTGGATTAGAGAGTCAATTCCTTACAAACAACTATGTTCAGTTTCAGCTGAAGTAACTAACAGATCAACCAGCTTACACTGCAAAGGAAAACAGCTTATCTGACATGGAATTAACACACTTTTAGCTGTCAAGTTTTAAGGCAAAAGTATACAATTATTAGTACTACTGTCTCATATTCAGTGGTATCCCAGTGCTTTCCAGAAGATTTTAAAATTTATTTTCTTTGGAGCTGCTCACAGAAAGTTGTGACTAGGCAGGCCTGGTATCATTATCCCTGTCTGCATATGGGAAGTCTAAACCCAACAAGGATTAAGAGACAGAGCCAAGTTCCTGCTACCAGTAAAAGGCAGAGATGGGACTCCAGCCCATTCCCTCTGAGCAAATTCCCCAGAGTGATTTGGTGAAAATATATCTTTTAATACCCACTCATATGGGAATCTTACTTTATGTCTCCGTATGGACTAAATGATTAATCATATCTAGGTTTAATCATCTTGCTTAATTTTAGAAAATGATTAAATAGTGACCAAAAATACAAAGTCCTCTGGATGGCTCTCTCCACTTTGGGTAGCTTCATTTTCTCATCCATTCACAAAAGGTATTATTATATATAGTATGTGATGCTGCACTGGTAAACACAGTGGTAACTTTTGCTGAGAGAAAGAATAGTAAAAATATATCTTTGCAACCCCATGGACTAGAGCCTGCCAGACTCCACTGGCCAAGGAATTCTCCAAGCAAGAATACTGGAGTGGATAGCCATTCCCTTCTCCAGGGGATCGTCCCATCCCAGGGATGGGACCCAGGTCTCTTGCATTGTGGGTGGATTCTTTACTGTCTGGGTCACCAGGTAAGCTCTTTGGTTCAGAGAAAGAATAATAAAAATACATTTTCCAACAGCTGAGCAAGAAGACACTATTAAATCACTTCCCTGGTAACTCACCTGTAAAAATTGAAACAAGAGGTACTTCTCCTGCTTTAGCCCTGAATTTTCTCTAAGCCTGATTTTCCATGGCCATACACTTGGTTGTTCTGCAGTGTCTGTAGCTGATTAATGATATGATCATTTTAAATGATTTAGTTTAGTTTCACGGGGTTAACTTCCCAGTCTACATAACAAAATTAAATTATTGACTAGCTTCACAGGTTTGTGTACTGCCTGTTCGCTGAAGCAGGAGACAAAAAAATAAAGCCACTGAAGTTGCCCTGACTATGTCAGAGGCAGCTTATTTCCTAGAAAACTCCCAGGCAAGAAAGGAAGCAGCTTATTAGAGATGGGTAAAGGTGTGTTGCTAAATTAGAGTTTTCTAATCCTTCCCTCTTCTCCCACTTTGAATTTCAAAAACACTGACAAGCTCCGATTATAAAATGTCACTGGCACTTTGCTGCTAATCTATTCAATAATGTCTATTTGGGGCTCCCACTTTAGCACTTCAGAGAAGGTTCACTACTTTAAAAAATATTTTTACTTAAAATCTGCTTTGAAAGGCAAATTTAAAAAGCAGGCTAATTAATAGATCCAGTTGGTAGCAAACTAAGCTTTGGTTTGCTTCCCCAAATCACTGCAGATAGTGACTGCAGCCATGTAATTAAAAGACACTTGCTCCTTGGAAGAAAAGCTATGACAAAACTAGACAGCATTTTTAAAAGCAGAGACATTACTATGCTGACAAAGTTTCATCTAGTCAAAGCTATGGTTTTTCCAGTAGTCATGTATGGGTGTGAGAGTTGGACCATGAAGAAAACTGAGCACTGAAGAATTGGTGCTTTTGAACTGTAGTATTGGAGAAGACTCTTGAGAGTCCCTTGGACTGCAAGGAGATCCAACCAGTCAATCCTAAAGGAAATCAGTCCTGAATATTCACTGGAAAGACTGATGCCGAAACTGAAACTCCAATTCTTGGCCACCTGATTAGAAAAACTGACTTATTGGAAAAGACTCTGATGCTGGGAAAGATTGAAGGCAGGAGGGAAAGGGGACTACAGAGGATGAGATGGCTGGGTGGCATCAGCAACTCAATGGACATGAGTTTGAGCAAGCCCCGGGAGATGGTGAAGGATAGTAAAGCACAGAGTCAGACACTATTGAGCGACTGAACAACAACAAATAATGAATGATGCCGAGCATCTTTTCATGTTTATTATCTATCTGTCTGTCATCTTTGTAGTAATTTCTGTTGGAGTCTTCTGCTCACTTTTTGAATGTGCTGTTTGTTTTTCTGTTATTGAGCTGCATGAGCTGCTTATATACTTAGGAGAATAATCCTTTGTCAGTTGTTTTATTTACTATTATTTTCTTTTCTCCCATTCTGATGGTTCTTTTTAATCTTGTTCATTGTTTCCTTTACTGCACAATTAAGTTTAATTAAGTCCCATTGGTTTATTTTTGTTTTCATTTCCATTACTCTAGGAGAAGGGTCAAAGAGAATCTTGTTGTGATGTATGTCAAAGAGTGTACTGCTTATGTTTTCTGCTAAGAGGTTTATAGTTTCTGAACTTACATTTAAGTCTTTAATCCACTTTGAGTTTATTTTTGTGTATGGTGTTAGGAAGTGTTCTAGTTTCATGCTTTTAAATGTAGCTGCCCAGTTTTCTCAGTACCCCACGCTTAAGACTTCCCTTCCCATCACCAGCTCTCAAGCTTGCTCAAACTCATGTCCATCAAGTCTGTGATGCCATCCAACCATCTCATGTCATCCCCTTGTCCTCATGAAATCTAGGTGGGGGGGCATGAAATATAGATTGGAAAGTGAAAGAACAGGATTAAAACTCAACATTCAAAAAACTAAGATCATGGCATCCGGTCCCATCACTTCATGGCAAATGGATGGGAAACAATGGAAACAGTGACAGACTTTATTTTCTTAGGCTCCAAAAATATGATTTCACCTTTTTTTTTTTTTTTTCTCCTGTGACTTCCATAGCTAGGACTTTCAAAACTATATTAAATAATACTGGTGAGTGGAGACACTTGCCTTGTTCCTGATCTAGAGGAAATGCTTACTGTTTTTCATGATTGAGAATAATGTTTGCTGTAGTTTTGTTGTGTGTGGCCTTTATTATGTTGAGGTAGGTTCCTTCTATGCTTGTTTTCTGGAGGGTTTTTAAAAATCATAAATGGATGCTGAAAAGTTTTATCTGCATCTATTGAGATGATCATAGGTTTTCATCTTTCAGTTTGTTGACATGGAGTATCATATTGATTTGTGTATATTGAAGAATCTTTGTATTCCTGGGATAAATCCCTTTTGATCGTGGTGTATGATACTATTAATGTATAGTCGGATTCTGTTTGCTGAAATTTTTTGCTGAGGACTTTACATCTATGTTCATCAATGATATTGGCCTGTAGTTTTCTTTTTTGTGATCCCTTTTTCTGGTTTCGGTATGAGGGTGATGTTGGAATTGTAGAATGAGTTTGGGAACTTTCCTCCCTCTGCAATTTTCTGGAACAGTTTGAGCAGTATAGATGTTATCGTTGTTATTAAGTCACTAAGTCATATCCATCTCTTTGCAATTCCATGGACTACAACACACAGAGCTTCCCTGTCCTTCACTATCTCCCAAAGTTGGCTCAAACTCATGTCCACTGAGTATATGATGGCACCCAACCATCTTATCCTCTCTCATCCCCTTCTTCTCCTGCCTTCAATCTTTCCCAGTATCAGGGTCTTTTCCAATGAGTCAGTTCTTCCCATCAGGTGGCCAAAATATTGGAGCTTCAGCTTCGGCATCAGTCCTTCCAATGAATATTCAGGACTGATTTCCTTTAGGATTGACTGGTTGGATCTCCTTGCAATTCAAGGGACTCTCAAGAGTCTTCAGAATCTCAACTCAAAAGTATCAGTTTTCCAGTGCTCAGTCTTCTTTATGGTCCAACTCTCGTATCCATATATGACTATTGGAAAAACCGTCACATTGACTAGAAGGATATTTGTCAGCAAATGATGTCTTTGCTTTTTAATATGCTTGTCTATTTTTGTCATAGCTTTTCTTCCAAAGGGCAAGCATCTTTTAATTTTATGGCTGCAGTTTCCATCCACAGTAATTTTGGAACCCAAGTAAATAAAGTCTGCCACTGATTCTACTTTTCCCTAATCTATTGCCCTGAAGTGATGGGACTGGATGCTGTATGCTGAATTTTAAGCCAGCTTTTTCTGTCTCCTTCTTCACCCTCATCAAGAAGCTCTTTAGTTTCTCTTCACTTCCTCCATTAGAGAGGTTTCATCTGCATATCTGAGGTGGTTATTTCTCACAGTAATCTTGTACCCAGCTTGTGATTCTTCCAGATTGGATTTTACAGGATGTACTTTCATATAAGTTAAATAAGCAGGGTGACAATATGCAGCCTTAACATACTGAAATCCTTGAAAGGATTCCCAGTTGGAACCAGTCTGTTGTTCCATGCCTGATTCTAACTGTTGCTTCTTGATCCATGTACAGGTTTTTCATTAGGCAGATAAAGTGGTCTAATATTCCCATCTCTTTCAGAATTTCCCACAGTTTGTTGTGATCTTCACTTCCAGAGGATTTAGTGTAGTCCATGAAGCAGAAGTAGATATTTTCCTAGAATTCTTTCACTTTTTAATGATCCAATGGATGTTGGCAGTTTGAACTTTAGTCCTCTGCCTTTTCTAAATCCAGTTTGTCCATCTGGAATTTCTTGGTTCATGTACTGCTGAAACCTAGCTTGAAGGATTTTGAGCATTACCTTGCTATCATGTGAAATGAGTGCAATTGTGTGGTAGTTTGAACATTTTTATTGCATTGCTCTTTTTTGGGATTGGAATGGACCTTTTCCAGTCCTATGGATATGCTGAATTTTTCAAATTTCCTGACATATTGAGTGTAGCACTTTAACAGCATCATTGTTTAGGATTTTAAATAGCTCACCTGTAATTCTATCACCTCCACTAGCTTTGTTCATAGTAATGCTTCCTAAAGCCCACTTGAGTTCACACTTCAGGTTGTCTGGCTCTAGGTGAGTAACCACACCATCATGGTCATTTGGGTCATTAATACCTTTTTCTTATAGATTTTCTGTGTATTCTTGCCACCTCTTCTCAAAATTTTCTGCTTTTTTCAGACTTTACCATTTCTTTCCTTTATGATGTCTACTTTGCATGAAATATTCTCTTGATATTTCCAATATTCTTGAAAAGTTCTCTAGTCTTTCCCATTCTGCGATTTCCCATGCTGCGATTCATGGGGTCGCAAAGAGTCGGACACGAATGAGCGACTGAACTGAACTGAATTGATAGGTTTTGGGTCATTGTGTTTTTGTTGTTATTTGTTTCTAATTATTTTTTATTTTCTTTTTATTGTCTTCAGTGACCTGTTGGTTATCTAGAAATGTCTTGTTTACCCTCCATGTGTTTTTGTGGTTTACATTTTTTTCCCCCTGTAGTTGATATGTAATCTTATAGTGTTGTGGTCAGAAAAGGTTCTTGATATGATTTCAATTTTCTTTAATTTACAAAGGCTTGATTTGTGACTCAAGATATGATCTATCCTGGAGAACGTTCCATGTGCACTTGAGAGAAAAGTGCATTCTGCTGTTTGGGGATGGAATGTTCTGAAAATATCAATTAGGTCCATCTAATCTAATGTGTGACTTAAGGCTTGTGTTTATTAATTTTCTGTCTGGATGATCTGTCCATTGGTGTAATTAGGGTGTTAAAGTTCCCTATGATTATTGTGATTTCCCCTTTTATGGTTGTTGGGGTAAAACGACTATATTTGTATTGGGGGTGTTTTTTTGTATTGGGGTGCTTCTATGTTGTATGCATAAATATTTACAAATATTATATCTTCTTAGATTGATCCCTTGATTATTATATAGTATCTTTCCTTATCTCTTGTAACCGTTTTTAAAGTCTATTTTGCCTTATATGAATATTGCTACTACTGCTTTCTTTTGATTCCCATTTTCATGGAACATCTTTTTCCATCCTCTTTTAGTCTGTGTCTTTCAGTCTGAAGTGTGTCTCTTGTAGCATATACATGGGTCTTGTTTCTGAATACATTCATCCAGTCTGTGTCTTTCAGTTGAGGCATTTAATCCATTAGTAGATTTAAAGCAAGCAGTGGTACATGTCACGAGTGATTATACTCTGTGACAGCTACACTAGAGAATTTTCTTTCCATCCTGAACACTGTGGACAAAAATATGATTAGAAGTAAAACAATAACTTTTCATTTTGATTGAGAGACAAACATTTGGTAACAGTTCACTTGAATTAGAAGGATGGTTCTTCCAGGTCTAGTCTAGATTCTTGAGTTAATTGTCTACTGCTGCTGTCCTCTTTTCGTCCTGGTGTTGATGTCATTTGGGCTCAACAGTCCTTTTAAGAGACTAGACAAGTGCCAAAACCCTTCGTAAGTGGGGAATATGAATTGGAGAGTCAATGACCTTCAGTTTCACTGTGTATGAGCCACTTAAGAATATCTCATGAGCATACTTTCATCTAGGTTGGAGAACCCTTTAAATAATTTATTTTCCAATATGCAAAATTTCCTGGTTGCCAGCCATTAGGCATCGGATCTTCAAAGCTAGATTATTATGATCAGCTTCAGAAACAAGCTGAGAACTTCCTTTTAATAATTCAATTGAGCCTTACAATCATGTATCATAACAACAAGGAGCCATCTTAGACACAATAATAAATGCAAAACCTCAGTGTATGTGAAAAGTATATTATTAAAACATAATTTCTCTCCATAAATTATTGTCATTTCTACCAAATATAGTCAGATGAAGACCAATTTGCTCACAATATAACCTGGTTTCAATAAATTTTGCCTAGTTATTTATATAAGTGTAGTTTATCACATAGGTCCTTTAATATGGGTTTTTGCTAGGACTTTTCATAAGGAATTTCAAGTTGAATTTTTAAAAAGAGTTCTCAAGGCCAAGAAAGTTACAGATTTTGTCTGCAATATCTATAGATTTGGGTGACTGCCTCTCTTCTTGGGATCCAAAATATACAGGTTCCTGTACCTTCAAAGAAGTGGCCTTTTTCACTTACCTGGAAATCCTTCTGGGAACTCTGTAAGTAGGTACTAGGTTGTCTGTCCAAGAAGTTTTATACCTCCAAAGAGTCCACCTTAGTTCTTTAAAACTATCTGGTCATATCTTATTTTATGTATATTTCCAAATATGACATTTCAGTCAAAGCCATGATAATATATCTGTATTTCCACTGTGTCCTGTTATAATGAGAAGAGATTCTTTCTAAACTCATGCAAATAACCATATCCATGAAAATAAGAATACTTACTAAGAGCTTCCATATTCTGGGAGAACTAGGTTAGAATAGATATTCAATTCTACTCACAAAGGTATAAGGTCCAAGATGTTCCAAGTCATAATTTACTTAAGGTATAACATTTCCTTATATCTAAAAAATATAGTATATCAGACAAAAACTATAAAAACTATAATCATATTCATCAGTTCACTAGATCATATGTAACTAATCCTTGATCTTAGTTTTTAGCAGTTTTATTAAGCCATCAGAGTTCCCCTTAGACCTATTAGATTTCTTTAATTTCAGCCGTATGATGTGAAAGGTATCAGAAATCTGTACTTGTCAAAAAGTCCTTTCTATTGTATGTCTTGAAGATAAAACATTTTTGCAAAAGTATCAGTGACACAATAACTGTCTATGAATGACAAAAGACTAAAGGACACATCTGATTACAATGTACTAGACAAAAAAAAAAGCAATTGTTATAACATACATTTTAAGATAACTATCACATTATACCAGGACATACGTAATTTTTACAAATTTCATATAATTTCCATAGCATTTATGATGTTTACCATACAAGATAACCAAAGAAGATTTATCACCACCCCTGTGATAATATTTTTCACGTAATTTAATGTACAAAATACTTCTAATTAGTTCAGGTTTTTTTTTTTTTTCCTGAGATGCCCCAAGGGGCCCACTGAAGAATCCCAGAGTTAGCTAGAGGTCACAAGAATTTCAACTTGAATTCAATCCATGGGGTGTATGTTAAAGATATCAAAAAGGCTTTAAAATATTTGGATAAATGTGATCATAGGTCACTGTGAAATAATACCTATTCAGTTAACCATATTGACAATAAAATATTTTAAATGCAAGTACAGAATGTTACAACAGATCACTTAAAAGGTAAAGACATTTACAATCTGTAATAAAAAAAACAGCTCAATAGTCCAAGAAAACTTAGTTCTCTTAACAGAGAGAGAAAACCAAACTCCAGTCTTGGATCAGCTTACTTTTAATAACAAAATTCATTTACTTAATTAAATTCAATCTAATCTTCGTCAGTCCTGACCATGTACAAAACTTTTTTCCTCAGGGTTCCTTGTCTACCAAATTTTATAATTTTCTCTATCCATATTAGTTTCTCCCTTTTTTGTTTCACATTTATAAATAACCAGCTTTAAAAAAAATTGCTTTCTTTTCCTTTAACAAGTGCATTTCCATTCCTTATGCCTGCTTTTACTGAAACACATGTCCTACTTTTCTTGCATATTGAAATGTTTCCCTTACTATTTCTAGTGGACTTAATTATATGTTACAATTTTAACCCTCACAAACCTTAATTTCTAGCAAAAACCAAGAAGTAAATAACTGTTGATAGTTTGTCAAACCAGCATTTCCTGTTTGGCAAAATTATGAACATATATGACAACTTCTAGAAATATACATTTTCTCACAACATAATTTCTTTCCTTAATGTGGTACAAGGTATGTGTTTAATAAACCCAAACATCTTTAGTTGGTCTCTCATAAGAAGACAAAAGAGATAGACCTGATTAGTGATTATCGTTCCAGTGTTTTATCTTATTTGGAATGACCTGAATATTCAATGAATGCTCATCTTTCTACTTAATTAAGCAAAACTCTAAAGTTTCACGTCATCAAAAATCTGGAGAACTTATTTTTAAGTAGACAGTCCTAAAACATAACCATTTCTAGAGAGTTCACCTAAACATCATTATCTTATTTACATTTTATTTACTTAAAATTTTATCAGATCATGTTATTTTGCTTGCTGAGAAATTTTGCAGTAAAAATAATAGGAACTTACTGTCTTTCCATAAACCTAGGCAAAATAAAAATATCATACTTAAGACTGATGACTCTAAATACATGTCTTTATTAATTAAAACACCAAAAAACTAACTTTAATACTAGATATTAATTTAATGCTGAATATTTCTCAGATCATGTGAACTTGAAATTCATTCAGAGTAGTTTTATTTACATTTCTGAGAATTTCTCTATCACTTATTTTCCTTTAAGCCAATTAGAGCTCATTTACAAATTAATTTTGGTAAAATCATCCAGAGTTTAAGCTATTTCGTACTTGTAATTTACACACAGACATAAAGGTAGACAATATCAGAGATCTTGTAGCTTCATTTTAAGACAGTCATGAGTCTGGTATTGTAATATAAAACTCATTAGTTTATAAATAACAGTTGGAATCATTTATGTTTACTCACTTGATTTTAAAAGGCCTCTTTTTTGCCTTTTTTTATTTTCTTCAGTTTTAGGTTCTTCTAACTGAGTCAAGGCTGTAATCTCAGGCAATGTGGGCTGTGTTTGCATTTCAAGATCATAAAACTTATAACTTAAAATTTTCTCCTAAGAATACTTTTTTTTCCTTAAACTTCATAATTTGGGAAAGGTATTTTATCAAACCTTTCTCAAAATGCATATACAGAGACTAGTTTGAGAATGTCAAAGAAGCCCCATCTTGGCCATTTTCAGGGTGAGAGTTCTTTCAGTTCCCAATTATGTAAGTACTTGTAAGTGTTAGTTCTCTATCAATTATGCAGGGAGCCGACTGCAACTCTAGTGGGTGGCTGCCAATTTTGAAGGGGTTTTCCTCCAGGTTGCTACAGCAATATGATCTTTTAAGGGTCCTGGTTATGTAATGTTTGCAGAAACTATCCAGGGCCAACAAATTCCATGAAAGTTGGTCCCAGATGAGCTGCCACAGCCAACTGCTTTGTTGTGAATGATAAAGGCCTGAAAGATGTGATTTATTACAAGGAGGTCTCTGTGAGACCATTACATTTCACAGGCAGATGCCTGACATATCCTTAAATCCCCCAGTTGCCTAGAAATATCCCAAAAGACCTGAGAAGAACCGTGCTTATTTCTTTGGAATTAAAAGACCCTCATAAATTTGATTCATAGGGGTTTTGCTAGGACCACCAAAAAACTCAGCCCCAGATAGCCAGTTCTTAGCAGACAAGACAGTCAGTTGTAAACAGATGGGACAAACAAAGCCAAAATATAAAACACAAAACCAAACACTGAGACACTGAGCTTTGCAGCAGAAAAAGCAGGCACAAGACAGCTAAACAACGAGATGAGAGTAGGATCCAAATTAACCTCCCCCAAATAATAGAACCTTTGAGTATTTATGGGTGAAGAGTAGGTGTTGTGAATGTTTATCAGAGGTAGGAAAAATATGAGGTAATCATTGTTCTATACAGGCATATCTGAATGGCATGCTTCCTTACAGGAAGTATGTTCAAAAAACGAAGGCACTTAGCATGATCTGAGGTGGGAATCTTTAACTCTCTGACATGAAAAGGCAGTTCATCAGACAAATGAACAGGCCCAGTTTTAGGCTTGGTGCTCCAAGCCTTCAGTTTCAGCCAGCTTGCACTGGACAAAAGCTGACTCTGAATTCCTGAAAAACAACTTCAGTTCCATTACTATAGTGACCAATACATCAGAATTGTTATCTATAGGGGATGGTGAAAATCTCAAAATGTTTTTTAAAGAAATTAAAGATAAAAACATCTTATACTTATGAATAAGAAGACTTAATATTGTAAGATGAAAACAATCTTCATATTGATCTATAGTTCAGTGTAATCTCTATCAAAATCTCAGCTGCCTCTCTTGCAAAATGGAAAAGCTACTCCTAAATTTTATATGGAAATACAAGGAACCCAGAATAGCTCAAAAATCTTTAAAAAGAAAAAAGATGAAGCAGTTACTATGTTGTAGCCACGCATTCTGGGAAACAAACTCACTCAGAAGGACAATGGCAGATAGTGAAGTGTAGTTTATTAAAGCAGCGGGCCCAAGACAGAGTCTCCTCTTAGCAAAGGACCCTGACCAGTTTCTGTGAAAATCTTATATACCCTAAGTGTACGTGCTCAAATCCACCTCCCCAAATTCTCTGAAACTAGTCTGAACAAAGGAAAAGAAAGATACTGTCAAAGTTAACCCGTGATTCTTATACCTTAAGCCTAGGTAGTTAACAGCGGACAATTATCAATAGGCCTGTGGTCATACCCCAATAAGCATAATAGAATTTATGATTCTATTAGGTTACACAGATAATTAGGGTATCTTTTTAGGCAAAGGAGAGTCTAGGTACGAGCCCTGGGACTCTTCCATCTGGGGGGGTCTGGTTTTTCAGTTGGTATGTCATTTCCACAGATACTGGGCATATAGCTCAAAGTCCACAGTCCTGCCCAAGATGAAGTCCTGCTTTCAAGATGGAGCCTGTTCTGTCTGTTTCCTCTGTCACAACTGGATTTCAAAACTCATTTCAAAGCTAAGTAACCAAGATAGTGTGGTACTGACATAAGGCTAAACACATTGATCAATGCAGTAGAATGAAGAAAACTCTTCCATTTATGATTAAGTTTACAAGAGGGTCCCAAGACAGCTCAATGGAAAAGAAATGGGTTTTCCAACATTTCCAATATAACATCACATATCTTAAAAACATTAGAAAGAAAATAAGAAATTATAAACAACTTTATATCAGAAAAAAATAAAATTTACATGAAATAAATTTCTTAAAAAACATAATTACTGAAATGGGCAGAAGAAATAGAATATCAAAATTGTCATATATATATAACAGAAGGTAAATCTATTATTGTCCCACAAGTATATCTATAGGCTGTAATGGCTTCCCAGTGAATGTTACACAAACTTTTTCTGAAATATAAAATGGACATTTCCTAGTTGGATTTATTTTTTCTAAGCCAGCATAAATTGACATCAAATTGTTTTAATTATAAGAAAATTGTAGGTCATTATGTCTCATAAATATACACAAAATACTAAGCAAAAACATCAAATGAATCCAGAGATATATAAAATAAAATAATATCTCACAACTAAGTTGTTTTAATTATAAAAATGCAAGATATTAAGGTTTGAAATCAACTATTATAATCTACCATTTTAACAGAATAAAGGAGAAAAAAATCACATGAATACATGTTGCAAATTAAAAACATTTGAAAAGAAATGAACATGTACAGATGAAAAGAATTCTTAACAAATTAAGAATAGAATGGAACTTCATTCTGATATGAGTACTATGAAAAGACTACAATAGACATAAAATGTAATAGTGAAATATTTACATCTCTCTCACTGACATTGGGAATTAGGCAAATTAATCTCACAACTTCTATCCTACATTTTACTGGCAGTTCCAACTGGTTCAATGGGACAAAAAAGAAACAAGGAGAGAGGTTGATCACTGGGATGTGTCCAATATATTGAGCTGGCAAATGTGTTTTTCTGTGATTAGACTATCTGTGGTAAATGAGTACATTTCAAAGGGATGACACCCAGGTCGTTGGGAAAGATATTCCTGGACCATAAAGTTGGTCATAGTTAGAGGGTAACAGGCAGGAAGGTCAAGGATCTCCAAACCGAGAGAATAGGCTGCAAGTGTCAGATTTTTTTCTCTTAAAAGTTCTGTGTTGCCATGATGACACCTGGTTTCTCCTGAACTTAACTTTTCTCAAACCTTGAGCTAACCAATGTGTTTTTCTTATGGAAATATTTTTCTTAAGTTATGTTAATGAAACTATGTATTTACTTTGGAATTTGCCTTTCTTCAAAATGGTTCCACCTAAGACCAACTTTTTTTCCTTTCTATTACCTTGGGCTGATAATAGCTCAACAAACCAGTATTCATATCAATTGTTTTATGGCTGGGGGATGACACACCTAGTGCCATTCTATCTCAAAAATGCATATTGTGGGAGACGGCAGGTGAAACTCCATCAGCCTTGAGGCGTCTCTCTTATCTGATTAATAGCTTTCTAACAGACATAAAACATCAGGCTAGAGACTAGCAGAGGGGCACTCTGTCTGCCCCCTTCTGATGTCTATGTCAGAAGCTTTTTCTATCTCTTTTATACTTTAATAAAACTTTATTACACAAAAGCTCTGAGCAATCAAGCCTCCTCACTGGCTCCAAATTGAATTCCTCTCCTCCCAAGGCCAAGAATCTCGGTGTCTTTCACAGTTCAACAAGGTTTCAATTGGTTGGGAGAAGACTTGTATGCATTTTAAGGGGAAAAAGAAAGAATTTGCAATCATAAATTTTCCAAAATAAATGCTCTAAAAATGGTCAGGGGCCTAGAGTCAGAATGAAACTTGTCTCAAGTTTAATCAAGTTGAGGAAAACATAAGGCCATGATGGTTGACTATATGATTTCATTCAAATAAATTTCATATAAATTCAAAAAAGGATATGATATTAGAAATCAGGATAGTGGTTCTTTTGAGGCAGTGAGTGCACAAGGAGAATTTATGAGGTGCTGGTTACTTTATATGTCTTGTTCTGGGTGATTATTTTATGAATATGTTCACTTTGGGGCAGTGTTTGATATATATATAATTATACATAGTTTATACAAGTTTATTTTTAAAATAGAACAGATAAAAGGAAATTGTTGGTGTGAGAAGAGAGTTACAATTTTAAATATGGAGATATGTGTAAGAAAGTGAAATTTAATGAAAGATTTGGCAACAAGGAATAAAAATTCCAACATCATCACATATGTGCTTACTATAATAATAGGGCCCATTATTTTAGACAGAGAAACTGAAAAATGAAGAACTTAACTGACTTACCCCAAATTACAATTATCAAGTACTGAAAGCAGGGTTCAAATGCAGATGCTTTAACTTTAGAGCTAATGCATTATTCTGTCTATTCTTCATCAGTGGAAAACTCTTCCTGTTAGGTCAATGTCTTTATGGCTGACTCTACTGTCATTCTGAGCCTTGGAAACTGGGCATACCTTATTACACCCAAAAATGAAATTGCAGGAGTCTTCTGTCTTTTAGTAAGTTCAGTCTTACCTCATGACAAATTCCAACATGATATCAGACAAAAATTTACACAGTACTACTACTACTGTTTTTAACAGTCAATTAATTGATCATATGTATAGTCTAATTGAGTTACTTGCTCTGTGACTCTGTAGTAACAGTTCTACACAGGAAATAGCCTACAAAATATTTGATTACAACATAAATAACACAAAATTTACACTTTATTGCCTCTACTTCCAGTTTCTAGAAACCCCTCAAAAGTAACTCCAGATACTGAGACAGAAAAGTCAAGTGATTTAGCCAAAGCCATACAACAAGGAATTCCATCACCTCCACTAGCATTGTTTGTAGTGATGCTTTCTAAGGCCCACTCAACTTCACATTCTAAGATGTCTGGGTCTAGATGAGTGATCACACCATCCTGATTATCTTGGTCTTGAAGATCTTTTTTGTACAGTTCTTCTGTGTATTCTTGCCACATCTTCTTAATATCTTCTGCTTCTCTTAGGTCCATACCATTTCTGTCCTTTATTGAGCCCATCTTTGCATAAAATGTTCCCTTGGTATCTCTAATTTTCTTGAAGAGATCTCTCGTCTTTCCCATTGTGTTGCTTTCCTCTATTTCTTTGCATTGATCACTGAAGAAGGCTTTCTTATCTCTTCTTGCTATCCTTTGGAACTCTGAATTCGGATGCTTATATCTTTCCTTTTCTTCTTTGCTTTTCACTTCTCTTCTTTTCACAGATATTTGTAAGGCCTCACCAGACAGCCATTTTGCTTTTTTGCATTTCTTTTCCACGGGGATGGTCTTGATCCCTGTCTCCTGTACAATGTCACGAACCTCAGTCCATAGTTCATCAGGCACTCTATCTATCAGATCTAGTCCCTTAAATCTATTTCTCACCTCCACTGTATAATCATACCTGAATGGTCTAGCGGTTTTCCCATTTTCTTCAATTTGAGTCTGAATTTGGTAATAAGGAGTTCATGATCTGAGCCACAGTCAGCTCCTGGTCTTGTTTTTGTTGACTGTATAGAGCTTCTCCATCTTTGACTGCAAAGAATATAATCAATCTGATTTTGGTGTTGAGCATCTTGTGATGTCCATGTGTAGAGTCTTCTCTTGTGTTGTTGGAAGAGGGTGTTTGCTATGACCGGTGCATTTTCTTGGCAAAACTCCATTAGTCTTTGCCCTGCTTCATTCCGCATTCCAAGGCCAAATTTGCCTGTTACTCCAGGTGTTTCTTGACTTCCTACTTTTGCATTCCAGTCCCCTATAATGAAAAGGACATCTTTTTGGGGTGTTAGTTCTAAAAGGTTTTGTAGGTCTTCATAGAACCATTCAACTTCAGCTTCTTCAGCGTTACTGGTTGGGACATAAACTTGGATTACTGTGATATTGAATGGTTTGCCTTGGAGACGAACAGAGATCATTCTGTCGTTTTTGAAGCTGCATCCACGTACTGCATTTTGGAGTCTTTTGTTGACCACGATGGCTACTCCATTTCTTCTAAGGATTCCTGCCCGCAGTAGTAGATATAATGGTCATCTGAGTTAAATTCACCCATTCCAGTCCATTTTAGTTCACTGATTCCTAGCATGTTGACGTTCACTCTTGCCATCTCTTATTTGACCACTTCCAGTTTGCCTTAATTCATGGACCTGACATTCTAGGTTCCTATGCAATATTGCTCTTTACAGCTTCAGACCTTGCTTCTATCACCAGCCACATCCACAACTGAGCATTGTTTTTGCTTTGGGTCCATCCCTTCATTCTTTCTGGAGTTATTTCTCCACTGATTTCCAGCAGCATATCGGGCACCTACTGACCTGGGGAGTTCCTCTTTCAGTATTCTATCATTTTACCTTTTCATACTGTTCATGGGGTTCTCAAGGCAAGAATACTGAAGTTGTTTGCCATTCTCTTCTCCAGTGGACCACATTCTGTCAGACCTCTCCACCATGACTGGCCCATCTTGGGTGGCCCCAGGGGCATGACTTAGTTTCATTGAGTTAGACAAAGCTGTGGGTCTAGTGTGATTAAATTGATTAGTTTCCTGTGAGTATGGTTTCAGTGTGTCTTCCCTCTGATGCTCTCTTGCAACACCTACCGTCTTACTTGAGTTTCTCTTACCTGGGATGTGGGGTATCCCTTCACAGCTGCTCCAGCAAAGCACAGCTTGAAATAGTTGAGCTATTTCAAATTCTGAAAGATGATGCTGTGAAAGCGCTGCACTCAATACGCCAGCAAATTTGGAAAACTCATCAGTGGCCATAGGACTGGAAAAGGTCAGTTTTCATTCTAATCCCAAAGAAAGGCAATGCCAAAGAATGCTCAAACTACTGCACAGTTGCACTCATCTCACACCTAGTAAAGTAATTCTCAAAATTCTCCAAGCCAGACTTTAGCGATACATGAACCATGAATCTCCAGATGTTCAAGCTGGTTTTAGAAAAGGCAGAGGAACCAGAGATCAAATTGTCAACATCCGCTGAATCATCGAACAAGGAAGAGAGTTCCAGAAAAATCTATTTCTGCTTTATTGACTATGCCAAAGCCTTTGACTGTGTGGATCACAAAAAGCTGTGGAAAATTCTGAAAGAGATGGGAATACCAGGTCACCTGACATGTCTCTTGAGAAATCTGTATTCAGGTCAAGAAGCAACAGTTAGAACTGGACATGGAACAACAGACTGGTTCCATATAGGAAAAGGAGTACTTCAAAGCTGTACATTGTCACCCTGCTTATTTAATTTATGTGCAGAGCACATCATTAGAAACCCTGGGCTGGAAGAAGCACAAGCTGGAATCAAGATTGCCGGGAGAAATATCGATAACCTCAGATATGCAGATGACCCCACCCTTAATGTAGAAAGCGAAGGAGTGCTAAAGAGCCTCTTGGTGAAAGTGAAAGAGGAGAGTGAAAAAGTTGGCTTAAAGGTCAACATTCAGAAAACTAAGATCATGGCTTCTGGTCCTGAGAGAGTCATTTCCTAGGCAGGTTGATAAGAAGTCCAGGGGTCTCCAAGGAGAGAGGGGTCTGAAATTCTCAAAGAGGAAGAAAGGACAAACTTTTCCCCCCTCTACATTCCTTAGGATTATATAACAATAATGTATTCTGCTTGAGGACAATTCAGTTCAGTTCAGTCACTCAGTCGTGTCCGACTCTGTGATCCAATGAATCACAGCACACCAGGCCTCCCTGTCCATAACCAACTCCCGGAGGTCACTCAGACTCACGTCCATCAAGTCAGTGATGCCATCCAGCCATTTCATCCTCTGTCGTCCCCTTCTCCTCCTGCCCCCAATCCCTCCCAGCATCAAAGTCTTTTCCAGTGAGTCAACTCTTTGCATGAGGTGGCCAAAGTACTGGAGTTTCAGCTTTAGCATCATTGTTTCCAGAGAAATCCCAGGGCTGATCTCCTTCAGACTGGACTGGTTGGATCTCCTTGCAGTCCAAGGGACTCTCAAGAGTCTTCTCCAACACCACAGTTCAAAAGCATCAATTCTTTGGCACTCTGCTTTCTTCACAGTCCAATTCTCACATCCATACATGACCACTGGAAAAACCATAGCCTTGACTAGACGGGCCTTTGATGGCAAAGTAATGTGTCTGCTTTTGAATATGCTATCTAGGTTGGTCATAACTTTTTTTCCAAGGAGTAAGCGTCTTTTAATTTCATGGCTGCAGTCACCATCTGCAGTGATTTTGGAGCCCAAAAACATAGTCATTATTTACAAAACGTGGAGCATGAAAG
The DNA here is from genome assembly GCF_001704415.2 of Capra hircus. Lineage (NCBI taxonomy): Eukaryota > Metazoa > Chordata > Mammalia > Artiodactyla > Bovidae > Capra > Capra hircus. The sequence continues at coordinate 41,567,192 of NC_030812.1, read as the reverse complement.
CCTGAACACACTATGTTGGCTAATTTCCTCCCCACACTCCACCCATTAATGGTCTCTTACCTCACATTCTGTATAGTCCATCTTCTGCGATATTCCCTTGGCAAGTAACACTGACCCTTGGATTTATGTTTTGCAGCAGGCAGTAGCTACAACAGCAAACAGTTACAACCCCAATACATAACAAAACCCAATGCCACGTATCACCTGGAACTCATGTTGTACTCCTTGCCCTTATGGGGCTAGAAAAGCCACCCACTGCACGTGGAGTACCTTTATCTTACACGGCTGAGTCCAGTCTACCATCTGTCCTTGTGAAATTGCAGGAAAGCTTCCAGAGAGGCAAATCCTCCTCCATGGAATTTTTTATTAAGAACCTTGCAAAACCCCCACAGGTGCCGGGCTCACCCCTTCAAGGAGCAATTTTTGTGGCATTTGCATGCCAGCCACAAAATTCCAAATGCTTTCACACTGTTCTAAATCTGCCAGAGAATCAGAGGTTAGTAGCACATCAAGGACACAGCCTTTATATGCTGTTCTACTAAATCTACATCACAGGACATAGCCTTTACAGTACACTGTTCTAAACCTACATCACAGGACACAACCTTTACAGTATACTGTTCTAAGCCTACACCACAGGACACAACCTTTACAGTATACTGTCCTAAACCTACATCACAAGACGCAGCCTTTACAGTATACTGTTCTACTAAATCTACATCATAGGACACAGCCTTATAGTACTATGTTCAATATAGGACACAGTCTTTACAAAATACCTCCGCACAAATCAGCCCACATTTGCATTTGAATAACGTGGATGGGACCCTGTCAGGGAATGTTTAACAGGAGGAGTCCTACGTGCTGCTTCTCACAAGTCCTTTGTTTCTTTTTAAGCAGAACAACACGCTGGTCCCAGGAACTGGGGTCATTGTGTGAGACAGGCTTGAATCTCTTTTAGTAAACATTCTCTTTACGACAAAACTGCTTATTCTCAATCCCCTTTCTTGAGATACGGATTGTCTCCTGACCTTGTGACCATCATCATCCCTTGTTCCCTTGGTAGTGGTTACTGTATGTTTGGTTTTCTGATCTTTACCATTGACAAAAGAAACTTCTTGTACTGCAGCCTATATATACTCACAGAAAAATCATTAAAGCACATTTGCTCCATAAGAGCTTGGGTCCCTGTGTCTTTCTTTCTTTCTTTCTCTCTCTCTCTCTCTTTTTGGCTGATTCCTTGGAGCACAGAGACCCATCTTGCTCACTCTCCTGCCCCAGCTTCTAAGACTCTCTTGAGAAGGCTCCCTATGCCTTCACCCCACCTCGAGAGGTCACCCAGTACCTTCGTGAGAGAAGCAAGTCCTGTGTCAAGGACTTTATTGGTTTTCTGCGTAAACCAGGGAGCATCAGCCTCTTTCTCTCTTTCACTTTCTTATCGTCACCTCTGGACCACCAGGTCCTGGTCCATTAAAGGACCCCAACAGGACCCTGCCAGCTTAGGGCCCCTTTGGGGTCTTCATACTTTCAAAGTGGTGTCTTACGTGTTGTCCCTCTCCTTCTCTCAGTAAGGATCTGCAAAACCCCCACAGGTGCTGGGCCCAACACTGTGTCCCAGAGTCACAAAAGCCAAGCTGTCCGAGTTTCCCCTTGCATTGGCTGAAACTGCTTACTCAAGTCAACCATCTCCTCCTGAGTATATGGTTGATACACTGTGAACTCAGACTCACTGGGGGCTCCCTGAGGATGCACCCACCTCTGCCATAGGCTGCTCATTTTTCACTTTCTTCTGTACAATGGGCCTTGCTGCCAAGCAGGTAGACACAGTCTCATAATGTTCATCTTCACCATCACTTAACACACCACTGTCAGAGATACTGGCTTCTTCAGGGCCATGGGCTTCTTGCTCTAATGTCAATATTCATTACTCTAGTTCTTCCAAGCGTCTCTGCACATTACACGTTGGTGTGGCATCATGGAGAGCACTATCCATATTTGCCTTCAGGGCATTCAGGTGGTGCCAGCAGCAGTCTGTGCCACCTTGTTCAGCAAATGGGAACTCACCACCTATAACACCTTTTCAGTGCTATCTGGTGACCTGTCCACTGCCTTCCAGTCTTCCACTGGAGTCCACCCTGAGAGGACCGTGGCCACATGGTACCATGTGCTGTATGGTGGCCACTGACTTTCTCCATCCAATGGAGCCTCAGGCTTTTCTACCTGCTGGGTATCCTGCCGACTATGCCAATTATAATGCTGATCCTGTTTGTGATACCAGTTGTCTCACTATATCTCATTGTGTGCACTCTTCACTGAACCCAGGGTAGGCAAGGATTGAGCTGGAAGGCTGGAAGAAGAAGGGAGGAGCCATAGGAACTGCAGACACATTTATTATCTCATGGCTGGCATAGCAGTTGTTGCAGCAGACATAACATAACACAACATAATCACATACAACCCTTCAGGGTTTTTCCACATGAAGCTTATGTGTGCTGTGCTCAGCTGCCCAGTCTTGTCCGACTCTGAGACCCCATGGACTGTAGCCCACCAGCCTCTTGTGTCCGTGAGAGTTTCCATGCAAGAATACTGGAGTGTGTTGCCATTTCTTCCTCCAGGGGATCTTCCCCACACAGAAGTCAAACCCACATCTCCCATATCTCTTGCATTGCAAGCAGACTCTAATGCTGAGCCACTGTGGAAGCCCATTCATACAAGTGTACCACACATAAACCTGTGATCAAGAGAGTACCTCGTGATGCACATGTGCAGTGCTATAAATGATCTCAGCTTTTACATAGTCATGATTTACAAACTGTGGAGTGAGAGAGCCTGAACATGTCATCTTGGCTAATTTGCTCTCTCCCCATACAGACCTTTCCCAAACCTGCCATAGCTTAGCACCAGGAGAATTCCCCAACTTCTCACCCAGAGGGGAAAATAAAGAGAGGAGCTTACATCCAATATTTTAGCTTTTTGACAGGCTACCTAAGGGACTGGTTTCTTTCTGCCTCATGTAACACTAGCAGCATATTCAGAGCAATGGTACACCTAGCATAGTTTGGAAACCTAGGGGCCATTGAGAACTAACATGAGTTGGGGGCAGCTTGCTATAGCCAGAGAGCTATATAATGAAGAAAGACTATTCTCTTCAATAAATGATACTCAGAAAACTAGATATCCATAGGCAACAGAATAAAATTGGACCCCTGTCTTATACTACTCAGGATAGATTAAAGGCTTAAACACAAGACCTGAAACTGTAAGACTAAGAGAAGAAAAATACCAAAAGAGCTATATCTGGGCAACAATTTCTTGGATACCACCAAGAACACAGAAAACAAAAGCAAAAATAGATAAGTGGGATAATACCAAATTAAATGCTTGTACACAGCAAAGGAAAAATCAACAGAGTAAAAAGCAACCTATGGGATGGGAGAAAATTATTGTAAACCATCTATCTAATAAGGGGTTAATATCTAAAATATATAAGAAGCTCATACAACTCAATAGTAACAAATAATAGCAGTGATAATAATAATAACCTGATGATGATAATAATAATATATAAAATATAATAATAATAACCTGATTAGAATTTCAGAAGTATTCTGTTGAAGATTATGAGTTTCTTTAGCTCCCAGATAAGTTAGTTGACTACAGAGAAAGACTGGGCCTGTGGAAAAGCAGCTCTTTTGCAAGATAAAGTCTGCACCTTGTTGGAACCCAAGACCATGAAAGGTTCTTTCCACAGAAAGCTTCTCTAGCAGATTAAGACTGGCCAAAATAACAAATTAGGAAGACCCTGAGCTCACCTCCTCTCATGAACACAGGGAAATATCTTCAGAACAATCATCAACAAAAAAGACCAGAAGCTATCAGAAATGATTTACAAATAAAGATATAAAGAAGGAAATACAACTATCAATAGAGCTAGGAGGGGCAGACTAGTAATATAATCAAGTCCCATACTCCCTAGTGGGTGACCCACAAACTAGAAGATAATTATATTGCAGAGATTCTGCCACAGGAGAGTTCTAAGCCTCATGTCAGTCTCCTCAGCCTGGGGGTCCTGAATAGGGAAGATAAACCTCAAAAGCATTTGGCTTTGAAGGCCAGCAAGGCTTAATTTGGAGAATTCCAAAGGACTGGATGAAATACAAACTTCACTCTTAAAGGACACACACAAAATCTCATGAGCACCAGGACCCAGCAAAAGCAGTAATTCAGTAGGAGCCTGGGCCATACCTACCTGCTTGTCTTGGTGCTTCTCTAGGAGAGGCAGAGGCAGCTGCAGCTCTCTCTAGGAACATGGACACTGGCAGCAGCTATATTTGGGAGCTTTCTCCTGAATGGGCTCTTCCATGGGCAGATGCCATCATGGGGCCCATCCTCAAGTTCACTGTCATTAAGGCTTGACCTTACCCAACCTGTAGGCACCAGTACTGTGACACCTCAAGCCAAACAACTAACTGGGCAGGGATACAACCTCACCCATCAGCAGACAGGTTACCTAAAGATTTCCTAAGCCCACAGCTCCCTCTAGACATGGCCCTGTCCAACAGAGGACCAGGACCCAGCTCCACCTGCTAGTAGGCAGAGACTGGCCTTGCCTTTCAGGAAGCCTGTACAGCCCCTAGGCCAATCTCTCCAACCACAGTCCAGATACTCAATGCAAGAAAATCACAATTTCAAAGCCTGTGGACCCAGCCCACCTATAGCAGTCCTGACCCCACCCTGGGACTAGTGGGCCCCAGAACTGCCCCCTTAGCAGCCCAACATAATCTTCAGAACACTCCAACTCCATACCCAACTATGTAAAAAACTGCCTTCCCCCACCAGTAATCTGATATCAGTTTTTGGATCCCTAGGCCCAGCAACCCAGAGAAGGCAATGGTAACCCACTCCAGAGTACTCTTGCCTGGAAAATCCCATGGATGGAGGAGCCTGGTAGGCTGCAGTTCATGGGGTCTCTAAGAGTCAGATACAACTGAGCATCTTCACTTTCACTTTTATGCATTGGAGAAGGAATGGCAACCCACTCCAGTATTCTTGCCTGGAGAATCCCGGGGATGGGGGAGCTTGGTGGGGTGCCATCTATGGGGTCTCACAGAGTCAGACATGACTGAAACGACTTTGCAGCAGCAGCAGCAGCAGCAGCAGGCCCAGCAACCAGACTCTAAGACCCAGCTCTGCCTGCCAGTATTCCAGCATTACCCACAAGACTTGGCTTCACCTACCAGTGGATGGGCAACATCTTCAGCATCTTCTGGATCCTGACTCCACCCACCATTGAGCCAGGGACCCCTGGGGTTCTGCAGTTAGCCATCTCAACACCAGGCCCCACTAACCAGCAGCCACCCAAGGAGGGTTTGGCAATGAACAGGCTAGGGGCCAACTAAGTCTAGCAGACTGCCCACACAGTATGCCTGTCACAGCAGAAGGATCCATACAACCTTATCAGGGGGTACCATTAGAGCATATAGCTTAGGTCATGAGAGGAGAATGTACTGCTGGAATGCATATGAGGTCTGTTACAGAAAGCCTCCAAAGTTGAAAAACATAACTAACCTATTACATATATAAAAATATAAATAGAAACTAAGACAAAATGAGGTAGCAGAAAAATATGTTCCAGACAAAAAGTAGTAAAAAATATTCTGTATCTACAATAATCAGTTAAAGGGTATACAGAATAATTAGATGTAAAATATGATTGTGAAAGCAGTAATCATGAGGAGAGGAGAGTACAAATGCAGGGTTTTTAAAATGCATTTGAAATGAAGAGATCAGCAACTTAAAACAATCATGTAGATATATAGATATATATTGCTGTATAGAAACATCAAGGTAACCATAAACCAAAAATCTATAATAGATACACACACAAAGTAAACCAAACATAACACTGAAGATAGTCATCAAATCACAAGAGAAGGGGACAAAAGATATATACAAGGATATATTATATAACACAGGAAATATAGCCAATATCTTATAATAACTATACATGGATTACAACCTTTTAAAACTGTGAATTACTATATTACATACCTGTAACTTAAATAATATTGTATGTCAACAATACTTCAATAAAATTTTAAAAACTAAAAAATAACCTGATTAAAAATAGGCAAGAATAGTGTCATGAGTCCACTTACATAAGGTTTATAAAGTGGTGAAACTCACAGAAGAAAATAGAATTACATTTCAAGTGGTTGCTTGAGGGATGACAAGTTGCTATTCTGTGGACATAGAGTTTCAGTCATTCAAACTGAAAAAGTTTTAAAGCTCTGCTGTATGACCCTGTGATTATAGTTAATAAAATTGTTAAGAGGGTAGATTTCATTATGTGTTTATTACAGTTTTTAAAAATATAGGCAAGTTTACCTGGAAAAGAGTTGCACAAAACCAGCTACAGTTGTTGTAGCTTCATCTTCAACTTCTTGACATCTCCCTTGACAAAAAGCACACTAAGTCATCTTCAAGTTTAAAGTATTCAGCAAATAATGACACAGCAGAGACACCAGAGGTTGCAACTGATTCTCGTGACAAATATGATGATACTATATTAGCTGATGATCCCTGGGGCAGAAAGATTACCTGGAGGAGGAAATGGCAAACTGCTCCAATATTCTTGCCTGAAAACTCCCATGAACAGAAGAGCCTGGTAAGCTACAATCCAAAGGGTCACAGACTCAGATACAACTGAGTGACTGAGCACACACCCACTCTCCAGGTTGCTGTATGAATATATACAGCAACACAAATTGGAATAAAATGGAACTTGTCCCCTGTTGGCAGAGTTACCCAAACAAATGGGATCAATAATCATCAAATCTAGTACAATAAAGAATTGTTTCAAAACAAACTCATTAAGGATGCCAAATAAAAGCATTTGTTTTTGCTGTTGTTCAGTCACTAAGTCATGTCTAATTCTTTGCAATACCATGGACTGCAGTACAACAGGCTCAGCTATCCTCCACTATCTCCCAGAGTTTGCTCAAATTCATGTCATGAAAAGATATTCAACACCACTCATTATTGGAGAAACGCAAATCAAAACCACAATGAGGTATCATCTCATGCTGGTCAGAATGGCCATCATCAAAAAGCCTACAAACAATAATGCTGGAGAGGGTGTGAAGAAAAGGGAGCCCTCTTTTGGCGGGAATGCAAACTGGTACAGCACTATGGAGAACAGTGTGGAGATTCCTTAAAAAATTGGGAATAGGACTGCCATATGACCCAGCAATACAATTGCTGTGCATACACCCTGAGGAAACCAGAATTTAAAGAGACACATGAACCCCAATGTTCATTGCAGCATTATTTACTAAAGCTAGAACATGGAAGCAAACTAGATGTCCATCAGCAGATGAATGGATAAGGAAGTTGTGGTACATATACACAATGGAATATTATTCAGCTATAAAATGGAGCACATTTGAGTCAGTTCTAATGAGGTGGATGAAACTGGAGTCTATTATACAGAGTGAAGTAAGTCAGAAAGAGAAACACAAATACTATATATTAACACATATATATGGGATTTAAAATGACAGTAATGACGATCCTACATGCATGGCAGCAAAAGAGACACAGATGTAAAGAACAGACTTTTGGACTCTGTGAGAGAAGGCAAGGGTGGGATGATTTGAGAGAATAGCATTGAAACATGTATATTATCATATGTAAAATAGAAGACCAATGCAAATTTGATGCATGAAGCATTCCACCCAAAGCCAGTGCTGTGGGACAGCCCAGAGGGATATGATGAGGAGGGAGGTGAGAGGGAATTCAGAATGGGGGGACACAAGTTTATCTGTGGCTGATTCATGTCACTGTATGGCAAAAACCATCAAAATGTTATAAAGAAATTATCATCCAATTAAAATACACAGTTTTAAAAAACTCCTGTCTGTTGAGTCAGTGATGCTATCTAACCATCTTATCCTCTGCTGCCTGTTCTCCTTTTGCCCTCAATCTTTCCAACATTAGGGTCTTTTCCAATGAGTCAGTTCTTCACATCAGATGGTCAAAGTATTGGAATTTCAGCTTCAGTACCTGTCCTTCTAATGAATATTCAGAGTTGATTTCCTTTAGGATTGACTGATTTGATCTCCTTGCTGTCCAAGCAACTCTCAAGAGTCTTTTGCATCGCCACAATTTGAAAGCACCAATTCTTCAGCACTCAGCCTTCTCTATTGTCTGCACTCATATCGGTACATGACTAATGGAGAAACCACAGCTTTGACAGTATGGGCCTTTGTCTGCAAAGAGATGTCTCTGCTTTTTAATGTGCTGTCTAGATTGTCACACCCTTCCTTCCAAGCAGCAAGTGTCTTTTAGTGTCATGGCTGGAGTCACCATCCACAGTGACTTTGGAGCCCCCCAAAATAAAATCTGTCACTGCTTCCACTTTTTCCCCTTCTAATTGCCATAAAATGATGGCATCAGATGCTATGATCTTAGTTTTTTGAATGTTGAGTTTTAAGCCAGCTTTTTCATTCTCCTCTTTCACCGTTATCAAGAGGCTCTTGAACTCCTCTTCACTTTCTGTCATTAGAGTGTTATCATCTACATATATGAGGTTGTTGGTATTTCTCCCAGCAATCTTGATTTCAGCTTGGATTCATTTAACATGGCATTTTGCATTCTGTACTCTACATATAAGTTAAATAAGCAAGGTGACAATATACAGCCTTGATGGACTCCTTTTTTGATTTTGAACCACTGCATTGTTCATGTTTGGTTCTAACTGCTGCTTGTTGACCCGCATAGCGATTTCTCAGGAGACATACATGTTTCTCAGGAAGATACCTGAGACAGGTAACAGGTAATAAAAGCACTATATTCCTATTAAAATATGGCACTATAGAATAAAATACATTAAAATACTTTTTAAAACGTAAGAAGGGATGCTTTATCAGAAAAAAAAACAACATTAAATTTAAATAAAAACTGGGTTGTAGCAAGTGGCTTCTGTCAGATAATTTAACCTCTGTAAATTTAGTTCCTCAGATCAGCTAATTTGACCCACCCCCCTACCCACCCCCCGCCCAGCCTTAGTGTTCAGAGCCTCTGGCTCTCCTCAGCATCTTGGCCTGAATGCCCTTAACCCCGCTCCATGGTCAGAAACCTGCTCAGTCATTAAGGTTTGTCACTAGAAAAGATTTCCTCCTCCCCAAGGCAGAATTGGCCAACAATCTTAGATTTCATCCAAGTCCGTATTCAGCTCAGAGGTTTGGTCACATCTGTATGATTTCATTAAAATTAAGGGAAAACTCTACACTAGAATTGGAGAAGGCAGTAGCACCCCACTCCAGTACTCTTGTCTGGAAAATCCCATGGACAGAGGAGCCTGGTGGGCTGTAGTCCACAGGGTCTTGAAGAGTCGGACACGACTGAGCAACTTCACTTTCACTTTTCACTTTCATGCATTGGAGAAGGAAATGGCAACCCACTCCCAGCGTTCTTGCCTGGAGAATCCCAGGGATGGTGGGAGCCTCGTGGGCTGCCGTCTTTGGGGTCGCACAGAATCGGACACGACTGAAGCGACTTAGCAGCTACACTAGAATTAGAAGGGCCTCTTCTCACAATCTGCCTTGGGAAAGGTCAACCTCTTCTTAAAATGGATTAAATGCCTCTTAGGTTTAATCTATGTAATTAAACCTGATTTATATACTCAACATAGCTAAAATTACTCTAATAGAACTCACAGAAATAGCAATCAGGACCAAAAAAAAGAAAAACAAAAAACAAAAACCAGAATCAAGAATCAGATACTAAACAGGAATATAATTTGGTTTGACTAAATAGGTGGTTGATGATTTTCACTCTCACTTCCTACTGGGGCTTAGGGTAGAGATCAATAAAGTGATATAGAATTGCAGGATAAGACATGGGTCTAGGCTTTCTCCATTTCAGAAAAATCCAATGACAATCAAGAGGCTAATCTATAAAGGACCAGACACACTGGTTGATGTGTATCCACACTGGACAGACAGCACACTTGAGGCCCTATTCATGGCATTCTCAGTTAAGCTCCACTGGGAAGGGGTTCCAGTCTTTCGTTGTTTTTCCTCATGTATTCCTAGCTCTTACTGATACTCAGTAAATATTGGTTCAATAAATGAACAGAGAATTTGCAGATAAGATTTAAATATTGGTTATTAATAGGTGTATTCCTTTGATTAATTGCTTAATCTTTGGAATCTTAATTCCCATATTCTTGAAAGGGGAATGATTATATACTTTTCAGATACGTGAGAGGTTAAGGTAAGAAATCTAAGTATCTGACAGAATGCTGCATGGCATATAGGAATTATTAAATAAAATTGATTTATTTACCTTTACTCCCTTAAATGATTTCTTTAATAATTGCAAATATTATTGAAAGTAATGTTATGAATTTTTTTGGAAAAGCAGAGACCATATTTTTTTATGATAATTTGCATAAAGCAGTGAAAAGTCCTCCAAATTCTGTCCATATGAAATGAATTTCAGTTGTGGGAAATTTGAAATTATTTATTATGTACTTATTTTTTAAAAGAAAAAGTACATTATTTCCAGATAAACTTTTTTCTTTTGCTTAATTCTTTAGCATTATGTTTTTATCTTTTGAATTCCCTATAAAATCTTCATGGGCATTCCTAAGCTAAATCTGCTACCAAGGGTAACAAGAAACCAAGGGTTTCTTCTGACCAATGATGTATGTATAAGATTCTAGAATTATCACCATCATTCTCAAATGAACATAAATTTATCTATTCTGCATATCTCTAAGTCACCTACAAATTATCCTTGCCAGTGACAAACATAATCATATTCAAGATTGCTAACAATTATTTTGTCTGTGAGGCAGCTAACACTATAAATGTGCCCTTGTAATATATGGAAGTTTCAATAACGATGAATTCATAGCTGTGTGTTCTGTTGTACATAATTAGAGCCTCAAGAAATGATCTATTTTAACATGAACAATATTCTCTGCAAAAAGAGATGGAGCCAAGAAGGCAAGTAAGGATATTGTGATTTGACAATGATCATTTCGACATACATTTTAAAACAGTTTATACCAACTTTCCCAGATTTGAATGCAAAGGAAAAAAGCTACATGTACCCCATTAAAAATTAAACCTCCACATTTCCAACAAAAAGTTAGTCATCATATTTAAAAATAGTTTTATTCAAGCCCTAATAAACAAAATCTAAGAATAGATATCCTGAATTTAAATAGGACTACTCTGCCAATTGGAGCATCTCAGGTGGCTCAGTGGGAAAGAACCTGCCCTCTAATGCAAGAGATGCAGATTCAACCCCTGGGTCAGGAAGATCCCCTGGAAAAGGAAATGGAAATCCATATCAGTATTCTTGCCTGGGAAATCCCATGGACAGAGCAGCCTGGTAGTCTACAGTCCATGGGTCACAAAAGAGTGGGACACAACTTAGCAACTAAATAACAACAGTCTACCAATTACCGTACTGTCTACCCAGTGCAATTGAATATCTTGCACAGATTACAATAGAACCCTTCTGGTGGGCTATAGTCCATGGAGTCACATAGAGTCAGAAATGACTGAGCAACTGACACACACACATTTCATGCATAAGTGAACATGTGTTGAGGTTAAATGTTCCATCTTTTTTTTTTTTTTTTTTTTAAACAACAGTGATTGGCTCAAGCATGTTGCTAACAACTTGGTCAAGTTGGAGATAATCTATGGCCTTTTTCTATGTGGAAATAATAGAGCCTTCTTCCCTTCTAAGGATACAAATGTGATAACGTAGCTCCTGGCTATAATAATCCCATCCATGAAATGGCACAAATGGAGGACAAAATGTAGAGAATCCTGGAGGCCAACTCTGATGTCAAAATCCTGAGGTTTTTGGTATTGTTATGTTCCAGTGATTTTTCCTTCAACTTTATAAAAAATTCCGGTATTCTACTTTTGTTAAAACCAATTTGATTTGGACTTTAGTGATTTCTAATGAAAAAGTGTATACAGCACTGGTTTAGCTGTGCCCTTACTCTTGGTATCAGTTATTCTCAAATTATATCAGCTTAGTTCAGTTCCTCAGTGGTGTCTGACTTTTTGCAACCCCATGGACTACAGCACACCAAGCCTACCTGTCCAAAACCAACTCCTGGAGCTTGCTCATACTCATGTCCATCGAGTCAGTGATGCCATCCAACCATCTCATCCTCTGTCATCCCCTTCTCCTCCTAGCTTCAATCTTTCCAAGCATCAGGGTCTTTTCCAGTGAATCAGTTCTTCGCATTAGGTGGCCAAAGTATTGGAGCTTCAGCTTCAGTATCAGTCCTTCCAATGAATATTCAGGATTCATTTCCTTTAGGATTGATATTTTGGATCTCCTTGCAGTCCAAGGGACTCAAGAATCTTCTCCAACATCACAGTTCAAGAGCATCATTTCTTTGGCCCTCAACTTTCTCTCAAGAATCTTCTCCAACACCACAGTTCAAAAGCATCAATTCTTTGGCCCTCAACTTTCTTTACGGTTCAACTCACATCCATACATGACTACTGGAAAAAACATAGCTGTGACTGAAGGAACATTTGCCGCCAAAGTAACGTGTCTACTTTTTAGTATGCTATCTAGGTTTGTCATAGATTTTCTTCCAAGGAGGAAGCATCATTTAATTTCATGGCTGCAGTCACCATCTGCAGTCATTTTGGAGCCCAAGAAAATAGTGTATCACTGTTCCATTGTTTCCCCATCTATTTGCCTTGATGTGATGGGACTGGATACCATGATCTTTTTTTTTTTTTTTTTTCTTGGAATGTTGAGTTTTAAACCAAGTTTTTCACTCTCTTCTTTCACTTTCATCAAGAGGCTCTTTAGTTCCTCTTCACTTCCTGCCATAAGGGTGGTGTCATCTGATTATCTGAGGTGACTGATATTTCTCCTGGCAATCTTGATTCCAGCTTGTGCTTCATCCAACATGGCATTTCTCATGATGTTCTCTGCATATAAGTTTTATAAACAGGGTGACAATATACAGCCTTGATGTACTTCTTCCCCAATTTAGAATCAGTCTGTTGTTTCATGTCTGGTTCTAACTGTTCTTTCTTGATCTGCATACAAGTTTCTCAGGAGACAGGTAAGGTGCTCTGGCATTCCCACATCTTTAAGAATATTCCACAATTTGTTGTGATCCACACAGTCAAAGTCTTTGGCATAGTCAATAAATGAGAAGTAGATGTTTTTCTGAAACTCTCTTGCTTTTTCTATGATCCAGTGGAGGTTGGCAATTTGATCTCAGGTTCCTCTGCCTTTTCTAAATCCAGCCTGAACATCTGGAATTTCTCAGCCTACATATTGTTGAAGCCTAGCTTGGAGCATTAACTTTGCTAGCATGTGAAATGAGTGCAATTGTGTGATGGTTTCAACGTTCTTTGGTGTTGCCTTTCTTTGGGATTGTAACTAGCTTGTGCCATTTATAAGCTAGCAAGACCACCACTATGAAGATGTCTTTTTATATCTTCTTTTTCCCTCAGAACTTGGAACACATCCTCACAAGTTCATTTTCCTTAACATTAGTTGTAAATGTTCTCCAGTACAAAGTGATTTTCTAAAGTTTCACGAAGCACTTGTATGGCCGTATCTTTGAGATGAATGATTTACACTTTCAGGAACTTAAAAACTTCACTTAGAATCAGGCTCTTCATCTGAGAAATTACAAAAGATTCCTGGTGTTTGACACAAAGCCTTCAGTCTTCTCATTTTTCCTGCTTTATTTCACTTAAATAACTGAACCAAAGCGCTCAAAGGACAAAATCATAACTTGATTACCATTGTATCTTCAAGTTTTAGGAATGCTTTATATATTCTTGAGTAAAGAGAGGTGTGTTTATTCATCATTGGCTCCAGGAATTATCCTCTGTGCTACTTAAAGTAAGAGACGGACGCATCGAGATGGAAAGAGAAGGATCATAATTTATTTCATAGAATGAATTATGGACAGAAAACTTTGGATATGGTTATTTATCTGTAAAACCTGACCACCTTCTTGAGAAGTTTAAAATATTATCATTTGTTTTGCCCTTTTCTCCTTTATTCACTGCAGTGAAACTATATCATCAGTTCAGTTCAGTTCAGTCGCTCAGTCGTGTCCGACTCTTTGTGACCCCAGGGATCGCAGCACACGAGGCCTCCCTGTCCATCACCAACTCCCGGAGTTCACTCAAACTCACGTCCATCGAATCAGTGATGCCATTCAGTCATCTCATCCTCTGTCATCCCCTTTTCCTCCTGCCCCCAATCCCTCTCAGCATCAAAGTCTTTTCCAATGAGTCAACTCTTCACATGAGGTGTCCAAAGTACTGGCGTTTCAGCTTTATCATCATTCCTTCCAAAAAACACCCAGGACCAGTCTCCTTTAGAATGGACTGGTTGAATCTCCTTGCAGTCCAAGGGACTCTCAAGAATCTTCTCCAACACCACACTTCAAAAGCATCCATTTTTCAGTGCTCAGCTTTCTTCACAGTCCAACTCTCACATCCATACATGACTACTGGAAAAACCATAGCCTTGACTAGATGGACCTTAGTCGGCAAAGTAATGTTTCTGCTTTTGAATATGCTATCTAAGTTGGTCATAACTTTTCTTCCAAGGAGTAATTGTCTTTTAATTTCATGGCTGCAGTCACCATCTGCAGTGATTTTGCAGCCCCCGAAAATAAAGCCTCACACTGTTTCCCCATCTATTTCCCATGAAGTGATGGGACCAGACGCCATGATCTTCGTTTTCTGAATGTTGAGCTTTAAGTCAACTTTTTCACTCTCCTCTTTCACTTTCATCAAGAGACGCTTTAGTTCCTCTTCACTTTCTGCCATAAGGGTGGTGTCATCTGAATATCTGAGGTTATTGATATTTCCCCCAGCAATCTTGATTCCAACTTGTGCTTCTTCCAGCCCAGGGTTTCTTATGATGTACTCTGCATAGAAGTTAAATAAGCTATGTGACAATATACAGCCTTGATGTACTCCTTTTCCTATTTGGAACCAGTCTGCTGTCCCATGTCCAGTTCTAACTGTTGCTTCCTGACCTGCATACAGATTTCTCAAGAGGCAGGTCAGGTGGTCTGGTATTCCCATCCCTTGAAGAATTTTCCACTGTGCCATGAAAGTACTGGGTTCTAAGCACAATAAGGAATTTGAATACTAAACTTTCTCTACACTGTGATATGTACATCCTTGGTTCAAATAATTCAATCCTAGAAGCAATCTGGATTTCAGTAAACTTCATTAAAATTATTAAAACAGCCAGAAGCTCTTGAAATTCAATAGATGATGATATTTTACAAGTGCTTTATACTGTCTGTTGGAAAAAGAAATGGCAACCCATTCCAATATTCTTGCCTGGAGAATCCCATGGACAAAGGAGCCTTGTGAGCTACAGTCCATGGGGTCACAAAGAGTCTGACACCACTGAGTAAGTAGCACTTTCATACTGTCTATAGGCTTACACTTAACCAACCTCTTTGTTATAAGTACCATACTGTTGTCATAGCAACTTTGGAGAAGGTTGTGATGAATGGGATACTGAATTGGTGATGACACAAGGAGATAATTTAATAATATGTCTGCTGGGATGACAATGTCAAAAGTCAGAGGACTGATTTTTCCAGAAACTTCATATGGTAGGCTCATTGGGGACTTAATCTTATCAAGCTAAAACAGAATACATCTGAACAGATTCCTTTCCTTCACTCCATTGTCACTCATAATAGGAAGAAGTATTGTCTTAAAGAACAATGCTTCTGAGGCAGATATATCAATACCATAAATTATATTTCTACACTTTTAAATTTTCTCATGTATTTTTAATTTATTAATTTTTATTGGAGCATAATTGATTTGCAATATTGTGTTAGTTTCTGCTGTTTAGCAAAGTGAATCATATCTGGTCAGAATGACCATGATCAAAAAATATAAAAACTATAAATGCTGGGGGACTTCCGTCATAGTTCAGTTGGTAAAGAATCTGCCTGCAATGCAGGAGACTCCAGTTCGATCTTCCTGGGTTGGGAAGATCCTCTGGAGAAGGGATAGGCTACCCACTCCAGTATACTTGGGCTTCCCTTGTGGCTCAGCTGGTAAAGAATCCACCTGCAACGTGGGAGACCTGGATTTGATCCTGGGTTGGGAAGATGCCCTGGAGAAGGGAAAGGCTACCCTTTGGCCTGAAGGACTCTCTGGCCTGGAGAATTCCATATACTGTCTAGTCCATGGGGTCACAAAGTGTCACATGGGGTCACGACTGAGCTAATTTCACTTCACTTCACTTCACTTCATAAATGCTGGAGAGGGTGTGGACAAAAGCAAATTCTCCTACACCATTGGTGGAAATGTAAATTGGTACAACCACTATGGAAACAGTATAGAAGTTACTTAAACAACTAAAAGTAAGGTCACCATATGATCCAGCACTTCCACTCCTGGGCACATATTTAGAGAAAAACATAATTTGAAATATATATATATATATATGAACATTAGGGTATATATATATACCCTAATGTTCATTAGAACATTGGTTACAATTGACAGGACATGGAAGCAATCTAAATGTCCATCAATGGAGGAATAGATGTATATGTATATATATAGATGTATATACATATATATTGGACATAGGATATTACTCAGCCATAAAAAGAATGAAATAATGATCAATCATCAAACAAGTGATCAATCCAAGAGGAAGATATAACAATTGTAAATATAATGCACCTGACATAGGAGCACTCCAATATATACTGTAAATGATACTGTAAATGCTAACAGCCATAAAAGGGGAAGGCAGTCTACACTTTCAATAATATTTTTTTTTCATTTTTCTTCCAAGTGTGGAGCCAGTACATATCTTTACTTTTCATATTTATAGTCATTGGCCTAGAGCAGGGGTCCCCAAATTTAGGCCATAGGCATGTACCAGTCCACTGCCTGTTAGGAACTGGGCCACACTGCAGGAGGTGAGTAATGGGTGAGTAAGTGAAGTTTCACCTCTATCTACAACCACCCCCCATCACTTGCATTACCACCTGAGCTTTACCTTCAGTCAGATCAGTGGCAACATTAGATTCTTATAGGAGTGCAAACTTTACTGTGAACTGTGCATGTGAGGTATCTAGGTTGCATGTTCCTTATGAGAATCTCATGCCTGATGATCTGAGGTGGAGCTGAGGCAGTGATGATACCACTGGGGAGTGACTGAAAATGCAGATTATTATTAGCCAAGAGGTTTTACTGCACAGAGACCATAGTAAATTGATTGCTTGCAGGCTCATATCAAAACCCTATCAGTGAGTGGCAGATGAGGAGTGGCATCTGATCACAGGCTTTATAGTGGCAAGTGAGTTGATGTTCTTCAATTGTACAGCTGCATGTTGTGGCAGGTTTAAAAAATAGACACTATTTTAGTCTATATATGATCTGCCAGTGATTTTATTTACCAGTTCCATCTGTGCCTCTTTCCCACACTGTGCGCTTGTCTCAGTCAAAGTTTTGGCAAGCCCACAAGTTAATATTAGCCAAAGAGTAAAAAACAAACATCACTGGAGAGCTTCTTGGAAAAGGGGAAAAGATGCAATGATGAGAAGACAGAAGGCTCTATTACACTGCCAACAAAAAGAAAGCTGCATTTGAAAGAAAATGCTGAGTCCTTTAAATAAACCCAATAAACATTATGGATTTATTGCAACAGGTGATTTGACATTCTCCAAGCCTGTGCTGTATAACATGTGGCAACTGGCTATGCAACAAAGCCACAAAACCTTCAAAATTTCTTTGTCACATAGGAACCAAGTCCCCAACATTAAAAGACAAGTCTTTGGAGTTTTTCAAAAGAAAAAAAATAAACACGAAGAACAGAAGCAATTACTGAAGCTCACCACTTATTAAATATGTCTGCATTAAGAGTACCATTCTTAGTAGCTAACTGCATTGCTAAAGCCAAGAAGTCCTTTACTATTGGTAAAAAGTTGATCCTGCCTGCTGCTAAGGACATTTGTTGTGACCTTCCACATTTACCCTTTCTATTTGCCATGCAGTAATGGGGCCAGATGCTATGATCTTAGCTTTTTAAAATATTTAGCCTATTTGCAATTTTTAAAGGAATCTCCACACTGTTCTCCATAGTGGCTGTACTAGTTTGCATTCCCACCAACAGTGTAGGAGGGTTCTCTTTTCTCCACACCCTCTCCAGCATTCATTGCTTGCAGATTTTTGGATCACAGCCATTCTGACTGGTGTGAAATGGTACCTCATTGTGGTTTTGATTTGCATTTCTCTAATAATGAGTGATGTTGAGCATCTTTTCATGTGTTTGTTAGCCATCCGTATGTCTTCTTTGGAGAAACGTCTATTTAGTTCTTTGGCCCATTTTTTGATTGGGTCGTTTATTTTTCTGGAATTGAGCTGCAGGAGTTGCTTGTATATTTTTGAGATTAGTTGCTTGTCAGTTGCTTCATTTGCTATTATTTTCTCCCATTCAGAAGGCTGTCTTTTCACTTTGCTTATATTTTCCTTTGTTGTGCAGAAGCTTTTAATTTTAATTAGATCCCATTTGTTTATTTTTGCTTTTATTTCCAGAATTCTGGGAGGTGGATCATAGAGGATCCTGCTGTGATTTATGTCTGAGAGTGTTTTGCCTACGTTCTCCTCTAGGAGTTTTATAGTTTCTGGTCTTACATTTAGATCTCTAATCCATTTTTAGTTTATTTTTGTGTGCGGTGTTAGAAAGTGATCTAGTTTCATTGCTTTACAAGTGGTTGACCAGTTTTCCCAGCACCACTTGTTAAAGAGATTGTCTTTACTCCATTGTATATTCTTGCCTCCTTTGTCAAAGATAAGGTGTCCATATGTGTGTGGATTTATCTCTGGGCTTTCTATTTGGTTCCATTGATTTATATTTCTGTCTTTGTGCCAGTACCATACTGTCTTGATGACTGTGGCTTTGTAGTAGAGCCTGAAGTCAGGCAAGTTGATTCCTCCAGTTCCATTCTTCTTTCTCAAGATTGCTTTGGCTATTTGTGGTTTTTTGTATTTCCATACAAATCTTGAAATTATTTGTTCTAGTTCTGTGAAAAATATGGCTGGTAGCTTGATAGGGATTGCATTGAATTTGTAAATTGCTTTAGGCAGTATACTCATTTTCACTATATTGATTCTTCCGATCCATGAACATTGTATATTTCTCCATCTATTAGTATCCTCTTTGATTTCTTTCATCAGTGTTTTATAGTTTTCTATATATAGGTCTTTAGTTTCTTTAGGTAGATATATTCCTAAGTATTTTATTCTTTTTGTTGCAATGGTAAATGGAACTGTTTCCTTAATTTCTTTTTCTACTTTCTCATTATTCGTGTATAGGAATGCAAGGGATTTCTGTGTGTTGATTTTATATCCTGCAACTTTACTATATTCATTGATTAGCTCTAGTAATTTTCTGGTGGAGTCTTTAGGGTTTTCTATGTAGAGGATCATGTCACCTGCAAACAGTGAAAGTTTTACTTCTTCTTTTCCAATTTGGATTCCTTTTATTTCTTTTTCTGCTCTGATTGCTGTGGCCAAAACTTCCAGAACTACCTTATGACCCAGAAATCCCACTGCTGGGCATACACACCGAGGAAACCAGAATTGAAAGAGACACATGTACCCCAATGTTCATCGCAGCTCTGTTTATAATAGCCAGGACATGGAAACAACCTAGATGTCCATCAGCAGATGAATGGATAAGAAAGCTGTGGTACATATACACAATGGAGTATTACTCAGCTGTTAAAAAGAATTTATTTGAATCAATTCTGATGAGATGGATGAAACTGGAGCTGATTATACAGAGTGAAGTAAGCCAGAAAGAAAAACATCAATACAGTATACTAACACATATATATGGAATTTAGAAAGATGGCAATGATGACCCTGTATGCAAGACAGCAAAAAAGACACAGATGTGTATAATGGACTTTTGGACTCAGAGGAAGAGGGAGAGGGTGGGATGATTTGGGAGAATGGCATTGTAACAGGTATACTATCATGTAAGAATCGAATCGCCAGTCTATGTCCGACGCAGGATACAGCATGCTTGGGGCTGGTGCACGGTGATGACCCAGAGGGATGTTATGGGGAGGGAGGTGGGAGGGGGGTTCATGTTTGGGAACGCATGTACACCCGTGGTGGATTCATGTCAATGTGTGGCAAAACCAATACAGTATTGTAAAATAAAGTAAAAATAAAAATTAAAAAAATAAAATATTTAGCCTTAAGCCAGCTCTTTCACTCTCCTTCATCCCCATCAAGAGGCTCTTTGTTCCTCTTCACTTTCTGCCATCAGAGTGGTACCATACATATATCTGAGGTTGTTGATGTTTCTCCCACCTATCTTGATTCCAGCCTCATGGACTGCAAGGAGATCAATCCTAAAGGGAATCAACCCTGAATATTCTTTGGAAGAACTGATGTTGAAGCTGAAGCTTCAATACTTTGGCCACTAGACGTGAAGAGCCAACTCACTGGAAAAGACTGTGATGCTTGGAAAGATTGTAGGAAAAAGAAGAAGGGGCAGCAGAGGATGAGATGGTTAGATAGCATCACCCACTCAATGGACTTGAATTTGAACAAACTCCCACAGATGGTGAAGGAGAGGGAAGCCTGGCATGCTTTGGTCCATGGGTCACAAAGAGTCAGAAAGGCACCAATTGTTGGCCCTCTGCCTTTATGGTTCAGCTCTTACAACCGTACATGACCACTGGAAAGACCATAGCCTTGACTATATGGACCTTTGTCAACAGAGTAATGTCTCTGCTTTTCAACACAACTGTCTAGGTTTGTCATAGCTTTCCTGCAAGAAGCAATCATCTTCTGACTTCATGGCTGAAGTCACCATCTGCAGTGACTTTAGAGCCAAAGAAGAGTAAATCTGTCACTGCTGCTACTGCTAAGTCACTTCAGTCATGTCCGACCCTGTGCGACCCCATAGACGGCAGCCCACCAGGCTCCCCCGTCCCTGGGATGCTCCAGGCAAGAACGCTGGAATGGGTTGCCATTTCCTTCTCCAATCTGTGCTTCCACCTTTTCCCCTTCTATTTGCCATGAAGTGCCATGATCGTAGTTTTTTTAATATTTAGTTTTAAGCCAGATCTCTCATTCTCCTCCTTTACCCTCATCAAGAGGTTCTTTTGTTCCTCTTCACTTTCTGCCATTCTGCCATTAGAGGTTGTTGATGTTTCTCCTACTTACCTTGATTCTAGCTCGTAACTCATTCACCCCAGCACTTCTCATGATGTGCTCAGTTAGTTCAGTTCAGTTCAGCTGCTCAGTCTTCTCCGACTCTGTGCGACTCCATGAACTGCAGCACGCCAGGCCTCCCTGTCCATCACCAACTCCCAGAGTCCACCCAAACCCATGTCCATTCAGTCAGTGATGCCATCCAACCATCTCATCCTCTGTCGTCCCCTTCTCCTCCTGCCCTCAATCTTTCCCAGCATCAGGGTCTTCCCAATGAGTCAGCTCTTTGCATCAGGTGGCCTAAGTATTGGAGTTTCAGCTTCAACATCAGTTCTTCCAATGAACACCTATGACTGATCTCCTTTAGGATGGACTGGTTGGATCTTCTTTCAGTCCAAGGGACTCTCAAGAGTCTTCTCCAACACCACAGTTCAAAAGCATCAGTTCTTCGGTGCTCAACTTTCTTTATAGTCCAACTCTCACATCCATACATGACCACAGGAAAAACCATAGCCTTGACTAGACAGGCCTTTGTTGACAAAGTAATGTCTCTACTTTTTAATATGCTATCTGGGTTGGTCATAACTTTCCTTCCAAGGAGTAAGCATCTTTTAATTTCATGGCTGCAATCACCATCTGCAGTGATTTTGGAGCCCAGATAAATAAAATCAGCCACTGTTTCCACTGTTTCCCCATCTATTTCCCATGAAGTGATGGGACCAGATGCCATGTTCTTAGTTTTCTGAATGTTGAACTTTAAGCCAACTTTTTCACTCCCCTCTTACAGGTTCATGAAGAGGCCCTATGGTTCTTCTTCACATTCTGCCATAAGGGTGGTGTCATCTGCATATCTGAGGTTATTGATATTTCTCCTGGTAATCTTGATTCCAGCTTTTGCTTCATCCAGCCCAGCATTTCTCATGATGTACTCTACATATAAGTTAAATAAGCAGTGTGACAATATACAGCCTTGATGTACTGCTTTTCCTATTTGGAACCAGTCTGTTGGTCCATGTCCAGTTCTAACTGTTGCTTCCTGACTTGCATATAGATTTCTCAAGAGGCAGGTCAGGTTGTCTGGTATTCCCATCTCTCTCAGAATTGATATGCCAAGTATATAGTTTAAACAAACAGAGTGACAGCAGACAGCCCTATCATATTCCCTTTTCGATCTTGAACCAATCAGTAGTTCTGTAAAGGGTTCTAACTATTGCTTCTTGACCCACATACAGGTTTCTCAGGAGACATTAAGATGATCTGCTATTCCCATCTCTCTAAGAGCTTTCCATAGTTTGTCATGATTTACAAAATGGCAACCCACTCCAGTATTCTTGCCTGGAGAATCCCATGGACAAAGGAGCCTGGTGGGCTACAGTCTATGGGGTTGCAAAGAGTCGGATACGATTGGGTGACTAACACACACACACACACACACACACACACACACACACACACACAGTCAAAGGTTTAATGCAGTCGATGAAACAGAGATATATGTTTTTCTGAAATTCCCTTGCTTTTTCTATAATCCAGCCAATGTTGGCAATTTGATCTCTAGTTCCTCTTCCTTTTCTGTTACTAGGTTGGAGTTCTGGAAGTTCTTGGTTCACATAATGCTGAAGCTTAGCGTGCAAGATTTTAGGCATAACCTCACCAACATGTGAGATGAGTGCAATTGTCTGATGGCTAGGATATTCTTTGGTACTACCCTTCTTGGGAATTGGGATGAAGATTGACCCTTTCCAGTCCTGTGGCCACTGCTGGGTCTTCCAGATTTGTTGACATAATGAATGCAAAACCTTGATGGCATCCTCCTATAGGGATTTGAATAGTTCTGCTGCAATCTCAATGCATCCACTAACTTTATTGAAAGCAGTGTTTCTTTAGGCCCACTTGACTTCACATTCCAGAATGTCTGGCTCTGCATGACTAACCACATCATCGTAGTAACCCCGTTCATTAAGATCTTTTTTATACAGTTCTCCCATGTATTCTTTCCTTCTCATCTTGATCTCTTCAGCCTCTACTAGGTTTCTACCATTTTTATCCTTCATTGTTCCCATCTTTGGGTGGAAATTCCTTAATGTTTAGGATTTTCCTGAAGCAATTTCTAGTCTTTTCCTTTTAAACATTGTTCATTGAATAAGGCCTTCTTGTTTCTTCTAGCTATTCTATGAAACTTTGCATTTAATTGTATGTACCTTTCCCTCTCTCCCTTGCTTTTCTCTTCTCTTCATTCTTCTGCTCTTTGTAAAACCTCCCCTGATAATCACTTTGCCTTCTTGCTTTTCTTTTTCTTTGTGATGGTTTTGTTTGCCTCAACATAATAAGGGCCATATATGACAAGCCCTTAGAACACATTATTCTCAATGATAAAAAATGAAATCATTTCCTCTAAGATCAGGAACAAGATAAGTGTGCCCACTTTTGTCACTATTATTCCATATAGTTTTGGAAGTCTTAGCCTGCAGATGACATGATACTATACAAAGAAAACCCTAAAGATGCCACCAGAAAATTACTAGAGCAGGTCAGTGATTTTAGTAAAGTTTCAGGATACAAAATTTATACACAGAAATCCCTTGCATTCCTATATACACTAACAATGAAAAAACAGAAAGAGAAATTAAGAAAACAATCCCATTCACCACTGAAACAACAACAAAAAAAAAATATGTAGGAATAAACCTACCTAAAGAGGCAAAAACCCATACACATAAAACTATAAGACATTAGTGAGAGAAATCAAAGATGACACAAACAGATGATGAGATATATACCATGTTCTAGGATTGGAAAAATCAATATTGTGAAAATGACTATACTACCATAATCTTTCTACAGATTCAATAAAATCCCTATTAAACTAGAAATAGTATTTTTCACAGAATTAGAACAAAATTTTACAGTGTATATGAAAACACAAAAGACCCAGAATAACTAGCAATCTTGAGAAAGAGAAAGGGAACTGGAGAACTCAACCTTTCTGACTTCAGACTACACTATGAAACTACAGTCATTAAAACAGTATGGTACTGGCACAAAATCAGAAATATAGACCAATGGAACAAGATAGAAAGCCCAGAGATAAATCCATGATCCTATGGGTAACTTATCTTTGAGAAAGGAGGCAAGAATATACAATGTAAAAAAGACAGCCTCTTCAATAGGTGGTTCTGGGAAAACTGGACAACTTCATGTAAAAGAATGAAACTAGAACACATCATAACACCATACTCGAAGATAAACTCAAAATGAATTAAAGACTTAAATGTAATACCAGAATGTACAAAGCTCTGAGGGGAAAATATAACAGAAAACTCTTTGACATAAATCACTGAAAGATCCTCTTTGAACCACCTCCTAGAATAATAGAAATATAAACAAAATTAAACAAGTGGGACTAAACAGAACTTAAATGATTTTTTACAGCAAAGAAACTATAAACAAGATGAAAGGATAACACCAGGAATGGGATAAAATAATTGCAAACAAAGCAACTGACAAAGGATTCAGTTCAGTTCAGTTTAATCATTAGGTCATGTCTGACTCTTTGCGACCCCATGAATCGCAGCACGCCAGGCCTCCCTGTCCATCACTAACTCCCAGAAGTCACTC
The DNA here is from genome assembly GCF_001704415.2 of Capra hircus. Lineage (NCBI taxonomy): Eukaryota > Metazoa > Chordata > Mammalia > Artiodactyla > Bovidae > Capra > Capra hircus. Next base: position 41,542,320 of record NC_030812.1, on the reverse strand, counting down.
AGAATCACGTCCATCGAGTCCGTGATGCCATCCAGCCATCTTATCCTCTGTCAGCCCCTTCTCCTCCTGCCCTCAATCCCTCCCAGCATCAGAGTCTATTCCAATGAGTCAACACTTCGCATGAGGTGGCCAAAGTATTGGAGTTTCAGATTCAGCATCATTCCTTCCAAAGAAATCCCAGGGCTGATCTTCAGAATGGACTGGTTGGATCTCCTTGCAGTCCAAGGGACTCTCAAGAGTCTTCTCCAACACCACAGTTCAAAAGCATCAATTCTTTGGTGCTCAGCCTTCATCACAGTCCAACGCTCACATCCATACATAACTACTGGAAAACCATAGCCTTGACTAGACGGACTATAGTTAGCAAAGTAATGTCTCTGCTTTTGAATATGCTATCTAGGTTGATCATAACTTTTCTTCCAAGGAGTAAGCGTCTTTTAATTTCATGGCTGCAGTCACCATCTGCAGTGATTTTCATGGGCAAACTAAAATTTATGCAACTTGGGAGAAAGAAAAAACTGATTTTGGTAAATCATGTTATCCTTTCCTTTCATAATTTAAAATCAGAAATATGAGTGTCTTATAGCTCAATTCAGTTCAGTCGCTCAGTCATGTCCGATTCTGTGCGACCCCATGAATTGCAGCATGTCAGGCCTCCCTGGCCATCACCAGCTCCCAGAGTTCACTCAGATTCATGTCCATTGAGTCAGTGATGCCATCCAGCCATCTCATCCTCTGTCGTCCCCTTCTCCTCCTGACCGCAATCCCTCCCAGCATCAAAGTCTTTTCCAGTGAGTCAACTCTTCACATGAGGTGGCCAAGGGCCTGGAGTTTCAGCTTTAGCATCATTCCTTCCAAAGAAATCCCAGGGCTGATCTCCTTCAGAATGGACTGGTTGGATCTCCTTGCGGTCCAAAGGACTCTCAAGAGTCTTCTCCAACACCACAGTTCAAAAGCATGAATTCTTCGACGCTCTGCTTTCTTCACTGTTCAACTCTCACATCTATATGACTACTGGAAAAAACCATAGCCTTGACTAGACAGACCTTAGTCAATAAAGTAATGTCCTTGCTTTTAAATATGCTATCTAGGTTGGTCATAACTTTTCTTCCAAGGAGTAAGCGTCTTTTAATTTTATGGCTGAAGTCAGCATCTACAGCGATTTTTGAGCCCCCCAAAATAAAGTCTGACACTGTTTCCACTGTTTCCCCATCTATTTCCCATGAAGTGATGGGACCAGATGCCATAATCATCGTTTTCTGAATGTTGAGCTTTAAGCCAACTTTCTCACTCTCCTCTTTCACTTTCACCAAGAGGCTTTTTAGTTCCTCTTCACTTTCTGCCATAAGGGTGGTGGCATCTGCATATCTGAGGTTATTGCTATTTCTCCCTGCAATCTTGATTCCAGCTTGTTTCTTCCAGTCCAGCGTTTCTCATGATGTACTCTACATATAAGTTAAATAAGCAGGGTGACAATATACAACCTTGACGTACTCCTTTTCGTATTTGGAACCAGTCTGTTGTTCCATGTCCAGTTCTAACTGTTGCTTCCTGACTTGCATACAGATTTCTCAAGAGGCAGGTCAGGTGGTCTGGTATTCCCATCTCTCTCAGAATTTTCCACAGTTTATTGTGATCCACACAGGCAAAGGCTTTAGCATAGTCAATAAAGCAGAAATAGATGTTTTTCTGGAACTCTCTTGCTTTTCCCATGATCCAGCATATGTTGGCAATTTGATCTCTGGTTCCTCTGCCTTTTTTAAAACCAGCTTGAACATCTGGAATTTCACGGTTCACGTATTACTGAAGCCCGGCTTGGAGATTTTTGAGCATTACTTTACTAGCATGTGAGATGAGTGAAATTGTGTGGTAGTTTGAGCATTCTTTGGCATTCCCTTTCTTTGGGATTGGAATGAAAACTGACCTTTTCCAGTCCTGTGGCTGCTGCTGAGTTTTCCAAATTTGCTGGCATATTGAGTGCAGCACTTTCACAGCATCATTTTTCAGGATTTGAAATAGTTCAACTGGAACTCCATCACCTCCACTAGATTTGTTGATAATGATGCTTTCTAAGGCCCACTTGATTTCACATTCCAGGATGTCTGGCTCTAGATGAGCGATCACACCATCGTGGTTATCTTTGTTTTGAAGATCTTTTTTGTACAGTTCTTTTGTGTATTCTTGCCACCTCTTCTTAAAATCTTCTGCTTCTGTTAGGTCCATGCCATTTCTGTCCTTTATCGAGCCCATCTTTGCATGAAGTGTTCCCTTGGAATCTCTAATTTTCTTGAAGAGATCTCTAGTCTTTCCCATTTGTTGTTTTCCTTTATTTCTTTGCACTGATAGCTGAAGAAGGCTTTCTTATCTCTTCTTGCTATTCTTTGGAACTCAGATGCTTATATCTTTCCTTTTCTCCTTGGCTTTTTGCTTCTCTTCTTTTCACAGCTATTTGTAAGGCCTCCCCGGACAATCATTTTGCTTTCTTGCATTTCTTTTCCATGGGGATGGTCTTGATCCCTGGCTCCTGTACAATGTCATGAACCTCATTCCATAGTTCATGAGGCACTCTATCTGTCAGATCTAGGTCCTTAAATCTATTTCTCACTTCCACTGTATGTTCATAAGGGATTATGATCAATTTAGTTCATACCTGAATGGTCTAGCGGTTTTCCCTACTTTCTTCAATTTAAGTCTGAATTTGGTAATAAGGAGTTCATGATCTGAACCACAGTCAGCTCCTGGTCTTGTTTTTGTTGCCGGTATAAAGCTTCTCCATCTTTGGCTGCAAAGAATATAATCAATCTGATTTCGGTGTTGACCATCTGATGATGTCCGTGTTTAGAGTCTTCTCTTGTGTTGTTGTAAGAGGGTTTTTGCTATGACCAGTGCATTTTCTTGGCCAAATTCTATTAGTCTTTGCCCTGCTTCATTCCGCATTCCAAGGCCATATTTGCCTGTTCCTCCAGGTGTTTCTTGACTTCCTACTATTGCATTCCAGTCCTCTAGAATGAAAAGGACATCTTTTGGGGGTGTTATTTCTACAAGGTCTTGTAGGTCTTCACAGAACCGTTCAACTTCAGTTTCTTCAATGTTACTGGTTGGGGCATAGACTTGGATTATTGTGATATTGAATGGTTTGCCTTGGCAACAAACAGAGATCATTCTGTCGTTTTTGAGATTGCATCCAAGTACTGCATTTCAGACTCTTTTGTTGACCACGATGGCTACTCCATTCTAAGGGATTCCTGCCCTCAGTAGTAGATATAATGGTCATCTGAGTTAAATCCACCCATTCCAGTCCATTTTAGTTCGCTGATTCCTAGAATGGTGACATTCACTTTTGCTATCTCCTGTTTGACCACTTCCAATTTGCCTTGATTCATGGACCTGACATTCCAGGTTCCTATGCAATATTGCTCTTTACAGCATTGGACCTTGCTTCTATCACCAGTCACATCCACAGCAGGTATTGTTTTTGCTTTGGCTCCATCCCTTCATTCTTTTTAGAGTTATTTCTCCACTGATCTCCAGTAGCATACTGGGCACTTACTGACCTAGGGAGTTTCTCTTTCAGTAACCTATCATTTTGCCTTTTCATACTGTTCATGGGGTTCTCAAGGCAAGAATACTGAAGTTGTTTGCCATTCCCTTCTCCAGTGGACCATATTCTGTCAGATCTCTCCACCATGACCCGCCCCCACCCCCCCTCCCGGGTTGCCCCAGGGGCATGGCTTAGTTTCATTGGCTGTATATTGTCACCCTGCTTATTTAACTTCTTTGCAGAGTACATCATGAGAAATGCTGCACTGGAAGAAACACAAGCTGGACTCAAGATTGCCGGGAGAAATATCAATAACCTCAGATATGCAGATGACACCACCCTTATGGCAGAAAGTGAAGAGGAACTAAAAAGCGTCTTGATGAAAATGAAAGAGGAGAGTGAGAAAGTTGGCCTAAAGCTCAACATTCAGAAAATGAAGATCATGGTATCTGGTTCCATCACTTCATGGGAAATAGATGAGGGAACAGTGGAAACAATGTCACTTTATTTTTCTGGGCTCCATATTAACTGCAGATGGTGACTGCAGCCATGAAATTAAAAGACGCTTACTCCTTGGAAGAAAAATTATGACCAACCTAGATAGCTTATTCAAAAGCAGGGACATTACTTTGCCTATTAAGGTCCGTCTAATCAAAGCTATGGTTTTTCCTGTGGTTATGTATGGATGTGAGTGTTGGACTGTGAAGAAGGCTGAGCACCAAAGAACAGATGCTTTTGAAGTGTGGTGTTGGAGAAGACTCTTGGGAGTCCTTTGGACTGCAAGGAGATCCAACCAGTCCATTCTGAAGGAGATCAGCCCTGGGATTTCTTTGGAAGGAATGATGCTAAAGCTGAAAGTCCAGTACTTTGGCCACCTCATGTGAAGTGTTGACTCATTGGAAAAGACTTTGGTACTGGGAGGGATTGAGGGCAGGAGGAGAAGGGGACGACAGAGGATGAGATGGATGAATAACATCACGGACTCGATAGACGTGAATCTAAGTGAACTCGGGAGATGGTGATGAACAGGGAGGCCTGGTGTGCTGCGATTCATGGGGTCACAAAGAGTTGGACATGACTGAGCGACTGAACTGAACTGAACTCTGGTCCTAGTGTGATTGGATTGACTAGTGTTCTGTGAGTATGATTTCAGTGTGTCTGCCCTCTGATGCCCTCTTGCATCACCTACCATCTTACTTGGGTTTCTCTTACCTTGGGCGTGGGGTATCTCTTCACAGCTGCTCCGGCAAGGCTCAGCTGCTGCTCCTTACCTTGGATGAGGTGTATCTCCTCACCACCGCCCTTCCTGACCTTCAATGTGGGTGGCTCCTCTAGGCCCTCCTGCGCCCAAGTAGACACAGCCGCTGCCCCTGGCCTCAGGCATGGGGTTGCTTCTCCCAGCCACTGCCCCTGGCCTCAGACGTGGGGTGGCTCCTCTTGGTCGTAGCCCCTGACCTGGGACTTGGGGTAGCTCCTCTCAGCCATCGCCCCTGACCTTGGATGCGGAGTAGCTCCTCTGGGCCATTCCTGCACTGTCACAAATAAAATGCTATAGACTAAGTAGCTTAAAAACAACAGAAGTTTATTCCTCACAGTTCATGAGGCTGAGAAGTCCAAGAACAAGGCTCTGGTAAATTTAGTATCTGATGATAACCTGTTTCCTGACTCATAGACAACCACTTTTTGCTCTAACTTCTCAAGCAATTGAAGAGGCAAAAGACCTCTTTGGGGCTACAGTTAAAAGAGCACTAATCCTTCTCCACGTTCATGACCTAAGCACCTCCCAAAGGCCCAACTCTTAATATCATCACCTTGGGGGCTCATGATTTCAATATTTGAAATTTGAGGAACACAAATATTTAGTCCATAAGTGAGGAATACAGGAAAAAAAAATTATTTTTCTCAGTAATTCCACTGGCTAAAGTGGGGGAGTGGGGGACAAAAGGTGAAGGAAAGTATGCCAATAGGAAGAATGCAGATCAAAGAGACTATAATAAAATAAAATCACCAACATCCAGCTCATACGAAAATACTAATAGAAGTAAAGCCATAATGTATAGGCCAAGGAAAGTTAATAGAAAAAATTAGAACAAATATTCACAAATTATTGCCATTGAATTCTTTGTAGCAAACTTGAATTCAAAACTATCTTCTATCACTAATCTTCATGAGACTACTTTGATTCCTTCTGTCCATGTGATTTTTTAAAAACAACAAATCATCTATTTAAACTAGTTTAAACACTTCTGTCTAAATACCCAATGCAATCAAGCACTCATCACAAGAGTCTGCTTTGTAAACTAAAATGCCTTCTAGGCTCTACTAAAAAGAAGCATCAACATCAAATAATTATTTATACATAGTAAGTAATGCTTACATCAGTCAGTCAGTTCAGTGGCTCAGTCATGTCTGACCTTTGCAACCTCATGGACTGTAGTATGCCAGGCTTCCCTGTCCATCACCAACTCCAGGAGCATACATAGTTGTTAGAAAATTAGATCATATAAAATTTCTGATATTTGATTTTTTCATTTTTTTTTAGCCCACAAACATGAGTGTTCTACATAATAACATGAAAGCCTTGAGAGCCAACCTGCATCTGTTTTGTTTCCTGTTCTATCTTCAGGATCCAGAAAACTTGTTACATACATAATAGGCTCTCAATATATATTTGATAAATAAGTGAATCAATTATTAATGGGCCAACTCTACTTTGTGGCCATTGCTATTCTAGTACCCTTCTTCCTTAATAACTGTGCCCACATTTAGGGAGTGAGACTGGGGACAGAAATATGCACAGCAAAATATACTGATGATACTTAAGCATACAGTGAATGGTGCTGCAAGATTTGCGGTCTCTGAAGAAGATTTAATTCCAGAACCAAAGACAGTTTCATTCACTCAAAGCTTTGTGTAGATTTTTTTTTTAAGTTTAATAAAACAATTTCTTATCCTCTAGTTATCGTAGAATGGAGCCCAAACATCTTCATAAGACTTTCAACTGCTTATGTAATCATCCTGTCTCTTTACTTGCTCCTTCTTTTGCCCTCATTTAATTGAAAAGCTTTCACATTCCTTGGTAGACATTCCATAAGGGAGAAATGGTGGTATCATTCCCTGCTTTGTTTTATGTCTGTTCTGGGGACCACATTGACCTGTAGTTCACTGGGATGAAATCTTCAAAGCACAAAACCTCATTTCTTAAGAGTCTATCATCTTATACATCTAATTTGGATTACTTTCCCAAAGCACATTCAACTGTCATTTACTTCAAAGAACTTCTAATACATCTCTGTTTATTTATGTCTTCACAGCTCACCTTGCCATCTTATTTAAAGTGAAAGTGACAGGAAAAGCTTCTGACCTAGACATCAGAAGGAGGCAGGACAGTACCCACTCTCACTAGTTTAAGTAATATACTTCTCAACTGGTGGCTAAGAAAAGATAAGAATGCCTCAAGATTTGTAAAAGTTCCACCAGAACCTTTCCCAAGGCACACATCCTGAGATAACTTTGGCACAAGATTAGCCAGGGAGAATGGGTTCTGGGCAACAGTCTCTGGGCAAGATATACTGTTGCTGTGTAATCAGGGGTACAAGTCTTGAGAAACAGTTCCCCCGCAAGATTTGTTACAATTATAATCATTAACACAGAGCCTAAAAAAAGCATTTCCATGAGTAATACATTGTGCTGTGTAGTCATTAGTTGGGACCTAAAGAAAGGCCAGTTCTCCAGCAAGATACTTTGTTACACATGACTTAAGGAAAGCATGAGCAAGAATGTTCACCTCCTTAAAGGCCTTTGGACTGCCTTCCTAAGCTTTAACTCTTTCATTCCCCTCTTTTTCTTTTAGGAGAATATGGCTGCCCAGGAAAGGCAAAACACTCTCATTCTGTAACTGCTTCTCAGATACCTCTGAGAACCCGCTCCAAAGAAGTCATGGGGGAAAGTCAATATATACGATTTTGGTGAAGGGGGAGTGCAGCGAAATCAAGCATTTATTTTACAATAAGTTTTCTACTAGTCATGAGGAACTAATGTCACCATTAAGGGATTTAGTGCTTTTCTGGATATGAGGAGATGTAAGAATTGGACTTATGAAATCAGTCCTGAAAATGTCTAATTATCTAAAGATCTGTTCCACCAGTTTCCCTAGAGTACAGAGTGCCTCATTCTTCACCTCAAACTCCTTTCAGAGTACATTGGAGGTCACCAGCTGCAGCAGCACAGGATTCAATCTCCACAGAGGCAGATGGCAAATGCCTTTGGCAAGTTGACATCATGAAAGGACTCAGAGACAAAGCAGAGAGGTTGAGAAAGCAAAGCAGAAGTTTATTTAGCAACAATATGCCCTCAAAGGGAGAGGGGGCAGGCAGGAGAGGAACTGCCATACTGGGTTTCTTTGGAAAGCTAGTTACGAAGGTGTCAAATGGAAAAAATACTCACAACATAAAAGCTGAGAGTTAGGATTTATTTGGTGAGAATGTTAGGACTGGAGCCCAGGAGGCAGCGTCTTTGGCAATCACGAGAGAGCTGACTCCAAGGAGGTAGGGGAGGACCTAGGCTATATACAAGTTTTGAAAAGAGGGGCAGGTAATCTGAACATTAAAAGACTGCTGTTAAAAGCTAAATTTCTCACATGGAAAGATACAGTGATCTTCTATGTATCTGAAGATGCAAGCACCTGGGCTTTTGAAATCGCTTTTTTTTTTTTTCATATGCATCTAGTTACCTGGGGCCAATCCTAATTTCCTTACTGTTAACTTCCTAATTCCTTGTTTACTGTAAGGAATTGGTGGATGTCCATCTCTCACATCACCTCAGCTCTTCAGTGGTCAGTTCAATTCAGTTCAGTCGCTCAGTCATGTCCAACTCTTTGTGACCCTGTAGACTGCAGCATACAAAACTGCCCTGTCCATCACCAACTCCCGGAGCTTGCTCAAACTCATATCCATCAAGTCAGTGATGCCATCCAACCATCTCATTCTCTTTCGTCCCCTTCCCTTCCTGCCTTCAATTCTTTTTCAGTATCAGGGTCTTTTCCAATGAGTCAGTTCTTTGCATCAGGTGGTCAAACTATTGGAGCTTCAACTTCAGCATCAGTCCTTCCAATGAATATCCAGGACTGATTTCCTTTAGGATAGACTGGTTGGATCTCCTTGCAGTCCAGGGGACTCTCAAGAGTCTTCTCCAACACCACAGTTCAAAAGCATCAATTCTTTGGTGCTCAGCTTTCTTTATGGTCCAACTCTCATATCCATACATGACTACTGGAAAAACCATAGCTTTGACTAGATGGACCTTTGTTGGCAAAGGTCCTGGGTCTTCCCTGATAGCTCAGTTGGTAAAGAATCCACCTGCAATGCAGGAGATCCCATTTCGATTCCTGCGTCAGGAAGATTCACTGGAGAAGGAATAGGCTATGCAATCCAGTATTCTTTGGCTTCCCTTGTGGCTCAGCTGGTAAAGAATACTCCTGCAATGCAGGAGACCTGGGTTCAATCCTTGGGTTGGGAAGATCCTCTGGAGAAGGGGAAAGCTACCCACTCCAGTATTCTGGCCTGGAGAATTCCATGGACTGTATAGTCCATTGAGTCACACAGAGTCGGACATGACTGAGCAACTTTCACTTTGCTCAGTGCTACCAGGGAGGAAGTACTTGATGGCTTCCAAATAGCTAGCTTTGTTTCACCTGGGCTCAGATATTTGCATTTGGAACAGCTTGTTTCCTGGTAAAAAGTAGAGCAGAAAATATTTCATCTTACAGTCCCTCCCCTTGGGAAATTCAACCATATTGGGAGACATTTTATGACTACTGTTTCCTTTTGTCTCAAGCTGCTGGGAGGCTTATCCCAGATCAAGTGAAAGCTTTTTGTTGATATGTCCCTCCAGGTGTTAATTTCCAGATTAGGCCCATTGGTAGATAATAAAAGATTTTCTGCATCCTCTATCTTCTAACCTCATAGGTTTGAGGAGATATTTCCCTTGTTGCTTCTTCCCATACCTAGAATCACACTAGCACAATTATTCTATGTTATAAATACAATCTATTTCTTTAAGATGTTTAACTGTCATTAATTTGTCCAGAGGCCTGGTAATACACAAGACAACAATCTTATAAAATAAACAGATTACAAATAATACAGCTAATAATGCTGTTAAAGTTACAAGTAGATATTTAAGCCATGAACTTCCAGAACCAAACCAACTTCCTAAAAGATCACCAAGGCTAGGTAGTGGTTCATCTAAGGCAACAGTCTGATTTTTCATGTGAGTCATTAAATGTGTTATATTAGAGGATTCATCTGGTATGTAAATACAACATTTAGTTTGAATTATGGCACAGGTTCCTGTTGAGATGTTGTAAGGATATTAAGGACCATACAATTTTGTAAGACAGCTTTTCTCGTCATAAAGACTTCAGAATTTAGTAGGCTAATAGCCAGGTTGCTATCACCTAAGGCCTTTTGAGTGACTTTTGTTAAAGTTTCAGTGTGAGAAATAACACTTTCCAATCCTACTGAAGGCACAAAAATAGCTGCTAAATGATCATACCAATGAAATACAGATCTCTTGGTCCATCAGGCTTCTGTTGATGGTAAATTTGTTGGAGTCACATCTAAGCTTGCATCAAAATGACCTTGATCCCAAGGAAACCCTAACTTACACTCCCCGAGTTATCCTGGCAGAAGCCAGGGCCATAAATTGGACCTGCAAAGCCATTGAATTCCTTTAGGTGTCATTGAATTCCAGTATATTTTTGGTCATCTGACTCAACTGTCCCATACCAATCGCTGTCTTTAAGAGAAATGGGGAGGGCGGTCCTAAGATGGTGGAGGAATAAGACAGGAAGACCACTTTCTTCCCCACAAATTCATCAAAAGAACATTCAAACGCTGAGTAAGTTCCACAAAAAAACTTCTGAATGCTGGCAGAGGACATCAGGCACCCAGAAAAGCAGCCCATTGTCTTCAAAGGAGGTAGGAAAAAATATAAAAGACAAAAAAAGAGACAAAAGAGGTAGGGATGGAGCTCTGTCCCAGAAAGGAAGTCTTAAAAAGAGAGGTTTCCAAACACCAGAAAACACTCTCACTGCCAAATCTGTGGCGAGCCTTGGAAGCACAGAGGGCAACATAACAGGGAGGAAAATTAAATAAATAATTAAAACCCACAGATTACAAGCCCAGTGGTAACTCCCCCAGCAGAGAAGCAGCACAGATGCCTGCACCTGCCACTAGCAAGCGGGGGCTGGGCAGGGAGGCGCGGGCTGCATTGCTTAGAGTAAGGATCTGGTCTGAATGCCCCAAGCACAATCTGAGCAAAATAACTTGGGCTAGCAAACCAGACTGTGGGATAACTACCACGTGAAAAGCCAGCCCTAACCTAAGGCACCACCAGGCCCATGCACAGAACAAAGGACTGAACAGAGATAGCCAGCTGCAGACAATCCCCCTCCAGTGACAGGCAGCCAGAGCCAGAAGGGGGCAATTGCAGCCCCAGAGAGACATTATCTACAAAACTGTAAGCAGGCTTCTTTGCTAACTAAAACTTCTTGGGGTTCTGGATGGTCAACATCCACCTGAGAAGGTGAGCCGGTTGTACACCCAGAAAACCGAGCGGCAGGGACGGGGGAGGGGATAGGTCGCAGCGACCGCGCTCACCAAACATCTCATCACCTGAGCTGCTCGGACCTGGGAAGGGCAAAAAATGCAGGCCCAACTGAGTCTGAGCCTCTGAGGACTACCTGAGTGCCTGAATCTGAGTGGCTTAGACCTGGAAGGTGCACCCCAGGGCTGGACTCAGATGGTTCCTGGTGGAGCAACCTAGAGCTTGAGCAGTGTGGGCAGGGAGGGTACATGCGCTGTGAGCGGGGGCAGGCCAAGTGTGGCTGAGGCACTGCGAGCACATGCCAGTGTTATTTGTTTGCAGCGTCCTTCCCTCCCCACAGTGCGACTGAACAAGTGAACCTAAAAAAAGTGTCCACCACTGCCCCCTTTGTGTCAGGGCAGAAATCAGACACTGAAGAGACCAGCAAACGGAAGAAGCTAAAACAGAGGGAACCGCCTTGGAAGTGACAGGTGCAGTAGATTAAAACCCTGTCAGTAGTGCCGACTACATAGGAAGGGGCCTATAGATCTTGGGAAATATAACCCAGACCAAGGAACTATCCGAAAATGAACTGACCCCACAATACCCACAACAACACCAGAGAAAGTCCTAAATATATTTTTACTATTTTTACAATCATTTAAAAAATTTTTCTTTTTAAATTTTAAGTCCTCTATTACTCCTTTAATTTTCACTTTTATAACCTACTATTACTTTGCAAAATAAAAGACCCTATTTTTTAAAAGCAAACTTCATATATATATATATATATATAATTTTTGTGACTTTTTTCTCTTTCTTTTTTTTTCTTCTTTTCTTTAATATTGTATTTTTGAAATTCCAAACTCTACTCTGGATTTTTAATCTTTGCTTTTTGGCATTTGCTATCAATTTTGTACCTTTAAGAACCCAATCTTCAGTACCCATTTTCACTTGGGAGCGAGAGTACTGGCTTGACTGCTCTCTCCCCCTTTGGACTCTCCTTTTTCTCCACCAGGTCGCCTGTGTCTCCTCCCTACCTCCTCTCTTCTCTACCCAACTCTGTGAATTTCTTTGTGTTCCAGATGGTGGAGAACACTTAGGGAACTGATTACTGGCTGAATCTGTCTCTCTCCTTTTGATTCCCTCCTTTTATCCTCCTGGCCACCTCTGTCTCCTTCCTCCCTCTTCTCTTCTCTGTATAACTCCGTGAACATCTCTGAGCAGTCCAGTTGTGGAGTGCACATAAGGAAATGATTACTGACTAGCTTGCTCTCTCCTCTACTGATTCCACCTCATCTCATTTGGGTCACCTTTAACTACCTCCTCTGCAGGGTCCAGCCCCTGCAGGATCCAGGGGAACCCTCGGGAGAAACGGAGTTGGTGAATGAATGAATGAGAGAGGAAAGAATAGAAGCTGATATTCCTTCGTTTACACAGAAAGCCAACAAACTCCCAGACAAGGGACTTGCTCTGTTCATGGAGGCTGCAGGTGCCCTCCCAGTCTCCTGAGGCAGTGAAGACGTAGAACGCCTTCCCGTTCAGGTCTTAGAAGCCCAGGTAGGAAAATGAATGCAGAGAGCCTCTATGCTCCAAGGTATCAGCCTGAAAAAGAGAGTAAGAGAGAGAAAGAAAGAAAAAAAAAAAAAGAAAAAAAGACACGGGGAACCAGGCTTTCATGGAACCGGTCCTGGTCCATCACGTTATTTTTCAGGGCAGCTTTTATACCTTGACTTGTACATAGAGGGAAATGAAAGATGCAAAGTCATACAGAGTCAGCCCAAACATTACATCTGTTTTGTCTTTATCAAAACCAGGATTTTTTCTGCATACTTTTCCCATAAATAATGTTGTGTACATTATCTTCTGGCCTTGGAGGCCTGTGAACATTTTATGACCCTCTTTTGATAAAGGCTGCTCAACCAGAAAACTTATTTTCCCTTGAACTGTTTTTTCTTTATATTTCTAATCTATGTCAGCCTCAAAAAGTATTAAACAGAGTTACATTTCTCACGGAGCAAAGGTGCAGTGAGTTACAACAAAGAAAGAACCAATTAGCTCAAAGGTCTGATGTGGTTAAATTCAAGGCTACTATTTGTTTTTCTTACATTCCAACTATGTTAATATAGAACTTAGCAGCAAGCATTGGCTCAACAGTGAAATCCTACACCAGCACTACTTTAATAGCTTTTAACTCTTTGAAAAGCTGTATATTTTTAGAGAATGTTTTAGGCTTCCTGTGCCTCTCACAGTTGGGAGGTGTGAATAATCACATGCATAGCTGCAAGAGTCTGGATAAACCTGCCAAGCAAGCTAGAATGCTAACAGAGGGTGTTTGAATTGAAATATTCCTCTCATGCCCAAGAGATTTATTAGCTAGAGCCCTAAGTTGATTTTCTCCAGGGAAAGGTGGTCAGGGATAGACCCCTGTTAATGTCAGAAGAGTTGGTGAAAGGCACAAAATAGTAAGACAGACAGATTCTGGTTTGGAGATAGATGCTCAAGCTGGTCTAAGGAGTCCCTCAAATCCTGATCCACCTTTGCCTGTCGGGTCTTCTCCACATGACGTTTGTCATGGGTGGGATCTCCCATGGTGGCTCCCTGCACTCTTCCCTCTTCTCTTCTCCATGTAACTCTGTGAACCTCTCTGTGTGTCCCTCACTGTGGAGAAACTTTTCATCTTTAACCTTGATGTTTTATAAACAGTGCTGTATAGAAGGAGAAGTCTTGAGACTACTGTAAAAATAATACTGAAAACCAGAAGAAGGAGGCTTAAGTCCAAACCCTGAGAACAGCAGAGAACTCCTGACTCTAGGGAACATTAATCGACAGGAGCTCATCAAATGCTTCCATACCTACACTGAAACCAAGCACCACCCAAGGGCCAACAAGTTCCAGAGCAAGACATACCATGCAAATTCTCCAGCAACACAGGAACACAGCCCTGAACTCCAATATACAGGCTGCCCCAAATTACTCCAAAACCATTGACATCTCATAACTCATTACTGGACACTTCATTACACTCCAGAAAGAAGAAATTCAGCTCCACTTACCAGAACAATTACACAAGCTTCCCTAACCAAGAAACCTTGACAAATCACCTGTATAACCCCACCCACAGCGAGGAAACTCCACAATAAAGAGAACTCCACAAATTGTCAGAATACAGAAAGGACACCCCAAACTCAGCAATATAAACAAGATGAAGAGACAGAGGAATACTCAGCAGGTAAAGGAATAGGATAAATGCCCACCAAACCAAACAAAAGAGGTAGAGATAGGGAATCTACCTGATAAAGAATTCTGAATAATTATAGTGAAAATGATCCAAAGTCTTGAAATCAAAATGGAATCACAGATAAATAGCCTGGAGACAAGGATTGAAAAGATGCAAGAAAGGTCTAACAAGGACCTAGAAGAAATAAAAAAGAGTCAATATATAATGAATAATGCAATAAATGAGATCAAAAACACTCTGGAGGCAACAAATAGTAGAATAACAGAGGCAGAAGATAAGATTAGTGAGGTAGAATATAGAATGGTAGAAATAAATGAATCAGAGAGGAAAAAAGAAAAACGAATTAAAAGAAATGAGGACAATCTCAGAGACCTCCAGGACAGTGTTAAATGTCCCAACATTTGAATCATAGGAGTCCCAGAAGAAGAAGACAAAAAGAAAGACCATGAGAAAATACTTGAGATAATAGTTGAAAACTTCCCTAAAATGGGGAAGGAAATAATTACCCAAGTCCAAGAAACCCAGAGAGTCCCAAACAGGATAAACCCAAGGCAAAACACCCCAAGACACATATTAATAAAATTAACAAAGATCAAACACAAAGAACAAATATTAAAAGCAGCAAGGGGAAAACAACAAATAACACACAAGGGGATTCCTATAAGGATAACAGCTGATCTTTCAATAGAAACTCTTCAGGCCAGGAGGGAATGGCAAGACATACTTAAAGTAATGAAAGAATATAACCTACAGCCCAGATTACTATACCCAACAAGGATCTCATTCAAATATGAAGGAGAAATCAAAAGCTTTACAGACAAGCAAAAGCTGAGAGAATTCAGCACCACCAAACCAGCTCTCCAACAAATGCTAAAGGATATTCTCTAGACAGGAAACACAAAAAGGGGGTGTAAACTCGAACCCAAAACAATAAGTAAATGGCAACGGGATCATACTTATCAATAATTACCTTAAACATAAATGGGTTGAATGCCCCAACCAAAAGACAAAGACTGGCTGAATGGATACAAAAACAAGACCCTTATATATGTTGTCTACAAGAGGCCCACCTCAAAACAGGGGACACATATGACCAAAAGTGAAGGGCTGGAAAAACATTTCCCATGCAAATAGAGACCAAAAGAAAGCAAGAGGAGCAATTCTCATATCAGATAAAATCGGCTTTAAAACAAAGGCTGTGAAAAGAGACAAAGAAGGACACTACATAATGATCAAAGTATCAATCCAAGAAGAAGATATAACAATTATAAATATATATGCACCCAACATAGGAGCACTGCAATATGTAAGACAAATGCTGACAAGTATGAAAGGGGAAATTAACAATAACACAATAATAGTGGGAGACTTTAATATCCCACTCACACCTATGGATAGATCAACTAAACAGAAAATTAACAAGGAAACACAAACTGTAAATGATACAATAGACCAGTTAGACCTAATTGATATCTATAGGACAATTCACCCCAAAACAATGAATTTCACCTTTTTCTCAAGCGCACACGGAACCTTCTCCAGGATAGATCACATCCTGGGCCATAAATCTAGCCTTGGTAAAAAAAAAAAAAAAAAAAAAAAAAAATTGCAATCATTCCAAGCATCTTTTCTGACCACAATGCAGATTAGATCTCAATTACAGGAGAAAAACTATTAAAAATTCCAAAATATTGAGGCTAAACAACACGGTGCTGAATAACCAACAAATCACAGAAGAAATCAAAATATGCATAGAAACGAATGAAAATGAAAACACAACAACCCAAAACCTGTGGGACATTGTAAAAGCAGTGCTAAGGGGAAAGTTCATAGCAATACAGGCATACTTCAAGAAACAAGAAAATAGTCAAATAAATAACCTAACTCTACACCTAAAGTAACTAGAAAAGGAAGAAATGAAGAATCCCAGGGTTAGTAGAAGGAAAGAAATCTTAAAAATTAGGGCAGAAATAAATGCAAAAGAAACAAAAGAGACCATAGCAAAAATCAACAAAGCCAAAAGCTGGTTCTTTGAGAGGATAAATAAAATTGACAGACCATTAGCCAGACTCATCAAGAAACAGAGGGAGAAAAATCAAATCAACAGAAATTAGAAATGAAAGTGGAGAGATCACAACAGACAACACAGAAATATAAAGGATCATAAGAGACTACTATCAGCAATTATATGCCAACAAAATGGACAACATGGAAGAAATGGACAGATTTTTAGAAAAGTACAAGTTTCCAAAACTGAACCAGGAAGAAATAGAAAATCTTAACAGACCCATCACAAGCACAGAAATTGAAACTGTAATCAGAAACCTTCCAGCAAACAAAAGCCCAGGTCCAGACAGCTTCACAGCTGAATTCTACCAAAAATTTAGAGAAGAGCTAACATCTGTCTTACTCAAACTCTTCCAGAAAATTGCAGAGGAAGGTAAACTTCCAAACTCATTCTATGAGGCCACTATTGCCCTAATACCAAAACCTGAAAAAGACACTACAAAAAAAGAAAACTACAGGCCAATATCACTGATGAACATAGATGCAAAAATCCTTAACAAAATTCTAGCAATCAGAATCCAACAACACATTGAAAAGATCATACACCATCACCAAGTGGACTTTATCCCAGGGATACAAGGATTCTTCCATATCTGCAAATCAATCAATGTAATACACCACATTAACAAATTGAAAAATAAAAGCCATATGATTATCTCAATAGATGAAGAGAAAGCCTTTGACAAAATGCAACATCCATTTATGATAAAAACTCTCCATAAAGCAGGAATAGAAGGAACATACCTCAACATAATAAAAGCTATATAAGAGAAACCCACAGCAAACATTATCTTCAATGGTGAAAAATTGAAAGCATTTCCCCTAAAGTCAGGAATAAGACAAGGGTGCCCACTTTCACCATTACTATTCAATATAGTTTTGGAAGTTTTGGCCACAGCAATCAGAGCAGAAAAAGAAATAAAAGGAATCCAAATTGGAAAAGAAGAAGTAAAAGTCTCACTGTTTGCAGATGACATGATCCTCTACATAGAAAACCCTAAAGACTCCACCAGAAAATTACTAGAGCTAATCAATGAATATAGTAAAGTTGCAGGATATAAAATCAACACACACAAATCCCTTGCATCCCTATACACTAATAATGAGAAAATAGAAAGAGAAATTAAGGAAACAATTCCATTCACCATTACAATGAAAAGAATAAAATACTTAGGAATATATCTACCTAAAGAAACTAAAGACCTATATATAGAAAACTATAAAACACTGGTGAAAGAAATCAAAGAGGATACTAATAGATGGAGAAATATACCGTGTTCATGGATCAGAAGAATCAATATAGTGAAAATGAGCATACTACCCAAAACAATTTATAGATTCAATGCAATCCCTATCAAGCTACCAACGGTATTTTTCACAGAGCTAGAACAAATAATTTCACAATTTGCATGGAAATATGAAAAACCTCGAATAGCCAAAGCAATCTTGAGAAAGAAGAATGGAACTGGAGGAATCAACCTGCCTGACTTCAGGCTCTACTACAAAGCCACAGTCATCAAGAGAGTATGGTACTGGCACAAAGACAGAAATATAGATCAATGGAACAAAATAGAAAGCCCAAAGATAAATCCACACACTTATGGACACCTTATCTTTGACAAGGGCTTCCTTGGTGGCTCAGAGGTTAAAGCATCTGCCTTCATGCAGGAGACCCGGGTTCGATCCCTGGGTTGGGAAGATCCCCTGGAGAAGGAAATGGCAATTCACTCCAGTATTCTTGCCTGGAGAATCCCATGGACAGAGAAGCCTAGTAAGTTACAGTCCACAGGGTCGCAAAGAGTCAGACACAACTGAGTGACTTCACCTCACCTATCTTTGACAAAGGAGGCAAGAATATACAATGGATTAAAGACAATCTCTAACAAGTGGTGCTGGGAAAACTGGTCAACCACTTGTAAAAGAGTGAAACTAGATCACTTTCTAACACCACACATAAAAATAAACTCAAAATGGATTAAAGATCTAAAAGTAAGACCAGAAACTATAAAACTTCTAGAGGAGAACATAGGCAAAACACTCTCTGACATACATCACAGCAGGATCCTCTATGATCCACCTCCCAGAATT
The DNA here is from genome assembly GCF_001704415.2 of Capra hircus. NCBI lineage: Eukaryota > Metazoa > Chordata > Mammalia > Artiodactyla > Bovidae > Capra > Capra hircus. Next base: position 41,523,796 of record NC_030812.1, on the reverse strand, counting down.
CTGGAAATAAAAGCAAAAATAAACAAATGGGACCTAATTAAACTTAAAAGCTTCTGCACAACAAAGGAAACTATAAGCAAGGTGAAAAAACAGCCTTCTGAATGGGAGAAAATAATAGTAAATGAAGCAACTGACAAACAACTAATCTCAAAAATGTACAAGCAACTCCTGCAGCTCAATTCCAGAAAAATAAATGACCCAATCAAAAAATGGGCCAAAGAACTAAATAGACGTTTCTCCAAAGAAGACATAAGGATGGCTAACAAACACATGAAAAGATGCTCAACATCACTCATTATCAGAGAAATGGAAATCAAAACCACAATGAGGTACCATTTCACACCTATCAGAATGGCTGTGATCCAAAAGTCTACAAGCAATAAATGCTGGAGAGGGTGTGGAGAAAAGGGAACCCTCTTTCACTGTTGGTGGGAATGCAAACTAGTACAGCCACTATGGAGAATAGTATGGAGATTCCTTAAAAAACTGGAAATAGAACTGCCTTATGACCCAGCAATCCCACTGCTGGGCATACACACTGAGGAAACCAGAATTGAAAGAGACACATGTACCCCAATGTTCATCACAGCACTGTTTATAATAGCCAGGACATGGAAGCAACCTAGATGTCCATCAGCAGATGAATGGATAAGAAAGCTGTGGTACATATACACAAAGAAGTATTACTCAGCCATTAAAAAGAATACATTTAAATCAGTTCTAATGAGATGGATGAAAGTGGAGCCTATTATACAGAGTGAAGTAAGCCAGAAAGAAAAACACCAATACAGTATACTAACACATATATATGGAATTTAGAAAGATGGTAATGACAACCCTGTATGTGAGATAGCAAAAGAGACACAGATGTAAAGAACAGACTTTTGGACTCTGTGGGAGAGGGCGAGGGTGGGATGATTTGGGAGAATGGCATTGAAATATGTATAATATCATATATGAAACGAATCTCCATTCCAGGTTCGATGTATGATACTGATGCTTGGGGCTGGTGCACTGAGACGACCCAGAGGAATGGTATGGGGAGGGAGGAGGGAGGGGGGTTCAGGATGGGGAACATGTGTATACCTGCGATGGATTCATGTTGATGTATGGCAAAACCAATACAATATTGTAAAGCAATTAACCTCCAATTAAAATAAATACATTTATATTTTAAAAAATGAGAAATGGTATATCAGCAATTTTTATTAGACACTCAGCCTAATTTTCTAGTGTTATTAGATTGATTATTTTTGGTATTGTTTAATTGTTCCCTGCATAGGGAAGCCTTTGGGCTTAGATGACCATAGCCTGGTGTTAGCTAGATAAATTCCTCCATGACCGAGGAAGCATCCTTCCATTAGCTTAGAGTTACACTTTTTTTTTTTTTTAAGTGGAATTTAGTCTGTTGTTCAGAGAAGGTAATGGCACCCCACTCCAGTACTCTTGCCTGGAAAATCCCATGGATGGAGGAGCTTGGTAGGCTGCAGTCCATAGGGTCGCTAAGAGTCAGACACGACTGAGCGACTTCCCTTTCACTTTTCACTTTCATGCACTGGGGAAGGAAATGGCAACCCACTCCAGTGTTCTTGCCTGGAGAATCCCAGGGACGGGGGAGCCTAGTGGGCTGCCGTCTATGGGGTCACACAGAGTTGGACACAACCGAAGCGACTTAGCAGCAGCAGCAGCAGCAGCAGCCTGTTGTTCTGACTGAGCTAGAGTAACCTTAGGGAAAATTCATATTTATGGCCAGCGTCAGAATAAGTATGTTCGATTAGCCAAGTGAGTGAGTCCCATCTAGTGTTGTCAGTACTAGCTCAGACAGAACTCTAACTCCTTTCTTCTAAAATAAGCTTTCTAACAGCCTTCCAGTCAGAGCCTTGGAGGGGAGAAACCCACCATCCAGAGGTGCTGGATGCAGGTAATTGACCACAAACTCAACAATTTTATTGATTTCTAGAATTTGCAGAAGAGCATGCCCATGATAGAAAAATCATCTGATTCACGTGCAAGAGCCCAATAATCAAGAAACAAATGTTATGAACAGTCATACAGGTCTCCAGCATCTTGGGTCAGCTGTCTACCTCTAATGTCTTTTTCTCATCCTGGTGTTAGTGTTTCCTTATTATCAGAGCATTGCTTTAAGATGAGTTTGAGATCAGTTGTTCTTTCTATAGACCAGTCTGGTACAGATGGGAAATATGAACCCAAGAGTCAGTTCTCTTCAATTTTGCTGCTCTTGAGCTAGTTAAAAGAACCTGATAAAGGTCCCTTCATTTAGGTTGGAGGGAGTCCTTGAAATGGTGTCTTTTCCAATATACATAATCTCCTGGTTGTAAGTCACGAGACATCTGGTCTTCATTTGAAGATAAATTACTGTAATAAGCTTCAGAAACAAGTTAGGAATGACTTGCCAATAATTTTATTAAATCCTTGTAATAATGTACTATATAACCCTTAAGTGATATAGGATCATATAATCCTTCATCTAGTCTCGCTGGTCTCCCTATAATAATGTCGAAGGGAAACAAAAAATGTTTGCCTAAAAGAGTACTTAAGAAGTTGAGAAGAACCAGTGGAAGGGCTTTAGGCCAGGGTAAGGAATAAGCATCTGTAATTTTAGCCAATTGTGTTTTAATTGTTCCGTTTGTCCTTTCCACTAACCCAGAAGATTGGGGGTGATAGGCACAATGGAAAGGTTGCATAATCAGCCAAATTTTACAAATTTCCTCAACAATTTTTCCAGTAAAATGAGTTCCTCTGTCACGATGTAGTTCGGAGGATATTCCCCAGAAGGGAATCACTCTTTCTAAAAGTAGCTTCCCTATAGATTGTACCATAGCCCTTCTGTATAAGAATGTTTCTACCCAGTATGAGAACAAGCAGATCCTAACAAGAACATATTGATAAACTTGCAAGGGAGGCAGCTGTATAAAATTGATCTGTCATATTTCAAAAGGATCTGCAGGTAATGGGACACTTCCCTGAGAACTATGCAATGGCTTTTCTGGATTATATTTTGGACACATACTGCATCCTTAATAGATCTTCCAAGCTATAGTAAAGGATGGTTTCCAAATATATGGTTTACCCCACACCATCTTATCTGGGTTGCAATAACTTATGAACGTATTGTGAAACAGTATACTGAGCTCCAAATGGGCCTCCCATTTGGGCCTACCCACAGCTCTCTCTTAGAGTTGAATCTTCCTCCTTTCTGTATCCAGGTGTCTTTTTCCTTGTCTGATGCTGTTCTCTGAAATCTTGATAACATGTTAGTAAGGTTACTGGGAGGCCAACAGGGAAAAGCAGCAGTTAGTTGGTCACTGATGATTTGAGAGGCTGCTGCCTTGGCAGTGCAATCAGCTGAAGAATTTCCTTTGGCCTCAGTAGTGTCAGTCCTTGGATGGCCCAATACCTTATTAATGGCAAGCACACTTGGCGGCAGGGTTGCATCCCATAGTTCTGCTACTTGTTTTCCATTTTTGCTAGGTTGCCCTGAGGATGTTGTAGCCATGCTTTCCAGGAATAAACTCACTCGGAAGGACGCCACAGATAATGGAGCGCAGTTTTTTACACCGGCGGGTCCAAAGTAGAGTTTCCTCTTTAGCCAGGGACCCCGACCAGTCTTTGTGATAACCTTATATACCATAAGTGTACGTGCTCAAGCTCACATCCCCAAATTCCTTGAAATTGGTCTGGATAATATAAAGGACAGATACAATCAAGGCTAACTACGATTCACGTGCAATAAGTCTTAGTTGGCTAAACAGGGTAACATATCTCAGTAGGCATTGTACAAATAACAATTTGTTTTGCTTTGGGGTAGATTAGTACATTCCCTCAGAGAAGGCAATGGCACCCCACTCCAGTGTCCTTGCCTGGCAAACCCCATGGACGGAGGAGCCTGGTAGGCTGCAGTCCATGGGGTCGCTAGGAGTCAGACACGACTGAGAGACTTAACTTTCACTTTTCACCTTCATGCATTGGAGAAGGAAATGGCAACCCACTCCAGTGTTCTTGCCTGGAGAATCCCAGGGACAGGGGAGCCTGGTGGGCTGCCGTCTCTGGGGTCGCACAGAGTCAGACATGACTGAAGCGACTTAGCAGCAGCAGCAGCAGCAGTACATTCCCTTGGTGATGGGATGTCAAGGTACGAGTCCTGGAGGCCTGTTTTCTGGGGTGTCTGTTTTCCAGTCGGCACGTTGTCTCTCTGGATACCGGACACATAGTTCAGAGTCCATCAGGAAAGCACCCAGGCATGTAGTCCAAAGTTCACAGTAGTTTCAAGATGGAGACTAATTTCCAAGATGGAATCTGTTCGGCCTGTTTTGCTCCTTCAAGGATATTAGAAACCCTTTTTGTTTCCACAGCATACCAAAATCATGTGCCACTCCAAAAGCATAGCTGTTATCTGTGTAGTAGCCACGATGCTATTGGGTTTTAATCGTCCCAGGGCAGTTCCCTTGTTTTCATAGACAAAGAGGACAAAGGGTAAACCATAGTTTGTATGCCCTAAGGCCGGGGTCTTTACCATAAGAGCTTTTAGAGTCTCTGTGGCTTTAGAATGTTCTGTTTCCCAGCAAATAGGTTCAATTTGATATTGTTTTAGTAAATCATATAATGGTTGAGGTATTAATGAAAAATTTGGGATCCAATTCTTACAGTAGCCTGAGAGGCCTAGAAATCCTCTCAGCTGTCTTTTTGTTCTTGGGGTAGGGAAAGCCAAAATGCCCTTCACTCCATCTGGATAAATTAAAAGCGCATCCTTTGACATCACATATCCTAAGTACTTTACATTGGATTTACAAAATTAAAATTTCTCTTTGGAAACCATATGTCCTTTTGAAGCTAATTTCTGGAGTAAGTATAGAGTGTCTTGCTGATTATTTATTAAAGAATTTGAACAAAATAGCAATTCATCTACATATTGTATCAAGACTGACTTATGAGGAAAAACTAGATCATCTAAATCTGTATTTAATATCTGAGAAATGTAAGTGGGGCTTTCAATGCAGCCCTGTGGCATCACAGCCCATGTATATAACCGTTTGTTCTAAGTGAAGGCAAAAAGACATTGGTCATCAGGATGTACAAGGATACTAAAGAATGCACTGCAGATATCTGTCACTGAAAAGAAGTCACTATTTTCAGGGATATAGGACAGTAAGGTGTGGGGTTTATGGCATTTATAGATCTGAGATCTTGTACAAATCTCCAACATTTGCCATTAGTTTTTTTAACTGATAGAATGAGAGTGTTATAAGGGCTAGTACATGGTATGATAAGCCCTTTATTAATGTATGCTGATATCAAGGGTTTTATTCCCTCTATAGCTTTCTGCCCTAATGGAAATTGGTGAATATTGGGCAGGAGTTTATTTTGGTCTATGGTAATATTAATAGGCAATGTAGAATATATTCTGCTTATTTCAGTAGAATTACATGCCTATAAATTTTGGGGGACTAAGACTATCAATTTTTCCCTTTTTGCATTATCTTTATCATGAGTCTAGTCAAGGCTATGGTTTTCCAGTAGCCATGTATGGATGTGAGAGTTGGACTATAAACAAAGCTGAGCACCAAAAAATCGATGCTTTTGAACTGCAGTGTTGGAGAAGACTCTTAAGAGTCCCTTGGACTGCAAGGAGATCAGTTCTGAGTATTCATTGAAAGGACTGAAGTTGAAGCTGAAACTCCAGTACTTTGGCCACCTAATAAAAAGAACTGACTCATTTGAAAAAACCCTGATGCTGGGAAAGATTGAAGGTTGGAGGAGAAGGGGATGACCGACCGAGAATGAGATGGTTGGATGGCATCATTGACTCAATGGATATGAGTTTAGGTAAACACTGGGAGTTGGTGATGGACAGGAAGGCCCGAAGTGCTGTGGTCCATGGGGTCACAAAGATTTGTGAGGACACAACTGAGCTACTGAACTGAACTGAACTAAGATTATTATGTGATTAAAAAAAAAAAAAATCTGACTGATCTTTCAAGTCCAAAAACATTTCTCCCTTGGGAGTAAAAGAAATGTGGGCTTCATAGATTTCTAACAAATTTCTACCTATCAAGTGAATGGGGCACTTTCTACTAAGAAAAAGGAGTGTTTTCCTCTAAGTTCTCCTAAGTAAAATTCTAAAGGTAATGATTTAAATGCCTTAGTGGGCACAAGGGAAACTCCCATCATTTATACTGAAGTTTTACTCCGAGGGATGGAGCCTTTGATTTTGGTAGTGTTTAAAACTGAAAAGGTGGCCTCTGTATCTATTAAAAGTTTAATTGCTTTTTCTTGTATATATTTCCACTTCTCCAAAAGTGTTAGAACAGAGAAGTGGGAAGACTCCCCATGAACCCTCAGAGCAGCGTTATCTTTGTTTAACTTAAAATTCTTGCTTAAAATCCAGTTCTCTCCCTAGGTTTCACTTTTTTAACTTACAGTACCCTTTCTGATGCCCTGGTTTTCTGTAGTAGAAGAAACCCTTCATTTTTTTTTTTTAAGTTAAAAATTAAATGGGAGTTGATTAACCTTTGCCTGATGTTGAGTACTTAATTGGTGCATTTGAAGGTTTATAATTTTTATTTTCTTTTTATTCTTTCTTTCTTTTCAATGGTTCCAAAAAGATTGTCTACCAGTGTGACTAGGGCATTTGTATGTAATGCAGACCAACCTAAATTATGTCTTTTAATTAGGGTAGCCAAATCCTCATCCAAACCTTCTAAAAAGGCAAAGATGAGTAAAGAATCATTTTGGTGGTTAGAGATCATTTTGGTGTCATGCTTGAATATTGTTTAAAGGTTTTATTGAACCTCTCATAGTAATCTGGAATTAATCCATCTGATCTTTGTTTGCATTATTGAATCTTTGACCAATCTTCTACTTGTGGGAAAGGCTCTGGAATAAGCTTAAGTAATTTATGGGCTAATTCCTTGCAGTTTTCTTGATCCTGTGGTTTATATCATTCAAAATCTGCTAAAGGATCTTTCCATCCTGCTTTCTCTATCCATTCCTTTGCTTTACTCTCAGAAACTAATAGGTGTATTAATTGATATAGATCTGAGTACCCTGGGTCATAGGTTCGAATAGTTAGCTCAAATTCCTTAGTAAATCCCACTGAATCTTGGCTGCTGCTGCTGCTGCTGCTAAGTCGCTTCAGTCATGTCTGACTCTGTGCGACCCCAGAGACGACAGCCCATCAGGCTCCCCTGTCCCTGGGATTCTCCAGACAAGAACACTGGAGTGGGTTGCCATTTCCTTCTCCAATGCATGAAAGTGAAAAGTGAAAGTGAAGTTGCTCAGTCGTGTCTGACTCCTAGCGACCCCATGGACTGCAGCCTACCAGGCTCCTCCATCCATGGGATTTGCCAGGCAAGAGTACTGGAGTGGGGTGCCATTGCCTTCTCCGTGAATTTTGGCTAGGTTTGGGAAATTCCTTAGTTAGAGCTCTCAGTTCTGTAGTAGTCATGTATGATGTGAGAGTTGGACCATAAAGAATGATGAGCACTGAAGAATTGATGCTTTTGAGCTGTGGTGTTGGAGAAGACTCTTGAAGTCCCTTGCATTACAAGGAAATCAAACCAGTCAACCCTAAAGGAAATCAATCTTGAATATCCATTTTGAAGGAATGATGCTGAAGCTGAAGCTTCAATACTTTGGCCACCTGATAAGAAGAGCTGATTCATTAGAAAAGCCCTTGATGGTGGGAAAGGCAGGAGGAGGAGAAGGGGATGACAGAAGATGAGATGGTTGGATGGTTGGATGACTAATAGCCATGAGTTTCAGCAAGTTCTGGGAGATGGTGAAGTACAGGGAAGCCTGGTGTACTACAGTCCATGGGGGTGGCAAAGAGTTGGACATGGCTAAGTGACTGAACAACAACAATGATGGATCTCTAAGTTCTGTTCAGGTCCAGGGTGTATAAGTAAGAACGGAGGACAGTTGGCCCCTTCCTGTAATAGGTGTCTCCTTGAAGACAGCCACAATTACTTTTAGTTTTCTATCTTCCTTTTCTGGGGAAGGGGAAGTGACAGGAAGTGTGGCTGATGGATAAGAGAGAGAGCTTCTGGGTTAGGAAGCTCAGATAAGGATATAAAGGAGGAACAGGGGGACAAACAGGGTTAACAATTGCGGCTTTTTAAAAATTCTGATACAGTTTCAAGCAACCTTTTGATTGGTTTACTGCAAGAAGTTATTCTGTCATTTCCTCTTTTAGAAGCTTCTAAATACCAATAAAAATAAGTATTCCATTCAATCTGTTTGATCTTATGGTTGTTGTTGTTGTTTTTTTTTTTCTCCTAATTGTGCAAGCAAAAATACCAGCTTTGTAATATCAAATGAATCCCAATTAGGCCACTTTAGATTGAGATCTCTTTTACTAAAATTTCCCCATTTAATTAAGTACCAGCAAGTATGAGCTCCATATCTATTATTCATGAAATTGGCTGGGGTGTTAGTTGAAGGGTGGCTTTCTGATGCCTCTTTCTTTCTTTTGTTTCTACTTTCCATCTTTTTTGGGGGGAGAGGGCGCTCCAAAACCATTGCAGATGGTGACTGCAGCCATGAAATTAAAAGGTGCTTTCTCCTTGGAAGAAAAGCTATGACCAACTTAGACAACATATTAAAAAGCAGAGACATTACTTTGCTGACAAAGGTCTGTCTAGTCAAAGCTATGGTTTTTCCAGCAGTCATGTATGGATATGAGTGTTGAACCATAAAGAAAGCTGAGCACGGAAGAATTGATGCTTTTGAACTGTGGTGTTGGAAAAGACTCTTGAGAGTCCTGGAATGCAAGAAGATCTAACCAGTCAATCCTAAAGGAAATCACCGCTGAATATTCATCAGAAGAACTGGTGCTGAAGTCCTGAATATTCATTGGAAGGACTGGTCCAATACTTTGACCACCTGATGTGAAGAACTGACTTATTTGAAAAGACCTTGATGCTGGGAAAGATTAAAGGCAGGAGGAGAAGGGGATAACAGAGGGTTAGATAGTTGGATGGCATCACCAATTCGATGGACATGAGTTTGAGTAAGCTCCAAGAGTTGGTGATGGACTGGGAAGACTGGTGTGCTGCAGTCCATGAGGTCAAAAAGAGTCAGACACGAATGAGCAGCTGAACTGAACTGAACTGAACTGAACTATTTCCCATCTTAAGTTGAATTTGTCAGGAATAAAATTTACTACTGAAGTCATGTGGTGGACCTCTTGTGAACTTAACTCCTCTAGGAGTCATCTCAGAATCATTTCCTCTCATCTTAGGTGTATCAGATTATCCCTCCATCAGTCTAAGACTGCTATGGGTGCTCAGGTCACTGAACGGCCAGTTCTTATGTGTAATGTTTTACGGCTGGGTGTAATTTTGTACCTTTTCTTCAGAGCAAGACTCGCATGTAAATATCTGTGGCTTCGCTTTTATCCCAACAATTTCTATTAATGCATCTGAATTGAGGAAGTGTCAGATGAGCCTCTTATCTAACAATCCAGCACAGACCACTCAGTGTTCTGCACCAGATAACCTTGGTTTCTTCCAACCGAACTCTGGGTGTCATTAACTGACTCCCTCCCACACCAGTGTCTTTCAACTTGGTGACAATTCCTCTCAGTATCTTCCAACTGAGCCCCACCCAGTATCTAGCCCCCAGGTGGGTATTTCCTGGTGTCTTCCCACCGGGTGTCCCCCTGCAGTACCAGTATGGTTGATGTCCTTACCTAGCTTAGATTCAAAGATCCAAAGACCAGGAAAGACTTACTCAATTCATCTCAACTAGGAAGGAGACAGTTTTCCCAACTAGGGAGGAGACAGGTGCAAGAGGCCTCTGCTGGTGCCAGGGCTCCAGCTCCTCCAGAGTTCAGGTGAAAAAATGGAAGTCTGCTCTGGGACGCTTCGTAGTCACCAAATTGTTGGTTCAGAAAAATACACACAACCTAAAATCTGAGAGTTAGATTTTATTTGGTGGAAATGTTAGGACTTGAGCCCAGAAGGCAGCATCTCTGGTGACCCTGAGAAAGCTGGCTCCAAGGAGGCAGGAGAGGAGCTAAGCTATATACAAGTTTTGCAAAGAGGAACAGGTAATATGAATATCAAAAGACTGCTGTTAAAAGCTAAATTTCTCACATGAAAAAATATAGTTGTGAAGATACAAGTATCTGGGCTTGTCCCCATTTCTCTGCTCATATCTAGCTGCTGCTGTTGCTGCTGCTGCTGCTGCTGCTGCGTTGCTTCAGTCATGTCCGACTCTGTGCAACCCCATAAACAGCAGCCCACCAGGCTCCCCCGTCCTTGGGATTCTCCAATCAAGAACACGGGAGTAGGTTGCCATTTCCTTCTCCAATGCATGAAAGTGGAGTGAAAGTGAAGTGAAAGTGAAGTCGCTCAGTCGTGTCCGACCTGCAGCGACCCCATGGACTGCAGCCTACCAGGCTCCTCTGTCCATGGGATTTTCCAGGCAAGAGTACTGGAGTGGGTTGCCATTGCCTTCTCCATATCTAGCTACTTGCCTGTTATAACAATATGATTTTTGCAACAGCCCTCGTGATTACGGTTTCCTCTGCCTCCCACCACCTGTATGCCTTGCAATTGCCTTAGATAAGACCTCTGTGGGTTTATCAAAGCCTTGGTATTTTAGTTTGAATAGATCAGTTCAACCCTAGGCCAGGAACACCGAAGCACTCTACCTGTAGACCTAATAAAGACAAGGCTCCAGGTCCTGGATCTCTCCGTACTGTCTCTGTACCCTCCTGTGCTTTCTTGCATGCCTCTGAGTGCCTCAGCACTCACCTGGGGAGTACTTACTGGGGAAGTGGCTGATGGCTGCTGGAATTCCTGGTGACATCCTTGTGACCTCTGTGTTTACCGGTATGGCAGGAAATATTCTATTTCACACTATACTGATAAGATGATGCCCTCCAGTCACGCTGTGTATTTCCTCCTGGACCCATGAGTAATAAATTAATCTATTGCCTTGGAATGCGGAATGAAGCAGGGCAAAGACTAATGGAGTTTTGCCAAGAAAATGCACTGGTCATAGCAAACACCCTCTTCCAACAACACAAGAGAAGACTCTACACATGGACATCACCAGATGGTCAACACCGAAATCAGATTGATTGTATTCCTTGCAGCCAAAGATGGAGAAGCTCTATACAGTCAACAAAAACAAGACCAGGAGCTGACTGTGGCTCAGATCATGAACCCCTTATTACCAAATTCAGACTCAAATTGAAGAAAGTAGGGAAAACCGCTCGATCATTCAGGTATGACCTAAATCAAATCCCTTATGATTATACAGTGGAAATGAGAAATATATTTAATGGCCTAGATCTGATAGATAGAGTGCCTGATGAACTATGGAATGAGGTTCATGACATTGTACAGGAGACAAGGATCAAGACCACCCCAATGAAAAGAAATGCAAAAAAGCAAAATGATTATCTGGGGAGGCCTTACAAATAGCTGTGAAAAGAAGAGAAGCAAAAAGAAAAGGATAAAAGGAAAGATATAAGCATCTGAATTCAGAGTTCCAAAGAACAGCAAGAAGAGATAAGAAAGCCTTCTTCAGCGATCAATGCAAAGAAATAGAGGGGAAAAACAGAATGGGAAAGACTAGAGATCTCTTCAAGAAAATTAGAGATGCCAAGGGAACATTTCATGCAAAGATGGGCTCGATAAAGGACAGAAATGGTATGGACCTAACAGAAGCAGAAGATAGTAAGAAGAGATGGCAAGAATACACAGAAGAACTGTACAAAAAAGCTCTTCAAGACCCAGATAATCACGATGGTGTGATCACTCATCTAGAGCCAGACATCCTGGAATGTGAAGTCAACTGGGCTTTAGAAAGCATCACTATGAACAAAGCTGGTGGAGGTGATGGAATTCCAGTTGAGCTATTTCAAATCCTGAAAGATGATGCTGTGAAAGTGCTGCACTCAATATGCCAACAAATTTGGAAAACTCAGCAGTGGCCACAGGACTGGAAAAGGTCAGTTTTCATTTCAATCCCAAAGAAAGGCAGTCCCAAAGAATGCTAAAACTATTGCACAATTGCACTCATCTCACATGCTAGTAAAGTAATGCTCAAAATTCTCCAAGTCAGGCTTCAGCAATACATGAACCATGAACTTCCAGATGTTCAAGCTGGTTTTAAAAAAGGCAGAAGAAAATTGCTAACATCTGCTGGATCATGGAAAAACCAAGAGAGTTCCAGAATTTCTGCTTTATTGACTATGCCAAAGCCTTTGACTGTGTGGATCACAATAAACTGTGGAAAATTCTGACAGCGATGGGAATACCAGACCACCTGACCTACCTCTTGAGAAATCTGTATGCAGGCCAGGAAGTAACAGTTAGAACTGGACATGGAACAACAGAATGGTTCCAAATAGGAAAAAGAGTACATCAAAGCTGTATTGTCACCATGCTTATTTAACTTACATGCAGAGTACATCATGAGAAACACTGGACTGGAAGAAACACAAGCTGGACTCAAGATTACTGGGAGAAATATCAATAACCTCAGATATGCAGATGACACCACCCTTATGGCAGAAAGTGAAGAGGAACTCAAAAGCCTCTTAAAGAAAGTCAAAGAGGAGAGTGAAGAAGTTGGCTTAAAGCTCAACATTTAGAAAATGAAGATCATGGCATCCGGTCCCGTCACTTCATGGGAAATAGATGGGGAAACAGTGGAAACAGTGTCAGACTTTATTTTGGGGGGCTCCAAAATCACTGCAGATGGTGATTGCAGCCATGAAATTAAAAGACGCTTACTCCTTGGAAGAAAAGTTATGACCAACCTAGATAGCATATTCAAAAGCAGAGACATTTCTTTGCCAACTAAGGTCTAGTCAAGGCTATGGTTTTTCCTGTAGTCATGTATGGATGTGAGAGTTGGACTGTGAAGAAGGCTGAGCGCCGAAGAATTGATGCTTTTGAACTGTGGTGTTGGAGAAGACTCTTGAGAGTCCCTTGTACTGCAAGGAGATCCAACCAGTCCATTCTGAAGGAGATCAACCCTGGGATTTCTTTGGAAGGACTGATGCTAAAGCTGAAACTCCAGTACTTTGGCCACCTCATGAGAAGAGTTGACTCATTGGAAAAGACTGTGATGCTGGGAGGGATTGGGCGCAGGAGGAGGGGGACGACCGAGGATGAGATGGCTGGATGGCATCACTGACTTGATGGATGTGAATCTGAGTGAACTCTGGGAGCTGATGATGGACAGGGAGGCCTGGTGTGCTGCGATTCATGGGGTTGCAAGGAGTTGGACACGACTGAGTGACTGAACTGAACTGAACTGAACTGAACTGAACTGATTTGAATTTCTGTATTCAGTTGTAGAGCCATGTTTCACCATCTGGCATCATGTGTTCCTCTTAACAAATGTTAAGTTAAGAAAGTTATAACAAACCCCAGGTGCACTTACAGCGAGTTGAATGTATGATATTCAGTGGTTCTTCCAGAAAAATATTTCCTGCCATTTTGGTAAACACAGCTATTACAAGGATGTCATCAGGGACTCCAACCTTTTAAATGTAAATTTCTGAGCCAAGAAAATAATTATGAGTATCCAACAGCCATCAGCCACTTCCCCAGTAAGAGCTCCCCAGGTGAGGAGCTCAGAGGCTTGCAAGAAAGCACAAGAGGCAGTCATCCACCACATCCAACACTCCCTATACTAAATGAGTAATTAAATATGTAAAGCGGGATCTAGCCCCAGATAGCTGAGATGCACATAAAAGGAATGAATTCAATGAGTCCAGATGCTTGCATCTTCCTATACATAGAAGAGCACTAAAGCCCTTGAGACATCTGCTTTTTCTTAATTAATAATAATCTGATTCTCATGTTACCAAGTCCAACCGCACTCTGCTTGCCACATGATAAGCCAATGAATCTGATAGACAAGGTGTAGAGGCAAGGAAGAGACTTTAATTGGGGAGCTGGCAGACAGAGAAGATGGCAGGCAGGCACCTCAAAATAACCTTCTTTGTAGGATCTGAATGCCAGGTTCTTTAATAGATCAGAGAGAAAGAAGCAATGAGGAACTAAATTCAAAAGGCTGTATAGAGAGGGAACTGCAGTGGGGAAGTAAAGTGAAAGGGTCCTCAGTCTTGTAAAACGTCCCCAGGGGAACGCCCAGCCTTCAGAAGGGGTGTGTTCATCTCTTCTATCCACAGGTGAGCAGACACAAACTATGTCTCTATGAACTGAACAAAGGCACTTTAGTTTACAGTCAAGCAGAGGGCAGGGTCCTCCAGGCAAGCCATTGAGTATGATTACAACAATAAAAACAAGAAACAGTTTCCAATGTGGAGTCAGAATTGGCTTCCAGCCTGCAACAATTCCGCAGTGTCAAAGTCCATTCCACAACTTTGTGGGAGAAGGGAGTGATGACATTTCTGCTTAGTCAGATGGATTTTACTGGGAGTGTCCACCATCTTTGCCAGTGTTTCAAGCATTGAGATTTGTCTTCTTTTTGATCCTCTTTTGGAAAGGGTCTATTTTACACCTGTAGACTTAGGAACACTGAACTTCAAATCCATGAGACAAAATCTCAAGTTGAGAAATTTAGCAATTTTCTACATATGGGAAGATGCAAGAGTCAGAGTTCACTAAAATTTAATTTCCTTGGTATGAACCTCAGCCATCTGGGGCCTGTAATCCTGTATTCTGAGTTTCCTCAGTTCAGTTCAGTTCAGTTCAGTTCAGTCGCTCAGTCCTGTCCGACTCTTTGCGACCTCATGAATTGCAGCACGCCAGGCCTCCATCACCAACTCCCGGAGTTCACTCAGACCCACGTTCATTGAGTCCGTGATGCCATCCAGCCATCTCATCCTCTGTCGTCCCCTTCTCCTCCTGCCCCCAATCCCTCCCAGCTTCAGAGTCTTTTCCAATGAGTCAACACTTCGCATGAGGTGGCCAAAGTACCGGAGCTTCAACTTTAGCATCATTCCTTCCAAAGAAATCCCAGGGCTGATCTCATTTGGAATGGACTGGTTGGATGTCCTTGCAGTCCAAGGGACTCTCAAGAGTCTTCTCCAATACCACACTTCAAAAGCATCAATTCTTCGGTGCTCAGCTTTCTTCACAGTCCAACATTCACATCCATACATACATGACCACTGGAAAAACCATGGCCTTGACTAGATGGACCTTTGTTGGCAAAGTAATGTCTCTGCTTTTGAATATGCTATCTAGGTTGGTCATAACTTTTCTTCCAAGGAGTAAGCGTCTTTTAATTTCATGGCTGCAGTCACCATCTGCAGTGATTTTGAAGCCTAGGTAGTTAACAGTGAACAATTATCAACAGGCCTGTGGTCATACCCCAATAAGCATAATTGAATGTATAATTCTATTCAGTTACACAGATAATTAGGGTATTCTTCTAGACAATGGAGAGCCCTGGGGCTCTTTCTTCTCGGGGACTGGTTTTCCAATTGGTATGTTATTTCCATAGATACTGGGCATATAGCTCAAAGACCTTAGTCTGGCCCAAGATGGAGTCCCGCCCTCGAGAGAGAGCCTGTTATGTTTCCTCCTTCATTCCCTGCGCTTGATGCTCTTAACTCATAGTATGAGCATCATTCATAAGGATATATTGCACCCTGGTTCTCCAACAGCCAATATGAGAGAATGACACCAATCTCTTGGTTACAAAGTTCATAATACATTGTAAAATGTAGGGTCCACAGAGCAGAACTATCAAGGTAACTAAAACAATGATAAATATAGTTTTCCACCAATCACCCTTCACCCAAGCTAGTACCAAAGTCCAGAAAGGAATGTTTTCATGTGACATTGGTTTTACCTGGTTTTTCTTACCTTGGGCTTGGGGTATCTCTTCATGGCTGCTCCAGAAAAGTGCAGCCGCTGCTTCTTACCTTGGATGAGGGGTGTCTCCTCACTACCCCCCTTCCTAACCTTCAATGTGGGATGGCTCCTCTAGGCCCTCCTGCACCCAGGCAGCCACCACTCCTTGGACATGGGGTTGATCCTCCCGGCCGCCCCCTGGCCTCGGATGTGGGATAGCTCCTCTTGGGCGCCGTCTCTGGCCTCGAATGCGGGGTAGCTCCTCTTGGACGTCACCCCTGACCTCTGACACGGGGTAGGTCCTCCCGGCCGCAGCCATGCCTGTGGGGTAACCCAAGACGGGCGAGTCATGGTGGAGAGACATGACAGAATGTGGTCCACTGGAGAAGGGAATGGCTAACAACTTCAGTATTCTTGCCTTGAGAACCCCATGAACAGCATGAAAAGGCAAAATGATAGGAAACTGAAAGATGGACTCCCCAGGTCAGTAGGTGCCCAATATGCTAATGGAGGTCAGTGGAGAAATAACTCCAGAAAGAATGAAGGGATGGAGCCAAAGCAAAAACAATACCCGCTGTGGATGTGACTGGTGATAGAAGCAAGGTCCAATGCTGTAAAGAGCAATATAGCATAGGAACCTGGAATGTCAGGTCCATGAATCAAGGCAAATTGGAGTGGTCAAACAAGATATGGCAAGAGTGAACGTCGACATTCCAGGAATCAGCGAACTAAAATGGATTGGAATGGGTAAATTTAACTCAGATGACCATTATATCTACTATTGCGGGCAAGAATGCCTCAGAAGAAAGGGAGTAGCCATCATGGTCAACAAAAGAGTCCGAAATGCAGTGCTTGGATGCAATCTCAAAAACGACAGAATGATCTCTGTTCGTCTCCAAGGCAAACCATTCACTATCACGGTAATCCAAGTCTATGCCCCAACCAGTAATGCTGAAGAAGCTGAAGTTGAACAGTTCTATGAAGACCTACAAGACCTTTTAGAACTAACACCCAAAAAATATGTCCTTTTCATTCTAGGGGACTAGAATGCAGAAGTAGGAATTCAAGAAACACCTGGAGTAACAGGCAAATTTGGCCTTGGAATACAGAATGAAGCAGGGCAAAGACTAATGGAGTTTTGCCAAGAGAACACACTGATCATAGCAAACACCCTCTTCCAACAACACAAGAGAAGACTCTACACATGGACATCACCAGATGGTCAACACCGAAATCAGGCTGATTGTATTCTTTGCAGCCAAAATGGAGAAGCTCTATACAGTCAACAAAAACAAGACCAGGAGCCGACTGTGGCTCAGATCATGAACCCCTTATTACCAAATTCAGACTCAAATTGAAGAAAGTAGGGAAAACTGCTGGACCATTCAGGTATGACCTTAATCAAATCCCTTATGATTATACAGTGGAAATGAGAAATATATTTAATGGCCTAGATCTGATAGATAGAGTGCCTGATGAACTATGGAATGAGGTTCGTGACATTGTACAGGAGACAGGGATTAAGACCATCCCCAAGAAAAAGAAATGCAAAGAAGCAAAATGATTGTCTGGGGAGGCCTTACAAATAGCTGTGACAAGAAGAGAGGCGAAAAGCAAAGAAGAAAAGGAACGATATAAGCATCTGAGTTCAGAGTTCCAAAGAATAGCAAGAAGAGATAAGAAAGCATTCTTCAGAGATCGGTGCAAAGAAATAGAGGAAAACAAAAGAATGGGAAAGACTAGAGATCTCTTCAAGAAAATTAGAGATGCCAAGGGAACATTTCCTGCAAAGATGGACTCGATAAAGGACAGAAATGGTATGGACCTAACAGAAGCAGAAGATATTTAGAAGAAGTGGCAAGAATACACAGGGCTGCACAAAAAAAGATCTTCATGACCCAGATAATCATGATGGTGTGATCACTCATCTAGAGCCAGACATCCTAGAATGTGAAGTCAAGTGGGCCTTAGAAAGCATGACTATGAACAAAGCTGGTGGAGGTGATGGAATTCCAGTTGAGCTATTTCAAATCCTGAAAGATGATGCTGTGAAAGTGCTGCACTCAATATGCCAACAAATTTGGAAAACTCAGCAGTGGCCACAGGACTGGAAAACGTCAGTTTTCATTTCAATCCTAAAGAAAGGCAATGCCAAAGAATGCTCAAACTACCACACAATTTCATTCATCTCACATGCTAGTAAAGTAATGCTCAAAATTCTCCAAGCCAGGCTTCAGCAATACATGAACCATGAACTTCCAGATGTTCAGGCTGGTTTTAAAAAAGGCAGAGGAACCAGAGATCAAATTGCCAACATCCACTGGATCATGGAAAAAGCAAGAGAGTTCCAGAAAAACATCTATTTCTGCTTTATTGACTATGCCAAAGCCTTTGACTGCATGCATCACAATAAACTGTGGAAAATTCTGAGAGTGATGGGAATACCAGACCACCTGACCTGCCTCTTGAGAAATCTGTATGCATGTCAGGAAGTGCCGGGGTCCAGCCCCGGTGGATCCAGGGTGATTCGAAGGTGGGCGTGGAGTGGGTGTCCTGGAAAAAACATTTAATTACAGATATAGAGGGAGATTAGAAATGGATAGTGTAGTAGGAAGATTAGTGGAGAAAAAGAGGCTGAATAACTTGGATTACGTGGAATAGCATCCATGCTCCAGATGGGAATTCAGCCAGAAAAATGGGAACAAGAAAGAAGCAACATGGGGGAATCAGTCTTTCCGGAAACTGATCCGATTTCTTTGTTTTTAGGTTTGCTTATATACCTTTTGTTACACATAGGGATGAATACAGAGTCACGGGGGGATCAGCAGTCCTGAACTTTATCAAAATCAGGTGCTTCACATAAAAAGGTCTTAGGGATTTTATGATCCTTTCTTTCTGATAACCAAAAATCTTATTTTTTCCAAGGGTGTTTTTTCTTAAACCAGGCACCACCCTCCAAATAAAGTTACATTCCTATAGGGTGAGGGTGTAGTGAGTTACAATCAAGAAAGGAATTTAACCCAAGGTTAACATGATTAGTCTTAAAATACTTATTTCTCCTATATGTTAGTTATATTCATTATAATGGTAGGGAACATGGAGATTTAGCAGCAAACATCAGCCCAACAAATGAAAATCCTTTCACCAATGTTCCCCTTAAGATCTATTTAGTCTTAAGATGTGATAAAGTTACCTTTTTACATAGCAAGGACACAGTGATTTATAACAAAGTACAGTGATCTGTTATAAAAGAGAAAATCCATTAACTCAAAAAGTCTAGTATTGCTAACATCAAACTACTATATTTCCTTTGCTATATTCCAAATACATTGATTAATATATTTCCAGGTGCCTAAGGATATGGAGGCCTGGTGGCAATCATTGACTCAACAAGAAGAAAAAGCCCTATGCTAATTAAGACTCTCAAAATACTCCATAACTCTCTGTGCTGTTTATGGTGAGAGGTAGTAAACAATCATGTGGCAGGAGTATGGATAATCCTGTCACACAAGCTAGTCTGTCAGCAGAGAGGTTTGACCTGAGACATCCTTGTCCCACCCAGAGCAGGGAATTAGCAGCAATTATTGACACAACAAATGAAAAACCCTTCACCAATATAATTCCTAACCAACCCATTATACTAATAATTTCTAACTCCCCAAAAGAATTTACCTTTAGTAAATCTAAAACATCTCGTGCCTCTCAGATTGGGAGGCTGTAAACAATCACATGTGGCCAGACGAACCTATACAGGTGGGCTAGATAACCTTCAGAGGAGTCCGTAAGCTGAAACACTCTTGTCACGCCCAGGAATTTTTATTGCCTTGGAGCTGCGTGTTTACTCCTTCTCCGAGAGAAACGGTTATGGGGGAGAGCCCCCCGTAAAGTCAAAGATGTAGGTGAGAGCATAAAACAGACTCTGGTTTGGGGGTAGATGCTCGGGAACAGGGGGTTTCCTGAGGCTTGATCATGCCTATGCGTATGCCAAGCCTCCTTCCTCATGACCTTTGCCATGGGCGGAGTTCCTCACACTGGCTCCCGGCAAGGAAGCAATAGTTAGAACGGGACATGGAACAACAGACTGGTTCCAAATAGGAAAAGGAGTATGTCAAGGCTATATGCTGTCATCCTGCTTATTTAACTTCTAGGCAGAGAACCTCATGAAAAACGCTGGACTGGAAGAAACACAAGCTGGAATCAAGATTTCCAGGAGAAATATCAATAGCCTCATATATGCAGATGACACCACCCTTATGGCAGAAAGTGAAGAGGAACTAAAAAGTTTCTTGATGAAAGTGAAAGAGGAGAGTGAAAAAGTTGGCTTAAAGCTCAACATTCAGAAAACCAAGATTATGGCATCTGGTCCCATCACTTCATGGGAAATAGATGAGGAAACAGTGGAAACAGGGTCAGACATTTTTTGGGGGGGCTCCAAAATTACTGCAGATGGTGACTGCAGCCATGAAATTAAAAGATGCTTACTCCTTGGAAGGAAAGTTATGACCAACCTAGATAGCATATTCAAAAGCAGAGACATTACTTTGCCGACTAAGGTCTGTCTAGTCAAGGCTATGGTTTTTCCTGTGGTCATGCATGGATGTGAGAGTTGGACTGTGAAGAAGGCTGAGTGCCGAAGAATTGATGCTTTTGAACTGTGGTGTTGGAGAAGACTCTTGAGAGTCCCTTGGACTGCAAGGAGATCCAACCAGTCCATTCTGAAGGAGATCAGCCCTGGGATTTCTTTGGAAGGAATGATGCTAAAGCTGAAGTTCCAATACTTTGGCCACCTCATGCGAAGAGTTGACTCATTGGAAAAGACTCTGATGCTGGGAGGGATTGGGGGCAGGAGGAGAAGGGGACAACCGCAGATGAGATGGCTGGATGGCATCACTGATTTGATGGACGTGAATCTGAGTGAACTCCGGGAGTTGATGATGGACATGGAGGTCTGGCGTGCTGCAATTCATGGGATCGCAAAGAGTTGGACACGACTGAGTAACTGAACTGAACTGAACTTACCAGGTTTTTCATGACATCTAAAGCAGCTGAAACATTGCCAGATAAATCAGAAATATATACACAACATTCAACTTTAAATATAGCACAGGTCCCTCCTTGAGCAGCTGTGAGCATGACCAAAACCATTCTATTTTGAATTACCGCTTTTGTTTCCATGAAACTGGTATTTACATAATATGTAACCCCATGACCTGAGTCGATTGACTGTAGGTCTGGCTTACACCAAGAGAGCAGGGAGAGATTATGACTGACAAGAGAAAGGAAAGTCTCTTGTTCTTGTCCTAGAAGAGAGCAGAGTGGCTTAAAATCTCCTTGGCAGAGCGATGACACATTTCAGCAAAGTCCATCCATCACAGACAGAGGCACTGCCCCACATACCCAAGAGTTCGAGGTGTTGTGGAAGTTGGGTAGGAATGTGCATGTCAATGAGGTTTAGCAGCAGGAGTTGATTATGCGGTTTCATCCTGAAGGGGCTCATCTGGGATCTTCTTTTCCTTCTTCTTCTTAAGGATGATCTTAGTCTCTCAAGGGTCAGTTGTGTCCCTCTGTGCAGTTCACTTAACAGTTTCTGGGTCTGCGTGGTATGATCTTTTCACCCTCATATAATGGATCCAACGAGCCATACCTGCAACTTTAACTGCAGTAGGGGTAGTTAGAATAATAGTATAAGGGCCCTTCCACTGAGGGGCTAGTGAATCATACTTCCAATCTTTGACCTATACTTGGTCACCAGGCGTAAACTCTTGAATCTGTTCCCCAAGGGGGAATGGCACCCTTTCTTGTACAAACTTATTTACCTGATTTATTACCTTACCCAGTTCCATCTGCTGAGAAATCCTATCTCCCCTTACCTGAGACAAATTTATTGACACCTGTTTTATTATGGGAGAGGGCCTCCCACGCACAATTTCATATGGAGAATAGCCTTGGGACCGTGGAGTCATCCTGAGTTTGAGCAGAGCTGTCAGAAGCAAGTCCACCCAGGATCAGTCAGTCTCTATGAGACACTTAGAGAGTGTCTCTTTAAGTGTCTGGTTGTTTTGTTCCGCCATCCCAGAACTCTGGGGCCTATGTGCAATGTGCAGTTTCCATTTGATATTTAAATGGTAGCGTCAGTGAGGTTTCGTTTCAGTGAAGTCCACTTCCAGATGTTCAAAGGGCAATGTGCCTTTCAGCTGAACCCCCAGAGGTTTTTGTCTGTGCTGAGAGGCAGCATTAACCTGTGAGCAGGCAGTGCAGTTCTGAGATTCTATCCCGCATAGGGGAGAGAGGCGGAGAACCGAGAAATATTTTCGAATTAGCTCTTTCAGTTTATCATGGCCTAGGTGGGTCACTTGGTCTGTTTGGCTTACCAGAGTGGGTGCCAGCTCCTCTGGTACCAATAATTTGCCACTTAGCAATTCCCACAATCCCTTTTTAGTCTTGATGGCCCCTTCCACTTTGGCTAGTTGGTTTTGGGCTTCATTGTATTTTGGAGACTCCAGCATTAGTTCAGGCAGCTCCACCAATATGAGAGCTTTAATAGGGGCTTCACTGGTCACCCCCAAGCCCTTGGCTACTTGTTTAGTGGTCTTATCTGCCAGTCTGTTTCCCAAGCCTGGGGGGTATCCTTTTTTTGATGTCCTCGGCAGTGTATGACTGCAACCCTTTCTGGTTCCCAGACAGCATCTAATAGGGTCAGGATTTCTTCTTTATTTTTAATGTCCTTTCTGTTGGCTGTCAGAAGACCTCTCTCTTTATATAAAGCCCCATGTACATGTAAAGTAGCAAAAGCATACCTGGAGTCTGTGTAAATGTTTTTCTTCTTACCTTTTAACAGCTGGAGGACCCGGATTAGATCATATAGTTTGACCTGTTGAGCGGACCAGTGTGATGGCAGAGAGCTAGCCTCAACAATGGTTACTTCCATGACTACTGCATATCCTGACAGTCGTTGTCCATCTTTTACCAGGCTGGTGCCACTGGTGTATTGGACCCAATCTGGGTCCGGGATTGGCTGGTCTCTCAAGTCAGGTTTGCTGGCATAAACTTCTAGGATTTCCTTGCAATCATGTGAGGGCCCACCTTCTTCCACGGGAAGGAGAGTGGCCAGATTCAGGGCTTGACAAGGCTCAATAGTAACATGGGGGTTCTCACATGACAGTCCCTGGTATTGAGTAATCTGGGATGTTGATAGCCATTTATGGGGTCCCCTCACAGCAGAGTGTTAATTTCATGCACGACTTTTATGATCAAATCTTGGCCCAAAATCAGCTTACTTGCCTCCCAGACCAGTAAGGCAACAGCAGCAACTGCCCATAAGCATCACAGCCTCTCAGTGGCAACACTGTCCAGCCATTTCAGGAGATAAGCCACGGGTCTGTCCCATGTCCCCATAGTCTGGGACAACACTCCCATAGCCACCTTGTCCTTTTCAGTCATGTAAAGAGTAAACGACTTAGCAGGGTCTGGCAGTCCCAAGGTGGGTGCTGACATAATTGTACTGGGTTTGAGTTCTATTACCACTGGGACCTGTTTTGCAAGCCTGGGAGGGTTGTCTTCGGCCCAGATCTCAGGGAATTGTTGAGTTAACTCTCTCTCTCTCTCTCTCTCTCTCTCTCTCTCTCTCTCTCTCTCTCTCTCAACTGTTTAGCCCATCTGGTTTCCCTTCCAGGAGCTCGTGCTACCTCCTCATACTTAAGTAAGTGGTTGAGCCCACTCAAAAAGTGGTCTTTCATGGGGAGGGGTTGGGGAAGGTCACTTGTGCCCCCAATTTAGACAGCAAGTCTCTTCCCAACAAAGGTACTGGGCATTCAGGGATGTATAAAAATTCATGAGTCATTTGGTGTCCCCCTGTCTGACATTTTCAGGGTAGGCTTGAAACACAAAGGCTGCATTTATCACCATCTGAGATGCAGCAGCTTCTGGATCTATTGGCGTATAGAGTATACAGTCCTCATACAGTCTTTCATGGAACTCAAAGAGTGATTTGCCTTCCCTTTGAATCACTTCGGAGGGTTTTGCCCTACATAAAGGTTTTTCTGGGTCCCCCTCTTGAGACCTTGTAAAATTGCTGCCCAATATCTCTCCAGGTATCCTCTCTCTTCCTCTGTGTTACAGTCCCAGTTGGGCCTCTCATCAGGGGTGGCTGGTTCTGCCCACCGCTACAGGTTTTCAGTACCCTCAGGTGCCATTTCTCTTAACCATTTTCTGGCCTCAGGATCCTGTGTCTGTCCACAGTGCTGAAGAGGGAGACTAGAAGTTGGATTATGTCATTCCATGTAAGGCAGTGGGTTCAAAAAATAATCTCCATTAGCCTAATCTGGTAATAATAGGCTACAGGGGACTGATGGTAGCGGCCATCTGCCCCTTGAACCGGAAGCTGCTGTAACTCTCTGAGGGGCATTTGTAGCGGGCCTTTTCCTCTGGCTCCTTAGTGGAGCGCAGCCTCTGTTTGATTCGGTGTCTCCTTTCCCCTTTCTGTCAGTACTCACCAGGAGAGGCAGGTATAGCTTGGGTGGTTTGGATGGAGCCAGATCCTGGAAGTGTTGGCCAGAGGCCTCTGCCACTGGGATTGACACCTGCCAAAGTTGCGGCTCTATGACCTCCGAGAGAGCTGGCAGAGGAGCAGTGGCTGCTGCAGGAACTTCACCTGGCCCTGGATCGAGCATTGAGGCAGCCTCCGGTCCTGGTGGAGCACTGGGCGGCGGGCGCATCATCGTCCGGTATGGGGGAGGGGCAGGTCATCCTTGTCCAAGTCCTGTCAGATCCCAGAGGGAGAAGGGGGATTGGCGTGTCTTTACCCGTGGGGCAGCACTGCTGAACCAAAGCACCACGTGTTCCAATACTGTTTCTCCCTTAAAGTCCATTCTGCCTTGGTGGGCTTGATCAGGTGCGGATGAAAACACAGATGGGTTAAATATCCCACGTCCAGGCCTTCTCTGGAAAAGCCAATTCGTACTCACTTATGTATCCCCTTCCTTCTAGCCTGACAGTTCTAAGGGGGTCAAGAACTTCACAGCAGATGGGACACCTAGGGGAGGGTAGAATACGAGCACACAAGGACCAAGTTTCGTATAAATCCCCTGGTGACTGCTTGGTAATAACTCCCCAAGATGGCGTGGACACACCTCCTAAATGACCTTCACAAATTTCCTTCCTAAGCCCTAACCCACTCGTCGACCTACATACCAAGCAATCACTGCCACCTTCCTATTCCAGGCTCCTGTGGGTCCATGCCCCTTCTAGTTCCTCCCAGGGGGGTGATCAGGCTGTAAGGTATAGTTCAGGCCAAGGCAGAAAAAAGAAAGACAACCTCAACAGATGTAGGTTACCTTTATTCAGGCAAGGAAGGGTGACAGTCAGCCTAACGATTAGGCTTAGTGTGGAGAGGGATCAGGGAGACTCCATATTTATAGGGAGGTTTGTGGAAGCGATAAGGGAAACATTAATTAGGTGGGATGTTTTGGGTATTCCTTAGTTGGGATGGCATTTGTAGTTGGGCAGGGGGTGATAAGTCTTCTGGCCAGGTGTAGTGGGTGGAAGGTTTCTGGACAGGGGATGATAAGTCCCAGATAGACGCAACTGGCTTGAAGCTTCAGGGAGGAACCTAAAGTTCTGTTTTGTTTTCTCCGAAGTTAGATGATTCAGCAAGGGCCTATGAGACTGTTGTTTTCTTTTCTAGGCCCAAAAGACTTCTTCATTCCAGACCCTGAAATAGTAAAAAAAAATGGGGAAAAGCCAGTATCTCTCTGGCTACTTCCTGCTGGATAGGGGCGACGATTTGGGGTCTGGAATGGAGGATCGTCCTAGGGCCCAGGGTCTCCTTTTTCTGAGCTTGAGATGAGGCTCTCAAGAAGAAGAATAGTCTTGACCTGATCTTGAGAGATGGCCCAAATCCGTTCTTGGAGAAACCTTTGAAAGGCATTGAATAGACAGGGTCCAAATAAGAGGAATAGAATGATAAGTACCAATGGTCCCAGGAAAGGGAGCAACCAAGGGAGAACCTGTTGGAGCAGGTTTTGGGGACTGTAAAGGTTTTGTAACTCTTTTCTGTGGCATTCAATTCTGTTTCTAGGTTCTTTGACTCTGCCCTGGACTACCCCCATTTTATTAACAAAATAGCAGCAGTCCTCTCCCAGGAAAAGGCAGGTCCCTCCCTTTTCTGTGGTGAGAAGGTCCAGGGCTTGCCTATTTTGTAGGGCCACAGAAGCTAATGAGTTAATTTGTCTTTGGATTGAAACGAAGGACTCCACTACTTGCTCCATGTCGTCATTAAGTTCTTGGGACAGCTTACAGTAGAAATGGGCAGAGGTCGAGATGCCCCCAATCTTGGTACCTAGGGCTGCTGCTATGCCAGTCCCAATCAGGAGGGGGGCTATGACAGCTCGTCTTTTCCTATGCAAATGTTCCCCTTGGGAGTAGACTATTTGTTCTACCTCTTCTTCTTTGAGGAATGTTAGGCCCGGGGTCAGGAAGACCAAGATGCAAGATCCAGGGGAGTCCAAGGGGAGACATGAATATGCACAGGTCCCACAGAAAATGAAGATTCCCAGATTGGTACAATTATTTGTGCTGTTCCAGAGAACCCAAGTGGAACAGAAGGAGGGATCTGAGTTTGTAAGACCAGTGTAGTTGGGACTAGAGTAGTTAATACAGATTAGGTTTGAACAGGCTGAGAGTAGGACATTGTCAGAGACAGGCCCAATGAGTTGTGCAGTTTTTTGTTGGGAAGGGGAGGTATAGTTGCCCTTTAACAGCCAGGTTGAAGGTAAAAGAATTGCTTTGTGTGGTGAGGGATCCAGTGACATGCATATTCAACACTGGGATGTGTGTTGTGTGTACTGGAAGAATTGGAAGGAAGAGTTGAGAAGGTGGGTAAGGTTTTGGTTGCCAGAGGGAGGTTTTAGGAGAGGCCATAATTGGGAAAGGAGATCTAGGCTTTTATAAGGCTCAGGGGTCGCCTGTAACCAGGAAATTATGTCCTTTATGACTTGTTCTTGTTTCTTTTTCCGATTTTGATCTAGTACCCCACCCCCATCTGAGTGCCCCCACTGGGTAATGGGATAGAAACATATGTCCCTTCCATTTGGCTTATGGCAGGTACTCATGAAACTCCCTCTCTTCTGTACTTTAACAGTGAGTAGGGATTTGAACTTCCCGCCCCCACGGCTCATTGTGCATGGTTTTGGAGCTCTATTAAAACACGAGGAATGTACATAGGAATGAATGTCAGAGCAGGGGCAGGGAGTAGCCAGAAGGCTGGGGAGTGGAGCAAGGATAAAGAACAGAGGAGTCATGGGGCTGTCAGTTAGGCAATGCAGAGGAAATCGCACCCTAGGAATAGAACCCAGCTAGCAATGTAGCCGATACCCACGCAAAGATGAAGGATAGGTGGCCAGTCCTGAGGGAAGACAGTTACTAGGCCTATAGCAAGGGTTAAGATTAAGAGTGCTATTATAGTTAGAGAGACAGGGAGAGGCTGGTCAGGGCAAGGGGGAAAAGGCCCCAAGTTGGTGGTTGTTTGAATCTGAGGAGGAACAGTGTTCATTAGGATATAGAATGATGTAGAGAATGAGAGTAAAGAAATCAATTTCGTCTGCAGTCAGGTTGTAGAAGGTTCCCTGGAGCCACAGTTGAGACACCAGTGTAGTCAGGTTCCTGTAGGGGCGCTGGTCCAGAGGTCTTGTAGTAGTTGGGTCAGGAACAGTCATAGGTTGAAGAGAGTTCAGGTCATTCAGTGTCTTCTTGGATAGTTGACAGAGGTTGTTGCCAGGTAAATTTTAAGGAGCTGGGTCCTGTGAGGGAGACCTGATAGGTGCCAGTTAAGGAGGGCAGTGCAGAATTGGAGGTGACCTGTTTTAGGTGAGAAAGGTGTACCCAGGAGGTGACCTTCTCGACTTTAGCTGCAGTTGGGTAAGGAGGATGATTTTAAATGGTCCCTGCCACTTTGGGGTTGGCTTGGGGGTCAGGGGCAGGCAAGTTGTGGTTGACGTATTTCCAGATGCATTGCGGAGTTCCACCAGCAGAGGGGAGTGTAAGAAGCTTGGTATGGGAGGAGGTTCAGGGAGGAGTCCAGGAGGGAGCATGGGCCTTCCATACATCACCTCAAAGGGGCTCAGCCCCAGGGGCTTTCTGGACAAAGCCCGTATTCTGAGGAGAACAATTGGCAAAAGTTTAGTCCAATCCAGATGTACTTCGAGGGTTAGTTTGGTAAGGGTTTCTTTGATTATTTTATTCATCCTTTCTACCTTTCCTGAGGACTGGGGATGGTATGGAATGTGAAATTTCCAGGGTATCTGTAAGAATTGGACAAGCTGTTGGGTGACCTTGGACGTAAATTCTGGGCCATTATCAGACTGTAGGGATGAAGGCAGACCAAACCTGGGGATAATTTCTGTGAGGAGGATTTGGGCCACGGTGTGGGCTCTTGTTTGCAATGGGAAACCCATCCCGAAAAGGTGTCCACAAGGACCAGGAGGTATCTGACTCTCTGGACTGGGGGCATAAGTCTATCTGCCAGTCCTGTGCTGGGAGGCTGCCTTGCATTTGATGGGTTGGAAAGGATGTCAATTTAAGGTTGGAATTGGGGTTAGTACGTTGACATGTTTGACAGGAGTGGGTAAGGTTATCTAAATATTGTTGATCAGCATTGGATATGGGGAAGTGGTTGTGGAGGAACTGTTGGAGTGTCTTGGACAAGGGATGAAAAAGTGAGTGTAGGTAAGAGAGGATTTCTCTGGTATTGGGAGGGTAGGGTGGAGTCAGAGCTAAAATGACAGGGGACTGGAGGGAAGGATGGGACAGTGCTATCTCCTTTGCCTTCTGGTCTGCAGCATTGTTGTAGGCTAATATGAGACTTCCCTTGGGATGTCCCCTACAGTGGAGGATGGCGGCTTTGTTTGGTAAGGATGCTGCCTCTAGAAGTTTGTGGATCAGGTCTGAATTAATAATGGGGGATCCCCTTTGGGTTAGGAACCCTCTTTCTCTCCATATTAGGATGCTTGAATGAAGCATGTTATAGGCATATTTGGAGTCTGTGTGGATGTTAACCCTTAGATTTTTAGTCAGAGTTAAAGCTCTGGTGAAGATATCAGTTCTGCCTGTTGGGAGGTGGTGTCAGGTGGCAGAGATGAAGCTTCAATTGTCTGGGTTCCGTGACTGTGACAAAGGTCCCCCTGGATGATGGCATATCCTGATGCAAAGGGTGGGGATTTTTGAGAGCTGTGTGGGGTGTCTGGGTCTAGGATGGGCTGATCTGTTAAATGTTGGAAGGAGTTTGGGGTAAGATCTACTGTTCAGTTCAGTTCAGTTCAGTTCAGTCGCTCAGTCGTGTCCAACTCTTTGCGATCCCATGAATTGCAGCACGCCAGGCCTCCCTGTCCATCACCAACTCCCGGAGTTCACTCAGACTCACATCCATCGAGTCAGTGATGCCATCCAGCCATCTCATCTTCTGTCATCCCCTTCTCCTCCTGCCCCCAATCCCTCCCAGCATCAGTCTTTTCCAATGAGTCAACACTTTGTATGAGGTGGCCAAAGTACTGGAGTTTCAGCTTTAGCATCATTCCTTCCAAAGAAATCCCAGGGTTGATCTCTTTCAGAATGGGCTGGTTGGATATCCTTGCAGTCAAAGGGACTATCAAGGGTCTTTGCCAACACCACAGTTCAAAAGCATCAATTCTTTGGCACTCAGCCTTCTTCACAGTCCAACTCTCACATCCATACATGACTATTAGGCTGCAGCCATTTAGGAGGGAGTCTGTTGTAGAGGACATGGGTAATAAGCTGGCGGGGTTAAGGGGAGAGCAGGGGGAGAATGAGAGCTGAGGGTTGAGGAGAAAGGCATGTAGGACCTGTACCCTGGAAGGGGGAAGGGAGAGGAAAGCCTAATGTGATAGTAAGTCTCAGAGGGTGTGTGGAGAACAGACTGTTAAAGGGGCATATCTAGAGAGTTTATTTGCTTCAAGTACAAGGGCTGTGATAGCAGCCATGGCCTGTATACAGGGAGGCCACCCCTTGGTCACCATGTCAAGCTGTTTTGATGGATAAGCTATGGGAGCCCAGGTGTCTCTGGCCCACTGACACAGAAGTCCCAGGGCGTGTCCTTGGTTGAAATGTGCAAAAAGAAAGAATGGTCTGGTGTGATCTGGCAGGTGGAGAGCTGGCACTCGGAGGAGGCTCTGGGTGAGCTGGCAAAGAGGATTGGCAAGCGAGGAGGAATTAAAGAGGGGCTCACCCAAACATCCTTTAGTTGCCTCATAGAGTGACTTTGCAATGAGGGAGAAGTTAGGGATCCAGATATGGAAAAAGTTTAGGAGGCCGAGGATAGACAGTTCTCTTTTCATTTTTGGAAGTGGACAGTTAATTAAGGCCTGGATTCTATCTGGAGAAATAGTTCTTTGTTGATGGAATATGGAGAGCCCCAGATAGGTGATGTTTGTCTGGGCTATTTGGGCCTTAGATTGGGATACCCGATAATCCCAGGTTCCTAGGGCCCCAAGGAGTTTGGCAGTATGTTGGAGGCAGAGTTTTTGGGTTGGGCTACAAAGGAGGAGGTCATCTACATATTGGAGGAGATGACTCGGGGCTAGGTCGAATGTAGGTCCGTTTGTAAAGCCTGTCCAAAAAAAATGGGGACTGTCTCTGAACCCCTGGGGGAGAACTGTCCATGTTAGTTGTTGGGAAACGTGAGTCTCAGGGTCTTTCCAGGTGAAGACGAAAAGGGTTTGGGAGGGGGATAGAGGAGGATGGTGAAAAAGGCGTCTTTGAGATCAAATAACGTGAAGTGGGTTGCAGTTGGGGGTATGGTAGACAGAAGGGTGTAAGGGTTAGGGACTATTGGGAATGTCGATGTGAAGGCCTCATTGACTTTTCGCAGATCCTGGACCAGTCTCCAAGAGTTTGGTCCCTTCCTTACTGCCAGAATAGAGGTGTTGTGTGGTGAATGGGTAAGAATTAGGATAGAGACTTGAAGACGGTCTATGATAGGCTTAAGACCCTTGTGGGCCTCTGGGGTGAGAGAGTACTGTTGTTGGGTGATTATAATCGAGGGGTCTTTTAGGGTAATGTGGACTGGGGGATGATATTTGGCTATGGATGGGTGATTAGTGTCCCAGACTTGGGGGTCTAAGGCAGGTAGATACAAGGGAAGGTCAGGGGTGAGGGATAGGGACCATCCAGGTGCCATCTGCATGCAGAATATAGAGACTGTACTGAAGAGGGGGTATGGTAATAAAGACCCCCAATTTGGATAACAAATGTCTCCCTAGGAGTGCCATCAGAGAAGGCAATGGCACCCAACTCCAGTACTCTTGCCTGAAAAATCCCATGGGTGGCTGCAGTCCATGGGGTCGCTAAGAGTCGGATACGACTGAGCGACTTGACTTTCGCTTTTCACTTGCATGCACTGGAGAAGGAAATGGCAACCCACTCCAGTGTTCTTGCCTGGAGAATCCCAGGGACGAGGGAGCCTGGTGGGCTGTGGTCTATGGGATCACACAGAGTCGGACACGACTGAAGTGACTTAGCAACAGCAGCAGCAGCAGGAGTGCCATCAGGCATTGAGGCATTATGAGGAAGGAGTGTATAAGGGTCGATTTTCCAAATTGACAGAGTAATGGAGGGCTGATTTTTGGCCTTAGGGAAACTTCAGAGACCCCCTTGATTGTGAGTTTTGAGTCTTGAGTTGAGCCAGAGTAGAAAGTTAAGAGAGAGAAAGTGGCTCCAGTGTCTACTATAAAAGAGGTCTTTTTTCCAGCCACTACCCCGTCTACCCTAAGAGCTCGTGTTCAGGACACCGGCTGCGGGGCTGGAACCCGGGCCCCATCATTGGAACAACTCTTGTAGGGTTGGACTGGGGTTCTGGTGAGAAGGGGGAGTTCCCCCAGAGGCACCACGGCATCCCTGTGGACATTCTACTCTCCAGGTCTGGGAGGTGGGGACGTCCCCAGGGGTGCCAGGGTGTCCCTGGGGACAGTCCATCTTCCAGTGTCCCCACTGGCCAAAAGTTGGGCATGCTTTTGTGATGGCTTGTGGGTTTGGGCATGCCTTTGCCCAGTGTCCTGACTGGTTGCATTGGAAGCAGGGTCCGGGGTGGTATTAAGCCCCGTTCTGGGATGACTTGGGCCAGGCTGATCTCATCCCTTAATTGCTGCCACCAAAAAGGCATATTTAGCTTTTCTCTCATGTTCTTTTTCTCTCTTAGCCTCCTCCTCTCTATTATTGAACACCTTGAAGGCTACTTCTAGAAGATCTCTTTGGGGGATCTCAGGGCCCTTTTCTAGTTGTTGAAGCTTGTGTCTAATGTTAGAGGTGCACTGGCTGATGAATCGAGTGTGAAGGTAGAGTAAGCCAGCAGGGGTGGTGATATCTAGGTTGGTATACTTCTGGATTGCCTCTGTGAGGCATGCCAAGAATAAGGCTGGATTGTCATCTGCCCCTTGGGTGATTTCTCTGACTTTATCATAATTGACATGGATATGAGTATTTTTCTGCACTCCTTCTAGAATGCAGGTAATCATATTATTGAGTCTCCTGATACCTGGGTCACCAGGCTGGTAAGTCCAGTGGGGATCTAGCTGAGGCACCGCCTCATCAGCAACTGGGCTATCCTGGTCTTGGTTATGTAAATGATCAGCATGGGCTTTTGCCACTTTCCAGATACGGTCTTTTTCATCAGGGGTGAGAGTGGCATTTAGGGTATAATATACATCCTTCCATGTGAGGTGATAGGCCTGGGAGAGTCTCAGGAATACTTTTCTGTATCTGGTAGGATTTTCAGAAAATGATCCCAACTTTTCTTTTATCTGGCTCATATCTGACAATGAAAATGGCACATGGAATCGGGTGGGGCCCTCTGGTCCTGCCACCTCTCTCAGGGGAAATGTGTTGGGTATGTGACCATGTGGCAGAAGGGGAAGGAAGTGGGGAGGGGGAGTCGGGGAGATGGGATAGCAAGGTCAAGGGGGAGTCAGGAGAGGTTTCTGGGCCAGTAGGTGAGTTGGATGAAGGGGAAAGAGAGGATTGGTGGGGTGGGAGGTAGGAAGGGGCTCGTCCACGGGCTTGAACTCTGGGGGTGCGGAAGGTCGCAGTCTGCAGTCAGTTGAGGAAGAAGTACCCTTTTGCTTGGGAGGCAAGATGCATAGAACGACCTCGTGGGTGCAGCAGGCCTTGCATAGGGAGGGCCTGCTCTGAAGGGCCCAAAAGGCTTGGGCATATGGGAGCTCCGACCACTTGCCATTCCATTTAAGGAAGTCGGTGAGATTTTGAAGAATGTTAAAGTCAAATGTGCCGCTTTAGGCTAGCGGTCTTGATTATCTAATTGGTATTGAGGCCAAATCTGTATACAGAGTTGTTTTAAATGGTTAGCTTTGAGTTCAGTGAATGAGAGTGGTTTGAGATTTTTGAGAACACAGGTCAGAAGGGACTCTTTTGGGACAGATTGGCCAGATCCCATAATTGAAAGGCAAGCAGAGGCTCCTATTGAGAGCTAGAGTCATCACCCATAGTCGCAATAGGAGTTATGAGAAGAGAGCTCTGTGTTGAGGTGGAGCATCCCCCACCATTGCTTACAGAGTGGCCCTGCCCAGGGGGTCCCCAGGACCCAGAGAGGACTGAGTTCTAGGGTGCCTCTAGAACACCGTCCAGATCTTACCTAAATCTAGGGGCCAGCTTGAGCAGAGTGTTGCATGTAGAGCAGTCGAATGGCAAGAGTTCCCTATTCCTGGGGTCGTCAGAGAGAGAGGGAGGGAAAGCGGGTAGAGCCTCGGCCTGGGGGCATGCAAAGCACCAATAAAGCCTTAGCACAAAGCTTGCACCTCACGAAGGCACTGGGCATCCCTGAGGGGAACTTGAGCCCTGGCAGAAAAGTGAGCTCCGGGGATGTTCCTGCTCCCAGACTCTGGGGAAAAGAGAAAATAATGAGAGGGAGGGAGAGTGAGAGAGAGTGTGCCGAGTGCCTCCCCCCTTCCCAGTTTTTGGCACCAAGAATGTAAGGTATAGTTCAGGCTGAGGCAGAAAGGGGAAAGATGACCTCATCAGAAGTTCAGTTCAGTTCAGTACAGTCGCTCAGTCATGTCCAACTCTTTGCAACCCCATGAATAGCAGCACACCAGGCCTCCCTGTCCATCACCAGCTCCCAGAGTTCACTCACTCAATAAATCGAGTCAGTGATGTCATCCAGCCATCTCATCCTCTGTCGTCCCCTTCTCCTCCTGCCCCCAATCCCTCCCAGCATCAGAGTCTTTTCCAATGAGTCAACTCTTTGCATGAGGTGGCCAAAGGACTGGAGTTTCAGCTTTAGCATCATTCCTTCCAAAGAAATCCCAGGGTTGATCTCTTTCAGAATGGGCTGGTTGGATATCCTTGCAGTTGAAGGGACTATCAAGGGTCTTTGCCAACACCACAGTTCAAAAGCATCAATTCTTTGGCACTCAGCCTTCTTCACAGTCCAACTCTCACATCCATACATGACCACTGGAAAAACCATAGCCTTGACTAGACGGACCTTAGTCGGCAAAGTAATGTCTCTGCTTTTGAATATACTATCTAGGTTGGTCATAACTTTTCTTCCAAGGAGTAAGCGTCTTTTAAATCCATGGCTGCAATCACCATCTGCAGTGATTTTGGAGCCCCCCCCAAAATAAAGTCTGACACTGTTTCCACTGTTTCCCCATCTATTTCCCATAAAGAGATGGGACCAGATGCCATAATCTTCGTTTCCTGAATGTTGAGATTTAAGCCAACTTTTTCACTCTCCTCTTTCACTTTCATCAAGAGGCTT
Source organism: Capra hircus (assembly GCF_001704415.2). Taxonomy (NCBI): domain Eukaryota; kingdom Metazoa; phylum Chordata; class Mammalia; order Artiodactyla; family Bovidae; genus Capra; species Capra hircus. The sequence continues at coordinate 41,489,203 of NC_030812.1, read as the reverse complement.
TTTTAGTTTCTCTTCACTTTCTGCCATAAGGGTGGTGTCATCTGCATGTCTGAGATTATTGATATTTCTCCCAGCAATCTTGATTCCAGCTTGTGTTTCTTCCAGTCCAGCGTTTCTCATTATGTACTCTTCATAGAAGTTAAATAAGTAGGGTGACAATACACAGCCTTGAGGTACTCCTTTTCCTATTTGGAACCAGACTGTTGTTCCATGTCCAGTTCTAACTGTTGCTTCCTGACCTACATACAGATTTCTCAAGAGGCAAGTCAGGTGATCAGGTATTCCCATCTCTTTCAGAATTTTCCACAGTTTATTGTGATCCACATAGTCAAAGGCTTTGGCATAGTCAATAAAGCAGAAATAGATGTTTTTCTGGAAGTCCCTTGCCTTTTCCAGGATCCAGCAGATGTTGGCAATTTGATCTCTGGTTCCTCTACCTTTTCTAAAACCAGCTTGACCATCAGGAAGTTCATGGTTCACATATTGCTGAAGTCTGGCTTGGAGAATTTTGAGCATTACTTTACCAGCGTGTGAGATGAGTGCAATTGTGCAGTAGTTTGAGAATTCTTTGGCATTGCCTTTCTTTGGGATTGGAATGAAAACTGACCTTTTCCAGTCCTGTGGCCACTGCTGAGTTTTCCAAATTTGCTGGCATATTGAGTGCAGCACTTTCACAGCATCATCTTTCCTTGAGAACCCCATGAACAGTATGAAAGAGCAAAATGATAGGATACTAAAAGAGGAACTCCCCAGGTCAGTAGGTGCCCAATATGCTAATGGAGGTCAGTGGAGAAATAACTCCAGAAAGAATGAAGGGATGGAGCCAAAGCAAAAACAATACCCACTGTGGATGTGACTGGTGATAGAAGCAAGGTCCGATGCTGTAAAGAGCAATATTGCATAGGAACCTGGAACGTCAGGTCCATGAATCAAGGCAAATTGGAAGTGGTCAAACAAAAGATGACAAGAGTGAATGTCGACATTCTAGGAATCAGCAAACTAAAATGGACTGGAATGGATGAATTTAACTCAGATGGCCATTACATCAACTACTGCAGGCAGGAATACCTCAGAAGAAATGGAGTAGCCATCATGGTCAACAAAAGAGCCCAAAATACAGTACTTGGATGCAATCTCAAAAACGACAGTATGATCTCTGTTCGTCTCCAAGGCAAACCATTCAATATAACAGTTATCCAAGTCTATGCGCCAACCAGTAATGCTGAAGAAGCTGAAATTGAACGATTCTATGAAGACCTATAAGACCTTGTAGAACTAACACCCCAAAAAGATGTCCTTTTCATTCTAGGGGACTGGAATGCAAAAGTAGGAAGTCAAGAAACACCTGGAGTAACAGGCAAATTTGGGCTTGGAATGCGGAATGAAGCTGGGCAAAGACTAATGGAGTTTTGCCAAGAAAATGCATTGGTCATAGAAAACACCCTCTTCCAACAACACAAGAGAAGACTCTACACATGGACATCACCAGATGGTCAACACCGAAATCAGATTGATTATATTCTTTGCAGCCAACGATGGAGAAGCTCTATACAGTCAACAAAAACAAGACCAGGAGCTGACTGTGGCTCAGATCATGAACTCCTTCTTGCCAAATTCAGACTGAAATTGAAGAAAGTAGGGGAAACCGCTAGACCATTCAGGTATAACCTAAATCAAGTCCATTATGATTATACAGTGGAAGTGAGAAATAGATTTAAGCGCCTAGATCTGATAGATAGAGTGCCTGATGAACTATGGAATGAGGTTCGTGACATTGTACAGGAGACAGGGATCAAGACCATCTCCATGGAAAAGAAAGGCAAAAAAGCAAAATGGCTGTCTGGTGAGGCCTTACAAGTAGCTATGGAAAGAAGAGAAGCAAAAAGCAAAGGAGAAAAGGAAAGATAAAAGCATCTGAATGCAGAGTTCCAGATAATAGCAAGAAGAGATAAGAAAGCCTTCTTCAGCGATCAATGCAAAGAAATAGAGGAAAAGAACAGAATAGGAAAGACTAGAGATCTCTTCAAGAAAATTAGAGATCCCAAGGGAACATTTCATGCAAAGATGGGCTCAATAAAGGACAGAAATGGTATGGACCTAACAGAAGCAGAAGATATTAAGAAGAGGTGGCAAGAATACATGGAAGAACTGTACAAAAAAGATCTTCACGACCCGGATAATCACAATGGTGTGATCACTCATCTAGAGCCAGACATCCTGGAATGTGAAGTCAAGTGGGCCTTAGAAAGCATCACTATGAACAAAGCTAGTGGAGGTGATAGAATTCCAGTTGAGTTGTTTCAAATCGACAGAAGTAGGTTAACTTTATTCTGGCAAGGAGGGGCGACTGTCAGCCTAATGATCGAGCTTAGTGTGGCGAGGGATCAGGGAGGCTCTATATTTATAGGGAGGTTTGTGGAAGCGATAAGGGAAACTTTAACCAGGTGGGATATTTGGGTTATTCTTTAACTGAGATGGCATTTGTAGTTGGGCAGCGGGTGATAAGTCTTCTGGGCAGGTGTAGGGGTGGAAGGTTTCTGGACAGGGAGTGATAAGTCCCAGAGAGATGCAATTGGCCTAGAGCATCAGGGCGGGACCTAAAGTTCTGTTTTGTTTTCTCCGAATTTAAATGATTCAACAAGGGCCTTTGAGACTGTTGTTTTCTTTTCTAGGCCCCAAAGACTCCTTTGTAGGCCCCCTCTTCTACTCTACCAGGTGGGTTTCTCCTCACCTGAGTGCTCAGTTCCCCTGCTTCTGTTCACTATCTGCTAATGTGAAAGGTCCGGGCGTTCAGAAGCAGAATCCTTCCAGAAGAGCGAAAGACCTTCCCCCTGTCTAGAAGATTCAAGCTGCAAGGCCTTGGAGTAGTCCTAAATGGGACTTGTCTCCTCAAAGTGAGGAGTTTCCCGGCCAAGGCACCAGATGTTTTAGCCACATGTTCTGGGAAACCAATTCACTCAGAAGGGCAATGCAGATAGTGAAGTGCAGTTTATTACACCGGCGGGCCCAAGGCAAAGTCTCCTCTTAGCCAAGGACCCCAACCAGTTTTTGTGAAAACCGTATATACCCTAAGTGTACGTATTCAAACCCACCTCCCCAAATTCTCTGAAAGTAGTTTGAACAAAGGAAAAGAAAGATACAATTAAAGTTAACCTGTGTTTCATATGCCTTAAACCTGTAATTCATATGCCTTAAGCCTAGGTAGTTAACAGCGGACAATTATCAATAGGCCTGTGGTCATACCCCAATAAGCATAATAGAATTTATGATTCTATTCAGTTACACAGATAATTAGGGTATTCTTTTAGGTGAAGGTATGAGCCCTGGGGCTCTTCCATCCAGGGGGTCTGGTTTTCCAGTTGGTATATCATTTCCATAGATACTGGGCACACAGCTCAAAGCCTGCAGTATGGCCCAAGATGGAGTCCTGCTTTCAAGACAGAGCCTGTTCTGTATGTCTCCTCCTTCACCTGGATATATGTAAGTAGTGGTGTCTAAAGGGAGGGTTTTTAATGTTGAGTTGGAAATAAGAATAGGATTCTTGCATTTTTATCATGAAACTTGAGACAGTATATTAATGGAAAAGTCTTGAAATAATTATGGAAAATATAGCTTTTTTGTCTTTTATGGTGTAGTAGAAAGTATTAAATTATTTCCATGTGGTAAACTTTGAAATACATAAAATCATTTCACCCTAAAATAAAATTGGCAAGTTTTTTTCTTTGTGCAGCATTTTTGTTTTTATTAGTATGAATATTTAGTCAAAGTTTGCAATCATTCTTTCCAGATAAATCAAAGCCAAATAAATGAAAAATTAAAATGTAATACTGTTCAAAAATTTAATGGTGGAACGCAGGAGGGCCTAGAGAAGCTATCCCACGTTGAAGGTCAGGAAGGGTGGCAGTGAGGAGATACCCTTCCTCCAAGGTGAGGGGCAGCGGCTGCGCTTTGCTGGAGCAGCCGTGAAGAGTTACTCCACACCCAAGGTAAGAGAAACCCAAGTAAGATGGTAGGTGTTGCAAGAGGGCATCAGAGGGCAGACACACTGAAACCATGCTCACAGAATACTAGTCAATCTAATCACACTAGGACCATAGCCTTGTCTGACTCAAAGAAACCAAGCCATGCCAGCGGGGCAACCCAAGACGGGTGGGTCATGGTGGAGAGGTCTGACAGAATGTGGTCCACTGGAGAAGGGAATGGCAAACCACTTCGGTATTCTTGACGTGAGAACCCCATGAACAGTATGAAAAGGCAAAATAATAGGATACTGAATGAGGAACTCCCCAGGTCAGTAGGTGTCCAATATGTTACTGGAGATCACTGGAGAAATAACTCCAGAAAGAAAGAAGGGATGGAGGCAAAGCAAAAACAATACCCATCTATGGATGTGATTGGTGATAGAAACAAAGTCTGATGCTGTAAAGAGCACTACTGCATAGGAACCTGGAATGTCAGGTCCATAAATGAAGGCAAATTGGAAGTGGTCAAACAAAAGATGGCAAGAGTGAATGTCAACATTCTAGGAATCAGCAAACTAAAATGGACTGGAATGGGTGAATTTAACTCAGATGACCATTACATTGACTACTGCGGGCAGGAATCCCTCAAAAGAAATGGAGTAGCCATCATGGTCAACAAAAGAGTCCAAAATACAGTACTTGGATGCAATCTCAAAAACGACAGAATGAACTCTCTTCTTCTCCAAGGCAAACCATTCAATATCACCATAATACAAGTGTATGCCTCAACCGGTAATGCTGAAGAAGCTGAAGTTGAACGGTTCTGTGAAGACCTACAAGATCTTGTAGAATTAACACCCCCAAAAGATGTTCTTTTCATTCTAGGGGACTGGAATGCAAAAGTAGGAAGTCAAGAAACACCTGGAGTAACAGGCAAGTTTGGCCTTGGAATGTGGAATGAAGCTGGGCAAAGACTAATGGAGTTTTGCCAAGAAAATGCACTGGTCATAACAAACACCCTCTTCCAACAACACAAGAGAAGACTCTACACATGGACATCACCAGATGGTCAACAACGAAATCAGATTGATTATATTCTTTGCAGCCAAAGATGGAGAAGCTCTATACAGTCAGCAAAAACAAGACCAGGAGCTGACTGTGGCTCAGATCATGAACTCCTTCTTGCCAAATTCAGACTGAAATTGAAGAAAGTAGGGAAAACCGCTAGACCATCCAGGTATAACCTAAATCAAGTCCATTATGATTATAAGGTGGAAGTGAGAAATAGATTTAAGCGCCTAGATCTGATAGATAGAGTGCCTGATGAACTATGGAATGAGGTTCGTGACATTGTACAGGAGACAGGGATCAAGACCATCTCCATGGAAAAGAAAGGCAAAAAAGCAAAATGGCTGTCTGGTGAGGCCTTACAAGTAGCTATGGAAAGAAGAGAAGCAAAAAGCAAAGGAGAAAAGGAAAGATATAAGCATCTGAATGCAGAGTTCCAGATAATAGCAAGAAGAGATAAGAAAGCCTTCTTCAGCAATCAATGCAAAGAAATAGAGGAAAACAAAAGAATGGGAAAGACTAGAGATCTCTTCAAGAAAATTAGAGATCCCAAGGGAACATTTCATGCAAAGATGGGCTCGATAAAGGGCAGAAATGGTATGGACCTAACAGAAGCAGAAGATATTAAGAAGAGGTGGCAAGAATACACGGAAGAACTGTACAAAAAAGATCTTCACGACCCGGATAATCACAATGGTGTGATCACTCATCTAGAGCCAGACATCCTAGAATGTGAAGTCAACTGAGCCTTAGAAAGCATCACTACGAACAAAGCTAGTGGAAGTGATGAAATTCCATCCAGTAGAGCTGTTTCAAATCCTGAAAGATGATGCTGTGAAAGTGCTGCACTCAATATGCCAGCAAATTTGGAAAACTCAGCAGTGGCCACAGGACTGGAAAATGTCCATTTTCATTCCAATCCCAAAGAAAGGCAATGCCAAAGAATGCTCAAACTACTGCACGATTGCACTCATCTCACACACTAGTAAAGTAATGCTCAAAATTCTCCAAGCCAGGCTTCAACAATATGTGAACCGTGAACTTCCTGATATTCAAGCTGGTTTTAGAAAAGGCAGAGGAACCAGAGATCAAATTGCCAACAACTGCTCCGTTATGGAAAAAGTAAGAGAGTTCCAGAAAAACATCTATTTCTGCTTTATTGACTATGCTAAAGCCTTTGACTATGTGGATCACAATATAATGTGGAAAGTTCTGAAAGAGATGGGAATACCAGACCACCTGACCAGCCTCTTGAGAAATCTGTATGCAGTCCAGGAAGCAACAGTTAGAACTGGACATGGAACAACAGACTGGTTCCAAATAGGAAAAGGAGTACCTCAAGGCTGTGCATTATCACCCTACTTATTCAACTTCTATGCAGAGTACATCATGAGAAACGCTGGACTGGAAGAAACACAAGCTGGAGTCAAGATTGCTGGGAGAAATATCAATAATCTCAGATATGCAGATGACACCACCCTTATGGCAGAAAGTGAAGAGGAACTCAAAAGCCTCTTGATGAAAGTGAAAGAGGAGAGTGAAAAAGTTGGCTTAAATCTCAACATTCAGAAAACGAAGATCATGGCATCCAGTCCCATCACTTCATGGGAAATAGATGGGGAAACAGTGGAAACAGTGTCAGACTTTATTTTTGGGGGGCTCCAAAATCACTGCAGATGGTGATTGCAGCCATGAAATTAAAAGACGCTTACTCCTTTGAAGGAAAGTTATGACCAACCTAGATAGCATATTCAAAAGCAGAGACTTTACTTTGCCAACAAAGGTCCGTCTAGTCAAGGCTATGGTTTTTCCAGTGGTCATGTATGGATGTGAGTGTTGGACTGTGAAGAAGGCTGAGCACCAAAGAATTGACGCTTTTGAACTGTGGTGTTGGGGAAGACCCTTGAGAGTCCCTTGGACTGCAAGGAGATCCAACCAGTCCATTCTGAAGGAGATCAGCCCTGGGATTTCTTTGGAAGGAATGATGCTAAAGCTGAAACTCCAGTACTTTGGCCACCTCATGTGAAGTGTTGACTCATTGGAAAAGACTCTGATGCTGGGAGGGATTGGGGGCAGGAGGAGAAGGGGACGACAGAGGATGAGATGGCTGGATGGCATCACTGACTTGATGGACATGAGTCTGTGTGAACTCTGGGAGTTGGTGATGGCCAAGGAGGCCTGGTGTGCTGCAATTCATGGGGTCGCAAAGAGTCAGACTTGACTGAGCAAATGAACTGAACTGAACTGAAGCAGCATCAATTTCCTTAATCATGTTCCAAGCTCTATTTCCCTTTCATTTTGATTACAAAGAATAAATTTATGAAGTTCTCCAAACATATAGCTCTTGATAATGATTATACACAAAAGTCATTATAGAATAATGAATTCTAATTTGTATGCCCCAAAGTCACTTTCATATTAATTACTACAACTAACTAATGTGGCTCCAGGATCAATATTTGTAGTTCTTCCCTATCAAAATGAAAATATCTGAATCCATCAACCACTTATCAACCATGTTATTGTACCCAGCTAGAGAAACTTCCTTTTCCCCCATTTGATCCCCATATTCCTTACAGGAGATTAGAAATTTATACCACGCCCAGGGACTCCAGGCAGCATTTATGACTGAAGTGGGGTGACAAGATGAAAAACAGGAAATGGAATGAGTATTTCCACCATAAACAGTGAATATTTCAGCCTCCTTCTCACACCTGTTCCCAGAAAACTGTAAACATGTGCATGAGCCGGATTCATTCTCTCTTTCAGAAACTGAGCTACCTCAGATACGTACTAGTTCCCCAAGGCTGGCAAGTTGCTTGACCTTCCTGCAATGAAGCCCACTTGTAGATCATAGATCTTTCATTGTATATTCTGGTACTTCACTCTTAAGAAGGAGAAAAAGGGAACCTAATGGATAGAGTGCCAGAAGAAATGTGGATGGAGGTTTGTAACATTGTACAGGAGGCAATCATCAAAACCATCATCCCCAAGAAGAATAAATGTAAAATAGAAAAAATGATTCTCTGAGGACGCCTTCCAAAGAGCTGAGAAAAGAAGACAAGCAAAAGGCAAAAGAGAAAAGGAAAGATATACTAATCTGAATACAGAGTTTTAAAGAATAGCAAGGAGAGATAAGAAAGCCTTCCTAAATGATCAATGCAAACAAATAGAGAAAAACAATAGAATGGAAAAACTAGAGATCTCTTCAAGAAAATTAGAGAAACCAAGAGAACATTTCATGTAAAGATGGGTGCAATAAAGGACAGAAATAGTTTGGTTCTAACAGAAGCAGAAGATATTAAGAGGTGACAAGAATATGCAGAAGAACTATACAAAAAAGATCTTAATGACCCAGATAACCATGATGTTGTGATCACTCACCTAGAGCCAGACAGCCTGGAGTGCATAGTCAAGTGGGCCTAAGGAAGTATCACCATGAAGAAACCTAATGGAGGTGATGGAATTCCAGCTGAGCTATTTCAAACCCTATACGATGGTGCTGTGAAAGTGCTGCAATCAATATGCTGGCAAATTTGGAAAACTTAGCAGAGGCCACAGGACTGGAAAAGATCAGTTTTCATTCAATCCCAAAGAAAGGCAATGCCAAAGAATGTTCAAACTACTGCACAATCGCACTCATCTCACACGCTAGCAAAATAATGCTCAAAATTCTCCAAACTAGGCTTCAACAGTATATGAACCAATAATTTCCAGATGTTCAAGTTGGATTTTAGAAAAGGCTGAAGAACCAGGGATCAAATTGCCAGCATCCATTGGATCATAGAAAAAGCAAGAGAATTCCAAAAAAAAAATCTACATTTTCTTCATTGACTATGCTAAAGCCTTTGATTGTGTGGATCACAACAAACTGGAAAATTCTTAAAGAGATGGGAATACCAAACCACCTTACCTGCCTCCTGAGAAATCTGCATGCAGGTTAAGAAGCAACAGCTAGAACCAGACATGAAACAACAGACTGTTTCCAAATTGGGAAAGGAATATGTATCAGTATAATCTATATTAGTGAGTTTCAGAGGGGCTTTTTTTTTTTTGCTATAGATTTTCTTTTTCTCAATAAAATCTTACTCTGGGCTTCCCTAATGGCTCAAATGGTAAAGAATCTGCCTGCAATGCAGGAGACCCAGGTTCAATCCCTAGGTGGGGAAGATCCCCTGGAGAACAGAATGGCAACCTGCAAATACAAATGGTATTCTTGCCTGGAGAATTCCATGGACAGAGAAGTCTGGCAGACCACAGTCCATGGGTTTTCAAAAAAATTGGATATGACTAAGCGACTAACACACATACTCTAAAGAATATTCACATAGAACTCAATGCATTTCTCACTAACAAGTACATGATTGTGAAGGCTGATATAACCAAAATAATTCCTTTTACTTTAGACCTAATAGGTCCCAGAATTTTGCAACTTATCTAGGCTGTGTTTATTGATGATGAAATATACTCTAGTTACCACCACGGAAAATGCCAATATATGATTTAGTGTTTGAAACAAAGCTAAAATAATCACTGAAAAGCTCAAGATCTGAAGACTAGTAAAATACTGACTGATTACTATAAAGACAATCTTCCTTCATAGTCATGTCCTTGTTAGTGAGGAATGCATTGAGTTCTATGTGAATATTCTTTAGACTATGTGTGTTCGTTGCTTAGTCATATCCAGTGTTTTGCAAACCCATGGACTGTTGTCTGCCAGGCTTCTCTGTCCATAGAATTCTCCAGGCAAGTTGGCTCCTTGAGTTACCACAAAAATAATTATTTAGGAAAACATTTTATCATTCTTCATTCAACTTTAGAGATGTGTCATTATTTTTTGAAAATTTCTCTTTTCTGTGCCTGAAGTTATATTATACCTAGTGCTAAGCCAAGTGCACCATGTTTACCAAGTGTTATATGACTAGGATATATGTGTCTGTCATTTTTTTTCTGAAATATTTGAGTGAAAGGATAGTATTAAAAAGAAGTTTTTCATTTGTCAGGGGAAAATATATTTGTGTGTTAAATAGAAGATAGGCATACTTTAATTGTATAAGAGTTGTCTGCCCATATCTGTTGGATTTTACAACACCCACATTTTGCTGAGATTGCAACACAAATTCCAGCTATGGATCCTGTCTCCTATCCCCAGATTAGATTTCTAGATATTGAGTTGACACGTATTTTGACTGTAGGATGTATGAGGTACTCTGGACTCAGACTTGGATTTAAATCTAAGCTTTGCAATGAAGAATTTATGGGATCTTATTCTTTATGATATTTTACTTCTCATGCTTAAGATGGAGTTTAAGAGGGCCTTTTCAATAGGAATCATGAGAGTACTTGATGGTACAATAAGTAAAAAGCACTGAGCATGATGCCTGGTAAGGTCAACAAAGAGATGGATTTTCCTGCCCAGTTTATACTATGAGTGTCAGGCTCAGCCATCCATTAGGACTCTGGCTTTGTCCTTCAGTTTGCCTGACACCCTGGATCCTGCCCACTCACATTTCAAAGCAAAGATGGTGATTGCATTTAGTTAGAAAAATGTCATGACCTACTATTGAGAGAAAAGCAATTTAGAAAAACATATAAACTACACAGTGCGCTGGTACTTCCATGAGGTGGACTCCCAAGTTAGGGAATAATTCTGTTTTTGAAGAAATGGTTTGAAGAAACACTATCAAAATGACAGGATCCTAGATGGTAATAGTCAGAGTTCTTTGTAATTGGATAAAGCAAAATGGGCACACAGCAGAAGAGAGGAAGTCATACTGTTTTAGGAGATGAAATGTTTTAAGCCCTCTGTTAAGCCTAAAGTAAAAGACAGACATGCCATCTCTGCCCTTCTCTGAATACAGTTGTTGCCACAGCACAGGGAAAAATACCTTCTTCATATACATTATAACTCTTCTAACACATTTATTATAATATGTGGCACTTATTTGCTGTTTAATGATTTTGGTAAGCTCCTTGAGAATGCGGAGTCAGATGCTCCTTCTTTCCCTCTCCACTTCCTGAACTTATTACAGTGGTAAACATGCAAAACAAAAGATACTTACCAAGTTGAACATGAAGTTATTTAAATTCAGACATGAATTATGTTCCACTGTGGATTTTGTACATAGGTAGTAATACCTATTAATCCTGAAATAAAAACCTACCAAAGCCTTTTGTGGATGGTATAAAATCTGAATTGTGAAGTAGGAGGAAACACACCAGAAGATAATGTATTATAAGATAATGTATTATAATCAGACACATGTAAGTCCAGAAATCTTTATGTAGTAGAAGAACAGAAATGGTCAAGCATAGAAATGTTATTTCCAGGTCTATTTTGACTCTTTCATTGGTCAAAGTTTACACCCAGGGCCAATTCCACAGCTGTCAAATGATGCTGATTCTGGGAAGCTGTGAGACTGGTTTATCATGCTGATGCTTTAGGAAAATCATAAAAATTCAAAATTACACACACATGCAGATCAAATCATTTTCCTCAGCACTTAGGAACTTGATATGCCAACTCCTTTTAAATAGATTTTTTAAAGAATCTAATTAGTAACTGGAATTTATGCATTCCCACAGCTTCTTTTTTATCTGTCTCTTTTGTCCTCTCTAGACAAGTGGTTCTCAATTCTGGTTGCATATTAGCAATTACTGGGGAACTTTTAAAATACCAGTATGGGAGTGCAAACCCAGGAGATGGCCTGAGTTAATTGGTCTAGGATAGAATCTAAGGTTCAGAATTTTTCCAAACTCCCTAAGTTACTCTAATGTGCAATCAAGTGTGGAGGAATACTCATCCAGCAATCTTATTGTTACCTAGAGCTTCAATTACTATTTATACTGAATCCAAAATTAGATCTTTGGTCCAGCCTTGCTTCTAATCTCCTGATCTAATATTTGTTGACATATTTCTTTTGTCCTGCTAGACTATAGAGTTCATGACGATGAGAAGCATGTTGGTTTGCTGCTGTTCATTTTATCCCAATATCATTCATAATTCTTGCCACATAGGAAAAACTTGTTTAATTTTTTAAATTACTTAATTTACCATTTTGGCCATCTTGCAGAATCAAGGCAGTTAATGTCTTTCAGGGAAAAAAATATCTCATTTTTAGCTGAACCAGTAGCCTTCATTGGCAGGAGAGCAAGACAACTAGAAAGATCTAGGGCATCTAAGTCTAGTCCAGTAAATTTTCTCTCTTTTATTATATGTATTCAAACTTGAGATAATGATGGCATTTACCTAGTTGCATTCTAGGGAAGTTTTGAGGGTAAATCATCCCATTTATTCAAAAATTGCTCTGAATTACTTAGAAAAGCAGGAATAAAGTGAAAAAAATGATAATTCTACTTGATTATTTATGAAGAAAATGAGTTACTCTAAGATTTTTAGAAGTTAATTCAGAAAAATTAAATTTGACCTATTGCCAGTTAGTTTTCAAAACTGTCCTCTCAAAACAGAAATAAAATATAATGAAATGGTTAAATTTTTATGTATTAAACAGCTCTTTAACACATTATCATGTATATCTTCTTGACTAAAATTTTCATCTGGTCATGAAATCTTCAACTCAAGTTAAAACCACTTGAAGGATGTGCCTAGAAATGGAAAACAATGGCAGAGTAATCTGGGCATTTTGTATTAATGTTCTACGCACTGCAAAAAAAAAAAAAAAAGGAATTGGCCTTGTCATTTTTGTGACGGTAAAAAATAGCCTTGAGAATCTGGAAACTTCTATTGTTTCCCTGAATTTTTATTCTCAGCATGTTAGCGTGAAAAGCCTTTTGAAAAGTCTATTCTACCTTAAACACTTGATAAGTGACTGAAACAAAAACCCAATTCAAGCATGTTTGTCTCCAAAACCTGTGCTTTTTCCCTTATTCCACATTACCACTATAAATGTCATCTTGATGGCATCAAGAGCCTGCTTTCCATCCTCTTACTAGAAGCTCCCTCTTAGAAGAATGATTGGCTATCACTGGTGAGTGATCTGGTGAGTCTTCTTCAGCTCCCAGCTCCCAGTAGCTTTAAGCACATTGCTTTAGATGGCTAAGCTGACTTTCCATCTCTCTTGGTCCTCACTTTCCTCTGTTGAGGAAAGCACAGGGTAGCTTTCATATCCCATTTCCTGTTTCTTTGTATCATCTAATGAGGAGAGATGAAGATCCTTTTATCTCCAAAAGCCTGAGAGAAATATAGTAACATCATTTTTAGAATTTTAGTTTTGTTCTTTCAGTTTTGCTTTCCTTTTTATCATGATTCAGTGGGAACTGAATCACAGCACTTGTGAATTTTTATAATTGCTGAGAAAATGTAAGCAAAGAGCGATAATCACTCAAAAGAAATAGTGAAAAACAATTTCACAAGGAGAAACCTTTATTTACCTAAAAATGTTTATTATTCTATTGATGACCACAGTATATATATTACAGTAACTATCACTGAATTTGATTAGTTGTGAAAAAAGAAAAATTTGGAGAAATAAGAAGCTTAAGAGACCTAATAGCTAATCAAGAAAGCTTAATAATCTCAGAGTCATCTGTAATATATCTACCCTCTTAGAAACAGATTTTCAGGACTTGCTGAATCAGAAACTCTGAAGATGAGCCTATCATTCTGTTTTTATAATAACAAGCAATACACATAATGCTGAAGCACCCAAAATTTGAAAATTACTGTGATAGAATAGTCTGTGGCTCATCCAGGTGTAGATTATAGGAATTCATTGGAAATATTAATAAAGGGTTACAGTTCTGGACTAGGCTTTGGTTGCCCTTGTCTTATTCACCTCTCTAAAAATAGAAAAATTCCTTAGCTGAAAGATATGTATTGGGGCATGCTCACCATGAATAAATCAAATGAAGTACAGATAAAGCATTTGGAATTTTTCTTGAAAAATTAGCAGATAATGGCTATAACTTCAATATTGGAGTTACACCACTCTGAATTACAGCAGCAAATTGTTTGCTTAGGACCTAGAATGCAAGGCTAGGGCCTCTCATGGTAAGCAATTAGGGCAATGATTCGGAAGAAATGGACTCTAACTTTGAAAAAGTTTTAGGAATACCAATTTATTTCATTCATGATTTCCATTGCTGTTGCACAACATAATGTATGACCAAAAAAGTATAAATAAGCCTAGAAAATACAATTTCAATAAGTACAAAGTGCTAGTTCTAATAAATAAGAAGGTATTGTGATAGGGATTAATTGACACATTTGTTTTGCCGTTAATGGTACATAAAAATAAAGATGCATGTTACAATTAATGAAATTTTAATTCTGATGAAACATGATTATCAGAGGGTCTCAGTTCAGTTCAGTTCAGACGCTTAGTCATGTCTGACTCTTTGCGACCCCATGAATCGCAGCACGCCAGGCCTCCCTGTCCATCACCAACTCCCGGACATGACTCCCGGTCACTCAGACTCATGTCCATCGAGTCAGTGATACCATCCAGCCATCTCATCCTCTGTTGTCCGCTTCTCCTCCTGCCCCCAATCCCTCCCAGCATTAGAGTCTTTTCCAATGAGTTAACTCTTCACATGAGGTGGCCAAAGTACTGGAGTTTCAGCTTCAGCATCATTCCCTCCAAAGAAATCCCAGGGCTGATCTCCTTTAGGATGGACTGGTTAGATCTCCTTGCAGTGCAAGGGACTCTCAAGAGTCTTCTCCAACAGCACAGTTCAAAAGCATCAATACTTCGGTGCTCAGCCTTCTTCGCAGTTCAACTCTCGCATCCATACATGGCCACTGGAAAAACCATGGCCTTGACTAGATGGACCTTTGTTGGCAAAGTAATGTCTCTGCTTTTGAATATGCTATCTAGGTTAGTCATAACTTTCCTTCCAAGGAGTAAGCATCTTCTAATTTCATGGCTGCAGCCACCATCTGCAATGATTTTGGAGCCCCCCCAAAAATAAAGTCTGACACTGTTTCTACTGTTTCCCCATCTATTTCCCATGAAGTGATGGGACCAGATGCCATAATTTTCGTTTTCTGAATGTTGAGCTTTCAGCCAACTTTTTCACTCTCCTCTTTCACTTTCACCAAGAGGCTTTTCAGTTCCTCTTCACATTCTGCCATAAGGGTGGTGTCATCTGCATATCTGAGGTTATTGATATTTCTCCCAGCAATCTTGAGTCCAGCCCAGCGTTTCTCATGATGTACTCTGCATAGAAGTTAAATAATCAGGGTGACAATATACAGCCTTGACATACTCCTTTTCCTATTTGGAACCAGTCTGTTGTTCCATGTCCAGTTCTAACTGTTGCTTCCTGACCTGTGTATAGGTTTCTCAAGAGGTAGGTCAGGTGATCTGGTATTCCCATCTCTTTCAGAATTTTCCACAGTTTCTTGTGATCCACACAGGCAAAGGCTTTGGCATAGTCAATAAAGCAGAAATAGATGTTTTTCTGGAACTCTCTTGCTTTTTCCATGATCCAGCAGATGTTGGCAATTTGATCTCTGGTTCCTCTGCCTTTTCTAAAACCAGCTTGAACATCTGGAAGTTCACAGTTCATGTAGTGCTGAATCCTGGCTTGGAGAATTTTGAGCATTACTTTACTAGCGTGTGAGATGAGTGCAATTATGTGGTAGTTTGAGCATTCCTTGGCATTGCCTTTCTTTGGGATTGGAATGAAAACTGACCTTTTCCAGTCCTATGGCCACTGGTGCATTTTCCAAATTTGCTGGCATATTGAATGAAGCACTTTCACAGCATCATCTTTCAGGATTTGAAATAGCTCAACTAGAATTCCATCATCTCCACTAGCTTTGCTCGTAGTGATGCTTTCTAAGACCCACTTGACTTTACATTCCAGGATGTCTGGCTCTAGGTGAGTGATCACACCATCGTGATTATCTTGGTCATGAAACTCTTTTTTGTACAGTTCTTCTGTGTATTCTTGCCACCTCCTAGAATCGTGCTAAGGATAAAAACAAATTTTGTGAAACCAATGAACTTATAAATATTTAGATGGGAAAAAAATCACACTGAGTTCTTCACTTTATTTTTTTTTTAAATAGTACACATTTCAGATTTCTCCATTTTTAACTTCACTATTTTAAATAGCTCCAAAATAGGACATTTTTTGAATTGATGCAAATTTTGGCTTTTCTTTTGAATTGATGCAAATTTTCAATTTAGTCTATTTTACCTGAATCTGTGCTACTCAAAGTGTGCTCCATGAACTAGCGATATCAGTAACACCTGGAAATTTGTTAGAAATGCAGAATCTGCATTTTAATAAGATTCTGAGATGATTCTTATGAAAATTAAGGTTTGAGAAGAACTGATGTAAATAACAATAGAACATGCTCAGTGATCTCACTTGAAATAATCTAAAATATTTATATTGTATATAATCATAGAAACTTTAAAATTTATTTTTAAAGTAAAATTTTTTTACATAACTAAAAAAAGTTACTAAAGTGTAATAAGCATATCTCATAATTAGAGATTAAACACTAGAGGAGTAGAAAATGATTAAGAGATAATTAACAGATGTTTTCACAGTTGTCTTATTCTCTACTTTGTCTATTTGCTGGCTTAGCAGTTTCAGAAAACTAATAAATAATAGTTTAGCTTTAGAAGGGTTTTGAATACTACAATAAAGACAAACCAAACCAACAAAACTCGGCTTGAAAAATAACAGTTCAGTTCAGTTGCTCAGTCTTGTCCCACTCTGCAACCCCATGGACTGCAGCATTCCAGGCTTCCCTGTCCATCACCAGCTCTCAGAGCTTGCTCGAACTCATGTCCATCAAGTCGGTGATGCCATCCAACCACCTCATCCTCTGTTATCCCTTTCAATCTTTCCTGCCTTCAATCTTTCCCAGAATCAGGATCTTTTCCAATGAATCAGTTCTTTGCATCAGGTAGACAAAGTATTGGAACTTCAGACTCAGCATCAGTCCTTCCAATAAATATTCAGGACTGATTTCCTTTAGGATTGACTGGTTGGATCTCCTTGCAGTTCAAGGGACTTTCAAGAGGATTCTCCAATGCCACAGTTCAAAAGCATCAATTCTTAGTTCTCAGCTTTATTTATAATCTAACTCTCACATCTATAAATGACTACTAGAAAAACCATAGCTTTAACTAGATAGCTTTGACCTTACCAACTAGCTCTGTTGGTAAAGTATTGTCTCTGCTTTTTAATATGCTGTCTAGGTTGGTGATAGCTTATCTTCCAAGGAGCAAGCATCTTTTAATTTCATGGCTGCAGTCACCATCTGCAGTGATTTTGGAGCCCCAGAAAAATAGTCTGTCAATGTTTCCATTGTTTCCCCATCTATTTGTCATGAAGTGATGGGACTGGATGCCAAGATCTTTATTTTTTGAATGTTGAGTTTTAGGACAGGTTTTTCACTCTCCTCTTTACTTCTTCTTCACTTTCTTCCATAACGGTGGTGTCATCTGTGTATCTGAGGTTATTGATATTTCTCCCGGCAATCTTGATTCCAGGTTGTGGTTCTTACAGCCCAGCGTTTCTCACGATGTACTCTGCATAGAAGTTAAATAAGCAGGGTGACAATATACAGCCTTGACATACTCCTTTGACGTATTCTTTTCCCAATTTGGAACCATTCCATTGTCCCATGTCCAGCTTTAACTGTTGCTTCTTGATCAGCATACGGGTTTCTCAGGAGGTGGTCTGGTATTCCCATCTCTTTCAGAATTTTCCACAGTTTGTTGTGACCCACACAGTCAAAGGCTTTGACATAGTCAATAAATGAGAAGTAGATGTTTTTCTGGAACTCTCTTGCTTTTTTTATGATCCAGCGGATGTTGGCAATTTGATTTCTGGTTCTTCTGTCTTTTCTAAATCCAGCTTGAACATCTGGAATTTCACAGCTCAGGTACTGTTGAAGCCTGGCTTGGAGAATTTTGAGCATTACTTTGCTACTGTATGAGATGAGTACAAATGTGCAGTAGTTTGAACATTCTTTGGCATTGCCTTTCTTTGGGATTGGAATGAACACTGACCTTTTCCAATCCTGTGGCCACTGGAAATGGTTAGTTATACTAACCATTGTTTTAATTTGCTCTTTGTTTCCGAAGTATTCATGCTTTGTGTTTCTTCTGCTGACTATGACTTTATTAATACTACTAGCTATATTACTTATATCCTGTATATTTTATTTGTTGTCTCTTAAGTTGTCCTATGTATAAGCAGGCCTCCACAAAATTAGTGATGGCTTAATATCTTGAGGAAATAGATCACATTTATAACTCTACACAGAATAATTGTTAAAGTGTGATTCTATGTATGGGGAAAAGCAACAAGGAAAACATTTACTGAATCTTAACAAACTACCAAGACAGGAGATCCAGAGAACCTTAAATTATCAATCAGATTTAACCCAGAAATGAACACTTTGAGTGGCGTATCAACAGAGTCTTTGACTAATCTAGGAATGAAATTTCTTAGCACCATGTGACAAAAATTGATCATGAAATGTTTCCAAAAGTGAAAATGAAGTCACTCAGTTGTGTCTGACTCTACGACCCCATGGAGTGTAGCCTACCATGCTTCTCCATCCATGGGATTTTGTTTCCCAAATAGTGGTCAAATTTATAACCAAAGTAAGGAATTGTAAATGGAAAAATGTTGCCTATATCAGTTAACAAAGGATGTTGCAGCTGTCAAGCCATCACATTACAGCCATCCTTACCAGTGAGCCCTGAGGAAACTCAGGATGGAAACAGGATGACCACCAGCAAGCAGTTGGCATTGGAGCCATCCCCAAAGACACATTCTGAGGAGACTTAGGAAGAGAAAACACGGTCTTCAACAGCCCTAGATGGCTGAGGTGCATATCAAAGAAATTATTTGAGTAAGCCCAGACCCTATATCTTCTCATACATATGAAAGGGTTAAATTCATTAACTTGAAATGTCTCATTTTCTTAAATTAGTAGTAATCTTTTGATGTTTTGACTACCTGGTTTTTGTTACAAAACTCCTACATATCAAGGCTCCTTCCTTACCTCTTTGGAGTAGTCTTTCAGAACTATCTGAGAGACTGTGCCCTCAGTTTTGACCACCAAATAAAACATAGTTCTCAATTTTTAGGTTGTGCATTTCTTTAGTCAACACTATGCTTAATAAACCACTAGACCATTCAGGTATGATCTAAATCAAATCCATTATGATTATACAGTGGAAGTGAGAAATAGATTTAAGGGCCTAGATCTGATAGAGTGCCTGATGAACTATGGAATGAGGTTCATGACATTGTACAGGAGACAAGGATCAAGACCATCCCCATGGAAAAGAAATGCAAAAAAAGGAAAATGGCTGTCTGGGGAGGCCTTACAAATAGCTATGAAAAGAAGAGAAGCAAAAAGCAGAGGAGAAAAGGAAAGATATAAGCATCTGAATGCAGAGTTCCAAAGAATAGAAAGGAGAGATAAGAAAGCCTTCCTCAGCAATCAATGCAAAGAAATAGAGGAAAACAAAAGAATGGGAAGGACTAGAGATTTCTTCAAGAAAATTAGAGATCCCAAGGGAACATTTCATGCACAGATGGGCTCGATAAAGGACAGAAATGGTAAAGGACAGAAAAGGACATAACAGAAGCAGAAGATATTAAGGAGAGGTGGCAAGAATACACAGAAGAACTGTACAAAAAAGATCTTCATGACCAAGATAATCATGATGGTGTGATCCCTCACCACCAGACATCCTGGAATGTGAAGTCAAGAGGGCTTTAGAAAGCATCACTATGAACAAAGCTAGTGGAGGTGATGAAATTACAGTGGAGCTATTTCAAATTCTGAAAGATGATGCTGTGAAAGTGCTGCACTCAATATGCCAGCAAATTTGGAAAACTCAGCAGTGGTCCCAGGACTGGAAAAGGTCCATTTTCATTCTAATCCCAAAGAAAGGGAATGCCAAAGCATGCTCAAACTACCACACAATTGCACTCATCTCACATGCTAGTAAAGTGATGCTCAAAATTCTCCAAGTCAGGCTTCAGCAGTACCTGAGCTGTGAAATTCCAGATGTTCAAGCTGGTTTTAGAAAAGGCAGAGGAACCAGAGATCAAATTGCCAACATCTGCTGGATCATGGAAAAAGCAAGAGAGTTCCAGAAAAACATCTATTTCTGCTTTATTGACTATGCCAAAGCCTTTGCCTGTGTGGATCACAAGAAACTGTGGAAAATTCTGAAAGATATGGGAATACCAGATCACCTGACCTGCCTCTTAAGAAACCTATATGCAGGTCAAGAAGCAACAGTTAGAACTGGACATGGAACAACAGACTGGTTCCAAATAGGAAAAGGAGTATGTCAAGGCTGTATATTGTCACCCTGATTATTCAACTTCTATGCAGAGTACGTCATGAGAAATGCTGGGCTGGATGAAGCACAAGCTGGACTCAAGATTGCTGGGAGAAATATCAATAACCTCAGATATGCAGATGACACCACCCTTATAGCAGAAAGTGAAGAGGAACTAAAAAGCCTCTTGATGAAAGTGAAAGAGGAGAGTGAAAAAGTTGGCTTATAGCTCAACATTCAGAAAATGAAGATCATGGCATCTGGTCCCATCAGTTCATGGAAAATAGATGGGGAAACAGTGGAAACAGTGTCAGACTTTATTTTTGGGGGGGCTCCAAAATCACTGCAGATGGTGACTGCAGCCATGAAATTAAAAGACGCTTACTCCTTGGAAGGAAAGTTGTGACCAACCTAGATAGCATATCCGAAAGCAGAGATATTACTTTGCCGACTAAGGTCCGTCTAGTCAAGGCCATGGTTTTTCCTGTGGTCATGTATGGATGCGAGAGTTGGACTGTGAGGGCTGACCGCCAAAGAATTCATACTTTTTATCTGTGGTGCTGAAGACTCTTGAGAGTCCCTTGGACTGCAAGGAGATCCAACCAGTCCATTCTGAAGCAGATCAGCCCTGGGATTCCTTTGGAAGGAATGATGCTAAAGCTGAAACTCCAGTACTTTGGCCACCTGATGAGAAGGTTTGACTCATTGGATAAGACTGTGATGCGGGGAGGGATTGGGGGCAGGAGGAGAAGGGGACGACAGAGGATGAGATGGCTGGATGGCATCACTGACTCAATGGACGTGAGTCTGTGTGTACTCCGGGAGTTGGTGATGGACAGGGAGGCCTGGCGTGCTGCGATTCATGGGGTCGCAAAGAGTCGAACATGACTGAGCGACTGAACTGAACTGAACTCTTATCTTCTGTTGGAATTCAGTTCCAAATCCACCCTAATGTTCATGGGCAGTCAGATTTAATCAGTTTTTCCCAGTCACACCAACTTCAAGTCAGAAATAAGTAAATATTGCTCTTCACCCATAATCACCAAATTTTAGAGGACATCGCTGCCCCCTGGTGGAAAAACTAAAATCTGTTTCTGAGACTGTTCTCATAAAGTTCAAAATCTAAGGACAAAAACTGCGCGCTCAACAGGAAAAAAACACAAAAACTAACCCGTTAGAAACCTACAAGTTAAAAAGGCTATAGGAGCTTAGTCACTATTATTCGATTTCTTTTTTTCCCCTCACCTACCTCTCAACCACTGATTTAGCCTCTGTGCTCTGCGTTGTCATTCAGTCGTGTCCAACTCTTTGCAGCCCCATGGACTGCAGCCGATCAAGTTCCTTAGGAGACCCTGGTTCGATTCCTGGGTTTGGAAAACATCATGGAGTCAGAATAGGCTACCACTCCAGTATTCTTGGGCTTTCCATGTGGCTCAGACAGTAAAGAATCTGCTTGCAATGTGAGTGACCAGGATTCCATCCCTACATTGGGAAGATCCCTTGGAGGAGGGCATGGCAACCCACTCCAGGTATTCTTGCCTAGGGAATCATACATTGCATCTATTTTGATTTAGCCTCAGTCACCTTAATTAATTCATCTTCAAATGGTTTCTACAATAAAAACCCTAAAAAAATTTTAGTGTCTGAAAATGAAAATTTAGTGTCTGAATTGAGATGTGCTATCAGTGTTAAATTACCCTAGGTTTACAAAAACAGTGAAAAAATAATATAAAATATCTCAACAATTTTTATTTTGATTCTATGCTGAGATAATATTTTGGATTCAGTTCAGTTCAGTCGCTCAGTCGTGTCCGACTCTTTGCGACCCCATGAATCACAGCACTCCAGGCCACCCTGTCCATCACCAACTCCCGGAGTATACACAGACTCACGTCCATTGAGTCAGTGATGCCATCCAGCCATCTCATCCTCGGTCATCCCCTTCTCCTCCTGTCCTCAATCCCTCCCAGCATCAAAGTCTTTTCCAATGAGTCAACTCTTCGCATGCGGTGGCCAAAGTATTGGAGTTTCAGCCTCAGCATCAGTCCTTCCAATGAACACACAGGACTGGTTTCCTTTAGAATGGACTGGTTGGATCTCCTTGCAGTCCAAGGGACTCTCAAGAGTCTTCTCCAACATCACAGTTCAAAATCATCAATTCTTCAGCACTCAGCCTTCTTCACAGTCCAACTCTCGCATCCATACATGACCACTGGAAAAACCATAGCCTTGACTAGACGGACCTTAGTCGGCAAAGTAATGTCTCTGCTTTTGAATATGCTATCTAGGTTGGTCATAACTTTCCTTCCAAGGAGTAAGCGTCTTTTAATTTCATGGCTGCAATCACCATCTACAGTAATTTTGGAGCCCCCCAAAATAAAGTCTGACACTGATTCCCCATCTATTTCCCATGAAGTTATGGGACCAGATGCTATGATCTTAGTTTTCTGAATGTTGAGCTTTAAGCCAACTTTTTCGCTCTCCTCTTTCACTTTCATCAAGAGGCTTTTTAGTTCCTCTTCACTTTCTGCCGTAAGAGTGGTGTCATCTGCATATCTGAGGTGATTAATATTTCTCCCGGCAATCTTGATTCCAGCTTGTGCTTCTTCCAGCCCAGCATTTCTCATGATGTACTCTGCATATAAGTTAAATAAGCAGGGTGACAATAGACAGCCTTGACGTACTCCTTTTCCTATTTGGAACCAGAACAACCATCCATTGTTGTTCCATGGATAGATTATGCTAAATAAAATATAATATTAAAAACAATTTTACCAAGACGTCCCTGCTGATCCAGTGGTTAAGACTCTGCCTTGCAGTGTGGGGGATGGCTTGCCACGATGAAAGATCCTGCATGACACGATGAAGATCCTGCATGCTGCAACTAAGACCCAACAGAGCCAAATAAATTTGTTTTTTTTTTATATTAATTTCACTTATCCTTTTTACTTTATTTTAATCTAACTGCTAAAAATTTTTTAATTATGTATGTTGCTCACATCATATTTCTATCAGAGAACACTGACTTACAAGAATTCTCCATAAAATGAATGAGTTGAAACCCTGCTCACATTTCACATACTTCCTCATCTGACTCTAACCCAGCAGGAGACCTCTCCATGCAAAGGTCAGATCTGTATTTGATGTTTCCCATCAGTGTCATGGGGTTCTCCTAATATGTTTACACTTACAATTAAGATTATCATCTGATATAAGTAGCAAGGCTACAAAAGGGAAAAGATGCCTCAAATAGATTAGCTCTGATAAATGTGCCTTGTCATAGTTCCCACAGATACAATAATACAATGTCTAAATTATCCTAGCATCAGAATTTAATAAGCAAACCCTGGGTGTTCTCAAATAATAACATAAATAAAAGAATACACAAACCCCAAATTAATAATAGTTTTTGTCCTCTATACAGAGGCGCCACTGTATCACTCTAGTTATCTTGTGTCATAATCTTTATTCAGCAGCAAAACACCAGCATTCTTTCTTGTGTTAAATAACTACAAAATAGATGTAATTGGTATCTTTTCCTATGGAGCTATTTGGTTTCAATAAAATGACAAATTGATAGGAATATATATTCTTTTCTGTGCTGGACAATTGTCAAGAGTATCAAAATTCACAGGTGAATGTCAAGTGTTTTCTAGGCAACATTAATAGAGTATGACATTGATAATTTCCTTGCATGGTGACATTTTAACATTTTGAAAATTTCATGAATCTAAGTTTTATTGTTTTCAATTCTGAATAAGCTCCTTGATGTACACGACAAGATTGTAAATTAAGAAATTATTTAAAATTTTTTGTTTAATCAGAGCGTTCTCCTTTCTGCCCAGTGGCACAGATATTATATGACTTTGTGTTTGTGTTATCATTCGTGGCGATTATAGTAGGAAAATCCTATAAGAGAAGGAAGTCTCAACTCAGCTCCACAGATATGGAAGTGATTCTTGACTAAGGATCTTCTCTAAGCCAGATAGCTGAAAAACTTAATATCATCAGATGTATCATCAGTAATTTCTCTGATTAGGTTTCCTCTTGTCCCAGGTAGTTTGATCTCTGTTTTAGTTCTATTCACAGTATCCACTTGCCCAGAGTTTGACAAAAATTTTGATCATGACCCACTGTAAGAAATACCCTTAACATGTCACCTCGACTCAGAGGCAAAAAAACTAATACGTACTTCACCAAAAATATTACCCTTACCAATAAAGATATTTTCATGTTTTCTATACTACTATTTGTTATTCATTTAAAAGATAGTAAATTGGTTTCAAGCCACTGAACTTATGTCAGAACACACTAAGTGTTGGAACCCACTGTTAGAAAAACACAACCTTAGTTTCCTTTGAACATGGGAGGAACATAGCTCTTCAAAGAATATTTTTTTAAAAACACCTTGTTCAGCCTTTGATACCATAATTGATCTTTCAATCAATGAAAATTTAAAATTTACATCATAACCTCATGATAAGTTCAGTTCAGTTCAGTTCATTTCAGTCGCTCAGTTGTGTCCGACTCTTTGCGACCCCATGAATCACAGCACGCCAGGCCTCCCTGTACATCACCATCTCCTGGAGTTAACTCAGACTCACGTTCATCGAGTCCGTGATGCCATCCAGCCATCTCATCCTCTGTCGTCCCCTTCTCTTTCTGCCCACAATCCCTCCCAGCATCACAGTCTTATCCAATGAGTCAAACCTTCTCATCAGGTGGCCAAAGTACTGGAGTTTCAGCTTTAGCATCATTCCTTCCAAAGAAATCTCAGGGTTGATCTCCTTCAGAATGGACTGGTCGGATCTCCTTACAGTCCAAGGGACTCTCAAGAGTCTTCTCCAACACCACAGTTCAAAGGCATCAATTTTTTGGCACTCAGCCTTCTTCACAGTCCAACTCTCACATCCATACATGACCACAGGAAAAACCATAGCCTTGACTAGACGGACCTTAGTCAGCAAAGTAACGTCTCTGCTTTTGAATATACTATCTAGGTTGGTCATAACTTTCCTTCCAAGGAGTAAGCCTCTTTTAATTTCATGGCTGCAATCACCATCTACAGTGATTTTGGAGCCCCAAAAAATAAACTCTGACACTGTTTCCACTGTTTCCCCATCTAATTCCCATGAAGTGATGGGACCAGATGCCATGATCTTCATTTTCTGAATGTTGAGCTTTAAGCCAACTTTTTCACTCTCCTCTTTCAGTTTCATCAAGAGGCTTTTTAGCTCCTCTTCACTTTCTGCCATAAGGGTGGTGTCATCTGCATATCTGAGGTTATTGATATTTCTCCCAGCAATCTTGATTCCAGCTTGTGTTTCTTCCAGTCCAGCGTTTCTCATGATGTACTCTGCATAGAAATTAAATAAGCAGGGTGACAATATACAGCCTTGACGCACTCCTTTTTCTATTTAGAACCAATCTGTTGTTCCCTGTCCAGTTCTAGATGTTGCTTCCTGACCTGCATACAGATTTCTCAAGAGGCAGGTCAGGTGGTCTGGTATTCCCATCTCTTTCAGAATTTTCCACAGTTTATTGTGATCCACACAGTCAAAGGCTTTGGCATAGTCAGTAAAGCAGAAATAGATGTTTTTCTGGAACTCTCTTGCTTTTTCCATGATCCAGTGGATGTCGGCAATTTGATCTCTGGTTCCTCTGCCTTTTCTAAAACCAGCTTGAACATCAGGGAGTTCACGGTTCACGTATTGCTGAAGCCTGGCTTGGAGAATTTTGAGCATCACTTTATTAGCATGTGAGATGAGTGCAATTATGTGGTAGTTTGAGCATTCTTTTGCATTGCCTTTCTTTGGAAGTGGAATGAAAACTGACCTTTTCCAGTCCTGGGACCACTGCTGAGTTTTCCAAATTTGCTGGCATATTGAGTGCAGCACTTTCACAGCGTCATCTTTCAGGATTTGAAACAGCTCAACTGGAATTCCATCATCTCCACTAGCTTTGTTCATAGTGATGCTTTCTAAGGCCCATTTGGCTTCACTTTCCAAGATGTCTGGCTCTAGATTAGTGATCACATCATCATGATTATCTTTGTCTTGAAGATCTTTTTTGTACAGTTCTTCCATGTATTCTTGCCACCTCTTCTTAATATCTTCTGCTTCTGTTAGGGCCATACCATTTCTGTCCTTTATCGAGCCCATCTTTGCATGAAATGTTCCCTTGGGATCTCTAATTTTCTTGAAGAGATCTCTAGTCTTTCCCATTCTGTTCTTTTCCTCTATTTCTTTGCACTGATCACTGAAGAAAGCTTTCTTATCTCTTCTTGCTATTCTCTGGAACTCTGCATTCAGATGCTTATATCTTTCCTTTCTCCTTTGCTTTTTGCCTCTCTTCTTTTCACAGCTATTTGTAAGGCCTCCCCAGACATCCATTTTGCTTTTTGCATTTCTTTTCCATGGTCTTTATCTCTGTCTCCTGTACAATGTCACAAACTTCATTCCATAGTTCATCAGGCACTCTATCTATCAGATCTAGGCCATTAAATCTATTTCTCACTTCCACTGTATAATCATAAGGAATTTGATTTAGGTTATACCTGAATGATCCAGCGGTTTTCCCTACTTTCTTCAATTTGAGTCTGAATTTGGTAATAAGGAGTTCAGGATTTGAGCCACAGTCAGCTCCTGGTCTTGTTTTTGTTGACTGTATAGAGCTTCTCCATCTTTGGCTGCAAAGAATATAATCAATCTGATTTCAGTGTTGAGCATCTGGTGATGTCCATGTGTAGAGTCTTCTCTTGTGTTGTTGGAAGAGGGTGTTTGTTATGACCAGTGCATTTTCTTGGCAAAACTCCATTAGTCTTTGCCTGCTTCATTCCATATTCCAAGGCCAAATTTGTCTGTTACTCCAGGTGTTTCTTGACTTCCTACTTTTGCATTCCAGTCCCCTATAATGAAAAGGACATCTTTTTTGGGTGTCAGTTGTAATAGGTCTTGTAGGTCTTCATAAAATCGTTCAACTTCAGCTTCTTCAGCATTACTGGTTGGGGCATAGACTTGGATAACTGTGATATTGAATAGTTTGCCTTGGAGACGAACAGAGATCATTCTGTCATTTTTGAGATTGCATCCAAGTACTGCATTTCGGACTCTTTTGTTGACCATGATGGCTACTCCATTTCTTTTGAGGGATTCCTGCCCGCAGTAGTAGCAAACTAAAACTAAAATGGACTGTAATGGGTGAATTTAACCTCATAATATGGCAACTATTTTTCAGATATATTTAAAAATTTAAATGATTTTTTTTCTAAAGCTGCAAAGAAAGGAAATCAATCATGTTAAAGTGAAGGGTAAATAACAGGGAGGGAACACTGCCCCCCCCCCCGCCAATCAACAGAAAATTAGATTAAAGATTTACTGAACATGGCCCCGCCCATCAGAACAAGACCCAGTTTCCCCCTTAGTCAGTCTCTCCCATGAGGAAGCTTCCATAAGCCTCATCCTTCTCCATCAGAGTGAAAACCACAATCACAGGAAACTAACCAATCTGATCACATGGACCACAGCCTTGTCTAACTCAATGAAACTATGAGCCATGCCATGTAGGGCCATCCAAGACCCTCTGGACTGTAGCCCAGTGGCCTCCTCCGTCCATGGGATTCTCCAGGCAAGAATACTGGAGTGGGTTGCCATTTCCTTCTCCGGGGGACCTTCCTGACCCAGGGATGGGACCAGTGTCTCTTATGCCTCCTTCACTGGCAGGCAGATTCTTTGCTACTAGCACCACTGGTGGGGTTGGCTGGTAATGGGGAAAAGTCTGTTCAATAAACGGTGCTGGGAAAACTGGACTGCTACATGCAAAAGAATCAAACTGGACCTCTCTCTCCCATCATGCACAAAAATAAATTCAGAAAGAAATGAGACTTAAATGTAAGGCTTGAAACTATAAAACTTCTAAAAGAAAACAGGAAGTATATTTTTGACATCAATCTTGGATGTTTCCTCAGACAAGGGAAGCAAAAACTAAAATTAAAAAAATGGGAATACATCAAACAAAAAATGTTTTTCATAGCAAAGGGAACTATCAACAAAATGAAAAGGCCTCTTACTGAATGTGAGAAGATATTTACAAACAACATGTCTGATAAAGAGTTGATATCCAAAAAATACAAAAATTTTATATTATTCAATATCACCAAAACAAATAACTTGATTAATTAATGGGTAAAGGATCTAATAGACATTTTTTGTGAAGAAGAAATACAGATGGTCAACGGACACATGAAAAGATACTCAGCATCAATAATCATCAAATAAGTGTAAAGTAAAATCTGCAATATGATATCTCACACCTGTCCGAATGACTATTATCAAAAAGATAACAAGTAAAAAGTTTTGGTTGGTGAGGATGTGGCAAAAAGGGAATGCTTGGTCATAATGTAAATTGATGTAGCCACTACGGAAAGTAGAATGGAAGGTGCTCAAAAAATTAAAAATAAGACTACCATATCATGCCACAATTCCACTGGGTACTTATCTAGATAATGAAAATTTTAATTGGAAAGTTTATATGCCCACTGATTTTCATTGCAGCACTATATACAGTAACCAAGATATGAAAGCAACTGTAGTGCCTATTGATAAATGAATGAGTAAAAAAGACATGGTATTTGAGTGTCTGTATACATAAACACTCGCCACATAAAAGAATGAAACCTTGCCACTTGGAAGAACTTCATGGACCTAGAAGGCATTATGCTAAAAGAAATAAGTCAAACAGAGAAAGACAAGTACTGTATGATTTTGCTTACATGGCTTACCTGAAAAACAAAACAAATGAACAAGCAAAACAAATCAGAAACAACCGCAGGTATGTAGAACAAAAACGCAGTTGCCAGAGGGCAGGTGGATCAGGGAGGAAAGAAATAGGTGATGGAGATATAAGAGGTATAATCTTCCAATCTCAAATTAATTTCAAATAATATCAATTAATATTTCAAATTAATTTGAAATTAATAATTTCAAATAATAGTATAAGGGACTGGATGAAAGTGAAAGAGGAGAGTGAAAAAGTTGGCTTAAAGTTCAACATTCAGAAAACGAAGATTATGGCATCTGGTCCCATCACTTCATGGGAAATAGATGGGGAAACAGTGGAAACAGTGTCAGACTTTATCTTTTGGGGCTCCAAAATCACTGCAGATGGTGATTGCAGCCATGAAATTAAAAGACACTTACTCCTTGGAAGGAAAGTTATGACCAACCTAGACAGCATATTGAAAAGCAGAGACATTACTTTGCCGACTAAGGTCTGTCTAGTCAAGGCTATGGTTTTTCCTGTGGTCATGTATGGATGTGAGAGTTGGACTGTGAAGAAAGCTGAGCACTGAAGAATTGATGCTTTTGAACTGTGGTGTTGGAGAAGACTCTTGAGAGTCCCTGGGACTGCAAGGAGATCCAACCAGTCCATTCTGAAGGAGATCAGCCCTGGGATTTCTTTGGAAGGAATGATGCTAAAGCTGAAACTCCAGTACTTTGGCCACCTCATGTGAAGAGTTGACTCATTGGAAAAGACTCTGATGCTGGAAGGGATTGAGGGCAGGAGGAGAAGGGGACGACAGAGGATGAGATGGCTGGATGGCATCACCGACTCGATGGACGTGAGTTTGAGTGAGCTCCGGGAGATGGTGATGGACAGGGAGACGTCGTGTGCTGTGATTCATGGGGTCGCAAAGAGCCGGACATGACTGAGTGACTGAACTGAACTGAACTGAACTGATAGTCAATAATTATGTAATATCTTAGTATGATGACAGACTGCAATTAGACATATCATGGTGATCATTCTGAAGTGTATAGAAATATGAAATCACTATATTGTGTAATAGGAACTAGTACAGTATTGTAGGGGCTTCCCTGGTGGTGCTAGTGGTAAAGAACCTGCCTGTCAAGCAGGTTATTTAGGAGACTCAGGTTTGATCTCTGGGTCCAGAAGATATCCTGGAGGAGGGCATGGCAACCCACTCCAATATTCTTGCCTGGAGAATTCCCATGGGCGGCGGGGCCTGACAGATTCTACAGTCCATGGGGTCACAAAGAGCTGGACATGACTGATGCAACTTAGCACGCACACACCCATAGTGTTGTAGGTCAATTATATTCCCCATGAAACAAACAATAGAAAAGAGATCAGATCTGTGATTATTAGAGGTGGGGTTAGGGAGAGGAGGAATTGGATAAAGTTTGTATAAAATATACAAACTTCCACTTATGAGATAAATAAAGACTAGGGATGTAACGTACAACTGATAGTTAAAACTGCTATATGCGATGTATGAAAATTGTTAAGAGAGCAAATCCTAAGAGTTCTCATCACAAGGAAAACATTTTTTTTCTGTTTATTTAATTTTATATCTATATGAGATTGTGGATGATGCTCATTAAACTGTCATAACCACTCCGTGATATATAAAACTCAAATCATTATGCTTACATCTTAAACTTGTACAATGCTAAATGTCAGTTATATCTCAGTTAAACTGCAAGAATAAAAAAACAGTGGTAACTACTAGATCCAGACTTAGGATCCTTTATGTGTTTATACTCAGCTTTTACTTTCCTTTTGGCCTTTAGGTATGTATGAAGGAGGCAAGCAAGTACAAAAGTTACCCTGTCCAAGTGCACATTTGCGGACGTTTTAGCGTCTTAGTGGAGATGATAGTAAGTAAGTGCAGCAAGTGTCCTGCCCAGTGGCTGCCATGACACCACGTGGGATCCAGAGACAACATAAAACCTGTATTAAATAAAATTCTGATCAAAAATTTCAGTTATTCACAGAACAATTGGTTACTAGCCACAGATAAACTATTAGTATGCCATCTCATCCAAATCTTTCCATTCAAACAGTTATTTTTATCATTTTTTAAAAAGGTATGAGAAGGAAAATATTGTGGTACTTAAAATTTTTATTTTTTAATGAAAAATTACATGAAGCCAGTTTCCTGAGCTACTAATAATTTTTAAGGAAAGAAATTCATTAATTTTTAGTGGCCTTACATAACAAGGAGTGGACATCATAGGGCACTAGGCCATATGCACCCCTTGTTCAAATTAGAAAAAGATGCCTTTCTTATCATAGTTTTTCTTCCATATGCTGAAATTATCATTGTATTCTTTTACTTTTAATAACAAGTGACTTAATGTCATGTAAACTTTTAACAAATGTATACATTGATCATTTCTAAAAGTGAATGGTATCTCTTTAGTTGTGCAGTGCACAATCTGTGCAACCATGTTTGGTAGCCCTGAGACACTCCCTCTGTGCAGAAAACCTTTTCTAGAGCTTATTTTTTTCAAAGTTCTATGTAGCTATATGTGTAACTCTGTGTGTTATTGGTTGGACTGCTTTAACAAAGGATCTTAAAATTCAGTGACTCAAAACAGATACAAGTTATCTTTCTCTGATATAACAGTTAAGCAAACTACAGCCTATGAGCCAAATTTGGTGCCCAACCTCTTTTTGCATGGTCCTCAAGCTAAGAATTTTACATATTTAAATGACTGGTAAAGAAACAAATAATAAAAAATCAAATGTATGACAGGAGAAACATATGGCCTACAAAACCTGAAATATTTATTATTTGGCCTTTTACAGAAAAAAAAATTTGCTCTCCCTAGTATATTGTCACCCTGCTTATTTAACTTACATGCAGAGTATATCATGAGAAACGCTGGGCTGGAAGAAGCACAAGCTGGAATCAAGATTGCTGGGAGAAACATCAATAACCTCAGATATGCAGATGACACCACCCTTACGGCAGAAAGTGAAGAGGAACTAAAAAGCCTCTTGATGAAAGCGAAAGACGAGAGCGAAAAAGTTGGCTTAAAGCTCAGCATTCAGAAAATGAAGATCATGGCATCTGGTCCCATCACTTCATGGGAAATAGATGGGGAAACAGTGGAAACAGTGTCAGACTTTATTTTTTTTTGGCTCCAAAATCACTGCAGATGGTGATTGCAGCCATAAAATTAAAAGACGCTTACTCCTTGGAAGGAAAGTTATGACCGACCTAGATAGCATATTGAAAAGCAGAGACATTAGTTTGCCAACAAAGGTCCATCTAGTCAAGGCTATGGTTTTTCCAGTGGTCATGTATGGATGTGACAGGTGGACTGTGAAGAAAGCTGAGCACTGAAGAATTGATGCTTTTGAACTGCGGTGTTGGAGAAGACTCTTGAGAGCCCCTTGGACTGCAAGGAGATCCAACCAGTCCATTCTGCAGATCAGCCCTCGATTTCTTTGGAAGGAATGATGCTAAAGCTGAAAGTCCAGTACTTTGGCCACCTCATACGAAAAGTTGACTCACTGGAAAAGACTCTGATGCTGGGAGGGATTGGGGGCAGGAGGAGAAGGGGACGACAGAGGATGAGATGGCTGGATGGCATCACCAACTCGATGGACTTAACTCCGGGAGTTAGTGATGGACAGGGAGGCCTGGCGTGCTGCAATTCATGGGGTCGCAAAGAGTCAGACAGGACTGAGCGACTGAACTGAACTGCAGCATAAAGTCTGTTGGATGCTCCAAACGAGAAAGAAGCCCTGTGCCACAAGGTCACTCCTCAGATTTATTCTATCATATTGTTCTACTATCCCTCACCAGGATGTCATCTTCATCTGTATGGTCAAGGTTGGTACATTACCACTATTTCCACATCCTAGTCACTGCAAAGGGTGCAGTTAGAGTAAATGTCAAGCACTTTGTTTTTTAAAAGAAGACCAGACGTTTCATGTATCACACCCTCTTGAATCACATGGCCAGAAACATGGCGTTTTGCCATGGTGAACTACGAGGTTAGGGGGAAATGTAATCTGTCTGCACAGCCATGTGCTCAGCGAAAATCCTCAGACTTCTATTACTAAAAAGTAAGAGAGGCAATACCTGGTAGTGGGTAACTACCCATTAAGTTGGACATAATTTAACACCTGAACCACCATCACCATATCCCTCTACACTCCTAGCTCACCTCCTGCAATACCTGCCTTCCATTTCCTCTCCAAGTAACCAAGGTTGCTATTATCCTAATCATTATGGGAATATTTTTATTTGTTTAATCATCTATGTTCAAATCCCTGTACTATATAGTTTAATTCCTTTAAATAGTAAGTTTCCTTGGTTCCTCCAGATTAGGTTATGGTTTACACTTTTCAAGAATATTTCACATCTTGTGTGTGTTAGTCATTCAGTTATGTCTAACACTTTGTGACCCCATGGACTGTAGCCCACGAAGCTCCTCTGTCCATGGAATTCTCCAGGCAAGAATACTAGAGTGGGTAACCATTCCCTTCTCCAGGGGATCTTCCTGACCTAAGGATCAAAGCCAGGTCTCCTGCACTTCAGGTGGATTTTTTAATAGTGAGCAAAAAAAAAAAAAGGAATGCATATGTAATGCTAAATAACAAAAAGATGCCTTTCTTTAAATCACACAGATAAAATAAACTTTTACAAACACTGCCCATTTTCATACTATTAGGAAAAGAACAAAAGAATAAAAATTATTCATAGCAACATGTTTATTTAAGCCCTAGCAAAGTTTTCATTTACAAGCAAATATTTTGGGGGGAAAGATCACAAGACAATATTTTCAAGTGTCATGTCACTCACATAAAAATTAAACTGGCAGAATTTACAAATTAATATTCTGAGCAGACATAAATTATACATCCTTTTGCAAAATCCAATCTACAGCATTTAAAATTCATAGTTACAACATAAGACATTCTTTCTTTACAGTCTACCTATTTACATAGCTTTTCCCACTGCAGATGATAAAGTTCTCATCATAGCTACCAAGGTTTGCAAACACAGTATAATTAAAATATATTTAGCAGCATATAAAAATTAGATTAAAAGGGAAAGAAATACTACTATTAAATAAAAATGAAATTAAAAGGTGGATAATAGAAACAACTCCATAGGAAAATAGATCAAAATGTATTTCTGTTAGGACATCAAAAATGTTTCCCATCACAGAATGTATGCACAGCACTAATAAAATAATTTAACAGCATTTTAGTCCTGAGCACACAAAATAGCACTGCAAAACTTTGGTCAATACAAGTAAATGTCAACATCTAACACAATCTGTTTAACATTCTTTGTTAGTAGATAAAAGTCAAATCCATTTTATGAAAAATCACTGTCAATAATATTCTCACATCTTTTTCATTACATTAAGAGCTTTTAAATTTGGGAACCCTCTGTAGACGGATATAAATACCAGACAAACCAATGTTTGACTAACATTCCCATATGATTTAAATATGTAAATCAGCTGAACAGACTACATGAATGAGATAACAGTGGGTGGCATTATATTCTAAGCGTATTTTCTGTCACAAAAGCAGACATTTTGCATTTCAGATAATTTGAAGATTTTTTTTATAGATAGGAACAAAAATCCAGCCACAATAAAAGTGAGAATCAAGCAGTGTATCAATTATAGGTTATATATGAATTGGTAGATATTAAAATTTAGCACAGAGTACACAATTTTATTAGAATACCATTTATATTCAGTAGTTGGATTCATATATATTTTCCAGTTAACTCCATTCACAAGTTTTCACGTAATAAATTCAGGACAACATTTTCCATAAAGAAGATAAAGTATTATCACAGTATTCAGTTTCTGACTATCTTCACTCATGTTTAATTACTGGCAATATCTTCCCCCAAATCTCCTGTGTCAGAGATTTGACCATCTTGCAAATTTCGAGTCTTCCAAATTCTTACAGTTCGATCACTACAAAATAATAAATTAAAAATGAATATGTGAAAACAGATAGAAAGATACAGTTCTTAGAAATACTTATCAAGAAACATTTACAGAAAAGGTCTTTAATAGATATAGATAAAAATATACATTTTCCCATAGGTATATCAATAATGAAATTAAAAATAGTTTATATTATCAAAGAGTTACTATGTGCCAGGTGTTGTTACTATGTTCCCCTCACACACATTAATGCATTTTATTCTCTTTACCTACCATGAGATATAGATAATGCTATTATACCCTATTTATGATGAGCAAATTGGGGTCCAAAGAAGTTAACTAATTTGCCCAAGATCAAGCTTCCCTGGTGGTCCAGTAGTTAAGACTTCACCCTTCCACTATGTATGCTGCACAGTGCAGCCAAAAAAATAAAAATCTGCCCAAGATCACAAAGTGACAGCACCAAGATTTGAAACCAGGCAGATTGACTCCAAGGCCCCTTCTCTTAAGGCTATATTGATATAGTCAGTATATATGGTCAGAGGTCTTCAGGCATAAAAGCCCAGAGTAAGATCACAGTGAGGAGGCCTGGGCAGGGATTTCAGAGAGTTGGTGAATCTGTCAATATTCAGGAAGAATTATATTCAGGTGAAATCAGCATAAGCCCACAGAAAAAGCAGGCAGCTAGTAGGAATCAGACAAACACTCTACCTGTCATAGAGCATAGACGATTCAATGCATTTCTGAGAAAACACTTTTATTCACCTAACATGTTGGTTCTGGGTACTAGTCATTAGACAGTTACATTTCTCCTGGCTCTAGAAAGACAGTGTTGCTTTTCTCCAATTGCTTAATAAACCCAAAGCCAAAAGAAAGAGTTGCCATGAAACTGTATAGTTTAAAAGCATTTCAAAGATTATGTGGCATATTTTAAGGATATAGAAAGTTTAGTGACTTGTCATTGTAACATTACAGAAGACAGAGTTGAGCCTAGAATCCAGGCTTTCTAGTGTGTAATCAATAATCTCCTCACCCCTAATTCTTACCACATGGGGGAAAAAAATCACATTTTTTTCTATTTTTAAAATCTACATGAGATGATGGATATTAACTAAGCTTACCACAGTAATCATTTCATTATATGTGTAAGTCAAGTCATTCTACTGTTATACCTTAAACAGTGTTATATGTCAATTATATCTCAATAAAACTGGGGGAAATAATAATCTTTCACCAGCCCACACAGCACAGATAATTGAAAATAGCAAGGGGAAATGTTCACTTGTCCACCCATTTATCCACTCCATTTATTCATTCAACCATCCATTCAACAAATGTTTATTGGGAACTTGCAGTGTCCCAGGCATTATTCTAGGTGCTTGGGATCAATTAAAAATAAATAAATAAATAACAGAATCCTATGCCTTTGTAGATCATATATTCTAGCAAAAGGAGACAGACAATAAAACATGATAAAAATTATTAGTTTATTAGAAAGTAATAAATGTGACAGAAAAATTAAGGAGTATGGCAAAGGGGATCAGGATCAGGAGTGGTAGGTGATAGGAGAGATTAAATTTTAAATAAAATCACAGGGTTATTCTTATTGAAAAAGAAAAATGTTAGAAGATCAGGATCTCTGAAGGCACTGTGGGCAAGTGTCTTAAGGCTGGAATAAGCCTGATATGTTCAAGTCCAGCAAAGATATTATCAATGCTGTAAGAGAAGGAACATGCCAGAGGGTATTAGAAGGTTAAGATGAGAGATGACAAATGCTCAAAGGGTTTAGATCAAGTACAGCTTCTACTTTAGATAAAATGGATGACCAATACAAGTTTTTGAGCAGAGAAAGAACAAGATGATCATAATTTTTAAAAATTTTTAAAAATTACTCTGGTGTCCGTGTTGAGAATAGACTACATATGGGCAAGGGACCTTGCTTGTTTAGGAGGCTATTGTAGTAATCCAAGAGCTGATGGTAACTAGGGTCAGTGAGGTAACAAAAGGCAGGGTGAGAAGTAGTCAGATTCTAGATATAATGTAAAGGTAGAATACCAACATAGTTTGCTTATGAATTGGATATAGAGTATGAAAGAAAGGGAGGAATGAAGGTGTCTGTACTGAGCAACAGAAAAAAAAGAGAAGCCTTCAACTGACATGGAAAAGGGCATAGGATGAGCAGGTTTCTCAGGAAGGCTGCGGGTTTAGTTTTGGACATACAAAATCTAAGATGCGCAAACTTCCACTACTAGTCATGACGGAGTAACCTATGCCAGGTTAACACTTCTGTGAGTTAACATAAAGTGAAAACTTGACAAAATACATGGAACAACTATTTTCAGAAACTGAGGGATGGGTACTTTAGGCCTGTAATTCCTGAGAAAAGGGAAACAGAGAAGGTGAGCTCTGTGACAGCCCTGGCTTCCCATCTGGAAGCACTTGCCACACTACAGCAAGCAAGAGGGGAAATAAACAGAAGACCACAGGATCAGAGTTGAAAAGACAGTAATAAAAATCTGGGAAGTGTGAAATAGCTGTAATTTGTAAAACCAAATAGAGAAGAGGGGAGAGCTATGCAAAAAGGACTATGCCATTCCACCAATCTACATACATAGGCGTCCCCTAATGGGTTTGACTGAAGGCTAAGCTGCACATGAGTAGAGTCAGACTACACGGCCAGACCAAAACACAGCTGTGAGAGTCAAGTTCTGACCAGTGAAGTAGAGAATAGCATCAAACATTCAAAACATTCAGTAAAAACCCAAGAGTTGAAGTCTCAAAAAGATGAGCTGAACCACAAGTAACTTACATAACTTTAAGTAAAACCCACTGTCTTTAAATGAATAAAACAAAACCCAGATACTCAAAACACAACACTACAATGTTCAGCATTCAATAAAACATATGACATAAAATCAGAAAAAAATAAGACCTATATCATAAGAAAAATCAATCAATGCAACAGATTCAGAAATCATATATGACAGAATTATTTATACAAGGACTGTGAATTACAAAGTACCTCAGTCTTCCCACCTATAAAATAGGGATTACAATAATAACTTTCTAGAGTTCTTATGAAGACTAAAGGAGTTAATGCCTGGAAACACTTAGAACAATGTCTGGTAGATACGAAGCCCCATATAAATATTTGTTAGGTAATGAATAAGTAGAACTAATTTGAAAATAGGCCTTCTGATTTTATTGATTATTTTCCTGATTTTATGTTACATGGTAAATACATCTGCATCTCATGCACCGTGGGTAACCTGAGGACATTTTCAGTTTCTCAAAAATAAAACTGTATCATGGAAGAAAAATATTACATCATACCTCAGTGATCAGACCTCAGTGAATCATAATAATTTTATAGTGTCCCACAGCTATAAGGGGTATTATTTCCTATAAATGGTCAAGGACAAATAAGTTTCTAAGGGAATAAACAAAAGTGATGAAACTTAAGAAAGTAATGTATCTCGGAAATAGCATCAATGCTATTTGCTATTTATGCAATAGCATAAGTGCTGTCGAAGCATTTAAGATAAGCATCTTAGAAAAACACAAAGGAAATCTTTGATGTATTTTAGAGATGACAGAAAGTAAATTTAAATGAGACGAGGGATTCAGTAGAAACAGCACAAATAAAAAGAGACACCACAGAAATTTAGCAGAAGTTTCAAAATAAAATCAGGGTAATTGTGTATTTAGGACAGATGAATCAAGAAGTGGCTCAATAAATTAAGCAACATAATCGGTAAACAAATGGCATAAGGAGATTTTCATGAGAAATTACATTTTGAATGAGATGAACACCTCACATTATAGTACATATGATTTCCTTTCCAAAAGTACTTATACATAATGTATTATGATATAATACATATTATGTCATTTTTATGGTCACATCTCTACACCTTCTTCAAGCATCTTCTTAAATGTCACTTTCTCAGTAAGATCTTCATTGTCCTTTCTATTGTGCAACCCCAGTTCCTAGTGATGCTCTCATCTCCCCTCCCTGCTTGCTTTTTCTCCATAGTATCTCTTACCATGTAACATACTTTACTTGTTCATTTTTTCTTCTCCTTAGAATGAAATTAGGATTTATATCTGTTTTGTTCAATTCTCTAGTCCCAAGATTTTGGAACAGTGCCTGGCACACAGGAGATTCATAATGATGAGCAAATGAGCAAATAAATTAATCAATTCAGTCATTCTAAGGAAGAGGGAGTATATATTATTATTATGTACTTAGATTTTAAAGGAGGTGGAAGAGGCATAAAAGAGGGTTTTTTTTTTATGATTTGGTCTAAATGTGAAGAATGAGGCAAGTTTTATACCTTTTCTGGAAAGACAATTTAGAAATTAATCACTTCTGAATGATTTTTTAAAAATTAAAACTGCTACAGGAAGATCTGTAGGCTAGAAGTCTACAGACTTCCTAGTCTAAGCAGAGAGCTGATACAGCAGTTACACTATTATCATATAACCTGGGGAGCCCAAACTCCGTGACCACAGTGCATCTCAGAAAATATAAATAAAATATAAATCGACCTGGAATGGCTGTAATAAAAGAAAGATTTCATATGTTCTACATTTCCAAATATTTACAACCTACATTATTTATTAAATCTGAACACAAGTAACCAATAGGAAAAACTTACTCAGCTGCAGTAAAAATGTGGGTGGAATTAACACATATGGCATTGATAGGACTCTCATGGCCTTTCATCTCTCCAACAGGCACAAAGGTGTCTATGTTCCAGAGTTTCAAAATGCCCCCTCTGCAGCCACTGAGCAAAACTGGGTGGCCTGGTACCACTGCCAGGGCACAGACCCAATCCTTATGTGCATTTGGAACTTGCTGAGAGAAAAAAGAAAAATTAGCTGCTTAAGGGAAGCCTTTCAAACTGACATTTTCGCACCAAGATAAGTTACCAAAGTTTTTATTGACAAATTCAAATTTTGGAACACTGAATTGGTCTGGAAACCATAAAAATTATTTTCTATTAAGTAACTCTTAGAGATTTAAACAGATAAATCTGTAATTTGCTCCTCAATTTATTTCTCTAGTTATCATCAGTGTTATCAGTATTAAAGGCCTACAATGTTAAAAACTCTATAGAATCTAAAACACATGGCAAGTATACTGAAATTTTCAAACACCACTTCCTCTTCAAAGGAGTAAATATCTCACCTTTCTAGAAAACTTATCTCACACAACAAGTTTGAAAACTACACGTGGTATATAGAATATAAGGATTGTCTCCTAAAATTGCTGCCTTAAATTTTGGAAGAGAACATAGAGGCCTAAAGCTTTTTGAAGAAGGCTGGAGCTAACCTACATGTTTCACAATGTGTAAACAATACTTATGGGCTTTCCTGGTGGCTCAGTGGTAAAGAATCCACATGCCAATCTAGGAGACTCAGGTTTGATTCTTGGGTTAGGGAGACCCTCTGGAGAAGGAAATGGCAACCCACTCCAGTATTCTTGCCTGGGATATCCCATGAACAGAGGAGCCTGGCAGGCTACAGTCCACAGGGTCGCAAAGGAGTCAGACACAACTTAGCGACTAAACAACAACAAACAATAATTATAAGCTCAGACCATATGACCACATTTTATGCATATATATATTCATATATATAATATAAAAGACATCCTAGAATGTATATCTATAAAAGAAAAGCTTTTGAGTGCAATGTATGTGCCTGTTGCCAGTTTTTTCTATTAACATTCATGCTACTTGTTCATTTTTTTTTTTCATCTGATTGTAAGCAGGAAAGTGTGAGCAACTGCAATACATACATACACACTCATACATTTATAAGAAAAAGCCTGAAATTGAGAACAAGTCTTCTGGGAATTAGGAAAAGCTACTGATATTTGATTATACTGAAAAACCACTTTAACCCAACTATCATTCTATACGAAATGAGAGAACCACCATTCTTGGATGTATGAAAATGAGATGAAGAATCATTTAGACTGCTTTGACCTTAGCAAAACTTGGTACTCTGTGGAATATGTGTGAAAGTATTGAAGTATTAGTTGTTCAGTCATGTCCAACTCTTTGCAATCCCATGGAAAGTAGCCCACCAGGCTTCTCCGTCCATGGAATTCTCCAGGCCAAGAATACTAGTGTGGGTTGCCATTCCCTTCTCCAGGGGATCTTCACAACCCAGGGATCAAACTTGGATCTCCTGCATTGAAGGCAGATTCTCTACCATCTGAGCCACCAGGGAAGCCCTTGGAATATGTGTACATAAAAACAAAACAAAATGAGAAACTGACTTCTTCACTTCAGGCCTGTATTTAGTAAACACATGCACAGGGCATGGAGGCCTGGCGTGCTGCGATTCATGGGGTCGCGAGGAGTCGGACACGACTGAGCGACTGAACTGAACTGAACTGAGCTGATGCACAGGGCAATCCCAGAGCTTCCAATTCTTATCAGAGTCTATTCTTCTCTTATCTACGAGATATCATTAAAGGTCTAATGTTGCCCTTTTCATAATTACTAACTCCGGTAGGTGATAATGAAACACTTTTTAAGAGAAAGCCCTGATTGATACCATCCCTAAATGTTGAAAATCTACATAGAGACTCTTTGTGTTCTTATTAGAATACTGATGACTTTGAAGTACCCACTCCATCTCATGAAAAGGTTTTTAATTACCTGTAGAAGATCTTTTTGAGCTAAATCCCATTTCTTGATTCCATTATCTCTGGACCCACTAAATAGGTTATCCCCATGTATGGTTAATGCTTCAATGCCATCATAATGAGGGGGCTCAAAATTGTGGGTGGGACTCACAGTTCCAAGGGCCCCTTCAGTTACATCAAACATCTAAATAAAAGCAAAATGAAAGTAGTCATCCTATTTAACTTACAAATAAGCACCTTAGGTATTCATTCATAGAAATACGTACACATGTATATTAACCAAATGTGACTTGTTATGAATATTTTACTAACAAAAATGACTTGCTTTGAGTGACTCAGGATGAACCTGAGCCCTAATTTTCACATGTCACATGCTTACATGTTTGTAACCTCTTAAGAAAGACAACCAATTTTTTCATGCGTAAGTATACAAATGATATGTTAAATAATAAAAAGGTTACATATAACAATCCAGTTGAAACTCAAATAAATGACATGATTGTTATTTAAACACAATCAGGCAGCTCTGCAATCTTGGTGGTTATCACAAATTCTCCAAAGCTGCTATTCAATTTCACTCCCTTCAGTTGCCCTCATTTCTCTTAACTACTGAACTTGCGAGTTTTTAAAAAGCCTAGTATAACCAAAAATAGACTTTCTGGACCACCCTTCCCCTCACAGTTACAAAAGTTTCCTTTTATTCTCAAGCATTCTCTTATCCTTCCCTTCTTTCCAAGATACTAAAGTGTACTTACTTTTTCTCAAGGTACACATCTTTGATCTGATCTGATTCTTTTTTGATCTGATTCACCAGTTACTATTACTTCACTCTTCACACTTTCCCTCTCCACTAAGCCCATTTTCTAACCATATAAACATGCTCAAGTCTACCAATACAAAATCCTCTTGCATTAACCATTCCATTTTCAAGTCATTAACCCACTTCTCATCGTAACAAAAGTTTCTAAAAGAAGATTACTTACAGTCTTTCTGTCTCTTTTTATTACTATATTCTCTTTTTGTTTCTGTTGGTCCTTACAGGATTCCCCAAGGCTGAGTCATATCAACCTCTCTCCTTTGGCCATATCAACTAGTCCTTAAACATCTGCTTCTATTTGAATGGTTCTGAAACATATGTGTCTAGTCATAACTTATCATGGACTTTGTACTTGCCTTTCAAATGGCATATTGGCTTACATGAAGAGGTCCTCTATTAGTATTTCAAATTTAACATCTCCAGAATCAAACTTTTCATCTTTCCTCATCTTATCTGCTACTGGCATAAAACAAACATGAAGACCATAATACGCTCAGTATAAAAGATGGGGGATGGTGACGATGAGCTTTAAGCATTAGTTGGATGACCGAGGTAAAAAAACGTCTTTAAAATCCCTCCCAACATATCCTCTATCAAAAAGTGAGAATACATTTTTAAATAAGATAAGAAAATCAGGAACTGAGTGAGGAAAAGATCAGGAAGAAAAAGTAAAGTCTAGAAATGAGAAAAAAGGACTGATTAAGAGAAAAGCATCCTAGGTACATCTGAATACTTCAAACTTATCATTTAATAGGAGAATATAATTCAACAGCTTTATTATACACACTTTGATGTAATGATCCTTGGAGCCAGTGATGATTAGATCTTGTCCATTAGAAATCCGATCTACAGTAAGACACATAACAGGGCCTAGATGTCCTGTTAACTTTCCTGTGGACTGAAACCTTTAAAAAGAAAGAAAAATAATTTTGTTTGAAAATATTTCTTAGTATGCTGAGGCTAAGTCTCAACAAAAATAACAGTCTTTGCTAAAACTGTTCTTTTTTGATTTAACTCCACCTCTATGCAACTATCCTCAAATTAAGAGTCAAAAAATAGCCAAACCAATTGATTCTCTGATGGAAGTTTAGGAATCCTAAATAAGTTATTCCAAAGTGACTGATGTCATTCAGAT
This sequence comes from Capra hircus, assembly GCF_001704415.2. Lineage (NCBI taxonomy): Eukaryota > Metazoa > Chordata > Mammalia > Artiodactyla > Bovidae > Capra > Capra hircus. The sequence goes on along the minus strand of NC_030812.1, from coordinate 41,445,523 downwards.
AGTAAAAAAAAAAAAAGCATCAAAAGTCCAAAAACTTGCTTAAGGCTAATTTTAACTCCAACCTAAGTCCAGATAAACCTTAATCTATTAAATGTCTCAACATGTTATAGACATATGATTGATTTATTAGCGTCAATTTTAAATTTGACTAAAACATTATGTCACTGATATAAATAGAAAATAACAATTTGAAGAAAGTAAGATTATTTTATTACACACACATATAGTATCATATACACACATATGTATATACATATATATATGCACACGTACATCATATGTACACACATACATATAGTATAATATAGTATACATATAGTATACAGAAAGTATACATATAGTATACAGAAAATATAGTCCATTTCATCAGTTATTACAAAGGTATTAAAATGGCCAGGGATATATATGACAGGTAGAAAAGTGTGATGTCCATTGTCAGGAGGTGGCAATGAACCTTTGTTTCATAATCCTACCTCAAATCAAGCTGCTGGAACACAGAGATATATCTGGCTTCTAGAATATTACTATTTCTTGTAACTCTTTTTTATAGTTAATTTGTTGAGATGAATCTGTATTTAATTATGTTGCTGAAAGCAAGCAAGTTTCAAAGGATCTAACTTTTCAGCTTCTAGAATATTACTATTTCTTGTAACTCTTTTTTATAGTTAATTTGTTGAGATGAATCTGTATTTAATTATGTTGCTGAAAGCAAGCAAGTTTCAAAGGATCTAACTTTTCAGCAGATAAGAAAGTGTAAAAATTTTTAGAAGCTGGTATCTTTTCTGCCTCATGTCATGATGCTGAGTATCTTCCTCCATGGTACTCTGAATACAAGCCAAGTTTAATATCTTTAAGAATAAACCTGGTTCTCATCACATTCCAAATTTTCTTAAACACTGTTTTCAATTTTCTACTTTTTAATCTCTAAAATGGTAGTCATGACTATGTTTCTTCTCTCTCTTCTCATTTATTTATCTATAAATTATGCTTATTATACTTTTTCAGCCAACCATTAAAATATTACAAGTAATAAATAGTTACCCTCAAAATTTCTAAAATAAATTTCCCTTTGATTTACCACTGACAAAGTGAAGTGAAAGTGAAGTCGCTCAGTCATGTCCGACTCTTTGCGACCCCATGGACTGTAGCCTATCAGGCTCCTCCGTCCATGGGATTTTCCAGGCAAGAGTGCTGGTGGATTGCCATTTCCTTCTCCAGGGGATCTTCCCGACCCAGAAATCGAACCCGGGTCTCCCGCATTGCAGGGAGACGCTTTACCATCTGAGCCACCAGGGAAGCCCACTGACAAAATCCTTCTAAATGGGATTATTACCTGAATTACCAACTTTATTCAGAATCTTGTAGTTGCCTATTTAGTGGCCTTTATTATCCATTACAAGATGAGTTCTGAGAAGATGGACATCAAATTTGTCTTGTGCAATCTATATCTCCAGTACCTACCATAGCATTGGTATAATGCCTGCCACAGTTGATGCTGAATAAATATTTGTTAACTAATAAATAAATATTCCCTTGTTGCCAACATTTTAAGAACTAGAAAAGAATCTAAAATAAACACTCAAATGAAGGATGAAAGCTCCTACTTCATGGCAAATAAAAATCAAATCAAAGATGTAATGCATGGTATTCTTTTTACTCACTTCATCTTCTTAATACTTCATCATATATACATATATAATTTTATATTCATAAAAATCCTGTGAAGATTTATGATCAAACTTTTAAGGTTTATAAATTGAAAATTTTGAAATATAAGATATATGTGATGTTACAAAAAAATAATTCTTTCAAAGGTACTGATGTAACTAGCATGAGAATCTTGTTCTCTTCTTAGTAAACAATACAACTTATTGACAAATATTAATAAAGTCTATTTTCTTTTTTTTCCCCAGCAATGGAGATTAAAAGAAAGAAAAATTTTGAGTGTGCTAATGAGGACAGAGGAGACATTTAGGGATGCTGAATCAAATAGAAAAATCTAGGATTTTATATCAACCTCTGGGGTTATATAAATTAGATTGCACCAGCACTAATATCAATGTGTGAAAATTGCGTTTGCCATATACAGGAAGTACATTTTCTTTAAAACTCTACCTTTTAAGATCCCACATTCTGACAGCATTTCCAGAGGCTGCATAGAGGAAAGTCCCAGTTGGGTTTAATGAAATTTGATTGATCTGGTTTTCCCCAGAAGGAATAGCAACTGTTCGGCTAGTACTTGCAGAACAAGCATCTCCAAGAGTAACCTGACCTGAAGACCTTAACAGAGACGAAACAAAGTAAGTCACAATTCTGGACAAGAGTTAGTCATAGAATTCCTTAAATGCCCAGGGAACGGACTGTAGGCAACATCCGTGTTCTTCACTGGATGCACTACATCTAGCATAGCACTTCACATGCACGTAGGTGGCACTAATAAATGAAAGTGCCACCTTTGTGCCACCTTTCATTTATCTTCATTGACAGATAAATGAAAAAAAAATGAATGAAGAAAATAAGATGACATGGCTTAAAACTCTTACTTTGCAAGTTATAACACTAGGAATTTGGGGGGGGCTCAATTAGTCACTGCGTCATGCGCAATCATGTTCGATTCTTTGCTACCCTATGGACGGTAGCCCGCCAGGTTCCTCTGTCCATGGAATTTTCCAGGCAAGAATACTGGAGTGGGTTGCCCTTTCCTACTCAAGGGGATCTTCCCAACCCAGGGACTGAACCCACGTCTCCTGCATCTCCTGCACCGAAAGACAGACTCTTTATCACAAAGCCACCTGGGTATCCAGGCTCTGGGCTCTATTAGAGATGACTTAAACATGATTCAGAAAAGACTAGATGACAAAGATAACAAAACTCAACAAATGATGTGTGAATGTGCTCAGTCGCTCAGTTGTGCCCAACTCTTTGTGACCCCACAGACTGTAGCCTGCCAGGCTCAACAAATGATACAGTGCCACAAAGTTAATTAATTTCCCTGCAGCTTGCAGAAGTCCACCGAGGAACAAACCAATATTTCTTTCATATATAAGATATGACCCTTTGAGTAAGAGTTTTTGTATACTTTAACCCAATCATATATGGACTGTTTACTATGTGGAAAAGACTTAAACATGATTTATTTCCTCAGCTAAATTCTAAACAGCAAATATATTTTTCAATTTTGAATCATTTTATTAGCTAACTTCTAAAAAATCAAGTTAAAATCAACATTTTCAAATGATTTTAATGAGTCAACTGGATTGGTAAATTTCTAAGATAGTGTTTTTTCCTACAAAATTTCCCTCAAGAGACTTGTATTTAGCATAGTAAATACTTAGTAGTTTCAACATATAAAATAGCATTTAAGTGTTAATAATCTTCACTCTACAAATTAGTAAAAATTAACCATCCTTAAGCTCCTTTCTCTTATTTAAACCAATAGAATTCACCTTTTAATTAAAATTTTAATTATGTGAAACAGTTCATTAATCTTATGGGAAAAAGAATCATTATTTGCTGTACGTTTTAAAGACATATATAATAACAGATGCAGAAAATAAACTCATTTTCCAATTGTCCAGTCTACAATTATGAAACACAGGCTAACATCAAATCAGTGTATCTTAAGAAAAACACTCCTCAATTATTCAGTTATTTAATAGATGTTAACAGAATTTTGCAAGTACTTCCTAATGGTCTATAATGGTGATTTCAGCCATTTTCCAAGGAGTGGCATTCATTTGAAACAACTAATGTAAATCATTTTACTACATCAAGTAATAATGAAAATTCAACTCCTTAGTTTTGGGGAAGAAGGAAATATGAAATGTGTATTGAGTCACAAATTAAATATGACTTCTCCTTTTCTGTTTAACATTAAACTATTGTATTTTATTTTCTCAATATTTTTTCACCTTATGTTATATACATTCTTATTGTAAACATTTTAATATTCTTTGCAAGTGGGCAGGTATAAATAAACAAATATGCATATATAGACCTATCTTTTCTTATATTTTATAAACAAGAACTATTTGCCCCTTATGGTATTTGTCTCTAAGTTACTTACGTCAGCGTTCGAACACACTTTGCTGAATCTCTGATATCCCACACCTTAATATAAGATGTTGACACAGTGAAGACCAAACTTGTATAATTACAATATTTTACAGATACTACATTGTTGGGATGACCTCCCAGTGACATTATCTCCTGCCCAGTCACCAGATTCCATACTTTACAAGTACGATCTAAAAGCAAATAAAAAAGAGGAAATATTGTCAATAAGAACTAAAATAGATTCTCTTAGCAATAACAATTTCTCTCCTATGAGAAAAAATGAGATAAGAAAATGGTAATTATTTAATTAACTTGCAATAGCATCCCAACTCTATCCTTGACACTTCGCAGCAGGTTCAAGGGCCAAGTAGGTATAAGGATTAGATGAAAGCTAGGATATCTGGTGTATGTATCAAGTGGTATTAAAGAATAATTATACAAAATTTTTAAATAGACATATTGATAGCCTTATTTCAAATTGCCCCTGAATTTAAAATGGCCATTCCAAATCAGCCTCTTCAAAATATTTTGTTTTGATACTCTCTTACCTTCTCACAACACTCCACACGCAGAACTACATACACATTTCTTTTCCAGAGATCGCTAATTGACTTCATTAACACAATCATACACATGATCATTAAACTATTCTATTCAAGACTTTGCCTTTCTGACATAAGTATCTAATTATCCTGGAGAAATACATTTAATTTGAGTTATTAGAAAATTATACTTTTACAGAGCAATTTTTTTTAAATTGGGGAATTGCTTGCTATTATTTACAAGTGCTGACAAGATTTTTCCCTTTATCTTGTAATATCCTTAAATGCTAAAAGGCTTTAACTAGCTTCCCAAATTCCTGCACATGTTTCCTTCTCATCTTTCCAGCCTCATTATCCACTACTACTACATATATTCTACTTTTCAAGCCAACTGGATTTAGTTTCCAAAACCATCTACCTCCATGTCTCTGCTTACACTGCTCTCTAATCTTGGTTGCCAATTTTTATTTGCCAATATCCAAACAATCCAGTAAGGTTCACCCTAAGTGCCTCCTCATCAAAGCCTTCCTTCACAGTTTAGCATAATCTCTTTCTCTTCTGAAACCCCAAATATTTAGGTATAACTCTTTAAATCATTTATAGTTAATTTCTAGTTGCCTGCAAGTGCAGGTTTGGTGATGCGCTGACCTAGGTTTCTAATCCTGGCTCTTCCACTTATTAGCTAAGCTTTTCTGGAAAAATCATTTAATTCCTGGAATCTTCAGCTTCTTGACCTGTAAAATGAGGATGCCACATTGGCGTTGTTGTGAGAATTAAATGAGGTAAAATTTACACAGTGGCTAATATAGTTTCAGACACTTATTAAGTGCTCAAGAAATGGTGGTTGCTACCCATTTTATTCTTTTACCACACTGTACATTGTAATGGCCTTTTATGGATTTTTATACAGCCTGCATTACTAAGCTCAGGGCATTGCATGCATTAGGTGCTCAATTACCAAATCAAGATGTATTCCTTCACCATTCTATTCACATAAAATCAACAGAGATTTTACTTTCTTCTCAACTATGTAATGATTTTATATTTTATATAATTCAGCAGTTGAACAATATCATCTTTCAGATTCTTATGAGTCTTAAGCAGCTTGAAATTTTTCAAAACCTGTTAAATGTAATCATTAAAAAGGTCTGCTAAATAATCACATGACACAACTATTAGCACCTTTTGATCCAGTGAAAAGAAGATCATCAGTAGAATCCACACAGAGCACAGCTTTTGTATGCCCTTCAGCTATGTGAATACACTGAAGTGGAGAAGTTCTGATTCCTTTTGAAGCTGGAAACGGGTTGATTATGCCCCTGAGGTGGGGGAAAAATAAGATTTTTTTCAGTAGCTATATCATGAAACTATTTTTTATTTCTCTGACTTTAAGAAGTTGTTCTAAATAATTGGTACTATATAAAAACCAGAGTCGGACACGACTGAGCAACTAAACTGAACTGAAAAACCAGATTGCTCCTTGTCTTTTCTTAAAGCAAAGGGACAAAGTGTGAAATTATAATAGTAGTGATGAAGTACATCAACTATTTAGGAATCTAGCAGCTGTATTCTGCAAAGAGCGAAGTCAACAATACCTTTGAATTTTCTCACTAACAATTTTATCCCTTCAAAGTTTAATGAAGTAATATTGGGAGCTATTCAAATATAGTAAATTATGAAAAAGAAGATGTATTAATGATGGAAAACTGGAAGATGTAACTATCACACTGGAATTCTATGTCAAAAAAAGACATTTTAAGGATGGTATAATACATATTACCTAAAATACTAAGAAAGCAGATTTCAAACAAATTTGAAGAAATATAAAAATGATTGCATAAATTGAAATCTAAAGGGAGAATGGCTCAAAAATAAAAAAAAAAAAGCTTTTAAAATTCTAACAATCTCAAAGATTTTTTTAAAAAGCATAAGATATTAAAAGAATAGTGATGCTCTTTAGAGCTTTCTCCTGTTTAATATTTTTTGAATTTCTGCTTTATGCCAGTGGACTATGAACTGTGGAAATGTAAAGTTTATCCAAACACTGTCCCTATCCTAAAGGAATTTAAGACAGAATCTGAATTGAAATAATTGTATTGGAAAGACTAAAAATGAGAGTGAATTAAGAAAAAAAAATACATATATATATAAGTTAGACGTATCTTTGCTCAGAGCAGGAAGAAAAGTTATGCTGAAATATGTCTATTTTATGGGCTTCCCAGGAGGCATCAGCAGTAAAGAACCTGCCAATGCAGGATATATGAGAGATGCGAGTTCAATCCTTGGGTCAGGAAGATCCTCTGGAGGAGGGCATGACAACCCTCTCCAGTATTCTTGCCTGGATAATCCCACGGACAGAGGAGCCTGGAAAGCTACAGTCCATAAGGTCACAAAGAGCCAGACATGACTGAAGTGACTTAGCACACATGCACGTGTGTCCGTTATGTAAGACAGATGGCCTAATATTGGAACAGATTCAGAGAGAAAGCTGTCTGTATCCACATTCTTGATGAATGAGAACAACTTTTAAGATGCCAGGGACAGAAATAATTCAGAAGAAATGTGAGCCCAACATAAGTTAGAACTGACAATGAACATTCAATGAGTTCAACTATTTCTATTTTTAAATTATTATATCACAAGATTTTGAAAGTATATACCATTGTGGAGGCAAAAATCATTGTTGGTATGCTAAGAGAATCAGTAAAAGGGAGAAAATATGTAGATCCAATATTCCAGAAAGGAGAAAAAAAAAAGTGGATTTCAGAAATTACAGATGGGTAAAACTTGTTGAGTTTCATAGAGGGAACCATTACTTCATGGAAAATAGATGGGGAAACAGTGGAAACAGTGTCAGACTTTATTTTGGGGGGCTCCAAAATCACTGCAGATGGTGACTGCAGCCATGAAATTAAAAGATGCTTACTCCTTGGAAGAAAAGTTATGACCAACCTAGATAGCATATTCAAAAGCAGAAACATTACTTTGCCGACTAAGGTCTGTCTAGTCAAGGCTATGGTTTTTCCTGTGGTCATGTATGGATGTGAGAGTTGGACTGTGAAGAAGGCTGAGCACCGAAGAATTGATGCTTTTGAAGTGTGGTGTTGGAGAAGACTCTTGAGAGTCCCTTGGACTGCAAGGAGATCCAACCAGTCCATTCTGAAGGAGATCAGCCCTGGGATTTCTTTGGAAGGAATGATGCTAAAGCTGAAACTCCAGTACTTTGGCCACCTCATGTGAAGAGTTGACTCATTGGAAAAGACTCTGATGCTGGGAGGGATTGGGGGCAGGAGGAGAAGGGGACGACAGAAGATGAGATGGCTGGATGGCATCACTGACTCGATGGACGTGAATCTGAGTAAACTCCAGGAGTTGGTGATGGACAGAGAGGCCTGGCATGCTGCGATTCATGGGGTCGCAAAGAATCAGACACGACTGAGCGACTGAACTGAACTGAACTGAACTGACTATTAAATAAATAATTACAAAAATTACAAACACCTAACTGCTCATGAGTAAGCGATAGCATCTCATGAGGAGTTTTTTTTTTTTTTGTAAAATTAATAGGCAGCAAACTAGGGTAATGTCATATTCATAATGTATATCGATTCCAATAAAGTCCATACAAAAAGCTTTTCAAGTGATATCCCTACATTCATGGTGGGTGAGTTTGAAATTGTTGTAGTAAGGTAGTTCCAGCAGTGGCGGTAAAATTACCCCTAGAATCAATGTTCCTCTCAATCTGGAAAAAGGTCTTCAATATCTAGTCAGTCTTTCCACTGAACTGAAGACAGATATGGCATGCTTTCTAAATTGACATATTAACGAGCTATATTGTCTAGAAAATTATTCCCAAAATCTGTTTAAGTATGTACTTAGCACTAAAACATTCACTGGATAAAATTTAAACATGAAATTTAAGTTGAAGATAGAACAGAATGCTCCAAGTAGGAAAGGGGCTTAATTAGATTTTAAAAGCTAAAGAAATTTGTTTATTGAATACAAGATTAATGAATCAACAATGTGTGATTCCTCTAACACTATTTTCAGTAACTTCTGAAATATAAGTAAATATTTCAGGAGAAAGAAATCAATAGAACTACTATACTCTGCCAAGGCTACATCTAGAATGAAGTGGAATTCTAGAGGCCACATTTTAAAAAGAGCTTTGAAAAACCTGGAAATTTTCCAAAACAGTAGAAACAAAAAGAAGGATCTGCAGACTATACCACATTAGAAACAGATTAAATTTATTGAGCTGATAAAAGAACTTTCATTGGAGAGACCATACAAAGGTACTAAATATTTAAAGAGCTGTCATATGCATGTAGAAAAGATGTACTGGATTAATGCTAGTATAGCTCAAGAGGGCTGATGACAGACCAATGAACAAACTATTTAAAGAGGTAATAAATTAGGCTCAGGATTAAGGAATATTTATTTTTAGGATTTAGGTTATAATGATTTCAAAAAGTAAAGGGAGTTTCTCAGCAGAAATAAGACCAGGAACATGGATGGATCACATAGATCATCCATCACATGGATGAATAACTACAAAATCCAAAGTATTATTTGTATATACACATTAATTTGAGATCCTTGAAATTAATGCTCAGTAATTTGTGGGTTATCTAAAAATTTAACAGATTGAAATAGAAATGGTAGCAAAACCTCCTCAAAAGTCTAAAACTGGATTTTGAAATCCTATTATGTGGAGTTTACAGTTATGAACTGAAGCCATCAAATTTTAACTGTTGCTTCAGATGTTGAAAAGTTATGATCTAATGCATAGTCTATTGCTATAATACTTACTTCCAAAACACTACATATATATGTATGTATATTTTAACAAGCTGATTATAAATAAAAGAATTCATTTTAACAAGCTTAGAGCTGCTTTGACCTGTGCAAATGCAGACTAAATGACACAAATCATCCTAAGAAAAAAGTTAAAACAGTACCCTTGGTTATTTAACACTATGTCTCCAAAGATTTCCTTCCTTAAAATTACTATCTTTATCCTAAGAATCTACATATGTTCCCTTGATGACTTAACATTCAACACAATTCTGCCATATGAAAGGCTGTAAAATTACAAAGGTAAGTATCTGCTTTCAATAATGTATGTATGGCACGCCTTAGAGACCAGGATGTCTCTTTTTCATTCTTATGTATTTTATTTATTCAGACTTCTGAAGAAAATAATTTCAACATTAAATATAATATTATATTCATTAGATACTGAAAAATACTCTCAAATATTCAGAATATTGGGGTTAATTTTTATAGCCTTTACCTGATACAAAAGATAATATTAATAGAAAAAAATAGTAATTGGAAACATAAATCAAAGGTATTTGTTTATTAAAAATCTATTTACATTATGAAATATATAACTCAACTTTAATATTGCAAACCTATACAACAGATCTGATGTGAAAGGGAAAAAAATGCTTTTTGGTCCATGAAAAACCAGTAAAGTCTTGTAATACTGTAAATGATATTGATTTCCTCTCCCTTCCCCTGCCTACCTTCTGGAGGATCTACTGATGATCAGGAAAATGGTCATGAAACATGGGAAAGTAGTGCAAAGAGAAAGAAGGAGACAAATTGATTAGTAAGAACAGGAAATGAAAGGAAAAAAAGAGAAGTTAAGGGTCCAAAAAATCCATAACATGAAAAAATGCAACATTATTTTAAAAACAGCATCTAAAATGCTTAAAATATTATGTTTTAAAAATTCTTTACTGTCTATATTTTATGTACCACAGTATACTTTTTTCCCCTAGCATACCTATTGTTTTAAAATCACAGAGCTTGCCATAAAATTTTATTTAAAATCAATAAATCAACATGAAAAAATACCTTATTCACTTCCTACACTTTGAGGTGGAAAAAATGTCTGATGAAGAGCAAACCTTGACGTTAATTTTCATAAAACTTCATTTCTTTTAAATAAAAGTTTTAGATTATAGACAGAATACGAATGGCACAAGTTTGTATACTATTATATTAAAAAAGCTTGCCATTACCTTGAAAGCTATGACTTCATAAAAGTATATTAAAATTAATGTTTAAAAATATTAGTGCATTTTTATGGCTTACAAGTTATGAGTGCAACAAAAATGAGACTTGTTTAAAGTTTCTTGGAGGGCATTTTAGAACATCAATGAAATGTCAGAACGTAGGAAAGATAGAAAGTACCTGTGTACCTCCGACAGAGAGGAATCACTTTCATCAGACCTACAGTGAAAGAGTTAGAATTATGAGGAAAAAGAAAACAGATGTCAACAGGTAAAGACACTGAGACTGAACGGATTCAGTACTATGAATAACAGAAATACAGCAAACATTTCCTTTATAGTGCATTCCTTTTCTATCTGCGCAGAATGTCAGCAAATTCATTGATAGCCAAATTAGTTAAAATTTTGTGCTTATGTTTGCTTCCAAAATTTTTTTTGGTGGGGACTTTCTATTACTGATCCACAGAACCTAATCTACTCTCACTTTCTAAAATACAGGCCCTGAAAAGGAACAGCATCAAGCCAGTGAAATACATCACCTCAAGACTCTAATTTGACTAGTAATAGAAATCTTTTCTGTCTCAATAGTCATTAATGAATTTTATTCCTCTTGATAATTACTTTATATTTAGACTCTTCATGCAGAAGTTGCACAAATACATCATATGTATACATGGAAAGCAAATCATTCAAAATTTAATAACCTTGGATTTTAATTCATCTCAAAAACATGGAGTTCTTCTGACTAGGCAGTCCCCTAGTAATAGTTAGGAGGTTTTACTGAAATTTAAAAATAGATGAGCTACTCTTGTCAGCCTTAACCTGAAACCTCCAGGACTGACAATAAGTCTAGTTACTATGAAAATCTATTTAGCTTGTATTATTATATAATATCTTGGGTTGACCACCAAGTTGATTTGGGCTTTCCCATAACGTCTTATGAAAAATTCCCAAACAAACTTTTTGGTCATTCTAATACTTGGGAAGAATGGTGATAAAGTGATTATGTAATACTGCATATTATATAATCAGAAACAATGTGTAGGACCTAATTCTATCTGGTAAAATATGCTAGTCTCAAAAAGGAGCCCAAAGAAAGTGATTCAAAAGTTAGGTGAGATTTTTGAAAGTGTAGTCAGTTATTCTAAATTTTACTTTATAGAGATGACAACAGAGTCAAATGATTGGTAGCTCATAAACAATTTCAGAAAATATGGAACTATGATTAGATTGTCAAGATTATCAAAAGACTGACACAAAAATTTTATGACTTTGAATGCAAGGGAGAGTAATTCTTCATATTGCTTGTGAAAATGGACTTCCTAAAGACATTCTTAATGTTCTACTCTTTCTCAATTAAATAAGAGATAGGATTTAACAATAACAATGTTCTCTTTTAAATATTTTTTTAAAAAGCCTATCTAGATCATTTTAAAGGACATGTCTGCATCTACTGCTAAAACTATATTAAAATCTAATAAAAATGTATCCATAAATTAAGTAGATTAAACAATCTTTCAAAATGATGATGTGCTTACGTACATAGAGCCATTTAGCATGACCTAAACACGCCAGATGGATCTTAAACAATACCTTATAAATTTCAGAAACTGATATATACAGGGAGATTATACCATAAAAGACAAAGAACTGGTGTGGGATACTGAATATCTAGTATGTATATTATCCACAATGTTATCATTCAAACTCAAAGCAGAGAAGTCAGTTAATAAATACCTTACGGCAACACTGTTAGTAGGAAATTCTTGCAAAAGAGATTCTGGCTCAATGTGGGAATATTTTTTCACTTCAAATTTAATGAAAATTATATTTTCCATCCCTCTCCAACTTCTCTTCCCCAACAACCCAGAGTTCTATGTTCTCCACCCATCAAAGTACTCTTTTACCCAAACACATATGACAATGGTTTTAGAAGATGATACATGCACCAAAAGTAAAATAATTTGCCTCTTTTCAGTGCAGGCTATCTGGATTAGAGGCTTTTATGGGCTCAATAAAGCTGAAGAATCCCAAGAAATTTAAACTTCAAGTGATCTCAAAGATTTTCAATTCTAATTTACTTGTTAAAAAACAAAAAGCAAGACAAATGTGGAAGTACAGCAATGCAAATCAATAGCAGGGAATAATGTTCAGCAGGAAAATAAATTTCTCTAATTTTGTCTGTATGGTTCATTTTCCATTGGAAAAATACATGAAATATGGGAAGAGTTTACAAGTCAGACTCCATCTCCCACACAGAGAGAGGCTAAATGTTTTTTGCAGACTGTATTGAAAGGTTCAGAATATTATAACAAATAATTGGGGCTCTTTTACTTAATGACTTACTTATCCTGCTGAACTGATGTGTTTCCCTGAGAAACAGTAAGACGATTAAAAACATTCAGCTCATTACGGGGCCGGCTTGGTGGGGAAGGAGGAGGTGAAAGACTAGCCTCTGAGGTTCCAGAATCTGAGCTACAAGAAAAAAAGAACATTACATAGGTGGCTTTAATTGGCTTTAATTTGTTAGAAATGTTATAAGAAACATGCTTTTATTTCTTAAAAAAGCTTTTCATTATAGAATTCCTTCCTTTCATCCTCTCTTCCTTCTCCAAACAATTTCATTGAAATTTTTTTCCACTGAATTTTGTCACATTGGCCACATGATGGCACTAAATAAAATGTCTGCTAAAATCTGAAGTCAGTATAAATAAAGCAAACCAAATTTAAAATTATACTATTTGAGAGTTGAGACCAAGTTGTTCACTTTACAGTTGGGGAAACAGACCCTGAGAGTTTAAGAAGAATTTGTCTATTCAGCTGATTTATTCATTTATTTTTAAATTACAAATTTGTCCTATCCCCTACCTCCTGCTTATAATTACGACATTCAATTCAGTAGAAACAGGTAAATTTCATCTCTAAATACAGGAAGAAGGTTAATTAGAAGAGTAATTTCCATGATATTCAAGTCAGCTAAACCAGTAGTCAAAGTAGAGAGTGTGCATGTTGGTACAAGGGAGGAGGAAGGTATAAGATCATCTTTGCAGGTACAGAAAATATATGAAAGCTTCTTTTTATAATTATTTTTATGTTAAAGAAATTTGCTTTACCAGTACTGATATCTAGATTAGCATTGATATTCCTACTCAAGACCATGTCAGGGATCTACCTGCTATATGTAGCTCCTGAGGTGGCCTAAGGGAGCTCTCACTATGCCATAGAGTAGAAAGGTGACAGTGGTTCTAACCCATTTAAAACTTTCTGTCTGTTGTGTTATTGTGATTTACAAATGTCCAGGTAAGTGGATCATCAGATTATATTCTGTACTGTTAAGTAAGCTAACCCTTACAAAACATACAAATAGCTATTAAAATAGTTTAACAAAAAAAAATTGAGGATAGTTATCAATTTAAACATAAAAGAACAGAAATAAAATGGCACAATGGCACATATCTTCTAATACTAGATTTTTGTTAATCACTTTAAAGAGGTGAAATCAATGTCAGTTTTATCAACTAACAGTCAAAATTAATTTCAAACTTTTCTATAAGACCAAGTCACAATCCCAGAGTAAGCCTGAATATGGAAAATAATTTCACCATTGTCCCGTAGCATCTAAGGGCATCAGACATTTCACATAATCTAGTAGACAAAGAGCGTGAATAGCTTACTGTTTTTGTTCCTTTGCCTTTGATTTTTCTGCTTTCTCATATGCCTTTCTCCTTGTTATAGGGGAAGGCTCTGGTAGCTTTTTTTCTGACATGGATGACTGCCTGGAACTAAGAGAGAAGAAGATTCTTCAACTGTCTAATTTTAAATACATACACATAATTTTGGCAGATGTTCAATTTTTAATAGATTAACACCTGGAATTTGAGAAAGATTATTTGGAAATGAAACAGAACTAGGATAGGAAAATGTCACAAATTATTTTAAATTGATGGGATCTTGACAATTGTATATTTTAATTTTTAAATTGGTAATCTTGTCAAATATACATGACCATTATCTTTGAATATAAACATAAATGCTATATTGCCAAATAGCTAAAATAATATTTTTCACTTTAAATACAAGTGTTTAAAAACATAAGTGTATAAGTTTAGTTAGAATTGCTTCAGTTGAGGGAAAATTGTCTTTACAGTTTTGCAAGAACAAAAAGATTAGAATATCAGAGTATGAGAAACAATGAGATTTAATGAATTAATATTTACACACTCACAAAAGAATACTACAGGTGATCACAAAGAACCCACAATTATTTTAGTTAACTAGTGTTTAAGCATTAGCTATATAAATTTTAGTACTAAAAATACCATTGTTTTATTATAGACTTTAAATGTTGAGTAGTGGCTATGTAATTAATAATTTAAGACTATGATTTCTGTGCATAGTGGTAATGAATTTTAATTGAAAAAATGAACTTTTTAAATGAAAAAATGATCTTTGACTAGTTATATTAGTAAGAAAAGAAAAAAAAAACACTAAGGAATTAGCAAGTGGGATCCCTAGAATGGGCTTACAATGATTCCTATTTGAGAGTGAAAACTAAATATAATTAAACTTTATGTGCCTATTTTAATTAGAGGAAAACATATTTTAGAAGTTCTGCATTATTTGAATCATAAGGCCTACTTAAGTAAATCATTTTACTTCATGCAATGGAAGTCATGTACTAATGAGTTATAAGAGTCACTGTACCAAGCAAATGACCAACTGTTAAATTTGTACAGAGCTATACAAGCATCTTAATTTATGAAAACTTGATAATAAATCATGTGAAGAGACAGTGTCTAAAAGATATTTTCTACAACCTGTCATGAATGATACATTTTTAAAACGGGGGGGCTGGGGCGGGGGCTGGGGGAAGGCAACAAGGAGGTATTACCTGCATTCTGGAATCCGGGTCATAGATTTAGTCTTGAAGTTCCAAAAGTCTCTATTCATCTGATAGACTAAATGCTGAACACATAGGAGTCTCTAAAATCTGTTCTCAGCTCTATATCACTACCTTCACCAAAAGCATTTTTTCTACTGTTATCAAAAAAGCACCGAAGCCATAAGCTATACTGGTTAGCAATCTCTAGTAGCAAATCCAATTATTAATTACATAAGTCACCTCAAGCACATGCAGGATAGCTCTGTCATCATTAATTTTGGAACTAAAGGTAGCAGATGGGCTTATTGAATGGAAGACAATGAAAATATCGGATGAAGAAAGTTATGGGAAACAGATATTCAGGTTGGGGTGGGAAGTTTGTTATATTTTATATTTACAGAGTCATATAGTGTATACCACTTTTTGGCAATATTTCTCAATGCAGTGATGCGCTCATCCAATATATCATTTGCAAGATCATATTTGAGAATTACTTTGAAATAAGGCATTAAAAATCTTTACCAAGTGAACGATTGATATAATTTTAATGTAACTAAGAAAAGACATATACCCAAACACATGCCGGCCTATGTAGGGAAATCTTTGTTCTCAAGATAATAATGAAAAATTTCTAAATAAGATTTATTTTGAAAGGAATGTTTTTTGTTAAGATTATCATCGAGGAGAGAGGAAACAGTCCCTCCTTCACATCTTTAATAACACAGTATTTACACTTTGTGTGTACACTCATCCCAGACGTACAATGTACTTCAAGGCAAAGAATTAGGAAGCTGCAAAATGTATTGTTTTTAACTGGTATTTGTACTTTTCTTCAACAGTTTCAGCCAAGGTTTATTATCCTGATCAGGCTCTTAGAACTAGGGTTTAACACAATTAAGAGCAAATTTAAAAGTCTTTTAAAGCTTCTGTTTATATAGTACTTTTATAGTTATAACTTTAATTTAGGTGTTTCTAAATAAATTTTGCCTGTAATTTATAGCTCAGCCTTTATAAAAATTATAATCTTTAAGGAAGACTCTAAAAGTTAAATATCAGACAAACAATTCAACAAAGAACATCTCATTTAAATTATTTTGAATGTGCAAAAATTAGGGGATACAACACCTAACAGAAATTACTTGGAAAACTAGAGATCTTATTTACATAAATTTTTAAAAATAGAAATAAGAAATTAGTAACATGCATAATATATATATATTTTTTTTCTTTTTTTTTTAAAGAAAAGGCAAAAGAAAGGAAGTTAGTGTAGCTGGGCCAGACTTACATGCTGCCTATCTTAGAAGGGAAGCCAGATGGGGGAGGGAGCTCTTTTTCCCTAGCAGAAGTACTTGTCTCTGTATTCATTCCAATCTCTTGCCCTTCTGCAACAGGTGTAAGAGGGCCAGGCAAGGAGGCATCTCCTGTACTAGTGTCTGAAGCTAGTTCACTGCTATCTGCATACAGCAATTCCATTTGAGTGGTGGTTCTCCTTCGGGCCTAGTCAGAGAAGGGAAGGAAAAGCAATCATATGCAAACTTCTGCAGAGAAGATGATTAGGCAATAGAGATTTAATATTAGTTTGAAATAGGTAAAACATTCAGTGTGTCTTCCTTAGCAAGTGTGTCAAACACAATATGTAAGATAGTGACAAGCCAGAGATACAGCCAGCTGAGAACTTTAGAGGTCATAATAATAGCTAATGTTTGTATTATACTTATTGTATGCCAGAAATTCTAAATAATTTACTATATTAGCATATACTATTATTATCCCAATTCACAATATGAGAGAATTAAAGTACAGGATAGCTCAGTCCAAAGTCAAACAGCTAGTAAATGGCAAAGTCAGATTCAAAACCAGACAGTCTGCCTCAATATTATTATGTTATCCTGATACTAATGGCCAGCTTTCTCATTATATCATTTTAGGAAAAAAAAAAAAGAAGGAATAAAGAAATTAAACCAAAAGATAGTTGCAGTGGCATTCAACTAAATTCTGTTCTTTCCCAGGCTTAGATGACTTATTTAATATACATTTTAATATATATTATATAATATATAAATTTATTTAATATAAATTTAAATTTTACATATCAATTTTTACATCTGTTTCTCTATTTTTATGACCCTGCTCCCCTGATGCCCTAACTGACTGTTTAATCTCCCTGATGGATATCCAACACCAGTCCATATCAGTTTTTGGCAGCATGGTAAGGCAGGTGAAGTTTATTTTATTTATTTAAGCACTCCCTTCCATACTCCTAAAAAAAACAAAGAGACTACCTTGTTGTTAATACTTAGAGCTGGCTATTATCACTAATATATTAAAAGATAATCAAAGTGTTTACCAGATTATAAACCTCTAAATGGTAGACACCCTGTTTTATTCAACTTTATATGGCTTGCATTTAATGTAGTTCTGGTACAAGTCTATTTAAGATATATAATCAATTTCATTTCTTTAATGAGTGAAAAATAAACAATATTCGATCCTTTTAGGCATCTATGGGCTTCCCTAGTGGCTCAGACAGTAAAGAATCTGCCTGCAGTGCAGGAGACCGGGGTTTGATCCCTAGGTCAGGAAGATCCTCTGGAGAAGGAAATGGCTACTCACTCCAGTGTTCTTGCCTGGAGAATTTCATGGACAGAGAAGCCTGGAAGGCTACAGTCCATGGGGTCACAAAGAGTCAGACATGACTGAGCGACTAACACTAGGCATCCATGCAGTACCAAAGGAGTGATAGATATTACCAGAAAACTTGGAAAAAGGAAGCCTTGTAGGCCAGCTTTTCACCGTATCAGTTTTCCCTATTGCCAACTGAATCATTTTCATGGGAATTCCTAATCACAGTGGTTTTTTTAAGGAGATGACCTTCAGGTTACCACTTCACATCTCTCTCTGGATTTCACAGGGCCTGAAAGACCAAGTTACCTTAAGAGATTCTCTCCTTCATGTTAAGACTCAATCCAAACTATGTTAGAATGTTTTCTTTGAGACTGGGTAATTTCTGGTCATTTAGAATAATCAAACTCAAACCACATGGCACCAAACTGGTAGTTGAAGGACCATATATAAAGCCTGGAGATGTTTTTCAATTGGCTAGCTCAGTATTTTAAAGAGAAGGAAATTCTCCATTAAAATCTATATTTAAAGCTACTCTTTAAAGAGTTAAGGATCTGGTAGTCTTAGGCCCATATTCCATGACGGCAAAAATAAGCATTAGTTAGTGATGCCTATTTGCTTTAGATGGGCCATGTCCACCTCAGGTAATCATAATGATTCCTGTTAATTATCTTATATCTAGCCAAATTATTTATCTATATTACCTGGCTAACCACTGCAGGTTATATCCATCCTGTGCATTAGTACAGTACTATTCTTTCATGTCTTGATTTCATCCATTCATCCAACAAATATTTACTAAGCACTGTAAGAATTCTTTGTTTTCAAACATCTTAAAATGGATAGTTAACTCATCTAGTAACAAATGCTATCAACATGCAATCTGAAATATACCATGTTGTTTCTCACACCTGTAACAGCATGTACACTTTATTTTTTTTAAGCTTTACAAATATGCATTATAGCCTCAATTTTTAATACAATATGATGATTAAGAGTTGGCTTATTCAAACCATCTCAAGATATGTTAAAATAAATAAGAAACTTAGCAACATATTAGAATGGTAAAATTTCAAAAATCTCCTGTCATTCTAAATTATTTTAAGCATTGTTCTCCATAATCATATCTTACCTAACAGAAAAAGTACAAGAATATAGTAAATAACAAGTTCCGCAGAGGAGAAATTTGTCAATATAAATTTTTTACAAGGGAGAATATGATAAAGAACTAAATTTCTATCATATGAAATCTTTGCCTATGCCCAAGGCCTATGCATTTAATAGTGATAATAGAGAACATCAGAAAAAATGTTTACCTGGTATTTTCTATTCTTACCTTGCTTTTTGGTTTCACTTCACCACAAAGCTTCATAAGGTCTGAAGACAGTGAGCTGTGTGCAAAAAAATAATTAATCATATGTATAAAAGGAAACAATATAGGAAACTATATGACTTCAAATGAGTTTAAGTATGGAAAAAATTTATAAGCTTATGGAAAACACAGAAAGACAAATTTAAAATAAAAATAAACTAATCAAAATAGTTCATTTTCGTTCCTTAAATATCTCAGTATTTTATTTTAAAATTTTTGATGGTTAAGCATTACTTAGTTTGGCTTCCATATTACTATTTCTGTTCTTCACTTAGCCATAAAATATAAAATTATTTGTTTTATGTTAATTGATTCAACAAGATAAAATTATTAAAAATATTACAGAAACAAGTCAACTCATTAAGTTTCTAAAGGTTCTCTTACCTTCCTTCTGATCCTGGACTGTTTAAAGGTACATCCTCATCAGTGCTGTCCTCTACATTTTCTAAAAAAAAAAAAGTCAAAAATGTAAGTATTATCCATGTCACACTTTGAATGACTGTAATGCCTATGCTATAATAAACATCAGCCTGAGGTCTCTCAACATGGGCACTTTGGTTTCAGTAACTGAGTCAAAATAGAAATGTAAAAAAAAAAAAATCTAAGAAACTTTTTATTATATGTCCTAGGATGAGAAAACTGTGTTTAAGATAGGAAAACCGTGAGTTGAATGATAAAATAAGGAAGAACAGTGTTCACAGGATGGAAATGAGACCATGTATTTATCTGACTATGTGTAATTATTTAAATATATTTTCAGAGTATGTATTTATCCCACACCATCCATTTATTCCATGTATGAAAAGCCATTGAGTAAAACATGAAAGATTAAAGTAAATACTGCACAAGCTCCCTTTAATCTACTGAGGCAACATCAAAAAATACATAAGTGTAAACATATATGTTGTATTTTATCAGTATTCCAATGTACTTATAGATTGTCCTCTATTTTTATTTTTGTTTCCAAGTAGAACGAGAGTATGTGTGTGTGAAGGTATTCAGAAGTTACACATCAGCATGCAGCTCATTCACATGTACATAAAAGACTAAAACTACAGGTTTCCATGCAATAGTTTTATAAATAAATACAAACAAACCACTGCTATTTCAGAACAGTAGCACACTGATGAAAAGAGAGAAAAGGGCAAACATATAAAACTAGTAGGAAGTCAGTAAATAAAACATTCACTTAAAGTAAATAAATTAAAATATCAGTGAGCCCCTAACACAGGTGCAAATTTTCAAAACTTATACAATTTATTATAAAGCCACTTCACAAAATTAAAGGCAATATTTTCAACAATATATGTTAATTAAAATATGTAGGATTAATCTCCTTTAACTTTTACTTTTATATCATACAGGTGTATTATGCTCATAAGTCATATTCTTAATTCCTTTCTCAGATGCTCCCATTCTTCCTCACTGTTTAGCAGACAACTGGATAGAGATTCCATAATAAATGATAGCATTATCTAAAATGGAGCCCATCTAATAGGACCCACAAAAAAGGAGTTTACTTTTTGAAATGAGGAAAATGGTGGTCTTTAGGGCAATGTGTATCTCAAAGCCCATACTTAGAGGCTGGAGGATGTGCTTCACAGACATGTTACTGAGTGCTAATGTAACTGAATTAGTTAATAACACAGAAATAGAAAGAAATGACAATTCTAGTCTTTATTTTCCCATACATAAAAGCAGGCTAAGATTAACTGTAATTTTCTTATAGGGAATGATGAAACCAGCTAGAATATCAAACATCATATAAGTGCTTAGTAAAAACTATTTAGCTCCCGCATATGCGTGTATGCTTTATTTAGAGATGATTACAGTTTGGCATAACTAACCTAGCCAGAAGATAGAGCCCTTCACCGAGACATTCACCAAATCACACACCTCTTCAAGACTGAGCTTTTCTGTGGCACTATATCCATCTGGGCAGCAGGATATGCCATCATCTCACTGCTCTACTTTCAACTCTTAAGAACATAATTCCAGCCCAGTGCCAGCTTCTTTTCTCATCGTTAAGCATTAAAGCTAAAAGCAGTGAGATTTAAAACTCCAACATGTCTTAAAGTCATCCATATCAATACATAGTTGCATAATCTCAAGTCACTAGAAGCTAACCAAACAGTTATTATGGAGAAGAGTTGACATAGTGTTTCAGGGAAGAGTCAATTATGACTCCACATTAGATCTGTTTATTTTACCTTAACCTTTGCTTACTGTTGATTTTGTTCACTAAAAGTATACTGTCCATACATAATGGCCTGCCTCAGGGAATCCTGTCCCTCTGCTTGAATGTTAAACCAAAATGCCTTTATTCAGGATCCTGTCCACCTGTAGATGCCTATAGACAGCAAGAAATTAACATATCCCCTCCCCAAGACTGGCCATTCCAGGTGATGTTTGTAAGGTTAATGGTCTTTTTACTTTATTTTCTCACCTCTCCCCATTTCTGTTCTACAAAAGAACCTGGCATCCAGATCCTGAAAAGACGATTATTTTGAGACGTTAGTCTGCCATCTTCTCAGTCAGCCAGATTTCTGAGTAAAGTCGTATTCCTTGCCTCAACATCTCATCTCTTAGCTAATTGGTCTGTTGTGCAGCGATCAGAGGGAGTCTGGACTGGGTAACAATAGCAGCCCAAGACTACTATCCTTAGAAAGGCGTTCTTACAAAGTTGGACTTTGTTATCTGGAAACTTGGCTCTCAGAATTTCTCTAGTCACCAGTTAACTAATATAGTTCATAACACCTAGGATATTTGTGCAAACAATATGGCTTATGCTGAGAATTCCTGCTTTCCTTCCAGAATCTGGAATTCTGGTACTACTATATAAAAGGAATGTATGTGACTAGTACCCAGTAAAAACCTCAGGTGCTGAGTGTCTAATGGAATTCCCTGGATGTGAACAATGCATTCATATTGCTGCGCTTTCATTCCAGAGAGAAATGTATACTCTGTGTGATGCTTCCCAGAAGGAAGAGCATAAGAAAGCCGGGATATGGATTCTTCCTTACTCCATCTGCATCTTTTCCTTTATAATACTGTTGTGCATCTTTCCTACATTGCTCTCATTAATCTTTGCCATGAATACCATTGTATGCTGAGCCCCTTGAATCTTCTAGCAAATCCCTAAAGGTAGGGAAAGATCCTAGGAAGAACAACATAAACACAGGTAGAGGAATAAGAAGGGGGAAAATAAAGATGTTCTTCAATGGCTACAATAAGATACACCTATTAGCATGGAGTACTGGCCTCTAACCTTATGTTCATCATCCCAAGCCACATACTTGTTGCTCTAGGGCACCAACCTGCTTGAAGTCTTCATACATATAATGTTGTGGCTAAATGTCCATGCTTTACCTTACTCCCTGCCAAGAGTGTCTCTTCTGCCTAGCCCCTTTCTACCTTGTCTCTTGCTTAGCTAAATCTTTTTCTTCCTTTACGTTTCAACTCAGATTTTACCGGTTCCAGAAAGCCTTCATCAACTCCTCCATGTTTTTTAGGTAGCCCCATTCTGTGATCCCATAACTCCCTGTACATATCTCAAGTCTCTTCCCTGTCACTCAGTAAGGTATAGTCCATAAGAGCAAGATTCTGTATCTTACTTATCTTTGTGTTTTTTTTTTTTAATTTTTTATTTTTTTTTAAATTTTAAAATCTTCAATTCTTACTTATCTTTGAATCCCAGCACTCAGCCCAAAGCTCAAGATAAATTGAAATTAAACAATTTTTTTTTAAGCAAGGTACATATGACCATCTAGTTTGTCTATATTTACTTCCATGTTTTTCTCCTTCTATGCTTTTCTTGCAAGCACTTCTGGGTCTAGATTATGGCCTTAGGGAAAATTTATGCCATGAGTAACAGGTTGTTATCAGTTGAATGGGTTCCTCTTCTCTGTTTTGACCCTTCTTTAAGCTATAGACAATTCAAAGTTGTGAAAAAGCAACAATACTCATCAAATAACGGCATAATATTTTCTGCACAAAACGACATCAAAGAGGGCATTGATTTTTTCTTCCAAGTTACAAGAGATAATAGACTTAAATAAGAATTTACTTATTACTGCAACTTGAGCCACTAAGATGAAGAAGCTCAAAGAAAAGGCAGAGGAGGGGGTGGGAAGAACAAAAGGATGGAGAGTGAAGAGGAAGAGGAGAGGAAATATACTTAATAACATATGGAATGGCAAAAATTCTCATTATATTCCAGGAATTTTGGCAGCCTTAACATGGTTCTTTAATATAATCAAAAATTTTTCTACCTGTCTTTGCTATAGCTTGAGCAGGTTAAAAGTCCACATCTGTATTACTGGGTTGATCTCAAGGAAATATTATTTTGAGATTTAACACACAGGGCAAATTAAGAAAGATCTAATAATACCAAACAGCTCAAATATTTTATTTGTGTAACATTCTACCATTTAAAATAAATTCAGATTCATAGACTGTTTAATGACCCAGAGAGGTAATTACATTCATCTTTAGCTACATTCTTCTCCTTCAAGAAAAATATTTCAGAAAACTTTGGACAGCTGTGTGATTATGAAAAAATGTTAGGATCAGATTTTGAAATAATTTTAAATAAAAACTATTCAAAAATAATCATTCAGGAGACTCGCAAGCAATAAAATTACCCTGATACTCCTGATCTTTCATATATATATATATATATATATATATATATATATATATATATATCTGCCAGGAGAAGCTCAGATATTATTCATGGGTGAGCATAGTTCACATGAATGTTGTCGAGGCAAGAGGTCGAAAATCTCAATACTCAAATATCTCTTAAGCTTTTTCTAACTCGAACACATTAATTATAAACATTATTTTGATCCATTCATGTAAAATTCTTTGCATAGCTTTATTCAACTTAAAATATTAAAATATATGTACTTAATTCTATAAAATTTAAGAATAACTGAGAATCTATCAAAAATAAACCAAAGACATTATATATAAAAGATATATAACACAGAAAGATATTTATGAGGGTAAAATGACAAATGCATAGATAGATTTAAAAACTAAAAAGGAATATATATCCTATTTTTTCCTACAAGAAACAGAAAGAGGGGCTTATGAAACTAGAGCCAAAACTGAAGTTCAAATAATAAAACAGAAAACTATACTTCTTTAAACATCTAAGAATTTAAAAATCAAGAAATGTGTAAGACAAAAGACTTAGTATGTTTGTGGTCACAGATACATTTCAAAGAAGATCATGCAAAAACCAGCTGGCTGTCAATAAAAATGTTTTAAATAAGATGTACCACAATTAGTGTACATGAACAATTAGTAATTCATGCAGCTGTAGTGTACACAGAAAGCTAAACATACTTACCTAATGGTACGCTATCTAGATCTGTATAAATAACAGCAAAAAGGAAACAAAAAGCAATACTCCAATCAAAACAGATCCACTGTTAAGAACTCCCACATAAAACAAGATTATGTACCACTTATAAGATATGTAGAATAGATGCCATAGCAAACACTTATACATTTATTTTTAAGACAGATATACAGAATGAAGTAATGAAATGGTTAATAATTTAAAAAACGAACTTAGAAACATTGTTGATCGTTTTTAATTCATAAAAATTATGTGCTTAATAATGCTAAGTAAGTATTTTTAAGTTACTAATCATTTCCTGTAATGACAATAATTACATCCCCCCAAATTTATACATGCAAATTAAAAAAGGAATAATTATTAAAAGCATAAGTAAATACAGCATCTATTCAATCAAGCTATAGAGGAAAGAGGTAGAGTACAGCATACTCAAAGAGCAAAGTTACCATGCAATTTATTTAACTAAAATTTAATCCAAATTACCTTGTAAAGCATGGCCTAGTAAAGCATCTAGCTCAGGATTTAATTCTGCTTTCTCTTTCAACATATGGAATAAGAGCTGGTTTTGTGTAGCACTGGTTATTTCAGTTTGTTTAAGCCGACCTTCAAGTATTTTAATTTGAGCCTCTTTCTGGGCAGCCTGAAGACCCTATAACATTTCCCCCCAGAAAAAAAATGTATCTTAGATCACACAAAACAGAATCAACTACATGAAGATCTGTATCAAATGGCAAATGCATATGATGTCGGACTTTGACATTAGATAGACCTTGATTATCATCTTTAACATTATCATCTTTAACATTTAAGCAGAAATTGCCTAAGATAAAGAGAGTGCAACTGTATTTGTTCCTGACTTTTTGAGTTGTAAACAATCATTATTAAATCAAAATTATAACACTGAGTTTGTTTGCACACTAAGAGATTTTTCTTTTACCTTTTCCTTTGTTAAAGCAAAAAAGAAATGATTAAGTTGTTTACCTGTTCTAATACACAAGCAAAATAGATGAGAAGCTAATGGAATTGATGTAAATACTGCTGACTTTTCTTAACTCTAGAGAAAGATAAAAGGAACACTTTTCATTGTAAAATAATCTCCCTCCTTATTACAAAGGAAAGGTTCATTAGAAAAAGATAAACAAAACTGTAATGAATTAACAAAAGCTTACGTTTTTCAATAATAGCGTAGTTCGATCTTACCTTATTGATGCCCATTGACAGGAAGTGATCTAGAAGGTATCGGGCTTCTGTAAGTGTGCAAGCATTAATGACTGCAGTGACATCCAATGTTTCTCCTTCTTCCTGCATCAAACCAACATATGATGTATCATTACCTTGAGCTGAATGTATTTAACAGAAGACGAACCCTATTGCTTCATGCATTTATTTGATATTATTGGATTAGCTAATGAGATTTCTCAGAAAAGCATAAAAAAATCACTACTCTAAGAAACAGATGGTCTAGTTTAAAAGATAAAACATTTAAGCGGTTAAGAATTCAAGATGGATTAATAAATGATATATATGTTTTATTAATGATAAATAACATCACACAATCAGCAGAGAAATCTAGAAAGCAGGCAGGAAGGGTATACATGCAAAAGCTGAGAACTATATTAAATCATAGATTAAAAAATCCCTTCATATAACAATTCAAAGTGCTTTTAATGACAAAAATATAAAAATACTTCTCATTAAACATTTTTTCTTAGTTACAAACCTTTGCTTCTTCCATCTGCATGATATTGGCTTGACAATCAGAAATACTATCATTGATATAATCTATATTAGCAGTTAATGACTCCATCTCTTCATTTATGTTAATCACATTTTTATCTCCTTCTCCATTCTCCTTGACTATCTTTTCCCTTCTCTTTGAAAGTTTCTCTCGTCTTTTTGTGAGTTCTTCCCGTTGCTATTGAGAAAACAGATTAGACTTTAAGAAATTATGTTCATCTTGGATCTTGAGAACTTTATGCCAAATGAAATAAGTGAGTTACAGAAGGGGTAAATCCTCCAGGATCCCACTTCTGGGAAGCATCTAAATAGTCAAACTCATAGAAGCAGTAAATAGAATGGTGGTTACCAGGGATTGAGAAGAGGAAATGGGGAATTACTGGTCAGTGGATATAAACTTTCAGTTATATAAGATGAGTAAGTTATAGAATTCTTCACAACACTGTGCTTATAGTTGACAACACTGTGCTATACATTTTAAAATGTATATTAAGAGGGCAGAGCTCATGGCATTTGTTCTTACTACAATTAAAAAAAAAATGATGTTCACTATTCATACACAATGCAATCACTACTGCCCAAAAAAACACAGCTTGGCAAATATTCAATTTACCCAGCAAACAAATGTAGAAAACAAAAAATAAACAGCTAAGAGAGAGCAAATCTGCTTTCTACTTTTCACACCTTGAGCAGCCTATTCATATCAGACTCCATATTGGAAATAGTCATTTTCTGCATGATGATGTCTGTGATCCTGCGTTCAAGAAGCTGCCATTTCATGCGAGCTGTTCTAGAAGTAAACACTCGGCCAGTCAATCCTTTCCTTTGATATTTTTTTCTATAATCATATAAAAACATACAAACATAGTTACTTATGTGCTTGTTTGATTATGTGACGCCAAATGATGAGCTGTTTTTCATGTAAGTCCAACATCCAGTGATGGAAAGATTACATTAGTAGGAACAGAAGAACATGCTTACCTGGTTCCATTTGCTGTGGGTGTAGGTAAGGCCTGGACTCTTGCCACAGGAATTCTCATTTTTTGCTGGGCTCCAGCCCTTAATGCATCTGTTTCTATAGCAGCTGCACTGGAACCTGTGTCCTGAACAGGAGTATCAGATGAGCTCAACTTCCGAGTGACTTTCCCAGCCACTTTATCTGACATGGGCCTTACTTGCCGACGAAGAGCTGTAACCTGAAATAGCAATGGAAAATGACTCATTCTCAGTCTACAGAAATACATCATTAATTTCAAAGCCAGAATGTTTCTTCCAAATGGTCAACTTGCCTCTTCTGTTTTGCGACGAAG
This sequence comes from Capra hircus, assembly GCF_001704415.2. Taxonomy (NCBI): domain Eukaryota; kingdom Metazoa; phylum Chordata; class Mammalia; order Artiodactyla; family Bovidae; genus Capra; species Capra hircus. The sequence goes on along the minus strand of NC_030812.1, from coordinate 41,417,608 downwards.
AACCACTTCTTGGTTTCTTTTTTGGGCTTCTAGAAGTCTAAGTTGGTGCTATAAAATAATATTGAATAAGTTAAAATAGTAAACTGAAAAATAAAATACTTGTTACCTCTTCATTTTTACTGTCCCATTTCACTGAGAACTCTAAGAATTCTCAGCAGCATCTGAGCTAATAATCACCTTGCATCCATTACTATGGACTTCGCAGGTGGCACTAGAGTTAAAGAACCCACCTCCCACTGCAGGAGACATAAAGAGACACAAGTCCTATCCTTGGGTCAGGAAGATCCTCTGGAAGAGGGCATGGCAACACAGTCTAGTATTCTTGCCTGGAGAATCCCAATGACAGAAGAGCCTGGTGGGCTACAGTCCATGGGGTCACAAAGAGTCAGACATAACTGAGTGACTAAACACAACACAGCAGTAATAAAGGGCTTACTATATGCAAGTATCTTCCTAAACACTTCACAAATATCTCATTTTTGTTTTGGTTGCTGACTGAGGCATGAACAGGAAGAAACACAGTTTAGAATATTTTCAATAGAGGTATCTTACAAGGTATACAATAATTATAAACTCTGGCTTAAATATAGAGAGAACATATATTAATTGTATTAGCACTTTATAATAACTTATTTTAAGCCATTTTATAGGGATATAATTTAGGAAATGATTTTGGACTAAAAATAAAACATGTTCTGGTTCTGTCATTTATTTAACTCTGTGATCATGGGCAAAGTTTGGAGTTGGATTTGATCACAAACATCTCTTCTAGGACTTTAACTCTGTAATGTAACAAATAGCTCTCTATGTTGTGCATCCCAAATTCAAACAGATGATTCATCTCAAGTTTATATATATTCTTATCTTATCAGATAGGAATTCATTGAGAAAAGGACTCTGTCTTATCACTGTGACACCTTGCCTATACAATAATAGACATGGAAGAAAAGCTAATAAATCTTTTTACATTAATGAACTATCCAAAACTAAAATTAACCTATAGTTTCAAGCTTGTTACTAAATTCAATTTCTTTATATTAAAAATCAAATCTCAGGCTCATTCATAATTTTTGTATAACATACACAACATATTTGGTTCTCTAAGGATTCAAATTGAATATTACAAGAAACACTTTAGACAGGAGTAGAATATGCACACAAAGCAACAAATTAAAGAGAGGAAAAAGTCTGAAATGGTAGCTTTTTATATGATTAGCCAGAAAAGAGACATCGTATGTGCGGATAAAATTCAAAGGCCAGTCCTGGGAATTAATTGTTCAATATTGATCTCTCTATACACCATATGCTGTTGTTGTTTAATTGTTGTTTACAACTTAGTAATAAAGAAGTAGGTAGCATACACTGTAAGGAAATCATGCCTGTCATCCAAAAATTTCATTAAAAATGAAATAAATGGCCTAAAAGTCAAAACAACCAAAATGCCCAACAGTTAAAGAATGGATTAGCAAAATGTGCTCTGTACATATAGTCATTAAAAAAAAATGTACTATTGATATATGCTATAATATGGATAAACCTTCAAAATATACTAAATGAAAGGAGCCAGACAAAAAAGGCTACATATTATATGATTCCATGTATATAAAATGTCTAGAATAGGCAAATACATAGGCAGGAAATAGATTAGTTGCTGTCAGGAGCCAGGGAAAGAGAGGAATGGGAGTAATTGCTAATTGGTCTGGGGTTTCTTTTTAGAGTGATGAAGATGTTATGGAATGGTGATTGTTGTACAAATTTGTGAACATACTAAATACTTGAATTAAAACTTAATTTTATGGTATATGAGTTTTATCAATTTTTTAAAAAGCAGGAAAAAAAAAGAACAGACCATATGCTAGAGTGTGCTTCCACCTGATTTCAGTAACAATGTACTGACATAAACAAGATCTAAAATCACCAGGTATTAAAAATGATAAAATAGGCTGATTGTTAAAATACATTACTATCTTGGGAAAATTAATAAATACATATAGTTATAAATATGGGAGTCATCTGACTAACATATTTATTTTCCTATTTCATTAGTCATTCTCTAGCTCCCTGATTTCATCTTTAGCTCACAAAACAGATTTTTGTTTTCTAAAATATCTTGTATATTCATGTTTTATTTAGGGAGAATTTAGAAAAAGTGGGGGGAAAAATGGAACCTAATTGATATTGTGGTAAAGAAGGTGATGGCTCCTTTTTAAAAAAAAAAAAAAGTCATAAATAACTATATTGTCAAAAATTTGGAAAGAAAAAATCCAATCAACTAGAACCTATAATCTTAATACAACTGAATTTAGCATATTGATATGCATCTTTTAAATTTTTCTGTCATTGTAAATAAGCATTCATATATAAAATGTTACTCTATACTTAATGTTAAATCATAGCCATTTTTCATTTTACTATGCAGTTTCCAAATCCTAATTGTTAACAGATGAATACTCATTAAATGGAATGAATTATAATTTATTTAACTGTTACCCCTACCGTCACATATCTTAGTTAGTTTTACATTTTTCATTACTACAAATAACCTAAAGTGAAGATTTTAACATACTGTAATGTAATTTTTCTTAGTTTAAATTATTTGCTTAGTCTGAGTTCATGGAAACATAATTCTTGGGTCAAAGAATACAAACATTTGTATAGCCCTTTGTAAAGTCTCTTCTAGTGAAGTCTGGTTATTAGTTAAGGAACATTCATAAGAATCTCTGTCTTTGGAACCATCTTAAAAATCACTATTTTACTGCAACTACTTCCTTGGTCTCCCCAGAAATAATCGGTTATTATTTGCCACTTTCTTCCATCTGATCATCTAGGAAATAAGCCTCCAGTAAAACTTTTAGGAATATTATACTGTTTTTCATAAGCTTTTATATTGAATTACTATAATCTACATACTATGCTGCTAAGTCGCTTCAGTCGTGTCTGACTCTGTGCGACCCCATAGATGGCAGCCCACCAGGCTCCCCCGTCCCTGGGATTCTCCAGGCAAGAACACTGGAGTGGAATGCCATTTCCTTCTCCAATGCATGAAAGTGAAAAGTGAAAGTGAAGTCGCTCAGTCGTGTCGGACCCTTAGCGACCCCATGGACTACAGCCTACCAGGCTCCTCCATCCATGGGATTTGCCAGGCAAGAGTACTGGAGTGGGGTGCCATTGCCTTCTCTGATAATCTATATACGATAATAAATGCCACATATAAAAATGCTTTATTGTCCCTCTTTTTCATAAAGTTATCAAAAAAGTCTTCATTTATTGAACAATATTATTGACGTACAGTATTTTTACATAACTGAGTCCACTCACATCTCTTTTACGTTGATCCTTTTTCAGTTGAGCAATCTCTCTGTTTCTTCTAGATTCTGTCAATCGGGCTTTTTCTTGTTCTTCTTTCATTTGTTTCATTAAGCGAACCTAAAATATTAGGTAAATATATCTACTGTGATTACCCTTTTACAATATTCATTAAATAAATCATATGTATGCATGTATACTCTGGATTCTGAATATTGAACCAGAAAAAATGTGGAGTTTTGCAACATGTTAAATGGTCAGTTCTTATTTTTGTAAGATTAATGTATTTATATTTTGAAAACACTTCTAACATATTAATCCAGTGAACCAGTGAAGTTGCTCAGTCGAGTCTGACTCTTTGGAATCCCATGGACTGTAGCCTACTAGGCTCCTTCATCCACGGAATTTTTCAGGCAAGAGTACTGGAGTAGGTTGCCATTTCCTTCTCCAGGGGATCTTCCTGAGCCAGGGACTGAACCCAGGTCTCCCACATTGCAGGTAGACACTTTACCCTCTGAGCTACCAGGGAAGCCCTTTTTAACATATTAATACTTCTACCAAATTACTTACTGTTCTAAGCTTTTTATATTCAATGCCCAGATGTTTTATTACTAGAATAAGTTTTTGGCATTTAACTTATTATCAGTAGTTGTGTGACCTTGAACTAGTTATTTAACCATTCCAGGCTTTGGTTTTCTAATGTATAAAATGGAGGTAATATTTCTATGGAATTGGATTCCTTTGAGAATTCAATGAGTTTATATGCACGCTGTGCCTATAACAGTGCCTGGCACATAGTAAGCACTTATTATTTTAGCTATTTTTGCTGTCATCAGCAACTATACAACATAATGACCTAACTACTTTTTCGATCATTTCCATACTTTCTATTTTAAGGAAACTACGTTGATTTTCATGGCAAAATGTTAGGAATAATCTATTCTAAAACAAAAACAATAACAGACAAGAATTCACATACTCTCTTTGGTCAAGGGAAAAAAACGTGCAGTTTTTTATACATGGGAACAATAACCACCAAATTCAAGATAGTTGTTACCTCTAAGAGAAAGGAGACTATGATCAGGAAGGGATATATAGGAGGTTTTGTACACATCTATAATATTTAATACCTTAAACTAGACACTGAATATATTGTTCATTGTTATTATCTCTGACTTTTTGCATGTTTGAAATATTTTTACTTTTGCTAATCTGTATAACAGTTTTAAGAAAATGAAGATAAATATCCATTAAAGTCAGAGAAGTCCTACTGACCACATGATTTTCAGCCATTTCAAAGCAAGACTCTGATAATGGATAACTATAGGAAGCAACTACTAACTGCCAAAGGAAGTGCATCATTTCTAGGTTACAGAAAGAATAAGGAATACAGAAAGAACCAAAATAATTTTTTTTGGTCCCAAATGACACAAATATTACCATCAAACACTAATTGAAAATATAATCAATACCTTAGTTTTCTTCATTTCCATCACATCCTGTTGTAATTTCTTCAATTGTTTTTCATATTGGGACTGATTTTTAAGCAACCTTGCATGCTCTTTCTGAGCTGCCTGAAGTCTCTGCAGTTCTTTATTCATGGCTTGTAGTTTCTTTTCATATTCAGACCTAACTTTTTTTGCCTTTTCTTCTGAGTAAGATTCCACTGAGCCTAAATGACCAAACAATACTTGTATTTGTTTTTGTGAGATACATATATTTATTTTACAGATTTATAATTCATGACCTTAGAGAAGAACTACTTCCCAAATACAAACCTCAGGAGGCCAGGGTGTCTTTTAATTACTCTCTCTTTTAATATTGATTCTTACTTAACAGCCATTGAATTTTTATCTTTCTAATTTAAAAAACATTCCCAGCATAAATCAAGGCATTAAAACAATTAGCCACGACTTTGGGAAAAAAAAAAAATAGCCTAGACAGATACTAGCATGAAAAAACAAAGTGAACAGTAATATTGAACATAATCAGATAAATTAGCATTTAATGTGACTTCTAATATAATTTTTTTCCTATAAAGGAAGATAAGATAAAAATCCAATGTGGCAATTTAGTCTGAACTTTAATTTGAATTAAATATAATTCTTACCTAAGTTTTGAAGCACTTGGTCTCTTTCAAGCTGTGTGTCCCGAATTTTATGTTGTAGCATCATTAGCTTCTCTTCATACTGTTTTTTCAGTGTCTGCAGTCTTTTCTGACTATTTTCTAGTTCATCAATCAGCTTTTGCTTGATCGCAATTTCACAAGTAATGTTTGCTAAGTCTGCTTGATAATTGGCTGGTATAAAAGAAAAAAACAAAAATACTGGATAGGCTATAATCAAAGCATGAAAATCATCTCTACTTCAAGTATTCACTTGGAAGCTGTAAGGAAAATATCCTGAGTATACAGAAAACTAAAAAAGTGGCAACAAGATAAAGAGTGTTCACGTTGGTCAAAGACAAGAAATACCACTGGTTCCAAATAAAAATGGAAGTCACATAATGACTAACTACAATAAAAGATGAGTCTTGGAGGGCATACAAGGATGAGATGGAGAGTGCTTAAATTTTTCAGTCATGTTTTAAAAAATTTCCCAAAATAAATTTTTGTGCTTGCACCAAAGGACAAATACCTTTTTCATCTGATTCAGAATCTGATTCATCAGAGCTTTCACCCCCTTCAATGTCATCTTCTTCCTCCTCCTCTTCCTCTTCCTCATCTTCATGATCACTCACTTCTTGACTTTCTTCCTAAAATGTGATGTAAAAAGTGTCCATTAATAGCACAATATTGGCAAAGTAAACTGATTACCTCATTAAGAGAGACTACACAACAGAATTAGAAAAAAAAAATTTACAATTTGTATGGAAACACAAGACCTCGAATACCCAAAGTAATCTTAAGAAAGAACAGAGCTGGAAGAATCAGGCTTCCTGACTTCAGACTATACTACACAGCTACAGTCATCAAAACGGTATGGTACTGGCATAGAAACAGACATTTAGATCAATGGAATAGGACAGGAAGTTCAGAAATAAACCCACACACTTATAGCCACTTAATCTATGACAAAGGAGGCAAGAATATACAATGTGGAAAAGACAGTTTCTTCAATAAATGGCGTTGGGAAAATTGGACTGCAGCATGTGAAAGAATGAAATTAGAACACTCTCTGTCACTATACACAAATATAAATTCTAAATGGATTAAAAACCTAAATGCAAGGCCAGATACTATAAAACACTTAGAGGAAAATATAGGCAAAACACTCTGACATAAATCACAGCAAGATCTTTTTCAGTCAACTGTCTAGACTAATGAAGACAAAAACAAAAATAAACAAATGAAACCTAACTAAACTTAAAAACTTTTACACAGCAAAGGAAACCATAAACAAAAAGACAGCCTTCAGAATGGGAGAAAATATTTGCAAATGAAGCAACTGACAAAGGATTAATCTCCAAAATATACAAAGAGCTTATGAAGCTAAATATAAATATCAAAAAACAAACAATGCAATCAAAAATGGATGGAAGACTTAAATAGAAATTTCACCAAAGAAGACATACAGAAGGTCAACAAACACATGAAAGGATGCCCAGCTTCACTAATTATAAGAGAAATGCAAAATCTCACACTGGTCAGAGTGGCTATCATGAAAAAAAAATCTACAAAGAATAATGCTGGAGAAGGTGTAGAGGAAACTCTCTTACGCTATTGGTGGGAATGTAAATTGGTAGAGGCACTATAGAGAGCAGAATGGAGGTTCCTTAAAAAACTAACAATAGAGCTATCATATGACCCACCAATCCCACTCCTAAGCATATATTTGGAGAAAACCATAATTCAAAAAGATTCATGCTCCCTGTTCATTGTAGCACTATATCTAGTAGCCAGGACATGGAGACAATCTAAATGTTCATTGGCAGAGGAATGGATAAAAAAAGTGGTACATATATACAATGGAATATTGCTCAATCATAAAAAAGAACAAAATAGTACCATTTGCAGAGATATGGTGGTCTAGAGATTATCATACAGAGTGAAGTAAGTTAGAAAGAAAAAATATAGTATATTAATACATGTATTTGGAATTTAGAAAAATGATAGAGATGAATTTATTTGTAAAGCAGAAATAGAATCACAGATGAAGAGAACAAATGTATGGTTACCAAGGAGGTTGAGGAGAGGTGGGATGATTTGGAAGATAGGGATAGACATATATATATATACTACAGATAACTAATGAGAACCTATTGTATACCAAATGGAAGTCTACTTAATGATCTATGGTGACCTAAATGGGAAAGGGAAAGTGAAAGTGAAGTCGCTCAGTCGTGTCCGACTCTTTGTGACCCCATAGACTGTAACCTATCAGGCTCCTCTGTCCATGGGGTTTTCCAGGCAATAGCACTGGAGTGGATTGCCATTTCCTTCTCCAGCAGATCTTCTTGACTCAGGGATCAAACCCAGGTCTCTCGCATTGTATACAGATGCTTTACCGTCTAAACCACCAGGGGAAAGATATCTAAAAAAGAGTGGATATATGGATACATATAACTAACTCACTCTGCTGTACAGCAGAAATGAACAACATTGTAAAGCAACCACATTTCAGTAAAAAAATAAAATAAAGAAAAAACAAAAAAATAAAAATCAGTTAGAATTTTTCTTTTTCCCTCAATATTATGGAGTGTGCCTAGCAGTATGATTTAATTTTGCCCCGCCTCTATTATGATACTTCACATATTAAAATTTGCAATCAAGTCTCACTGAATAAATACAAAAAAGAGAGACTGTGTGATTATGAAGTATAAGAGCATAAAAATTTCACTTCTTGGTAAAATAAATCAATACACAATTTTAAGGTTATTTTATAATAACTTTGTCTTAAATCAAAGAGTACTTTATCTCTTAGTACTCTATCATCCCATAGAAAATGTTTTCATAATGCATAAGACTATAAGTTGCTAATATTTCATAGCTCACATTTCTGAAGAAAAGAAATCCTCAAGAAAACAGTTTAAAATGGATGCATGATAACTGATTCTCTTTTCTACATACAGGTTAGCATAGTTATTAGCAACCAAGAATAACCTAATCCAGGAACTCAAAATTCCAGGCTCATTCTTTCATACTTACAACTTCTAACTCAATGTTTTCTCTTTCTGAAATATTCTTTCCTTCTTTCTTCTCTTGGTCAGTGTCTGTATTATCCTCTTTACCAGCCACACTTAAAAAAAAAGAAACAAAAGTGTACAGTATTAAAGAGGAAAACTGTTCACTTTTCTCCTTACAGATTTTTAAAAACCATCAATTATTTCTGAAAACAAATGAGAAGAGTTCATCATTTAACAAAGAGCAAAGTTATGTCTGATGCTTCAGAGGAAAATAGAAACTGCCATTCAACTCATAGTGTAATGAATTTATATAATTGGAGAAAATCTTATTTTCTAGAAACACCGAGGAATAGATTATACCCTGGAGCATGACACCTGATAAGATATCTAAGAGCTACTCACAGTAACATTCAATAAGCTAGAATGCAGGCAAACTAATTTCAGTGGAAATTTAAAATAGTTTTGTTTTCTCATCTAAATATATAAATTTTTTCTCATCTTTATACAAAGATATAGAAACTTCATTTTTATCAATGTCCTAATACATTTAAGGATAAATCTGCCCACGGTAGGTTTGTTTACACCATCTGCATCTGTCATTGTGTTCAGATTTCCCCTGGTAATAGCACTGGCTCCTTTCTCCTAGGTCATCCCTGTAGCACAGGGCTATTTTTCATAATGTTCTCACAGAAATGGATCTCCACACATCAAAGCTGTCTGAAGTTCAGCCTGACCACTGATTTAATAGGAAATTCGAGGATCTGCCACAAGATTCACCAACTGAACAAAAGTCTCATTTTCAGGTATCAGTACAATAGCTCTAACTGCATGCTGCTGCTGCTACTGCTGCTAAGTCGCTTCAGTTGTGTCCGACTCTCTGTGACCCCATAGACAGGCAGCTCACCAGGCTCCCCTGTCCCTGGGATTCTCCAGGCAAGAACACTGGAGTGGGTTGCCATTTCCTTCTCCAATGCAGGAAAGTGAAAAGTGAAAGTGAAGTGTCTCAGTCATGTCCAACTCTTAGCGACCCCATGGACTGCAGCCTACCAGGCTCCTCTCTCCATGGGATTTTCCAGGCAAGAGTACTGGAGTGGGTTGCCACTGCCTTCTCCAAACTGATGTCAAATAATGTTATAGCTAAACTACTTCAGCCCTAGTAGCCGTGAGAAAAAGAAGAGTCCACAACAAGAAAAAATTTTAAATAGTTAAAATCACTCTGACCCTTCTTGGTTTAGCAGCCATGATTAATCATGCACAGAAGTTATACTTCTGTTTGTCAGACTCATATATTTTTATCAAGCTAGATAATATTAAGAAAATGAATTTCAAATGAATCTACATGTGAATATTTTCTTCTTGTGCTTTAGTAAACTTTTTAAAATCATTAAGAATAAAAAGAATATTTGAATAAAGCAATATTCTTGAAATAAAATTTCCTTAGAAACAGTTTTAAAATTTTATCAGAATGTCTTTATAACAGCTATCATTTCTTTCAGATATTCAGCTCCATTAAATAACTGCCCTAATACATGGACTTACTTTTAGCTTCTAGGCTAAAAAATTAATCTTATCTAGGCCCTGCTATTATTATTAATCTGTAATGTTTAACTCTAGCTCCCAATTCTCAGAGACATTTCTGAACTCAGAACAAGATGAATATAAATATTTTTCCTTTGAAAATTCTTAATTTTCAAAATTTTCATAATTCTTAATTTATGTTTATTTAGGTAGTTATTTCTTTAATTTCTATCTTCCCCACTAGATTGTTTAAGTCTCATGAGGGTAGGGATCATGTCTGTTTGGCTTAGCATTGCATGCCCAGTACCCATGGTATGTGCATAATAAATGCACATGAAGGATTTATTAAACATATTCATCCCTATGACTGTGCATGAGCACCTCCGTTTGGCACCTCTGCCTGGCACCTCTGCCTGACTGAGTCTCACATACTAATTATGTTGGAGTAAAATTGTATAAATTAAAAGATGCATAAAGATGCATGGAATACAGCACATATTTAGAGTGAGTAGAAACTACTAGCAAGAATATCAGTTAACTGGAGAGGAACCAAGTAAACTACAGCATGAGTTTGTTAAATCACTTGTTAGAGAAAAATGCTGAATATACTTGAACGCTTGTCATACATCACTTAGGATGTTGATTTTTCATCATCATGCATTTCAAGATGGAAATTTAGAAAGAAATTCCCCCTCATCCAGTCATCTGACTCAAAGGCCAGCACCTTTGAGTCAAGCAGTGCTATACTTGAGATAGACCTAAGGCTTAGAGCTAGGAAAAAAGCACGTGCATGGAGATATTTCTTACTCCCTCTTCTATGCAGTTTCCCTTCTTCATCTGCAACTGTTGCAACATACAATTTTTGTTATTATCAGTTCTTTCATTACTTCAGGTTCCAGCACAAATTTCCTTTTATTCAGGTTTATAGCCTTGTTCCAGATACTTGACCTAACACACCCTCCTACTTCCTCCAAGTCACCAGAGTCCAGCTCAACAAATGTTACTTCCTCTTACATATGAAATTAATTCATACATTATAAGCTATTTACACCAATTCTGATGCAGAAAAATCAGCAGTAAGTTTATGTTATTAATTTACCCTATATCACTTAAAGCTTCAGCTATTAAAGTACAATTTGATATTTAATGGTTATATACAGCAAATATTCATGCTTTCCTCAATAAACTGGGAAAATTTTATATCTAAAATAACTGTCTAGGCAGCAATGAAAAATATGTAAGTTTTCACTTGCCATAGAATCAGAATCTTTGATCTGGAAGACTAGTGATCAAGTGACTTAAAACCTTTGACATCTTGACCACCAACGTCAACATCTCTGTTGACAATTAAAAAAAGAAACTTTGCCATGGGGAAGTTTATCAACTCAAGGGGACTTAAAACCAGGTGTCATGACTCCAAGGCCAGTATTCTAGAACATTGCCTCAAAGTTTGGTTCACAGAGAAAGAAGCATCAGCATCATCCAGGAGCTTGTAAGATATGTAGAATCTCAGGCTCCACCTCTGTCCTATTGAGTCAGAATCTTCATATCAAACTCCCCAGGTTATCTACATGCACATTCATGTCTAAGAAGCCTTGTCCTAAAACACCAAATAATTCTGCTTTTGTTATCCATTAGGGATCATATAAATATTAGAAGCAAACTCTGTTCATTAAGTACATTTAAAGGACTTAACTACTTGAAGGTGGGAAAATGTTTCTATTACACTACTTTAACTATACATTTTATTTTGATCTTTCAAAATAGAAAATTTTTCACATTTTATTTCCCTAATTTAATCCCAATGATAAACATAGTATCCTAAACATAAACTAATTAGATGAGTCCTAAGATAACTTACAGATAGAATTATATTCTATGTGAAATTGAAAGTGAAGTCGCTCAATAGTGTCCGACTCTTTGCCACCCCATGGACTGTAGCCCACCAGGCTCCTCTGTCTGTGGGATTCTCCAGGCAAGAATATTGGAGTGGGTTGCTGCCGGGAGCCAGCGTGAGGAATCCCACCCATGACAAGGTCATGCGGAGAGGCCTGATGGGCAAGGCAAGTCAGGCCTCAGGGTTCCCCCTGGAATTTCCTGAGCATGTACCCCAAAAACCAGAATCTACCTGCCTTATTATACTGTGCTTTTCCACTCTTCTGACACACTCTGGAAAAAGTTAACTCAGGGCTTTAGTCTTCTGCATTTAAAAGGGATGTTTCAATTCAAACCCCCTCTAATAACTCTCTAGCTTGCCTAACAGATTCCCTTGGACTTTTTACAGCTTGAGAATTGCTTACAGCCCCCCAACCGCGAGAGGCACAAAGCTTAAAGCATCTTAAAGATACAGAGCATTTTCTAAAGAGCTAAATATCATATTGGTGACAGATTTCACTGTTGACTCAATGATTGCTGCCAGGCCTCCATATTCTTTATCTTTTACACACCTGGGAGGATATTAATCAATGTAATCGGGATATGGAAAAAGGTATATAGTAGTTTTGATGTTAGCAACACTAGACTTTTGAGTTAATTACTTTTCTTTTGTTATAAATCACTGTACTCCTTTTACTTGTTATAAGTTGCTGTATCTTTGCTATGTAAGAATGTAACTTTATTTAGTGTTTTTCTGAGAGTGGCACCAGACTTTGGGAAGATCAACACAAATAAGTCTTCTGGTTGACAAACCCTTATCAGAAAAAAGGCTGTAAAATGTTAATTGGCCCTTTGGCTGGAAGATGATGTAAATCACCTAAGACTTGTGTATACAACTAGGTATGCAGAGAAAAAAGCCTGGTTTTGATAAGAGTCTGGGCTGCTAACGCTGCATAATTTTGTATTACCCATTGATCTCTATGTACAATCAAAAAGATATATAAAAGGCCTTTCTAGACAATAGAGGCTGGGCCAGTCATTGGAAGGACTGGTTTCCTCTTTACTCTAATTTCAGGCTGAATTCCCATCTGGGGCATGGAGGCTCGCCATGTCTACTTACTTGGCTCGGCTTCTAAGATCCATGAGCGAGGGAGCCCAAGGCAGGGCACTCTCCGATATTCAAACAGATGTCAGTGGCCTAATGTAGATGGTGCAAATCTCTTGTCCTGGGATTTTATTGGCTTTCCACTTAAACCAAGTTATTCAGAGTCTTTTCTCCACTTAATTTTCCTACTACACTATTTCTTCCTAATCTAATATTATATTTCTGATTAAATAAATAAATAAGTTTTTTCCTCGCCTACTCCGTCTCCCCTTCAAATCGCCCTAGATCCACTGGGGCTGGACCCCGGCAGATTGCCATTTCATTCTCCAGGAGATCTTCCCAACCCAGGGCTCGAACCTGGGTCTCCCGCATTGCAGACAGATGCTTTACCATCAAAGCCACTGGGGAAGCTCATTCTAACTATAGAATATATTAAATAAGTTCTAGAATAAATTATAGAAACTTTAGAATACAAGCTTTCCTTGTGGCTCAGCTGGTAAAGAATCCACCTGCAATGCAGGAGATCCGGGTTTGATCCCTGGGTTGGGAAGATCCCCTGGAGAAGGCTAGGCACTCCTGTATTCTGGCCTGGAGAATTCCATGGACTGTATTGCAAAGAGTTGGACACAACTGAGCGACTTTCACTAGAATACAATATGTAGAATATAATTGTGGAATGTAGATTATTAAATAACTTAAAGAAAATATAATTTTAAGGTTCTAGCTATTTAAATTAAGAGATTAGTTTAACTAATTGTTGCAAAATAAAAGTTCTCAAAAGGCTTATTTTAAGTAAGAAAATTTATAAAGTGGTGCTTCTAAAATATTTAATATTATTTTGAAATCAGTTTATGTTAATCATTTTGATTATGTAATCAGGAGATGTTTAGTAAAATCAATAGAATTTCTAATAAGTAAAACAGTACTTGACACATGGTTAAATAATCATAGTACTAAACGAGTAAACTGCAAATTTTTATTATTTTGAGAGTTCAGAACTGTGCTTCTAAATTTTGCTCAAATATCAAATGGAAAAAAAAAAAGAAAAGATCCTGCTTTTGATGTTCACTTTAGATACATTTAAGTAGCAAAACTTGTTTTTCTTATTCAACCTTAAATATGCCTTATAAATCTTGTCTGTAGCAAGGCCACAGTTTCCTTTTGCCTGTTGCCATTTTAATGTTGTTTTCCCAACAAAGATTCATAAAATAAGGAAGTGAAGAGAAAGAGTCCACCCATAACTTAGCATGTGCTCCAATAAAACGTCAGTTCCCACCAAATTAACAAATCTCTGTCTATTCACAGGTTTCCAAAAGATATGTTCTGAAAGTCTAATGGTGGGGTTCTTGGGTCATTTTTAGTCACAAAAATTATAATAGTCAATATTAAATTCACATGAAATTGCCTGAATTTTAACTCACATAACTGGTGTGGGTTTTTTTCTCAAAAAGTAATTTTCATATTTTCAATGTTTTTGTTAATTTTATAATATCATCATTATTTTTAGGAACACCAAGCTAATATAGTCTGAAATATAATTCTACAACACATATCCTTGTGAATGGCAACTAAGTATTTAAATGACATTTTAATAAAAAACCTGGGAAATATTCCAACCTTCTTTCTTCTCGATTGCTTTCCTCAAGTTTCTGTAGCCTTCAAAATCACGAGGCACAGTATTGGAAGGCCAAGCCAATGAAGGACAAACCAGACAGTAAAAAGCGAAAGTGATAAGAAGGTAAAAATGATACATGAGCTTGAAGACTTTAAAATAAATTTTAAAAGATATCATCAAAGGACAATACACAGTAAAAAGGCAATACATTTTGTATAAATAAAAAGTAAGTAGAAAAACAAGCAGCACTATATCTAAGAAGAGTATATAGACTATCAGTTGAAATCACTCAGCAGTAAGATGCACATTCTCAACTTATGAAGCTGATAAACAGTACAAGTACTTGGATGCCATAGCTTTCTTAACCTGAAATGGATCAATTTTCTCAGCTTCCAAAGGGGGGGGAAAGAAAGGTCACTTTCAATGATACCGTCTTCCTTTTAAACCTTTACAAAAGACTTTTTTATGGCATCATTTAAAGAGCTTCAAAAAGTAATGCCTTTATACCATAATATGAAAATACCATTAATGCTATATACTAGGATACTAATTTTTAAACTTGTTTATAATTTTAATATACTACACATGAACATCACTAAAAATTCTATTTCAGAATTATATATGAAATGGTATTATGGTCAAATGAATATGGTTGTTATGATATCAGTGGAAAATTATAATTTTATTAACTGAAATTAATATCACTGTATTAATTACTAGACTATCAAAGGTTATATCTAAGGCAAAGGCAGCAGGAAAATGGGAAATGTAGTACTTTTCATTAGTAAGATTATTTTTTAACCAGGAAACTATGAGAAAAACTATAAATATGTATTTAGAAGTTTGAAGTTTAAAGAATATTCAATACACAGAATTGGGAATCTTTACTCAATGGAATGTACTGAATATCCATTGTCTCTCATGTAGACAAAAAGATATAGATAGATGTGCTAGGCTCTGATTAAGCATATAGCAATCTTTACATAGTACACTTCTGCTTGCAATTCCAAAAGTACTTTTCAGAATCATCAATGTTTTTAAATAAAGAGATGGAGTCTTAGCAATACATTATTTCATCAAGGCATTTCTCATCTTAATTTTATAATGTGATTTTAATTTGCAGGTCTGTGAATGTTTTCACAATCAACTTATAAACTGCTATTGCAAGAAGAGACTAGCAATCTTTCTGAGAAAAAAAAATTTCGGAGTGATATTCATCAGGGATCAAAATGTCCAGCATAATGGCTAAAAAAGGGAAAGAAAAGCCATTGCTTAAGAAATCTCTAGAGTTTCTAGAGTTTCAACCTGACACCACTAAATACAAACATAATGCAGTCTGATGAATGAGTGATTTTTTTATTGATATAATGCAAATCATTTAAAGCTAGATATCCAAAATATGGGGATTACTGTGTGAAAGGCAAATTTTATTTATCTATATAAACAAAAGAAGCAAAAAAAAATCTAATTTAGGCTTATGCTGACTATAATGAGCTATAATGGCTCAAAGAATATGGTTCTCTGGCACACAGCCCTAATTTTCTATTTTCAACAGGAAGAAATTTTGTTAACCTTACATAAGAGAGCTATATTAAAACATATGGATGATGAGAGCTAATAAACAGGCAAACTTTAGATGCCTTCCCAATTGCTTCTTTAAAAAAAATTGCAATCAATAGTTCCAAAAGACAGTAGAGGAGCAGAGATATAAACTAATAATCTGATAATTCTCCATAATTTAAAGGAGTACAGTCTTTATTTCATTTAGTTCCATTATTATGTTTCTTCCAAAGTTAAATGGGGTGGGGGACCTGTGACAAATCTTGCTAACCATTCTAACATTTGTATAACTAAATAATAAAAATAGGCAATGTTGCCTATTCAATTATTCTTCCTTACCTGCTTACTATCTACACTTGGATTATTTTACAGTTCAACAGAAAATAAGCACAGAAAGGCAGAAGAGCCAACCTTAAACCACACATATTAACAATTGGTTGTAGTTTAGATAAAAACTTTGATGCAGAAGAGGGTGAAACGTTCACATAAAACATGATTTAGGGCATACTCCTTGAAAACAAACATAGCTTCTGACTTAAAAATGATATAGTTACCATTCTTCCAACCAACACTTACAGTGTCAGAGGCCCTGTAGTAACTACAACCAAATGCTAACAACACAAAACAAAGTAAATTAAAAGACATGGAGCTTCTAAAAATTTTGCAGATTCAGTGGGAGGAATGAAAGCAGCTATGAGAACTGGGACAGCTGAGCAAAACTGAACCCAAAGGCCAAACTCCAGATAGGTTTTGGAAAGTCTCAGCCAAAAAGGGGTGTAAAAAAAAAATCTTCCCAACACCATTTAATTTTTTTTTCCTCATGAGATTTCTGCCCACATTTTCAATAGTTAGATTAATGCTTTCTCTTTCAAAATTACAAATCTCCCTAGAGGAATCTTATTAGTAATAAGTCATTTCCATTGGCATGAGTTCCTTTAGTTAAATGGCTTTGTTTCCAACTTTGAATTTAAGGAGATGAGAGAAGTAGATGATTTTGAGGTTGGGAGTGCTTTGGACTAGGGAAGAATGACATGAGAACTGACCTCATAAGGGTGGAATGAATCAAGGCACCATTGGGACACAGGAGGTCAGTAAGTAGGAATAAGAGAAACTGGCTAAGGCAGAAATTCATTTTTTCCCTCTGCTCTCCTTTTCCTATCCCCTTTTGAATTGCTTGTATTATACTATAAAATGAATAAATATCGTTTTATGTGTGTGAGGAAATCTGGACATTGTACATTTGTAACAATTTCTAGGGAAAAATTAGTTCCAAGTTGCAAACAATTTTAAACGGAACTCACTGTATATGCAAAGTTAAGGTAGCACCAAATCTTGCAATGCTCTATTTGATAAATAAATAAATAGATAGCATGTAAGACAACTCAACCAGAATCAACACATCTAAACAGGACCTACTGCCTCCAAAGAGTTCCTACAGAGATTAATCATTAACTTCAGCAAAGCTGCTATCATTCTAAACATTTCTGGACCTCTTTGTTTCAACAGTAACAAAAGACCCATTAGCTAAAATGAGAGCTTACTAACATTTTTTAAATAAGAATTTATATTACATATACATACAGCTAAAAGTTACTGTTGATAAATGAAATGTTTTATCAAACTGACTAAAATAGTAATATTTATCAATCAAAAAGCTTACAACTTTGCATTGTTACAAAAACAACCTGTATCAAAGGTATTAATTTATGGTACCTCTAATCACTATAAAAATGTCAAAAGAGCCTAGGTTTCTAATGGGATCCCTATTATTTATTATTCATACCCAACAGGTGACCATGGTAACATCTCTAAATTTACCTCAAAAGGAAAGAGCAGAATCAACTCATGACCTTGAGAAATATATCCTTGCTTACTGTTCATGAACCCAAACTACCTACACCTTTAAAAACAAGTCATACCATTTCACATTTTGACCAACTACACAACTGAATTTTACAAATAAATGATAAGTTGTATGCAAAGGTCTCATTTTCATTTCCACAGTATGTTGAGTCACACCAGTTTTGATAATTCTGTGAACACTATTACAGTTTTAAGTGCCCTACATAAAAACTAATCATTATATATTTCTAATGTTGCCATAGTCAACCACTCAAGCAATACCTATTAAGACATTAGTATCTCAAGAATGCAACTGCAATTACAATGCTCCTAAGACCATAGATGTACAATTCCTGGTCTTAATTATTCTAATAATCCCTACTTAACTCAAGGACACACAGCAGAATTAATTCTGAGAGTTTGAATCTTTAACAACTTTAGTCAACAGACTATTCAAGGAAGATATGCCTGGTTGCCAAAATAAATGTCTAAATAAATAGAGCAAAGCTGCACTAGATTAAATGTCAATAATAATTATAAAAAGTACACTTCTGTAACAAGCTATTTAACAAATAAGATATCCTATTCCCCTTTGGAATATCTAGCCAAAAATGCTTAAAATTAATTTGACCAGCATGTTTAAAATATATTCTATGTAAGCAATTTGACTGCACCATAGAATAAATATGTAAACATGTACACAATTTATGAGGTCTTAACCACTCACACATTACAAGTGGTTATATTTTAATTTTCCTCCTCTTCTTTGCATCCAGTTGATTTCAGAGGGAGATAACTACCAGGATGCAAGGAAAAGGAAACTTAGAGCAGTGGTGAAAAGCTGAGTAACTCCTTGTTGGAAGAGTCAGAAAGTCTGAAATAACATAAATAACTTTGACATAGTCAAATTAGAAGTCCTGTTGAAAATACTTAAGAGAGCAAATGACATTAAATGACAGCCTGATGAATTAATTTAGCCTTTAGTTGAACTAATCTAGACAGGAAGCAGAATATATCAATGAGACTATTTAACTGCATTAGAAAATGGAAAAAAATGAAAATACTAAGTAATGATAGAACAAACTTTGCAGAAAAGATGAATGGAATGCAAAGGCAGCTATTTGAAGAAATAAGACAATAATTTCTAATAGTAATTTTACCTTGCCATAGTCTAAATAAAATTCACTACCGTATTATTGTAATTAATTTTTTACATATAAGGAAGAGATAAATCTTTTAAAGTATATAATTATAATCTACGTTAAATGACATTTCATTTTTTAATATGAGGTTATATATACTCATTGCAACTGCAAATTAAAATATCCTTAAAAGTGAGAAGAATAGAGATTCATATAGAAGTGATTTTATAATACTACCTTTTTTTCTTCTTCTTTTCTTTTCTTTTCAGCTTCTCTAAATCTTTCTTAGCTAGGTCTATAATCTCAATGGTCTCTTTATCTGAGGATACTATAGTAGGGGAGAAAGCTGATGATCCGCTGAAATATGGTGATCTTGATGTGGCTCTTGTCAAGTTTTTTCGAAGATTCTCATTCACTGCTTCACTTTCTAATAATTTTGCCCTAGTGAATAAAAATATATTTCAGCTGTAAACATTTTATTACTGTGGTACATAACACATAAAATTTACCTCCCTAACTGTCTCTTAAGTGTACAGTTCTACAGCACAAAGTACATCCATACTGTTGTACAACCACTGCTACCATCTACCTTCAGACTTTTCCATCTTCTCCAACTGAAACTCTGCACCCATTTTATAAAATACACTATAACTTCTCATTCCCCTCTCCTCCCAGTCCCCAGCAACTACTATTCTACCTTTTATCTTTACAAACTGTACAACTCTAGGAATAAATGGAGAACACATTAAATGAGTTGTTTTGCAAGCTAAAACATTTCCCAAAACGTATTTCAACACTGCTACAAGGTACAGCTTTTTTAACAAATGTGTTCATAAACATTAGTGTTTGAGATATTTTTTAAAATTTCCTGATTAAATCATTACAAATTTGAAGTAACATTCTGTGCTCAGAAGTGCCAGTGATAATTAGATTACTTGCATTCTGGCCAATACACACTCAGTATTCTGGCTTTGTAAACCCATCATTTAAACTTAAAATGTACAAGCAGCATGGTTCCCTTCCTTCCATTCCTTATTGATCACACTATAATAACATTTCCAAATAGCTAGTCAAACATACCCCTAACTGGCTGAAAGATATCTGGTTCCTGAATATGGTAAGGAAAAAGACAAAAATCACCAAGGAAACCTGAGTCTGATAATTGAAAACATTCTTTTGTTTGCTCAAGTGGCCCTCACAATGACAGGAGAATAATGCATGTGCTGTTAGTAAAATGCAAAAACACTGAATGATGAGATCCTAAAAGAGCCTTGATTCTTGAGATTACAAGGGATTCAGAGACTACTCTAGGCCAGTTCCTTAAGTCCATTTAATTTAAACCACCATAAACATGATTATCTACCTCAATATAATACATTTCCCAGGTCAATTTGGTGCGAGGGTGACTGCGCACATGCTAAGTCACTTTGGTGGTGTCCAACACTGTGCGACCCTATGGACTGTAGCCCATCAGGCTCCTCTGTCCAGGGGATTCTTCAGGCAAGAATATTGGAGTGGGTGCCATGCCCTTCTCCAGGGGGCCTTTCCAAACCAGGGATAGAACCCACATCTGTTACGTTTCCTGCATTGCCAGGTGGGTTCTTTACCACAAGCACCACCTGGGAAGGCCAAGAGTGATTGAGGCAGAGCTAAAGGAGAAAATGCAACGTACTAGTACTACCTATTACTGCTAGCATGCACTCATCTCTGTCTCAAAACTATATTACTATGGACATTTGCATAAGTTCAAATGTTTCAGAGGAAGATGCTAGACTATTCGCAGCTACTGAGCTCTAGAAGACACAGTCAGCTCTGTGTTTTTTCACTGTCTACCAAAATTATTCCTGACACTGCTGCAATCAGCTAGAGACAGAATATACACAAATCAGTGAATATATTTTATGTGTTCTATACATTCTTTAATGAAATTGTTTTACTTTATATTCAGTGTCACAACAGCTACAATGTTTTAAAATTGTTAAATATTTTAAAATTTAAATGTTTACAGTTGTTTACAATTTAAATGTTTAAAAGTGTTAAATGTACACACTTCTAAGTTAAATGATTTCAAAATCAATTTAAAGAAGATTCTGAATATAATGATGTTATTTTTTAATAAGAAGTCAACCTAAGTATAAAAACTCAGCTTAATGATAAAAACTCAAAGTCAAAATTTACACTTTTTCATATTTTCAATATCTAGCTAGAGCCTGAGTACATAATAATGAATGCTAAGAATGACTGAAAATACAAATTAGGTATCAATAATGACGTGTTTTAATTGGTTCACTTATATAATAATCGGATAATCTGTGTTTATTAGTACCAGATTTTAACAGTTGCATTTGGTAAGGGCATATTTTTAATGCTTCAGTCCTGGTGCTAACAAAAGCTGAAACCCTTAGGGCTCACCTCCAACTCCACTAACCCCACACCACACTCCTGCTTTCTGTGAGGGCTGTAGAGATAACATCTCTCTCTTTGTAATTTCTTCTCTTTCCACTCACCCACCCACACATTTATTGCTATCTGCATTTAATTAAATTGGAGACCAATCAGTGAGGCATAAGGAGAAGTACACAAGGAAACTGACAGTTCCATCTCAGCTTTATCACTCACTGAACCCTAAAACATGATGTTGTTAAAGCTTCCACTTTTTCTTCCATAAAAGAGATGAAAATATATACTTCTCTAGCACAGTTATGAGGATGATACACAATGAATTTAAAATTTATCAAGGAATATTTTAAAAAATAGTAGCTATTATTAAAAAGTTGAAAAAATATAATTATTTAATTGTAGGTGTTTAGTTAAATCAATTACAACCATGAGATAATCATGGAGCCCTGCAAAATTCATGTTAGAAAAAATATTTAATAGCATTTTAAAATGCTCCTAATATCTTATTATATTTCAAAGAATAGATAGCAAAGAAATATATACAATGTGATAAAAATTTTACAAAAGTATGCATTGAAAAAAATAAATATTTTTTTGTGATATACAAAAATGAAACATCAGTTCTTTCTTAGAATGATGACTCTGGATGATTTCAACTTTTTTAATACTTTCCTATATTTTCAGAAATTTCTACAAAAACTTTAAACCTCAGAAAACTAGGATTAATTAGTGACGATTATCATTTCACAACAAATAATGTGATATATAAGTTTATTAAAAGGTAACTAGTTATTATTTTATAATTAAAATGATAAGACTTAAAATATAAATATTTGCATGTGGGGCAACACATTGACATAATTTGCATTAAGAAGCTGTGAATGAATGCTTTCCTAAGAGAAATTATTGATTAAAATATGGATTAGAGTAGAATTTGGTAGATAAAAACATGCTGTGAGAACTTATAACTAAATAGTAATAACACATTAGACCTTTATAGCATTTTTCAATTTAAGATTTTATACATCCTGTCCTTTTATTAGAGCCCCATAATAATTCTTTCCTCTTCATGAATTACAGTTTTGTCATGGCAAAGGGGCTTGTGTAACTCAATGAAGCAATGAGCCATGCTGTGCAGGGCCACCCAAGAGGCATGGTTCATAGTTCATGGTTCAATGTGGTCAACTGGAGAAGGGAATGACAAGTGGCGGTTTAGTCACTAAGTCATGTCTGACTCTTTTGGAGCCCATTGACTGTAGCTCACCAGGCCACTCTGTCCATCGGATTTTCCACTCAAGAATCCTGGAGTGGATTGCCATTTCCCTATCCAAGGAGTCTTCTCCACCCAGGGATCAAACCTGGGTCTCCCACACTGCAGGGTGATTCTCTACCAATTGAGCCACCAGAGAATGGCAGATCACTCCAGTATTCTTGCCACAGGAACCCCACAGTGTGATAAGGCAAAAAGATATCACACTGGAAGATGAGCCTCCCAGGTCAGAAGGTGTCCAGTGAGCTACTGGGGAAGGGCAGAGGGCAATTACTAATAGCTCCAGAAAGAATGAAGAGGCAGGGTCAAAGTAGAAATGATGCGCAGTTGTGAATGTGTTTGGTGGTGAAAGTAAAGTCCAATGCTATAAAGAACAATATTGCATAGGAACCAGGAATGTTAGGTCTATTAATCAAGGTAAATTGGATGTGGTCAAGCAGAGATGGGAAGAGTAAACATCAATATCTTAGGAATCAGTGAACTAATATGGATGGGAATGGATGAATTTAATTCAGATGACCATTACCTTTATACTGTGGGCAATAATTCTTCAGAAGAAACAGAGTACCCCTCATAGTCAACAGAAGCATCTGAAATGCAGTACTTGGGTGCAGTTTCAAAACCGACAGAATGATCTCAGTTCATTTCCAAGGCAAATCATTCAAAATCATAATAATCCCGGTCTATGATCCAACCACTGATGCTGAAGAAGCAGCAGTTAAATGGTTCTATGAAGACCTATAAGACCTTTTATAACTAAAACAGAAAAGAGATATCCTTTTCATCAAAGAGGATTGGAATGCAAATGTAAGAAGTCAAGAGATATCTGAAGTAACAGGCAAGTTTGGCCCTGGGGTACAAAATGAAGCAGGGCAAAGGCTAACAGAGTTTTGTTAAGATAACATGCTAGTCATAGCAAACATCCTCTTCCAACAACACAAGAGACAACTCTACACATGGACATCACCAAATGGTCAATACTGAAATCAGACTGATTACATTCTTTGCAGCTGAAGACGGAAAAGCTCTACATAGTCAGTAAAAACAAGGCCTGGAGCTGACTGAGGCTCAGATCATAAGCTCCTTATTGCAAAATTCAGGCTTAAATTGAAGAAAGTAGGGAAAACCACTAGGCCATTCAGGTGTGACCTAAATCAAATCCCTTATCATTACACAGTAGAAGTGATGAATAGATTCAAGGGACTAGATCTGGCAGACTGTGCCTGAAGAACTTGAGTTTGTACTATGGTACAGGAGATGGTAAACAAAACCATCCCAAAGAAAAAGAAATGCAAGAAAATAAAGTGGCATCTGAGGAAGCTTTACACATAGCTGAGGAAAGAAGAGAAGCAAAAAGCAAGGGAGAAAGGGAAAGATATACCCAGCTGAACGTAGAATTGGAGCATAGCAAGGAGAGTTAAGAATGCCTTCTTAACTAAACAGTGTAAAGGAGTAGAGGAAGACAATAGAATGGGCAAGACTAGATATACCTTCAAGAAAATGGGAGATAACAAGGGAACATTTCACACAAAGATGTGTAAAATAAAGGATAAAAATGGCAAGGACCTAACAGAACAGAAGAGATTAAAAAGAGGTGGCAAGAATACATAGAAGAACTATACAAATTGCCTGGCTGGATGAATCACAAGCTGGAATCAAGATTGCTAGGAGAACTATCAATAAACTCAGATATGCAGATGATACCACTCTAATGGCAGAAAGGAAAGAGGAACTAAAGAGCCTCTTTATGAAAGTGAAAGAGGAGAGTGAAAAAGCTGGCTTAAAACTCAATATTCAAAAACCTAAGATCATAGCATCCAGTCCCATCACTTCACGGCAAGTAGAAGAGGAAAAAGTGGCAGCAGTGACATATTTTATTATCTTGGGCTCCAAAGTCACTGCAGATGGTGACTGCAGCCATGAAATTAAAAGATGCTTGCTCCGCGGAAGAAAAGCTATGACAAATCTTGACAGCATATTGAAA
This sequence comes from Capra hircus, assembly GCF_001704415.2. Lineage (NCBI taxonomy): Eukaryota > Metazoa > Chordata > Mammalia > Artiodactyla > Bovidae > Capra > Capra hircus. The sequence goes on along the minus strand of NC_030812.1, from coordinate 41,392,867 downwards.
AGCCAACAAAGTTTCAAAGTTCTGTATTGTCAATGCTATAGTCTTTTCAGTAGTCATGTATGGATGTGAGAGCTGGACCATAAAGAGGGCTGAGATTTGAAGAAGCGATGCCTTTGATTTGTGGTGCTGGAGAAGACCCTTGATCATCCCTTGGACTACAAGGAAGTCAGACCAGTCAATCCCAAAGGAAAGCAACCCTGATTATTCAATAGAAGGATTGCTGCTGAAGTTGAATCACCAATACTTTGGCCACCTGATTCAAAGAGCCAACTCACTGGAAAAGACCCTGATACTGGGAAAGATTAAACGTAGAGGAGAAGGGGGTAACATAACATGAGATGGCAAGATAGTATCACTGACTCAAAGGACATGAATCTGAGCAAACTCTGGGAGATAGAGAAGGACAAGGAAGCCTGGCGAGCTGTAGTCAATGGGGTCAAAAAAAGAGTTGAAAATGACCTAGTGACTGAACAACAATAACAACAAAAATTCTTTGACACTAGTGGGCATTATCTCATTTTTACAGATGAACACTAAAGATCAAAGATGTTGGGTGATTTGTCCACGTTCATATACTTAATAAACAAGATAATAATAAAAAGAATAATTTTTTATACTTAATAAACAGAATAAAACTTTCAATCAGTTAACTCAATTTAAATTCAAAGCTTATTTAAGTTTATTCCATATGTAAATTACGTTTACATGACAAATTACAGTATTGAGATTGTAGAAGAATACTCCTTATGAGTGTACCAAATAAAAGTTGGGAAAGTGGAATAAACTCAACCCATATCACAAAAGATTTGATCACCAACTGAACTCAAGGCCTAAGAGTCATCATTGTTGACTTAGGCAATAGTCTTAACTCAAGAACTTAAAGAAAAAAAAGATATAAGATGCTTCTGTTAGCTACTAGAAGGAACAGAAATGATTTAGTCAGTTTTCTAGGAAATAGTGACACTAGTCAAACCATTCATGAAATAGTGAGATCAAGCTTAGATCCAGTCTTAGAATAGCAGGATGGAAGACAGGAAATGTAGCCTAAGAACCAGAGTATGGACCAGCCTAACAACTGACCAATGCCAAGAAGATAAAAAGAAGCAGACAGGAGCAGAAAAAGAATCTTCAGAACTAAAAGAGATTAGCTTTGTCAGAAGGAGTGGTAAAGATGCACTTTAAAGAGTCAGGAAGGACTGGAAACTGGTCAGAAAACAAGTTTTTGGCAGTGGGCAAGAAAGATCATTGCCAATCCAAGATGGAAATTATAAGCCCAGGTTGGGTTGCTGACCAGAACTATAACCTAAGGCCCCAAAATTCTCCATCAAAAAGGTAAAGTTTAGAAATATACAAACAGAATAAATTCAAACTCAACGTTCAGAAAACTAAGATCATGGCATCTAGTCCCATCACTTCATGGCAAATGGATGGGGAAAAAATGGAAACAGTGACAGACTTTATTTTCTTGGGCTCCAAAATCACTGCAGACAGTGACTGCAGCCATGAAATTAAAAGACGCTTGCTTCTTGGAAGAAAAGCTATGACAAATCGAAGCAGTGTTATTAAAATTTAGCAGAGACATGACTTTGCTGACAAAGGTCCATATAATAAACGTTATGGTTTTTCTAGTAGTCATGTATTGATGTGACAGTCTGACCATAAAGAAGGCTGAACATCATAGAACTGATGCTTTCCAATTGTGGTGCTGGAGAAGACTCTTGCGAGCCCCTTGGACAGCAAGGAGATCAAACCAGTCAATCCTAAAGGAAACCAATGCTGAATATTCATTGGAAGGACTGATGCTGAAGCTCCAATACTTTGGCCAACTAATGCAAAAAGTCAACAAACTGCAAAGGACCCTGATGCTGGGAAGACTAAGGGCAAGAAGAGAAGGTGGTGACAGAGGATGAGATAGTTGGATGGCATCATCACCTCAATGGATATGAGTCTGAGCAAACTCCAAGAGATAGTGAAGACATGGGGAAGCCTCACATGCCGCAGTCTACAGGGTCGCAAAGAGTCAGACATAACTGAGTGAACAACAACAATTTGAGTATCTTTATTGCTACATCAGATGTTTTCTCATCAGTTATTACTTTTTGAAGCATTTAAGGGATTTCTGCCTTATGGAGGCAGAAATAGAAAAACTACTCATCTCTGTTTAAGTATCTCTAAAATAGCCACAGGAAGAGAAAGGGAAAGAGAGACAAACACAAGATAGAGAATTGTTAGGGTAGCTGTGAAAGATGATCTTTCACTTGATTATTTTCTGCATATGGATAGCAGAAGTGAGTTCTGAGTTATTTAGATGCCCTGATGGAGCTGACTGTAGTTTTACTTCAAGAGAAAGCAGCTCAGCCAACAGGGCAAATCATGGAACCTGAAAATATTACAGAAATAATTAGTGCTCTTGATCATCTTTCTGACCTTTATTCTCACAATCTGTGTTCAGTGGTCCCCCCCACATTCCCACAACAGGTGTGAGTGTTCCATTTACCAATTCTGGTCATGCCATTTACTACATATGACTATTTATGTAAGTTTACCCACCTAGGCTGTGAACTCCTTGTTTATGTCATACTTGTTCAATCCACGGCATGATGCTTAGCCTACAGTGAGTATTTGCTGTACGTGTGTGAAATGTGAGTGTTGAATGAGCATTATATGTACCAAGGGCAGACAAATTATAGGGATGCAATAACTTACCCATAAAAGACAGCTGGGGAAGTATAAAGGAACAGGCATAATGGGATATTTTAAAAATTAGGGATGACTTATTAATAATGAGCATTCCCAAATGGAGGGTGAGGAGCACAAGGAGGCAACTCCATTGACATAAATTATGCCTATCCTTATATAAGGTTTGGTAAGTTTCCAATTAAGGATACAACTAGAGCAGTAGAACACAGGAAGATAATGTGAGAAGAAGAAAGTAGTTTGTGACATTATGTTCCCATATGTTTCATTATAGGCAACACCTATTCCCCTAAAGTTAACCTGGCCAAAGAGCTGACATATCATTGTGAATAGTTACAACCCTATGGACTGTAGCCTGCCAGGCTCCTCTGTCCATGGGATTCCCCAGGGAAGAATACTGGAGTGGGTTGCCATGTCCTCCTCCAAAGGATCTTCCCAGCCCAGGGATCAAACCCACATCTCACGTCTCCTGCAGTGGCAGGTGGGTTATTACTAGCACCACCTGGGAAGTCCTACACAAAATAAAACCAACCAAAGTTGCTTCAGTCGTGTCTGACTCTGCAACCACATAGACGGCAGCCCACCAGGCTCCCCCATCCCTGGGATTCTCCAGGCAAGAACACTGGAGTGGGTTGCCATTTCCTTCTCCAATGCATGAAAGTGAAAAGTGAAAGTGAAGTCGCTCAGTCGTATCCGACTCTTAGCGACCCCATGGACTGCAACCTACCAGGCTCCTCCGTCCATGGGATTTTCCAGGCAAGAGTACTGGAGTGGGGTGCCATTGCCTTCTCCGACACAAAATAAGCCCAACAAATAAATAGCAGCAATAATACTTCACTGAAAAACCCAAACATGTGCATTATATATTGCAGAATATAAACTATACCTGAGATCTTCAATTTCTTTAATATAGTTATGAATCATATTACTAATCTCCTCATTCCCTTCACCTGCAAGAAAAAATAAGGAAAGGGGGAAAGAATAAACTGGGAGATTGACATTGACATATATATATATATATATATACACTGCTATATTTAAAAACAGATAATAAGAACCTACTGTATAGCACAAGGAACTCTACTCAGTTCTCTGTAATGACCTATACAGGAAAAAAATCTAAAAAAGAGTGAATATATGTATATGTGTAACATTCACTTTGCTGTACAGCAGAAACTAACATAACATTGTAAATCAACTATATGTTCCAATAAAAGTTAGTTAAAAAAAAAAAGAATTCCCTTTAAAATTCAACAGAAAAGAGTAAGAGAAAAACAAGGTTATGGAAACAAACAATAATGCTTTGAAACATAATTTAAACAGCAAATTTCCTGCCCTTAATTCCATGAGCAGAAAGATAATACGATGAAGCAAAGACACATTTCATTTCTATAAGAATGTATCATTCACAAATTAAACTTAAAATCACAGAAACTGATATTTTAACTTCAAATATTTCATGAAATTAAGAAACATGAAGAATATTTCCTGCCCTCCGAAAGTAATCCCTCACTCATTCCACAGCCTACACACGTACCTGCTCTGACAAGAACTTGGTTGGCCTGATCACTAACAAGCTGTGTGATTCTGGTCCTCAGTGCATCTACTGTCTCTTGCATGGCTTTAATCCTTACACGCAGGTTGTTATTTTCAGTCTGTAGCATTGCATTCTCATGAAACATGTCATTGATGCTTTCCACTCCCTCTTCGTCAATTATTCTTTTGCCCTAGAAAAGTTATTTCCTTGTTGGTTGAGATGTTCTAACCACGCAAGAGTTTTGTTAAAGGATACTGCAGGACTGTGTAATTCTACAACCAAGAGCCCTTTTGCCTTTAAAGCCTCAAGGCAAGAATTCATTTTTCCCTCTACTACATCACTTCATTGAGCATGTCACTAAAGAATTTGATTGAGAAAGCAGTCTTTTGAAACAAGCGGCTGATCAAGTTGTTAGACTGAACATTATTAAAGGCTACCCACAAAGAAAACTATAGAATTCTACCCCTAAAAAGAAAGATGCCACCATTATGACAACAGACTCCAGAGACATATGTGAAAGCCATCACAAAAAGGTATCACTGTGTACACAAAATGCAAAATCATTAACTTACTGTTTTATACTCCATAAGTTCCATCTGAAGTCGTGTGATCTCACTACGGAGTGCATTGATCTGCTGACTAGCTCTGTCCTGATTGACCATCACTTTGTTCTTGATATTTCTAGCTCGATTGGCATATTTCAGGGTATTTAAAGTTTCCATAAAATCTCTGTCTGAAGGGCTGACACATGCTATCATGATTGTTTGGCTGAAAGATAAAAAAAATAATTAGGGTTATAGATAAAAGCAAATATAATGGCAAAATAATCATTTTAAATACCTGTCTTTTGAATAATATCTACTCTTCAAGATACCAAAAGACTGATATTACCAAACATAAAAATAAAAGCAAATTTTAAAGCCACAATGCTACCTTAAGGAAAAAAAATTTTTTTATTGTCCCTTTTTGATACCTAATACCTTGAGAAAGCAAAAGCGCATACATTTATTTCTCATCTCTTTACAAAAAAATTTTGAAGTGATATACAGAGAATAATTCTAAAATTTAATATACCTATGAAATGTTGAAATTCAAAACCCATTGCTTTCATTATCTGCTTAATATTTCAGGATTTAAATGTTTTCTTTTTTTTACTCACTTGCATCCTGATATTTTTCTTAGCAAAATATTTCACACAAAATTCTATCACCTGCTGAAGAAAAAGTACTTAGTATATCCATATGCTTCACAATATGAAATACCATTCGTGATTGAGTGGTCAAAGTTCCAGAATTTCTGGTTAGATTACACAGGAAAAATGTGAAACATTATTTTACAGTCATGATGAATTGCTTTATCAACCAAAGAATATTTTAATAAAATCCTGATTATGCCTAAGAAATTTCTGTCAATGAATCAGACGTGGAAATTCTAATAGGCACTTAAACATACTAACAATTAAGGATGTAATTTACCTGGGCTGGTCTGCAATTTATACCTATCAGTTCTAATCTATGGCCTCCTATCCTCCTGTTCCATTGTTGCCTTCTCCTGAAAATTTCAACAAAACATTCATAGTACCCCTTCTATTTTCTTTCAAGCTTTATTTTTACTCATTTTAGAGAATATGTAGTGATGTCTCACTGTGTTTTTTCCTAATTTGTAAAAATGTTTACACAAGTTTTAAAGGTTACTTTCCATTTACAGTTACTATATCCTTGAGCCTATCGTACCAACAGTTTGCACCTCCCACTCCCCATCTTTATACTGCCTTCCTCTACACACAACTGGTAACCACTAGTTTGTTCTCTGTAACTGTAAGTCTGTTTCTTTTTTGGTATATTCACAAATTTGTTGTAGTTTTTAGATTCCACATATAAGTGATATCATACACTATTTGTCTCATTTCATTTAGCAGAAAGCCCCTCATAGTTACCCTTTCAAAGAGGGTCCCATTCCATCTATCTTTATTCCTTTGTGAACTCTTGCTCATCCTTACCCTTAGTTTTACTATTATTCAAAATTGAACTTAGAGATCTAGGCTAAGAATCCAACCCTGAGCTTGGCTATACTTTTTTCTCTCTGTTTCCTCATACCCTCTGCATACCTCTTCTTTATGGATAATGATTATGACTATATTAGAATTTTATAGATCCAAACTCTTAGACTCTAAACTGAGAGGAAAAGGATCATCAAATATTTTTTATTCATCAGATTACTTCATACAAGATAATTGGAACATATTCAGTTCAGTTCAGTCGCTCAGTTGTGTCTGACTCCTTGAGACCCCATGGACTACAGGACGCCAGGCCTCCCTGTCCATCACCAACTCCCAGAGCTTACTCAAACTCATGTCCATCAAGTCGGTGATTCCATCCAACCAACTCATTCTCTGTCATCTCCTCCACCTGCCTTCAATCTTTCCCAGCTTCAGGGTCTTTTCAAATGAGTCATTTCTTTGCATCAGGTGGCCAAAGCATTGGAGTTTCAGCTTCAGCATCAGTCCTTCCAATGAATATTCAGGACTGACTTCCTTGAATGACTGGTTTGATCTCTCTGCAGTCCAAGGGACTCTCAAGAGTCTTCTCCAACACCATAGTTCAAAAGCATCAATTATTTGGCGTTCAGCTTTCTTTATATTCCAACTCTCACATCCATACATGACTACTGGAAAAACCATAGCTTTAACTAGACTAGGACCTTTGTTGGCAAAGCAATGTCTCTGCTTTTTAATATGCTAAGTTGGTCATAGCTTTTCTATCAAGGAGCAAATGTCTTTTAATTTCATGGCTGCAGTCACCATCTGCAGTGATTTTAGGGCCTCCCCCCACCCCCTAATATTCTGTCACAGTTTCCACTGTTTCCCTATGTATTTGCCCATCTATTTGGAACATATTAGGTCACCGTTATTTGTTTGGAACATATTAGGATTTGGAACATATTCAGTTCAGTTCAGTCACTCAGTCGTGTCCAACTCTTTGCGACCCCATGAATTGCAGCATGCCAGGCCTCCCTGGCCATCACCAACTCCCAGAGTTCACTCAAACTCATGTCCATTGAGTCAGTGGTGCCATCCAGCCATCTCATCCTCTGTCATCCCCTTCTCCTCCTGCCCCCAACCCCTCCCAGCATCAGTCTTTTCCAATGAGTCAACTCTTCGCATGAGGTGGCCAAAGTACTGCAGTTTCAGCTTTAGCATCATTCCTTCCAAAGAACACCCAGGACTGATCTCCTTCACAATGGACTGGTTGGATCTCCTTGCAGTCCAAGGGACTCTCAAGAGTCTTCTCCAACACCACAGTTCAAAATCATCAATTCTTCCATGATCAGCTTTCTTCACAGTCCAACACTCACATCCATACATGACCACTGGAAAAACCATAGCCTTGACTAGATGGACCTTTGTTGGCAAAGTAATGTCTCTACTTTTCAATATGCTATCTAGGTTGGTCATAAGTTTCCTTCCAAGGAATAAGCGTCTTTTAATTTCATGGCTGCAATCACCATCTGCAGTGATTTTGGAGCCCCCCAAAATAAAGTCTGACAGTGTTCCCACTGTTTCCCCATCTATTTCCCATGAATTAATGGGACCAGATGCCATGATCTTCGTTTTCTGAATGTTAAGCTTTAAGCCAATTTTTTCACTCTCCTCTTTCACTTTCATCAAGAGGCTTTTTAGTTCCTCTTCACTTTCTGCCTTAAGGGTGGTGTCCTCTGCATATCTGAGGTTATTGATATTTCTCCTGGCAATCTTGATTCCAGCTTGTGCTTCTTCCAGCCCAGCGTTTCTCATGATGGACTCTGCATATAAGTTAAATAATCAGGGTGACAATGTACAGCCTTTACGTACTCCTTTTCCTATTTGGAACCAGTCTGTTGTTCCACGTCCAGTTCTAACTGTTGCCTCCTGACCCACATATAGGTTTCTCAAGAGGCAGGTTAGGTGGTCTGGTATTCCCATCTCTTTCAGAATTTTCCACAGTTCATTGTCATCCACACAGTCAAAGGCTTTGGCATAGTCAATAAAGCAGAAATAGATGTTTTTCTGGAACTCTTGCTTTTTCCATGATCTAGCATATTAGGTCCCTAATAATTATTCATATATCATGTGTATATTTATTTATTTGAAGTGAGAAGTTAAAATAATTCATGCACCTCTGTTGATGAAGAAGATAAGGTAATCCAATAAGAGTGATGATTATGCACACTAATTAGATGTCAGTACTACTCAAAGTCGGAGAAGGCAATGACACCCCACTCCAGTACTCTTGCCTGGAAAATCCCATGATGGAGGAGCCTGGTAGGCTGCAGTCCATGGTGTTGCGAAGAGTCGGATACGACTGAGCGACTTCACTTTCACTTTTCACTTTCATGCATTGGAGAAGGAAATGACAACCCACTCCAGTGTTCTGGCCTGGAGAATCCCAGGGACTGGGGAGCCTGGTGGGCTGCCGTCTATGGGGTTGCACAGAGTCGGACATGACTGAAGTGACTTAGCAGTAGCACTACTCAAAGTGTAGTCTCCAGTCCAGTGCCAGTCTGGGAAATTCATGACAAGTATAGAAATTGAGAGTAAGCATTTTAGAAACTTTTACAACATTTGAACTTGATGTAATCAATTAACTCATTTTATTGAATATCATATACAGCAGTTCAAGTGTTTTCAAACTCACATAATGGGATAAGCTAAATACAGTCACGTACAATATCAATCCACCATGACTGGGAAGTGGGAAAAGTAGAGAACTCTCCTTTACAAAAAGTACTGGGTTCAAGTGCTTAAGAATAGTGAAATTAGGAATGAGAGGAGCTAACGTCTATCACATAGGAAAAAGGTCACATATCAAGTAAAACCCAAAATGTACAAATTTCAAGAACAGTTTTATGAAAAATGTTTTTTAAATGAAAGTGGTTTATTTTTATATAAAATCATAACTGTCTTAAAGGAAGTCATATAACTTAAATATATTGGGTTGGCCAGAAAGTTCCTTTGGTTTTTAAGTAAAAATTAAAAGACACATTTTTCATTTTCACCAAAAACTTTATTGAACGACATATTCACCATTTTGTTCCACTACCTTCTGCTACTTTTCATGCAACTTCATAATTCCTCCTTCCCAAAACTTGTAATCTTCTTGAGCCAAGAACTGTTCCAGGTGCTTTGTATAATCCTTCTAGAAACTGAAATTTTCTGCACTGAAAGCATTTTGTAAAGATTGAGATAAATGAAAATCTGAAGATTCAATATATGGTGAATAGAACTTCCTAGACAAGCAATAATAGTTTTTGAATGGTCATCACAGAAACATATGGTCTTGCGTTATCCTGGTGGAAGATTATGCATTTTCTGTTGTCTAATTCCAGATGCTTTTCTTTGAGTGCTGCTTTCAGTTGGGAGCAGTACTTGTTGGTATTAGTTACTTGGTCTTCCAGAGGAGCTCATAAAAAGGACTCACTTCTAATCCTACTATATATACAACATCACCTTTGAATGAAGACTGCCTTTCGTGTGGTTGGTGATGGTTCATTTCACTTGCCTCATGGTCTCTTCCATTTCACATCATTTTACAGTATCTACTTTTCACTGCCCATTACAGTTTGTTTTAAAAACAATGTTTGGATTATGTTTAAGTAGAGAATTGTATGCAGAAATGTGGTTAAGAAGGTTTTTTCACGTAACTTATGTGTAACCCAAACATCAAAGCAATTAACATAACCGAGACGGTACAAATGATTTTCAGTCCTCAATGTTGATATTTTGAGTGTGTAAGCCATCTGCTGCATGGTATAACATGGATCTTTCTCAATTAATATCTTGATTTGACCACTATCAACTTCAACTAGTCTACCTGACCATAGAGCATCATCCTGAGAGAAATCTCCAGCACAAATCTTATCAAATCACTTTTGATGCATTCAATCAATCTCAGTACATTTTCCATATACTGCACAAATTGTTTTTTGCATTTCAGGTGCATTTTTACCTTTCTTGAAATAATAAAGCATAATATGCCAATAATGTTGCTTTTTTCCTTCCATATTCAATATTAAAATGACTACACAAAAATTCACTAACTTTGATAAGTTTTTTAATGCATGTTAATATGACAGATATCATGATACAGTCTAATAAAATTATTTCAAATGAAGTAAAGACAACCAAGCACTACTAGAGCCATCTTATGGAAAAATTAACAAACCTTTTGGTGACTCAGTATTAGGAAGTTCCCTGGTGGTCTAATGGTTAGGATTCAGTGCTTTCACTGATGTGGCCCAAGTTCAATCCTTTGTCAGGGAACTGAGATCCCATAAGCCATGCCATATGGCATAAATAAATAAAGTTATTTATCTTATATGTTATAATATCATATTATATTATTCATCAGGGAGGAAATATATCACAATATTAACAATAGTTACCTACAGGTAGTAGAAATATGACTAGTTTTTATTCATATTTTATATTTTTCAGAGTTTTTGCTATAAACTTTTTATGTATTAAACATTATAAACATATAAAAGCCAGGTTGGTTTTTTTAAAAAGTCACCAAATTGTTCATATAAATATATGCAACTTGTTTCCACAAATTATCTTTGATCTAATTTTTCTTTAAGAGTAATTTGTACAAACATCACAAAATGATGATGTTTTGTTCTCTAACATTTATACAAACTACAATGCTTTTGAAAGAGGAGACTAATCTCACGATTTTAAGAGGGTGATTGAAAATGGGACTGGGCTTCCCTGCTGGTCAGATGTAGGTAAAGAATCTGCCTGCAATCCAGGAGACCTGGATTCGATCCCTGGGTCAGGAAGATCCCCTAGAGAAGGGAATGGCTACCCACTCCAGTATTCTTGCCTGGAGAATTCCATGAACAGGAAGAAAGTGAAAGTGAAGTCTCTCAGTCGTGTCCGACTCTTTGCGACCCGGTGAACTGGGGGGCCCCAGGCTCCTCCGTCCTTGGGATTCTCCAGGCAAGATTACTGGATTGGGTTGCCATTTCCTTCTCCAGGGGAACTTCCCGACCCAGGGATCGAACCCAGGTCTCCCGCATTGCAGGCAGACGCTATAACCTCTGAGCCACCAGGGAAGCGAAGCCCTTAAGGAACAGAGGAGAATGGAATTAGAAGAAAGGTGTTACCACCCACACAGTGGGCTCAGATGATAAAGCGTCTGCCTACAATGCAGGAGACCTGGGTTCGATCCCTGGGTCAGGAAGATCCTCTGAAGAAGAAAATGGCAACCCTCTCCAGTATTCTAGCCTGGGTAATCCCATGGATGGAGGAGCCTGGGAAGCTACAGTCCGTGGGGTCGCAAAGAGTCCAACACGACTGAGCGACTTCACCTTACTTTACCTAGGAAATGGGTGAGGAGGAGCCTGGGAAGCTACAGTCCGTGGGGTCGCAAAGAGTCCAACACGACTGAGCGACTTCACCTTACTTTACCTAGGAAATGGGTGAGGAACATCTGAGATTCTTTAGCTGTAGCTTAGATAAACCTCAAGAGGAATACAAAATCCACAGTGCAAATATCTTAGATTATTACAGGGCAAGCAAAGTCTCAGAAGTACTGAAGTATTCAAAAGTATTGATACTGGTAAGGTGAAGATGTTTACTATCTTTTCTTTGTTACAAAACAAAGCTATACTATAAAGTAAAGAAATAAACACAGTAAAAGGTTACAATTTAGCAAACTTTAATAAGTTATATTTGGCTTAAAAAACAAAAATTTTTGTCCAGTTACAATAAGATTCAGATTGACATTGAAAGTCAAATGAAAATATAGAACAGAAGAAATAGGGACAAATGGAAGCAATACAAAGGATATGCTAGAAGAGAGATGAGTCAAGACAATGCCAATATTACAAAAGAAGCAATATAAAAATGATACTGTTAAATTCTATAAAACAAAATATTATTTCCAAATCCATCCAATCTCAGCCCAAATAAATGTAAAAAAATGTTTAATTTTTAGACTTGTAAAAAAATTAATAATATTTAACTTATTTTTTTGAATTTCATAGAAGATAGCATTTTTCAACAAAATTTTACTAGGCATCAAGTATGTGCCAAGCACTCAAAACTGAAACTCTGTATAGTAGAGAGAATGTATGCCAAAGATTTCATATGCCAAGTGACTGAATAAAATACTTAATCTCTCTGAATTTTCTTATCTATAAAATAGGAATAACAATACCTACCTCAAGAGATGTTACAAGAAATATGTGAAATGACATGCAAAAGCATTCATGCACTCAAGGCACTTAATAACTACTAGTTGCTCATTAATTTATTTTATAATAATTCTTATAAATCACTTTTCAAACATTTTAAAAATAATGAATAATTTAAATCCAAGAATATGGAGGATAAACACTTCTACATACCTATTGCCCCCAAGAGAATCCTGTAGTAGTCTTGTCAGCTTAGAATCTCTATAGGGAACATGAGTGGCCCTCTTGCTCTTGTCTCCCAATGCACTTATTACATTGCCAAGTGCCAACTAAAAGGTAGAAAGAGAGAGAGGAACATGATAAAAATGTACTAATTATAACATTTTAAAATAATGAAATCTTATAGAAAATAATATGAAGACATGGCAGAATTGAGACCAGTTCTGTTTGGTTTTACTTTACATTTGTATTTTGAAATATGAAGTAAACTTGAAGCTTTCCATATAACTACTAAAAACTGACACCAATCAAAATTTAGTGCTATATAGATATCTATAACTCACAAATACTAAAACATCTATGAAGAGATTTTCTTTAGAAATAGGAATGTTATAAGATTGATGACTTCTAAACCATACGTAGAATTATCAGAGCATCATGAAGTGTCTCTCACAAAACTGCCAATTCATGTTGCAAATTCTTCTCCTCAGCTCTATGATGAAATAAACTGCTAGTTTCACAATTTCATGGAATTTCTTTTACTATAGCTTCCTTATATGAAAACAAAATTTCTTTTAACCACAATAAACATATCAGTATGGTATCTCTGAATAAAGTATTATTAAGTACAGCAGCACTTAGAAATTCAATGAATCTATGTACTAAGCATCCAATATTTAAGAAATTAAGTCAAATTGTAGAACTCTTTAGTCCCTCTTTCCACCTGCTTCTACTTTTCCTAGTCACTGAACTAGCACCCACAGCATAAGCATTTTCCTAAATGCTTGCCATACTCGCCCGTAACCGTATTTTTGTTAGAGCTAATGGATGCTGCAGAGAGTGCATCAGCATCACACTGTGTCTTAGTCCCCTTTTCTAGAGTCTGCAATTTAAGCCACTGGCCACACTGTACCTCTACCACGCATCTGAACATGTTTCAATAGCCTGAACAAGAAAACTGAGCAATGGCTTTTGTCTTTTCCAAACAGCACAAATGTAAATACCATATCATGATTTTATATCTCAAGAAATTCCAAACAGTACACAAAGTCCAGGATCCTGCTCACTCAATCCTCTGACCACAGTATTCAACCATATGGTGGAAGCATCAGGATGCATGGTTGGAAAGACTGGCTCTCTCTAATCAGTCTCAGCTGATAATTCCCCCACAGAAGAGTTATAATCATGTAACAGCAAACATTGGGCAATGACCAAAAAAAGGACCATATGCTTGGACCCCCTGCTCTAGGAAGAAAGGGAGAGAGGCAAAGCAGAAAATACCTGTCCTGATGCTGTCAGCATCACAGAAATTTACAATGCCATTACTTTTGAGCAGGGACAAAGAACCACTTTTATAATGAAATCAATAAGAAAAAAAGATTACATAAAAATTTGGTTCAAAACATTTTCTTTCAGATAATAGAAACTTTAGGCTAACTCCAACACAAGATGTGTTCCAATCAATCAAAAACACCACTAGATGGCAGGGTATTAAAGTTAATTCCTAAAATGAGAAAATTATCATTCTGAAATAATCATTATTAAATAACATGTTATTATAATTTCCAAACTAAAGTTTGTCATAAAAATGTTAGCATAAAACTACTTTAAAGGTCATCCCACATAATATTTAATATTGAGTATATTTTTAAATTTGAGAATTTTAAAATCATTTCTATTATATATATATACCTTATGCACACATCATAAAACTTAATCCAATTAATTTTTTATACTTGAAGAAAACTTGCAATGTGAAAAGGAGAAAAAAGTTGACAGCCTGACATCAAAATTCAATGCATTACTCATAAGTTTACACTAACTTTCATTTTTCAGCTCAGTGTATGAAGGATTTCCACTTGGGTATTATATATTATAAAATGGAAAAGGATAATAAAATAACCCTGATATATTCCCAGCACAAAGTCTTAGTCTTACAAGTCCACAGTTGATGGAAATGCCTTCTTTTGCTCTCTCGCCTGTAGCTCCAGTACGCTTCAGTCTTTCTGAACCTGCCAGATCAACAAAATGGAACTTTGCAGTCAGAGTTTCAAATTCATTCATCTGTGATGATTCAGAAATCACTTTATTATCAGTTGCACTTTCCTGTAATTGAGGGAAATAATTGAAAATACCTTATTAATGTGACACTAAATATCCTTCAACCCCATCTTGCCTTCATTATTCATATAGCCAAGTATAGGCCTGTAGTCAAATAAATATAAGCACAAAAATGCCTGTTGCAACTAGAAGCTTAGACAAAGTTAGATCAAAGAGAGCTATTAACTGAGGCTTTGCTTATATCAAAGAGAAATTTGTAGCATACAGCCCTCAAAAACAAAAAGGGTCTCAAGTAACTAATCCATCACCGTACTTTCTGGCTACTGCAGACACAGAGTTAATTTTTAATTTCAAAATTTTAGACGGCTGGCCAGCTTTTGCTTAAATAAATCCAGGGACATCTCGTTAGGAAAAGGAATGATTAAACAAACTAAATTTGACACAAATATTCTCTTTGATATCATGTGATTTTATAGAAATGAAATCTGAAAGTTTAAGACATTAGAACTAACTCACAGCATCTATTTGGGGACACATTCTGGTTTGACACAAGTGAATGGTAAAAATGGCATGTGAACGAGAGCTCTGAACATTCATTTGGGTACTAGCAGTTGTCCGAGATAAAGCACCCAGCTTCAAACACTGCATCATCTGGAAAAGGGAAAGAAAGAGGGGTTTTACTTGAACAATACTTAAACTAAATCTACATAATCATAAGTCTGAGCTACTGGTTAAAATTCATCATATTAAAAGATGTACAAGAGGTAGACTATCTTATTATTTTATTTACCGGCACTTTTTGACCAGAAAGTATAAGTGTTTGTTTTTTGTAAATAGGAGAAAACACTGAGATTCCATTGTTTGCCATTTGCTGCTGTCTGCAGCTTCTATCAAAACTATTACAGTATAACACTTTGGAACAAACTAAGCAATAACCTGAATTACTCAGGCTCTTCTGTATTTTCTTATTTGTAACTTTTTTTCTTTTTGACCACTCCAAGTGACTTGCAGATCTTTGTTCCCCACCAGGAACTGAACTCAGGGCCAAGGTACTGAAAGCACTGAGTCCAAAACACTGGGCTGCCACAAAACCCCCCAGAGTAAGTTTTCCTAACAGTCCCTCTTTAGGAGCCATAATACAGGACTACACGGTATTGTTTAGCCACTGTCATGTTTGACTCTTTCGCGACCATGAACTGTAGCCTGCCAGGCTGCTCCTCTGTCCATGGAATTTCCCAGACAAGAATACTGGAGCTGGTTGCCACTTCCTTCTCCAGGGGATCTTCCCGACCCACGGACTGAATCCGCTTCTCTTGCATTGCAGGTAGCTGCTTTATCACTGAGCCACCAGGGAAGCCCCACAGCCTCCATGTGATATAGCAGAAAGCACAAAGGGCTGTGGTCTCATCCTTCACTTTGAATTATCTAACCCTCTTTTTCTAGGTGTTAAAGGAAACCATACATACAATGCTTTACATTCTTTAGATGTTATGATAAATGCACTGACTTTATCACAACTGTGACATTTTTAATAATAAAATCCTGGAAAAAATGATGAAGATAAAATTTTACCTCAATGCTACTCTTTAGGATACAAATTTCATATGGTGAGCAGCAAAGCTATTAAACAAAGCCAAATGTGCTCTAATTTTTTCCTTTGGCCGTGCCTTGAAGCTTGCAGGGATGGAACCCATGCCTTCTGCATTGAGAGTGCAGAGTCCTAACCCTTGCACCACCAGGGAATTCCTCCAAACATGCTCGATTTTAACTATAACATAAATGTCACCTCGGATTCTGTATTCACTGTACGTGTTGTGACGCCCACAGTATAAATTCCTCCAGCTGAATCTTCATGAATCCTTATATTTGATTTTTTAGTTTTTGCATCAATATCACGAGTAGTATCAAATAAGTCAAGAACCTCTTCATTATATAGCTATCAAAAGAAGTAAGTTTAACGTTAGCCAAAATTGCCTCATGGCTGTAAGAACACATATTGCATGTTATCTTTGAAACATATCTTAAAAGCTCTTCTAAGTGACATATTTATTCAAAATAACACATAAAAATGACCACAGATAAAAATCAATGCCAGAGTTCTTTACAAGGGTAAGAAGAGTAGAAGACTTAATCATGACTAATGAGTTAAGGCCTAGATAAAATGATCCACTAATCCTCTGCAAGAGATAAGTATTTATAAATACAAGTAAATTATAAAAAAATATGTATCAAATGTACACAAATCCTAAGCTTGAACGTTTAGGGAAGGTTTTAAAAGTTTTTAGCGTTTGAACTAAAAGTATTTTTCCTTTGGCCCTACAACCCTCCTTAGTGTATCTAAAAATTAATACTTAGTATTTTTGAAAGATGTGCAATATATCAATAGACTCTGATGAGACTGTGTTACCACCTTATAAGAGGATGTATATACCAATTTTTCTATCAATATACTTAAAGTCACAATGCCTAATAACATTTACAGGGTGAAAGGGAAGATAAAAGAACACTGTTTCTTTTCTTTTTCCATCATTAGTTACCTTTCTTTTGGTAGAAACATATAATTATATTCTTCTTTCTTTTTATTCAGTTGGAATGTCAATTAAAACTAGCAGTAAGATAACTGATGTTAATTTGAGTTGTTTTCTATTTTGTGCTATATAATGCTGAATAAAATGTTTCATCATTTGTCAAAATGATTTGCTTAGGTGATGTAGACTACAATTAGACTAGAATGCTCGTTGGACCAAGCGTACAGAATTATAATGGCACTGTCTACCCAATTGCAATACTGCTCAAATCTTAGATGTCTTCTTACTAGCATGACCTTCCTACCAGCCTAGACTGCCCTACATTAATCCAAACCTGCCCTAATCTTTAGATACTTCATTAAAATATACACATATTCTTGTAGTAATACCAGCTTCTGCAGCCAGACTAGTGTTGCAGCATTAATTGTATTATTCCTCATATTCTCTCCTTCCCTTTTGGTATTAGTTACTGAATTCCCAGCACTTTGTGAACCTAACTACATTACAAAAGTAATTCTCATAAAAGAAAAAAAAAATCTGAAATCAACAATATTAATTGTTTTACTCTATCGATGCTGGTCAAATATCTATAATTTAAATGCCAGTAAATAAGGAATACTTATTACCTACTATCTCTTGTTATTAGTGCCTATGTTAATTTACTCAAACAACATTTATTGAATACCATATGCCAAGCACTAAAATGGAAGCTGGACTATAAAGTCATAGGGCTATGGTCTTAAGAATAAGATTTAAAGGAAACTAATGACACAGTTAAACCATTACCTCTAAGAACTGGGCATTCACTTTAAAATCTGGAGGAGGAAGTCCGTTTTTAATGGAAGTGTGCTTTTTTTCTTCAATACTCTTGAAAAGATGTTTAACAGCACGAGAAATAATACCCTGTTCTTCCTCAATGATGTTAACATCAAATCCTGTTCCCATTGTGTATGTTTTGCCAGCTCCAGTCTGAATAAAAGAATGGAGAAAAATAGATTCTTGATCTTAATAACATAATCTCAAGCAACAAAAATGAAAGTGGAACTGAACTAACACTTCTGAAAAGTTACAGCTTCTATGAAAATAATTTGATACTTACTTGTCCATAGGCAAAAACTGTAGCATTATATCCTTCGAAACAGCCCTCAATTAGTTTTTCTATGCATTGAGTGTAGATCTGCTCTTGTTGGGAGTCAATGTCAAACACATAATCAAAAGTGAAAGCTTTATCTTTGCCTAGGAAGACTTGAGGTTCTCCAGGTGTTACAGATGTACAAATATGGCATCCCTCAATCCTTTCTTTGGCAAGCTGTGGTCTTATTCTGTAAGGCAAAAAACAGGAAGAAATAAAATAAGATACAGTAAATGGAAAAAAAGTGAAGAAGTAGGATTTTGAAAAGCCTAGCCAAGTCTTTTTAAATCACAAATGTAATCTAGTATTTACACCTTGAGCTGAAAAGTTTAAGGTAAATAATACTGAGTTAATTTCAATATGAGTTACTTAATCCAAAAAAATCATGACTAAGAGTAAAATTAATCTTAAAATTAAATACTTTTGCGAGTGAATATCTTTTCTCAACTCCATAAGAAGTAAAGACTCAGTTAAGTAAGTTCAACTACCAAAGTGCTATTTATTGTTATCTTTGTTTTAGATTTTTTTTCTTTATTTCCAAAGAGGATGATATCCAAAAGTGAGAAATTAAGAACATAGCATTTATTTTGATACCCATGACTCACCATTTTTTGCAAACTCTTCACTAATGGTTCCCAAATTTATTTGACCATAACCTTCTGTTAGCTTAACATATTTAAGCATAACCCCAGAATATATAATCCCACATTGTATATTCACTTATAAATATATGCATGTATCATATTGATTTGTTATATGATATATACAAAAGCAGAATTTTGAAAAGAATTTAAAAATAAAAACACAAAAAAGTTCTAAATATTTTCTCTCCAAAACTATTGAATCATCGTTTACATCACAGCATTATACTTGACCTACACCCAACTCTCATACTTCAGATTCTAGGACCTCCTCTTATGCATTAGCATTCTGCTTTCAAGGCCAAGTTTTCAAAGAAGGAAAGTAAATATGGTGATATGTTACTAACAGAACAGAGCAAAACCTGGGCCTGTTTTATTCACTCCATAAACAGGACCATCAGGACATACATGTCACTGATTTATTCTACTTGGGTTTTTAAGAGATTCCTATTTGCCATGGAGAAAGAGAAGCAATTTAAGGAAGAAAGTAAAGACAACCAGTAATAGAAAATATAAAATGATACAGACAGAAAATAGGATTTTAAAGAAATCTCATTTTCAGAAATAGAGATCTATAGAAGTGGAATGAGTTCATCTATTTGTTAGAAATAAAGCCAAGCCGAAGTCCAGATCACCTGAGTTTTAATCCTTGATAGTACTGAGAAGGGACTGAATTTCTGTAACCCTGGTTATCTTAAACAGAATTCTGTACTAGCATAAATGTGTTAAGTAAAGAATATTATTTATTTATGCAATTTTCCCTTCTTCTGTAATAATGATGTTTTTCTTCCATAAAGTCTTCAACTTCAATGATTTGTTTTAATAGCATGCAATAATCAATGGGGAGCTGGCTAGGTGCTGTAGAAAGAGTAATGAAGTGTCCATAGGAAACTTGGGTTCTAATACTTCTCTCACTCTATAGGTATCATATGGTCTTCTCTTGGAGCTCCAATTTCCTCACCAGTTGACAGAAACTATCATTTTCAAGATTCCTTTCAGATCTAACATTATTTGTCTGAAGAACACTGAGTAATAATATTTATATACTATTATAAAGATAAAATTATAAGAAATAAAACAAACGTTTCTTACAAGAAACTATATCCATGGACTATAAAAACAGCCCATTGTAGTAAGCAGCTTCGACTTTCTGGTTCCACATTTTCTTGATGAGTTGTCTTTCTCAAAGTTAATATTCCCTTTTTCCAAACTCCCCTTTTCCTGTCACACTCCATCCATTCATGGGGATAAATATGATAAATACAATCCTCCTCAGGAGAGTCAAGAGGAGAAAAACAAATCCCCCATGCTCCTTGGAAGAGTCACCATCCTGTCTGTTGGCCAGTTAGAAGAGTCAACTTCAATTACTCCCTATTCCATCTATCTAACCTATCTCTAAGAACTATTACTTATCTCAGAAATAGTTCATCCATTTTCTTCCCTTCCTCACCTAATCAAGCCACCATTATCTCTTACTTGGGTTATTGCAAAAGTCTTCTCACCAGAGAGCCTGCGTCAAATTTTGCCCCCTATCAATCTGTTCCACAGATTGGTACTGATATTTATAAAATATGAAGTTGATATATTTGTAAAATATGAAGTTTATATGATATTTGTAAAATATGGTTGATCACTGCCTTGCCTAAAACTCTTTGTGTGCGTGCTAAGTTGCTTCAGTTGTGTCCGACTCTTTGCAACTGTGTGGACTATAGCCCACTAGGCTACTCTATCGATGGGATTCTCCAGGCAAGAATAATGGAGTGGGATGCATGTCCTCCTCCGGGGGATCTTCTAGACCCAGGGATTGAACACACATCTCTTATGTCTCCTGCATTTGCAGGCAGGTTCTTTTACCACTAAACCCATCTGGGAAGCCCAAAGACCCTCTACTATACCCTTAAATCACTCTGCAGTCTCCTCTTGCCATGGTTAATCTTCCCATCAAAGGACTTTTGTTAGTGATGGTAGTTGTGGTGACCGTTTATTTTCAGCTAGTTTCACTAACAAATTATGCTCTTTCTAGCATCTATGCTTTCAAATATGATTTTCTCTCCTGGACATTCCTCTTTCTCAATTCCCAACTCCTTTTCCAGCCTGAACATCTTGTTTTCAATCTCTGTTTAGATTTCACTTCTTTCAGAAGGACTCATCTAATTCTGCATTCCACCATAAAGTCATATCTGAGCTGAGGCTGTGTCTCCTGAGAGCTACCCCATTTATCCCCAAATTCTGCTCTCCCTGATTTATAGCTGCACTATGAAATTTAATAAACTCCATGTAATATAACAGATAAACATAAAAACAACTAAATGAAAATCAGCACGAGGCTACTGTTTGAAATCACTGCCTCATTAATTTTAAGTAAATGACTATGACCATAGGCCATCTTATTTGGCTATTAAAATACTTTTAATTTAGTTTCAACATAAAGAATAAGCACTATTTGAATTGCAGATACTACAGCCAATTTTAGAATGCCAGTGTCACTCAGAATTTACCTAACCTCTACTCACCTGCTTATTATCCTTGCTAATGACAAGGAGGAGTGCATTTGAAAGATGGATAATATGCATTCATACCATCTGCATGGGTGGGGAGAGTGACTTTAAAAACCAAAAAGATGGATGGAACCCTTTTCTACCCAAAACAGGCAATGGCAGCTTCCCAGCAGTCTGAGAAATTCCCATCTATAAGGGGATGGTCTCTGGCACAAGCAGATAGTTGGAAGCTGACTACACTTCAAAGTTCAGAGATATATTCATTCACCTTCTCAATTTCCTTTTGAAAATTCAGATTATAAACTTTCCAAATCTCTAAAATTATACCAAAGTCAGGAATTCTCAGATAGTCTTAACCCAAATCAATTAACCTACTTTAATAATATAGGGTCTGAAATTTACATGGCAACAAGCTTCCATTTAGAAACTATAATTTGATGTTATATATAGACAAAATATACCACTATTCTGGGAAAAACAAGACTAAAACTAAAATCTGATATTTATTATTTTATATATTTTGAAATACCTTCTTTCTTAGGTTTTTATGTAAAAATAAGAACATTAAACATACTCATCTAATTCCAACATTAAGAAATAATAAAAAGCCTTGCAGTCTTTTTTAAATGTTTATAATCAAACAACTAGATATATTAGTATTTGAAACTGCTTCTTAAAGAAAAACAATTATGCATAAAACATGTCATAAATATTTAAGATATTTTAATACTACACAGCAATATTTAAAAAACCAACAACAATGTGGGTTCTATCTAAAACAGTAATTTGCTAATGGAGATGGGTTTTTTCAAATGTTACAGTGACATGAATATAGGCAAGGTGGGGCCATTATAGAAAATAGTGACAGTTTCACTAGAGAATATGCCCTGTTTCTTAGCATATTTGGAACCTTTTATCCTTTGTGGGCTATTGACCAATAGGGTGGGATCTGAAAGGGGAAAATCCATGGAGAGCCATACAGAAATAAATATACTTTGTTATAACCAGTTTTTAAGGTTGAAGGTTTGAAACAAAATATGATACAAGCTGTCAATTATTCAGTTTTAAGATAAAAGGACATGAACAAATGTATCCATGTTCTGAATCTTTCCATCAGCTTATAGCAGCTTTTTAGTTTCTGTTCTCACACTCTATTTAAACTGCTTAGACAGAAGGCACCAATGACCTTCTTATTTCCAAATACAATGGATCCTTTTTAGTCTTCATCTTACCTGACACATTTGATCCTATTCACAAACAGTAAGGGAGAAAAAAAATCTTTTTTCCTCTACCCTTCTAGATTCTCCTGACTAGGACCCTTTTGACAAGACAGATTAACAACATAAAAACAAACAAATTTATTAATTTTTGTATCATGCATATACATGGAAATATTCAGTGTTGAGTAAATCAAAGAGTGGTTGCAACTTGAATTTATATAGCATCTTAACAAAAAGAAAAAGGGCTTTGAGTTTCTTGT
Organism: Capra hircus; assembly: GCF_001704415.2. Lineage (NCBI taxonomy): Eukaryota > Metazoa > Chordata > Mammalia > Artiodactyla > Bovidae > Capra > Capra hircus. The sequence continues at coordinate 41,369,899 of NC_030812.1, read as the reverse complement.
ACAACAAACTGTCAGCATATAAATATGTGTAGGAACTAGTGGAAGATAAAGGCAAATTAAGTAAACTTTATTATGTAGGATACTTTGGTGCAGTCTCTGGTAATTAACTGCTGTCCTTGGAGCAGAGCAGAGGGAGAAAACCTTTTAAAAGCTAGGTCCTGCTTTTGGGCAAATATCTGTTTCTTTTCATTGCCTTCAGCCCAAAACAATTCTTACGTCAAATTGGCATATAATGGGGTGGCATTTTCTGCTCCCCTACAAACACATTTCTCAGTAGTTAGCTTTTGTGACATTCCTTCTGAACTAATCTTTTCCTCCTTATCTCATATGCCAAGTTGCCTTAAAATATCAGTGTTTTCCCTGCCACCAAAGCGTTCCAATTATTTAGCATGGTATCTATTCTAAGATTTTCCTAATCTGAATTCTGCCTACAATTCCACTCTCAGATCTAGTTACACTACTCAGCTACATCAAACCACTGATCATTTTTTGATCAACTAACTACATACTTTCAGTCACTGTGCCAACCTACATGCTTTTCTCTCTACCTAGAACGCTGGACTTCTATGTCTCCGCATAGCAACTTCTCTGTAATTCTTTAAGACCTAATTCAAATATCAGTACATTTATAAAGCTTTCCCCTTACTCCCAAACTTGAATTAGTCTATGCAGTTTATACAAGATTTTAGAATGTGCCAAATCGCTTCTGTCATCTTTGACTCTTTGCGACTCCATGGGCTGTAGCCTGCCAGGCTCCTCTGTCCATGGGATTCTCCAGGCAAGAATACTGGAGTGGGCTGCTGTTACCTTCTCCAGGGCATCTTCCCAACCCAGGGATCAATCCCATATTCCCTGTGTCTCCTGCATTGGCAGGCAAGTTCTTTACCACTGAGCCAAGTGGGAAGAGATTTTAGAATAACAGATATCAAATTGAATTCTTATTGATCACTAGCAAATGAATTATTTGAGAACTGAGAATATAGCTTATTTAGTCATAAAATTAATTCAACAAATGTTGATTTACTGACTCCTATAAACTGCTCTAGTTACAGGGGAGGAATATTCCAATACTGGGCATGTGACTATCACAGTAACTTAACTTTTTCTCCATCAACTCTACTCTGTACTAGAAACTTGATCTTGAGCAATCATTTAACAAATGTATGTATTAATTTTCTAATCTATAAGATGAATATAGGAGCCTATATTTAATACTCCTAAAGTTCTAACTTTAAGTTGTATTTTAATTATTCCCTTATGAAAAGCAAGGCTGACTTTAAAAGGTATCAACAAACAACTATTTTCTTCTGCCACACCTTATATCCACCATTAGTCACATTACTCATTCCACATTCTTTATAGTTCCTATTATTCTCTTCAGTTTTTACAGTAATTACTACTGTGGCCACAGGAACAAAGAACTTCCTTCATAAAAACATTATGATGGCTCTTTGCAGTGGCAGTATCTAGTGAAGACTAGAAGAGAATCTGAGAATAAGACCAGTAAGTTTTCTTAAATTGGGCCTTATTTTCTGTTCTCTGCCCAAATAATAATCATAACTGGATTTATCAAAAAAGCTAAGAGGACTAGTTCAAGATGTCCCAGATAATAGAGAAAGATAAGACAAGCATATTTGGCAGAATTGCACACAATGTGCTCAGTAACATTTGATTTTTTGTGGCCACATGGATTGTAGCCTGCCAGGCTCCTCTGCCCATGGCATTCTCCAGGCAAGAATAATGGAGTGGGTAGCCTCTCCTTTCTCCAGGGGATCTTTCTGACCCAGAGATCAAACCTGGGTCTCCCACATTGCAGGCAGATTCTTTACCATCTGAGCCACCAGGGAAGCCCAGTAATATTTAAGGTCTAATTCTGCCACATATTCTTGGAAGAAGCATCCTATCATGAGATCTTAGCATACCTATACATTCTTTTTTTTAATTTTTAATTGAGGCATAGTTGCTTTACAGTGTTGTGCTGGTTTCTCCATACAACAACATAAATCAGTCATAAGTATACATATGTCCTCTCCCTCTTGAATCCCTGAAAGTTCTTGCTCAATATGCCAAGAATGCAAAATTCTGGCAGCTCTTCTCATGGATCACTTCTCAAGGTTGCATTTGCAGCAAGCAACCGTTAGGGATAATGTCTTGCTCCTGACAAAGAGTTGGCTTGCTTCAGCAAAACAATGGAAACAATGGAAACAATGCGTAAATAATAAAAACAATGAATTCCCAAGTTCAGTGTTTCTTTTCCTTCCTATTTCATTGAGATATAATTGACATGCAAGTTGCTTCAGTTGTGTCCAACTCTTTGCAACCTTATGGACTGCAGCCAGCCAAGCTCCTCTGTCCAATGGGATTCTCCAGGCATGAATACTGGAAAGGGTTGCCATGCCCTTCTCCAGGGGATCTTTCCTGTTTATCTTTGACCCAGGGATCAAACCTGTTTTTCTTATGCCTTCTGCATTGGTAGGCATGTTCTTTACCACTAGTGCCACCTGGGAAGCACAGTAACTGATATACAGCATTGTATCTGAGAGTTTCCCAGGTGGTGCTAATGGTAAAGAATCCACCTGTCAATGCAGGAGATGCAAAAGATGCAAGTTCAATTCCTAGGTCGGGAAGATCCCCTGGAGGAGGAAATGGCAACCCACTCCAGTAGCCTTGCCTGGAAAATTCCATGGACAGAGGAGCCTGGTGGGCTACAGTACATGGAGTTGCAAAGAGTTGAACACAAGTGAACACACACACACACACTGTATATAAATTTAAGGTATACAATATAGTGATTTGACTTACATACATTATGAAATGCTTACCACAATAGTTCAATGAACTTTCATCATCTCATATAGGTACTAAAGATACAGATATTAAAGAAATAGAATATATGTTTTTTTCTTGTGATGAATAGGTTGCTGTTTCTTGATATCCCACTGTTTGCATAGCATCCATGGAACAGGTCTGCCTGCATTGCCTCTTTTGGATTAGGGGTTCAGGGATGGGGAATCAGTTCCAATCACCAGGAAACTCATGATGCTTAGTGTGTGGTGAATAATAAAAATTCTTTGTCCCCAACTCAGGAGTCTTCTATCTTCTGCCATGATATATGAAGCAGTGGAAAGACTAGCTTGTTTACTTGTAAATAAGATAAAATCCCAGACTCTGTACAGGTCTTTTAAAAAGTTTTATTTTATTTATTTGGCAGCATTGGACCTTAGTTGCAGCATGTGGGTCAAGCTATTTTCATTTTTCCCTACAAATAGAAAAGGAATAGCACACAAAATGTCATGCTTTTTGCCGCAGGCCATTGCTAATCTCTTGTCCTGTTAGAAAACACCATAGTCCTTAATCTACTGTTTCATCATCATGACAAAATTTTCCATTACCTAAATGTCTTTATAAATGGTCTCTTCTTTTTTTGCTTGAGTTATTCTGATCTCATCCCCATGTGATTTTGGTAGTTGTCTAGTTTACTCAATAATCTGACCTGATTCCTATTTTGTGTGTCTCTCTTACTTGCAGCTATCTGTAACTAGCCCATTTGGCACCTTGTGAACACCCTCGTTCTTCTTACAGGACACCAATAAATCTGAACAGATCTTTTGCCTTTTTTTAAATCTCATTTGTCAGTAGATGATCATTATTAGTGAACAATACTTATTAGTATTCAATGTGATACCTTAATTTGAATTATATCCTACTAATTTCCTCCATTCTATTTCTTAAAAGTTAGGGCATTCTGTCACCACAACTATAAGTGACTGAACTTTTTGTCCCTTGTTTGATTCTCTCCTAGTTCATTCCAGTTAGTAGACACCACTAAGAATTTTCACTACTTTAACCCTCTACCTTCTATTCTAGAAGAGACATTCTGACACACAAGAGGAACTTGCTACACATTTGTGGCCTTGCTGATTTATTTTCCTAAAAGAACAGGCACTGCCTTAATCATAAGTAACACAAATCCACAAAAATCTTCCCCTAAGTGGATCTTTAATCACAATTAGGTTGATGGGAAGAAACATATTTCTTCAAGACATTCATGAAAGAAGCACACCTCAGTAATTCCACTAAACAGATTAATTTTGAAAAAAGCCTAAGAACAATAAAGCACAACAATGTGTACCAGGGATCAGGAAGTATACGCTTCTGTGAATAACAGAGATGGTGAGAAGAACATACTTTTTAATATATTAATGATGAATCACTTTTAAAAATTGCTCAGAAATCTTATCCTAACCTGTATGATTAGCTATGTATCCTATTGCCTCATCTCTCTGTGGTCCAGCTGACTCAAGTGTTTTTCTTAGTTAGGAACACCAAAATATATGCTCAGACACATAGATTTTCAATGAAAATACTTAAAGCACAATACATATACTACTTCTAGCTCAGGCAACATAACCAACCTGCTTAATACACAGAAACAAACTTACAGAAAATAGAAAAAAATGAGGAGGCAGAGGAATATGTTAAAATGAAGGAACAAGATAGGATCTCAGAAAAAGAACTAAACAAAACAGAGATAAGCAATCTATCTGAGAAAGAGTTCAAGATAATGATCATACAGATGATCACTGAATTAGAGAGAAAAGGTGAAACAGATGATCACAGTGAGAATTTCAACAAAGAGTTAGAAAATATAAAAAAGAAGCAATCAGAGCTGATGAATATAATAACTGAAGTGAAAAATACACTAGTGGGAAACAACAGTATATTACATGACCTTGGCATACCAAGTGGTTTTCAAATCAGTCAATATTTAAATTCTTTGCCTATTTTCGAGAAAATCACTGGATCAAAAATGTCGTTAAGTGTGGTTATGCTGCTGCTGTTAAGTCGCTTCAGTCGTGTCCAACTCTGTGTGACCCCATAGACGGCAGCTCACCAGGCTCCCCTATCCCAGGGATTCTCCAGGCAAGAACACTGGAGTGGGTTGCCATTTCCTTCTCCAATGCATGAAAGTGAAAAGTGAAAGTGAAGTCACTCAGTCATGTCCAACCCTCAGAGACCCCATGGACTGCAGCCTTCCAGGCTCCTCCGTCCATGGGATTTTCCAGGCAAGAGTACTGGAGTGGGGTGTTATTGCCTTCTCCAGTGGTTATGCTAGAGGTTCCTTATTAAATCTACTATATTACATATTGAAAATAAGCTTTAATGTAGGGAAAGAAATGTCTCCCATTTGATTCTTAAAACACACACACACACACATACCAGATCAGCGATCTTGAAGACAAAGCAGTGAAAGTCAGCCAAGCTGACAGGGTAAAAAGGGGGACTTTAAAAAAGAGGGATATTTTAAGGAACCTCTGTGACAACATCAAGAATACTAACATTTGCATTATTAAGGTCCCAGAAGGAGAAGAAAGAGAAAGGGGTAGAGAATTTCTATTTGAAGAAATAATAGGTGAAAACTTTCCTGACTTGAGGAAAGAAACATACATTCAGGCCCAGGAAGCACAGAGTCCTAAACAAGATGGACCCAAAGAGGTCCACACCAAGATACAAGTAAATGGCAAGAACTAAAGATAAACAGAGAATCTGCAAAGCAACAAGAAAAAGCAAGTCATTATAAACAAGGAAATTCCTATAAGATACTTGAATTTTCAGCAGAAATTTTGCGGGCCAGGAGAGAATGGCCCAATATATTCAAAGTGAATATATTTTTTCACTTTGAAAGAAAAAAACATACAACAAAGATTATAAGAATATTCTACCTGACAAGATTGTCATTCAAAATTAGAGAAGATAAAGATTTTACAGACAAGCAAAAAAATAAAAATAAAAACTATGTCACCAATAAACTGGTCTTATAAGAAATATTGAAGAAACATCTCTAAGTAGAAAAAGCCACAACTAGAAATAAAGCAGTTATGAAAGGAAAAATCTAATGGTAAAGGCAAACATAAAGCTGGTAGGAAGGCTAAAAGACAAAAGAAGTAAAAGTACTACCTTGAAAAGTAAAATCATTAATACCTACAGTCAGTAGTTAAGGGATTCACAAAACAAAAAGATATAAAATATGATGTCAAAAACACAAAATGTTGAAATGGGTAGAGGATAGTAAAAATGAAGACCTGTTATAATGTGTCAAACTAAGAGATTATCAACTTAAAATAGACAACTATATGCATAGATTGTAATATATAGGGTAACCACAAGTTAAAAACCTATAAAGATACACAAAAATAAAGAGAAAAAAATCTAAACAAAACTCTAAAGGTAGCCATCAAATCACAGGGGAAAAGAGCAAAAGAAGAGGAAGGGAACAGAGGATAACTACAAAAATAACCAGAAAACAAGTTTAAAAGTGTCAATAAGTACCATATCTAGTAATAATTACTTTATATATAAGCAGACTAAACACTCCAATCAAGAGACAGAATGGCTAACTTGACTTTTTTAAAAAGACCTATTATATGCTGCCTACAAAAGACTCCAGATATAGAGGCACACAGAAACTGAAAGTGAGGGGACAGAAAAAGTTATCCCATACAAATGGAAATCAAAAGAAAATGAAGGTGGCAATACTGATATCAGACTTTAAGAGACAAATATATTATAAAATAAAGGTATCAATCCAACTAAAAAATATAGCAATGACAAATACATACGCACTCAACACAGGAACACCTAACTACATACAACAAATGTTAACAAGCATAAAGTGGAAATTCACAGTAACACAATAAAAGTAGGGGACTTTAGCACCCCACTTACATCAATGGACAGATCACCCATTGATCTGTTGACAGAAAATCAACGAGGAAAACATTGGCCTTAAATTTCACATTAAATCAGCCTGGGAATTAATAGATATACAAAAAATATTTTCATCCTAAAACATCAGAATACATTCTTTTCAAAAGTATATTGAGCATTATCCAGGATAGATCTCAAGTTAGGCCACAAAACAAGTTTCAATAACTTTAAGAAGACTGAAATCATATCAAGTATCTTTTCTAGACACAATGGTATGTGACTAGAAATCACCTAAAAGAAAAAAAAAAAATTCTTTAGCCATAAAAAAGAATAAAATCTTGCCATCTGCAACAACATGGATGGATCTAGAGGGCATTATGCGAAGTGAAATAAATTGGACAGAAAAGGATAAATTCCATATGATCTCACATACATGTAGTATCTAAAAAAAGAAAATGAAAAGATATTCATAGATACAGGGAATAAACTGGCAGTTGTCAGACAGAAGGGAGAGTGAGACTGGGCAAAATAGATAGAAGAGGAACAAACTTACAATTATAAAATAAATAAATCACAAGGGTATACAGCATAAAAAATACAGTCAATAATACTATAATAACTTTGTTTGAGGACAAACAAACTATAACAACTTTTTCTGAGGACAAACAAACTAGGCTTATCATCGTGATCATTTTATAATGCATTCAAATGTTGAATCAGTATGCTGTACACCTGAAACTAGTATACTATTGTATGCCAACTAGCTAACTGTACTTCACATACAAAAATAGAAACCTGCTTTTTGCTAATCAGTCCAGTTCAGTTCAGTTGCTCAGTCATGTCCGACTCTTTGTGACCCCATGAATTGCAGCACGCCAGGCCTCCTTGTCCATCACCAATTCCCAGAGTTCACTCAGACTCGCATCCATTGAGTCAGTGATGCCATCCAGCCATCTCATCCTCTATCGTCCCCTTCTTCTGCCCTCAATCCCTCCCAGCATCAAAGTCTTTTCCAATGGGTCAGCTCTTTGCATGAGGTGGCCAAAGTACTGGAGTTTCAGCTTTAGCATCATTCCTTCCAAAGAAATCCCAGGGCTGATCTCCTTCAGAATGGACTGGTTGGATCTCCTTGCAGTCCAAGGGACTCTCAAGAGTCTTCTCCAACACCACAGTTCAGAAGAAGGCTGAGCGCCGAAGAATTGATGCTTTTTTGCTAATAGTGTTTTCCATTTAAAATAAAGCCTAATAACAAGTATTAGATCTATTATTTTATAGCAATCTTATATTACATGTAGAGATACACTAGACAGAACTAGACTAAAGTGCCATTCCTAGTAACTTTGGTTTCTAGTCATTGCAGTTAACCTTCCTCACACTATAGCAGTATAATCAGTGGTTCACAGGATGTGTTCAGACAAGAAAACTCAACAGAAGTTGACAGAAGTTGAAGTTTATAAACCTGATTTTGGATTGCATTCCCTACTCCACTCTTGTTGGACAAGACTACCCCAAACATGGACAGACACAACCAGGAGGAAGGGAGGTAAGATGTGGAATATGGGTTTTTTCCCCTCAAACAACACTGGATTCCTAACATCTAAATTGATTTTCTATTGCTATGTATCAAATTTCTATTAGCTTAGGGACTAAGAGAATCCAGACATATTATCTCACATTTTCTATAGATGAGAAATTCAGGCTGAATTTCTCTGGTCAAAGTCTCATCAGGCTCAAATCAAGCCATCAGCTGGGCAGCAATCTTAGAGTTTCAGGATTCTCTTCCAAGTGCATTCAAGTTGGTGAAAAAATTCATTTGCTTGCAGTTGTAGGACTAAGGTTCTTTCTTCCCTGCTGCCACATGAGGAGCTCTCAACTCCCACATTCCACTGTCAGGTTCTAGCTGTACGGCCCTCTTAGAACATGACATCTGATTGCTTCAAAGCTACCAAGAAAAAGTTCCTGCTCCAGTCTGAAGCTGTCTTATATAACATAATGCAATTATGAGAGTGACTTCTCATCACTCTTGACAAATTCTACTGATTAGAAGCAAGTCACAGATACTGCACACACTGAAGCAGAGATTTCAGAACGGCATGAACACCATGCCTTTACTGTTGATCCAGTGATCCAGGCAAGGATCACTGAATGTCACCTTACAGTTTGTCTGCCACAGTCAAGAAAGTTCTTTCTCAGAGAATGTGATATTTGATTAGACACTTTAAGAATGAGGAATCAACTGTGTGAAAGCAATGGGCTAAGGAGGCATCCACTGGGAATACAGGGAAGGGGAAATGGGATAAGGAAGGAGACAGAACTGAAAATGACTCCTAGCCATAGCCATATTAGTTATCTTTTCATTTCATCACTTGGTGCTAATGAATGCAAATAAAGATACAGTGTGAATTTTCCAACTATCCAAGTTCTTAAAAATTTCATACCCCAAGAGGTATGCATTAATGTAAGAGACACAGAAAAAAATGATGTATAAAGTGGTAACTTTATAAAAAAGTAATGTACTCTTGTTAAAAACCAAACATATTTATAGAATGAGTATATGAAATGGAGTATAACCTAATTTTTCAGATAAAACTTGAGGCCTCCCACCAAGATATTTCCAATTTGAGAGGGTATTACACATTTTCTCTCTCTGCAATTAGGGGAACTTTGGTGGAAATGCTTGACACTCAATGCTATTTTGCTTCTAGTCTCTACTTCAAACCTCATTAAATATTAATGAGGGGAAATTTACAAATCTTAAGAAATAAAATCCTCAGTACATAATCTCAAATGTAATACACAGGAGCATATGTACCACAGTCTTTACAGGGCAAGCTATAGACTAAATTGTTAAAAAGACATTTAAATGTATATATCATGCAGTCATCCCACACTGGAGTCTTGGGCATTGTTCAGTTCAGTTCAGTCTCTCAGTCGTGTCTGACTCTTTGCGATCCCATGGGCTGCAGCACACCAGTCTTCTCTGTCCATCACCAACTCCCAGAGTTGCTCAAACTCATCCATCGAGTTGGTGATGCCATCCTACTATCTCATCCTGTCATCCCCATCTCATCCTGCCTTCAATCTTTCCCAGCATGAGGGTCTTTTCCAATGAACTGGTGCTTCACATCAGGGGGCCAAAGTATTGGAGTTTTAGCTGCAGCATCAGTCCTTCCAATGAATATTCAGGATTGATTTCCTTGAGGATTGACTGATTGGATCTCCTTGCAGTCCACGGATTCTCAACAGTCTTCTCCAACACCACAGTTCAAAAAAATTAATTCTTCGGTGCTCAGCTTTCTTTATAGTCCAACTCTTACATCCATACATGACTACTGGAGAAACCATAGCTTTGACTGGATGGACATTTGTTGGTAAAGTAACGTCTCCGTTTTTTAATATGCTGTATAGTTTGGTCATAGCTTTTCTTCTAAGGAGCAAGTGTCTTTTAATTTCATGGCTGCAGTCACTGTCTGAAGTGATTTTGGAGCCCAAGAAAATAAAGTCTCTCACTGTTTCCATTGTTTCCCCATCTATTTGCCATGAACTGATGGGACCAGATGCCATGATCTTAGTTTTCTGAATTCTGAGTTTTAAGCCAGCTTTTTCACTCTCTTCTTTCACTTTCATCAAAAGGCTCTTTAGTTCTTTGCTTTCTGCCATAAGAGTGGTGTCATCTGCATATCTGAGGTTATTGATATTTTTCCCAGCAATCTTGATTCCAGCTCGTGCTTCATCCAGCAAGGCACTTCACCTGATGTATTATGCATATAAGTTAAATAAGCAGGGTGACTACTTAAAAAGCAGAGACATTACTTTGCCAACAAAAGTCCATCTAGTCAAGGCTATGGTTTTTCCAGTAGTCATGTATGGATTTGAGAGTTGGACTGTAAAGAAAGCTGAGCATGGAAGAACTGATGCTTTTGAACTGTGGTGTTGGAGAAGACTCTAGAGAGTCCCTTGGACTGCAAGGAGATCCAACCAGTCCATCTAAAGGAGATGAGTCCTGGGTGTTCATTGGAAGGACTGATGTTGAAGCTGAAACTCCAATACTTTGCCCACCTGATGAGAAGAGCTGACTCATTTGAAAAGACCTTGTTGCTGGGAAAGATTGAGGGCAGGAGGAGAAGGGGACAACGGAGGATAAGATGGTTGGATGGCATCACAGACTCAATGGACATGAGTTTGGGTAAACTCTAGGAGTTGGTGATGGACAGGGAGGCCTGGCGTGCTGCGGTCCATGGGTCGGAAAGAGCTGGACACGACTGAGTGACTGAACTGAACGGAACTGAAGCAGGGTGACAACATACAGCATTGACACATTCCTTTCCTGATCTGGAACCAGTCTGTTGTTCCATGTTGGGCATTGTACTAAAAGCTTTTTGTTCACTGGTTGGTTGGTTTTGTTTTTGTTCTTGAAGATCCAAATGCATATCCTATTTTTTGTGGCAAAAATTTTTAACAATAGGCCAAAGTCTATTCTTTCATTTCTCTTTTTGCTATTAATAAAATTTTTATCTGAATACCCTGCATATTTCAAGCCTCCTATGCTATGCTATGCTATGCTATGCTAAGTCACTTCAGTCATGTCCAACTCTGTGCAACCCCATAAACGGCAGCCCACCAGGCTCCCCCATCCCTAGGATTCTCAAGGCATGAACACTGGAGTGGGTTGCCATTTCCTTCTCCAATGCATGAAAGCGAAAAGTAAAAGTGAAGTCGCTCAGTTGTGTCTGACTTTCAGCGACCCCACAGACCGTAGCCTGCCAGGCTGCTCCATCCATGGGATTTTCCAGGCAAGAGTACTGGAGTGGGGTGCCATTGCCTTCTCTGCTCCTTGCAGCTAGATGTGGCCATATGGTTAAGTTTGGGTTAATGTGAGCAGTTAAATAGAAGAGATGGCCTTCTCTCTCTCTCTCTTTTTTTCCCCCTCTTCCCAGTGCCTGAAATGCAGAAGTGATGGTGGTGTATCATCTTGACTCATGTGGACAAGAGCAACACTCAAAGGATGGTGGAGCAACAAAACAAGTATCCTGGATCTCCAATACAATGGAATATAGCTCTGGGCTGTGTATGCCCAGCCTGTAAGGTGGAAGGCTCTATTTTGATTAAGCCTTTGTAATTTAGGGTCATTGTTAGAGCAGCTGAACCCATTTCCTAACTAACACAGAATATGATAGCTGCCCTATCAGAACCTGGGCTTTCCAGGTAGCTAAACAGTAAAGAATCGCCTGCCAGTGCAGGAGATGTGGGTTTGAGCCCTGGGTCTAGGAGATCCCCAGAAGGCAGAAACTACAACACACTCTGGTGTTCTTGCCTGGAGAATCCCATGGACAGAGGAGCCTGGTAGGCTACAGTCCATAGGATCACAAAAGGTCAGACACAACTGAACGTGCACACACATGCTATCCGAACCTACAATATGTGGTACTGACTTCGAGATTGAATGGTAGGTGATGATGAACAGAAAGCAAGAAGATAAGTTTGCTGACTCTTGCTATGCCACAGCAAAATGTTTAGTAGAACTGTCGTCTTGAAAGTTAGCACTTTAAAAGTAATAACTAAGTCTCCAGCTTGAGAAAAAGTGAATGGAAAAAGTATGAATGGTAGTATGCATGGCTACCTTTTTGATTCTTCCAACAACAGGTTTTAAAAGATATAAATGCAGCCTAAATAAGGAAGTCTTAAGCAGATATGGAAGATAATTCAGTACTGCTCATCCCACCTGTAGTTTGAAGCCTAAATTGACTGAGTGTCTAGTAAGTGTATTGCTACCTAATTCTTCTATATTCCAGTCACACATAGTTAAAACAAGAGGTTCAGAAAGTATTGCTTAAGCTGATATGAACCTGAGATTCCAAGAGTTCAACAGTCAATGAGATTCAGCCCAGCAATCAGGAAGATATTAAGAGAACTTTCCTCTCATGTAAGCCTCAAGATAACTGACCTTGATTTAGACACTGAAGGATTTGCTGAACACAAAGGACAACAATTAAAATCCAGTTATTTATCCAAGAAACAAAATTGAATTGATTAATGTTTGACTACGTTTACTTGCACTTGAAATTAATCAGTATAAATAGGCAGAAAATGCAGTAAGGTTTTGAGGGGCTGTACTACACACACTGGCTTCCCAGTTGGCTCAGTGGTAAAGAATTCACCTGCCAATGCTGGAGATGTGAGTTTCATCCCTGGGTTGGGAAGATCCTCTGGAGGAGGGCATGGCAACCCACTCCAGTATTCTTGTCTGAAAAATCCCATGGACAGAGATACCTGGCAGTTTCAAGTCCACGGGGTCTAAAGAGTCAGATAAGACTGAGCAACTGAGCACACACACACACACACACACAGACTATAAAAGCTTATAATTGTTCAACACAAAGACAACCCTTTAGGCTCTCTTACCTGCAGTAGCAGGAAGTCAACTTTGAAAGCCATCTAATCCCTACAAAAGGTATACTTTTTTAAGGCCCACTTTAGATCTACACTTGGAGAATAACAGACAATAAAGAATTTCCCAAAGGACAAGGTCAGGAACCATGGAGAAAAATTATTCCCCCCCAAGGCAGAGGGACAAGCTTGTCAAGATGACTAACAAAGAAACTTTTCTACTATAAGGATAAAAATCTTCATGATTCCTACACACAGGATTTGACCACTGCTAAGGGACTATTAGGTTTCCCATCTTCCCCTTTTCCAAATGGGAGTGTCTTATTCTGCTTCTCTTCTACTCCTGTCTTTTGTATGTGTTACCTTGCCTCATATTTACCACTGTATATTGGATATCTATGTGGGGGGAGGGGAGAGGGGGGAGCAGAGGGCCCATAAATTGCTTTTTAGATCAGATGTGCCAAATATAGGAAGTAATATCAGGGACTGAGAAAATGAACTGACCTCACATTACACAGATATAATGAATTATGAGAAGAATGAGACTTAGAGATGGACTAAATAAGTTTCATGTTCAGGAGATAAGAGTGCACATAGCAGAAACTATTAGATGTCTCCCCAAATCCATGTTCTTTTTTTCACAGTAATGAGAATTTTAGCTAGGTATATAGCATTCTTCATTGTCTAGCTTCCTTTGCTGCTACACATGGTGATATGACTGAATTCTGCCTAATACAATGCAAGAAAATTGATGTGTGCTACTTCTGGCTCAATTCCTTTGAAGAAAGGATAAAGTCTTCCCTTTTTAGTTTCTTGATGGGAGGTAACCATGGTGGTCTCCATCCATAAACAAGATCAACATTCAAGGGACAGCAAAGTGAAAATATGGTAGGTGACTGGGTCTTCTCCAGGGGTTCCAACCTCTGGGAATTAATGCCTGATGATATGAGGAGGAACAGTTAGAACTGGACATGGACCAACAGACTGGTTCCAAATAGGAAAAGGAGTATGTAAGTCTGTATATTGTCACCCTGATTATTTAATTTCTATGCAGAATCCATCATGAGAAATGCTGGGCTGGAAGGAGCACAAGCTGGACTCAATATTGCAGGGGGAAATATCAATAACCTCAGATATGCAGATGACACCACCCTTATGGCAGAAAGCAAAGACGAACTAAAAAGCCTCTTGATGAAAGTGAAAGAGGAGAGTGAAAAAGTTGGCTTAAAGCTCAACATTCAGAAAACAAAGATCATGGCATCCGGCCCCATCACTTCATGGGAAATAGATGGGGAAACAGTGGAAACAGTGTTAGACTTTATTTTGGGGGGTTCCAAAATCACTGCAGATGATGATTGCACCCATGAAATTAAAAGACTCTTACTCCTTGGAAGAAAAGTTATGACCAACCTAGATAGCATATTCAAAAGCAGAGACATTACTTTGCCAACAAAGGTCTGTCTAGTCAAGACTAAGGTTTTTCCTGTGGTCATGTATGGATGTGAGAGTTGGACTGTGAAGAAAGCTGAGCACTGAAGAATTGATGCTTTTGAACTGTGGTGTTGGAGAAGACTCTTGAGAGTCCCTTGGACTGCAAGGAGATCCAACCAGTCCATTCTGAAGGAGATCAGTCCTGGGTGTTCTTTGGAAGGAATGATGCTAAAGCTGAAACTCCAGTACTTTGGCCACCTCATGTGAAGAGTTGACTCATTGGAAAAGACTCTGATGCTGGGAGGGATTGGGGGCAGGAGGAGAAGGGGATGACAGAGGATGATATGGCTGGATGGCATCACTGACTCAATGGATGCGAGTCTGAGTGAACTCTGGGAGTTGGTGATGGACAGGGAGGCCTGGTGTGCTGCGATTCATGGGGTCACAGAGAGTAGGACACGACTGAGCAAATGAACTGAACTGAAACTGATCTGAGGAGGAACTGATGTAATAATACTAGAAATAAAATACACAATGAATGTAATACACTTGAATCATCCCCAAACCATCCCACCCTCCCTAGTCCATGGAAAAACTGTCTTCCACAAAACCTGTCTCTCGTGTCAAAAAGGTTGGGGACTGCTACTCCAGATTCCTTGCTAATTTTGGAGTAGCATAATAATTTCTATTGTATCTAAACAACTGAGGTTTTGGATCTCTATGTTAGCAGCCAAGCCTGTATCCTTATACTTGCTTATAAAACTATACCATGAAACTTTTCAACACATTGGATAGATACATGTAGAGACACATAGAATAGATTTAAAAGCCTATTCCAGCTAAACTGTTGGGTAATTTAGATCATGACTCACTACTGAAAGAGTTAACTCTTGTAGATTGATATGAAGTCTGGGGCCTTCAAGGAGGAAGGCGTCCAAGGCCTTCAAGGAGGAGAAAGGGGTCCAGGAAAGGAGGAAAAAAGGACAAACTTTTTTGCTACATTGCTTTATCTTAGTAACATAGATATTTTTTCTTAAACTCTGAGTTGTTATGACAACAATTTTTAAGACTAACTTTCTTTAAGCCCAGAGCTAACAATTACTCAACAAAAAAACCCATCTTGCTCAAGGGAGTTTTTTCTTAAGCTCTGTACTAATGATTAAATAATAACAATGTATCTTGCTCAAGGACGTGTTTCCTCTTCTTTACAAGAAACTTCTGACAAATCTTGTTATATTAAGATGTATGTTGTGGGAGTGTGTCTAGTAAGACCTTTCTATT